>NW_024962262.1:43759485-43866804 GCF_019238085.1 Lagopus leucura | reverse complement strand
CCCATATTAAATCATTTAAGTCTTTAAAAGGGCAACACCTGAAATGCTAACAGTGCTGTTATTATTTAGTACATCATTCAGCAGACCTAAAATTTTACTGGGAAATAATACAGAATACTTGATAGCTTAAAAAAAAAAAAAAAAAAAAAACCACAAAACTTGCTGTGCAGCATGGGGATGTAGTGTTGCATTGCTAAAATGAATTTCAAACACTGCAATTGGTCGGGTCTTATATTTAGAGAAGGCAAGGCTTTGCATTCACTTCAGTGCTTGATGAGTGTCTGTAGAGCTGTGGGTACAAAACCACTTTAGAAAGGAAAACACTGGATAATGTAGCATTACCTGATGTCAGAATTGTAACAGTGTTCTTGGTGACGCCGTCTGGAGAAGTCACACAGTACTGTGCTGTGTTTTAGGTGGAGGTAAAGTCTGGAGAAGAAGATGAAGAAATTCTCTTCAAAGAGAGAGCAAAACTTTACAGGTGGGACAGAGATGCTACTCAGTGGAAGGAGCGTGGTGTTGGAGAGCTTAAGATCCTTTTCCATACGCAGAAGAAATATTACAGGATCCTTATGAGAAGGGACCAAGTTCTGAAAGTGTGTGCAAACCATGTCATCACCAAAGAAATGAACTTAGTGCCCTCTGATACATCAAACAATGTTTTAATTTGGACAGCTACAGATTATGCTGGTGAGTTGGTTGAGTGGTTTCTACAGTTTTTTCAGTATCTTCTGCAGTTTGTTGGGCTTTGTTTTACCCTGGAAATTCTAGAGAACAAAAGCTACTGATCTGTGGCTACAGTGAGTAGAGCTAAGGAAATCTCTTCTTGGATTTGTTTTTCAGATGGTGAAGTGAAAGTGGAACAATTTGCAGTCAGATTTAAGGTTCAAGAACTGGCTAATTCTTTCAAGAGGAGATTTGAAGAATGCCAGCAAAGCTTGTCAGAGCTACAGAAGGGCCACCTCTCTCTGGCAGCAGAGCTGTCAAAGGACACCAACCCTGTTGTGTATTTCAACGTTTCTGCCAACGATGAACCTTTAGGACGCATAACCATGGAGCTGTTCTCAAATGTTGTCCCTCGAACAGCTGAAAACTTCAGGGCCCTGTGCACAGGGGAGAAAGGCTTTGGATTCAAGAATACCACGTTTCACAGAATAGTTAGTGACTTCATATGTCAGGTAAGCTTAATGTGAAGAATTCATTCTCTCAAACCATTGAGAGATTGAAACCCATCTTTGCTAACAGTGCTGCAAACTAGGAGATAAGGAATGGCACAAGCAGCTTGTGCTGCCCTAAGCCAAATGCTTTAGAGTTTCTTAGTGCTGCTATGTTAATAGGGGGGAAAAAAATAAAGAAGAAATTTCTTAGCATGGACAAGGGATAGAAGTTGCAAGGAAATCAAGGCTTTCCAAAACTAACGTTCAGCCTTCCTTTCTACAGAAGAGAAACTATCATATGCTCACGTGCTAACAGCACCTACTTGTCAGGCTTCTATTGACTTTTGGAAGTACGCTTTGTATTTTATGTAACCCCCACTGTGAAATTAATACTTCAGTTATTTTAGACACTCACATCTCAGCCAAAGGAATGCTGTAGATATCATGTCATGTATGATAGGCTTTGTCCTTAAATTACTCAGATTTCCCACTCAGAGTATCAGCTTGCTTTGTGTGTGAAACCCATGCAGACAGCACTGGTTTTGCATGTTAGCATTAGCAAGTCTTTTGTAAATTCTGAAGGCATGGAAGATTGATCTCTGTTCATATATACCTTCTCTTCTTTTCCTAATATTCTCACAACTAATTTAATGTGAATTATAACGACTTGAAACAGATAAAGTAGACCAACCTCTTACATGCTATACTAACGCTTTTGCATATCACTACATTTTTGAAGACAGAGCGTGTGCTTTTTAACTCAGAATTATAGTATTATGCAAATAACTTGTCACCAGAATTAAAAAACTGTCCACTCTTGATTAGATATTACCTGAATCTGAAGCATGCCTGTTACTGCTCTTTTCTTTATTTTTGCCTTTCTGAGGAGCAAAGGAGCTTTGCTTGTTCATTTAGGATGTAATCTTGTTTTGGGTTATTCTACATGCTGTAAGTAACTTTCTTGAAAGCATGCTATAGACTGTTCATGCAGACAAAATGTGAGCTGTTATCCACGTTTGCTCTGCCCAGACTTCCCTCCAGATTTCTTGCCTTTCAGAATTTTCTTAAAATATTGTACATGGTCACCTTTGTGCACATAGTCAAATAATCACAAGCCAAAAACTTGCTACCATGTGCAAGGGCAAAAACACTGCTCACTACCTATAGCTGCTGTCCTGAACAGGCAGTGATCAGGAGTCTTTGTGCCTCAGTGAGATAATACAGGTGCCAGATGGAAGGGCAAAATGATGTAGAAAGCAGACTGTGAAAGAGTAGTGTAGGGGTGTGGAGCAGGAAGGTAAAATGCTGCGCTCGGTAAAAATGAGAAACTTCATGCTAATGTTTTGTTACCATGATCAAAGCTGATGAAGCTGAGGTGCCCTATAGCCAAGTAAATGTGGTGCCCCTGAAAAGTAATGTTGAGGTTCACTCATGTTCTTCCAAATGGAATTCTGTCTTACTGAAAGAGAACGTTATTAGTTGATGTTTTGGGACTTGTAAAATAATTCTGTCCACTTGTTCTTTTTTCCAAAGGGAGGTGATATAACAAACCATGATGGAACAGGTGGACGATCAATTTATGGAGAAGCATTTGAAGATGAGAATTTTGAAGTGAAACATACTGGTCCTGGCTTGCTGTCAATGGCAAATAGGGGCAGGGATACGAACAACTCTCAGTTCTTCATAACGCTCAAAAAAGCAGAACACTTGGACTTTAAACACGTGGTATTTGGATTCGTGAAGGATGGAATGGATGTCGTGAAAAAGATTGAATCCTTTGGTTCTCCTAAAGGGCTAGTGAATGGAAGAGTTGTCATTACAGACTGTGGGCAAACATAGAATTATGGCTTTGAGTATACAGATGTTCTAGTGGTATGAATTGGTATTTAGATGTTATTAACTAATTATTTCAACTTCTTAAAAATGGACACTTCTGATGTATAAATGTAAAATTACAGCTTATAGTTTTTTTGTGTTCAAATTGTTTGTTTTTTTTTTTTTGCATGTTAAATAAAGTTCAGACACTGGCATATTTCAGGTGTATTTGTGTTATCCTGACATTTGTATTGAATGTCAAATTTTAAAAATTAAATCTTAGTCTTGTTAAAATAATTGTCTTGTCCTCACTTTTGGCTTGTTTAGAAACAGAACAAAGTCTTGCATGGTCTGGCTTCATGTTCCTGTACATCTTTCCTTTGAATATGCAAACTGAAGATGCTATAAGTGCTGGCCAGTAAACCAAAGGCCTTTGAAATGTAATTCTTACTCCCAACAGAAAGCAAGTCAAGGTAGCTAGTCAGGTGACTGCAGTTTGTACTGTTCAGTCTCTAACACCTCAATAATTGAAGGATAAGAATAGTTCCTACATGCATTCTTGGACACAGAATTTCACTGTTATTTGCTAGTGAAATTTACTTTCAGGCCTCAGTTTCAAGACTTTCAAGTGACTTGTACAGTTTAGTGACAACTCTCTAATGAACTCTGAATGTTATTTCAACAGCTATAGTATAACTTGCTGCTGTAACTATGACAGAGGGCACTTGTGGCTGTCTTCTCAATGCGTTTATCAGCTCTGTCTCCTGTGGCAGACTTTGGCATTGCACAACTGTGTTCTGTCTTTAAAAATTTTGTGTCTCAGTGGTAAAATTGCATGAATAATTTTTTTTTTTTTTTTTTTAACTTTACAACTTAATGCCAGGACTAGGGGTTGAGCCAAGGTTAACTGTATGAGTTTCAATAGGGCCAAGTGTCGGGTCCTGCACTTTGGTCACAACAACCCTGGGCAACCCTACAGGATTGGGGAGGAGTGGCTGGAAAGCTTCCTGACAGAAAGGGAGCTTGGTGTACTGATGGACAGTCGGCTGAATATGAGCCAGGAGTGTGTCCAGATGGCCAAGAAACCCAACAGCATCCTGGCTTGTATCAGGAATGGTGTGGTGAGCAGGACCAGGGAAGTCATCCTGCCCCTGGACTTGGCACTGGTGAGGCCCCACCTCAAGTACTGTGTTCAGTTTTGGGCACCTCAGTACAGAAAGGACATTGAGGTGCTGGAGCAGGTCCGAAGAAGGGCAACAAGGCTGGTGAGGGGCTTGGAGAATACGGCCTATGAGGAGAGACTGAAGGAACTGGGGCTGTTCAGTCTGGAGAAGAGGAGGCTGAGGGGAGACCTTATTGCTCTCTTCCAGGTGCTTACAGAGAGAGCGGGGCTGGGCTCTTCTCACTGGCAACAGGATGAGGGGAAATGGCCTCAAGTTGCACCAGGAGTAAGTTTAGGTTGGATATCAGGAAACACTTCTGTACAGAAAGGATTGTTAAGCACTGGAATTGGCTCCCCAGGGAGGTGGTGGAGTCACCATCCCTGGATGTGTTTAAAAACCATTTGGATGCGGTGCTCAGGGACATGATTTAGCGGAGGGTTGTTAGTTAGGGTAGGATGGTTACCTTGTGGTTGGACTCCATGATCTTTAAGGTCTTTTCCAACCTGAGCAATTCTATGCTTCTATGACTTATCAGTATTCTTTTCAAAATAATCAATTTACCATTACTATGTAAGTTAAGAATATAGAAGTTCAACGTATGTAACTTTTCTTAAGGATAGAAAGAGTGCCTTTTTCCTCGGTTGAAGGAGCACCACTTGCGTAGGCATTAAACTGTAAAATGGTATCTTAAGAAAGAAAAGTTGTATTTTGATTATATTGAGCTGCCACCTGTGAACTGCTGCCACAGTCTTTGTGTTTTAGTGACACAGAAAGTGAGAAGTCTGCATTGCTTCTCATTAGCTATGCCAAACTGGGAGTACATGAGGGAACAGTAAGTAAACCTTTAGCTGAGCTCTAGGAGGCACTTCTTAGCACAGAGTAAACCGGAGCTGGTGTTCACCAGAAGAAAGGGACATTGCCTGGACAAACGAGGTTAGGATTCTGGTTGTTTTGGTAGGCACTAGTGTGCTTTACAGCTTGCCTCTTGTCTGCCAGTTAGTTTCATTTTGCATCTTTGCAGCCCGTCATGTACTTAATGGATACGCTTCTGCTGCAGCTTGACTGTTTAAATGAAGGCCTCCGGTCTACCCGTTTCTTCCTCAGTTGTTTCTCCTGCCCCTGCGATGCTCTGAGCCACAGCATCCAGTCCTGTATGATACATTACAATCCTTTTCTGTGCCAAAGTAAAGCAATGGTACTTTGTGCCAGAGATTGCAAGGGTTTGTTGCGTTACTGTGAGTGCCTGAACTGCATTGATCCTTCTGTTGCCATGACTCGGGCAATGTAAGCACTGGTGCCACTGCACAGTGGATTAGGAAGCTCATCTGTCTGAAAACAGACAGAGATCCCTCACATCTCAGTTCCAGGAGGCAAATGCTGGCAGTGTCCAAAGGCTGTCAGTTCTGAAACTCGCTTAATGTTTGCAGGAGAAAAAAACACTGGTTTTGTTTTTCCTATGCTTTTTGTTTTTTCTTACAGTTGATCACTTAAAGCATAGCAGAGAGATGCAACAGCATGCAACTAAAATCATAAAAAACTATTTTAAGACTGATCTTTTTTAATTTATTTATTTTCCATTGAGGTTGTGTCATCTCTAGAGATGCTCAAAATCTACCTGGACCCTTCCCTGTGTAACCTACAGTAGAGAACCTGCTTTAGGTGACTTCAGCTTCTCACCAATAGGGCAGCATAAGAAAGACAAGGAGAGGGGGTTGTTCAGCCTGGAGAAGGCACTGCAGAAAAATGTGGGAGGGACTCTATCAAGGCATGGAGTAATGACAGGACAAGAAATTAAAAGAGAGTCAATTTAGATTAGATATTAGGAAGAATTTTCTTTCTATGAGAGTGTTTAGATACTGATGCAAGTAACCCAGAGAGTTGTACATGCCCCTTCCCTGGAACCATTGATGGTCACATAAGGATAGGGTTTGGGACAACGTGATTTAGTGGAAGGTGTCCCTGCCCATGGCAAGAGGATTGGAAAATAGATTAGCACTATTTTAGATCAATAATTAATACTTATCTCAGACTGTATTTTTGATATAAAGTGTATTTTTCTTCTCTGTAGATGGCATCTCATCATCTCATTTGGCTGTTGTCCTGACTGTAGGCATTCAACAGCGCTTGCATTCTTGGCCTCCTGTGAAGACTCTCCTATCTGCCTTTACTTTTGTGCTGATTGCAAATTTCAACAGTTCATTAGCTAACAGGCCTAGGCTGCTAACAGAAGAACTTCCTGTATGCTGTATTGGTTTTGTTCTGTAACAATCTCTATGCTTCTGCTAGCTTTCCTGCTAGGACTGTTTTTTGCACCTGTAGGAATGGAATGTCGTTTCTGCATTAGATATTAAAAAGGGGGAATTGATCTGAAGAAGTAGAGCACAATCTGTTTGTATTTTGGAACTTGTCCTTAGAAATAGCTGATGAGAAAAAGTAGAAATACCATATATGTTAGTAACATACTTTAGAAGTATAGTTGCTGAATTGTGTGATTAATTCTTGCTTGCAAAACTGCAATAATTATTAAATGTTCCAAATAATATAGGTGTAGTGTTATGGACTAGAAAGCATACTGTAGGGCTATTTTGTTTGGATAAGAGAATCTCAGCAAAAGAAAAACAGACTTTAACAAACATCAAAGAAGCCAAGGCCTCTACACAAGGCTAGATTGCCTTGCTCTGTGGGTAGGTTGGGATGCAACAAGCAGGCATCAGGATACTCCCCTATCCTCCTCCCAAGCTTATCTCTATGCAAGGACGAACAGATGTCTGGAAACAATGACCGAGTGTTGAATGAGCAAATGTGAGAAGTTAACTAAATAGCGATATATGCTTAGCTAGCAAAAAGTTTTGTTTAGCCAGTATCTGTGTTTAGTTGAGCGTCAGGAAGATTGTGAACCTGAAGTACTCAGGCAATGAGGAAGCAGGGGAGAAAGAGATAAGTGTCGAGTAACAGGACATAAGAGATGTTATGCTGCTTTCTGAGCGCACTCCTGCTTGCAGGAGGCCTGCCACTGCAATTGCGAATAAAATCTGCTTTATCAGAGATGCTGTCCTGATAAATTATTTGGATATTTCCAACAATTTGGGGGCTCGTCCGGGATCATTATCACCTCCTGGGGAGTCCCCTTCGCTGCCCTGGGCAGGATAGGTGCACCCCGCTGATTTTAGCGGTCCTGTCTGGGTGGTGAGGAGATTCCTTGGGATGGCCGAGAGGAAACCGAGACTGTTACATAAAGGACGGACTCTGAGAAAGCCAAGGAGCAGGTAGACACTGGTGTTGGCCATTGCGACCTGGTAACTTTGTGCATGGACCAAGGTAAGGGAATTTAATTCTTGCCTTGGCGGTCAGTTGAGACTCTCGGTGTGTGTGACTGAGACACACATTAAGTGCGAAGAAAGTGCGAGTCCCAATCTGTGGTTCTGTTGCCCCCGAGAGGGACACGGCCAGAGATGGAGCTTCTGAGAACACGGGAAAAGGGTCCCTGGAATCATGCCTAGAGATAGCTCCTTAGGAGAAAAAGCTCCAGAATTGGAAAAATAATCCCAAAGCTAAGGACAGGAACAGGAAAAAGATGTTTAAATACTGTGTACAGACATAGCCTAAAGAGCCACTACATGGAAACACATTTTGACCAAAATGTGAGTCTGACAGAGATTGGGTTTGTCGGACTTTGAATTTGTGTGTAAACAGTAAGATTCCTTTCTCTGAAACAGAATTGGCTTATGCCGTTTAATGGGAGCAAAAAGTAAATCAGTTCCTCATAAGAAAGAGTCAAAGTTCAAAAGAGAAATGAGAGAAGCAGAAAGATCATAAATGGGATCCCTTAGATAGCTTTCACCCCCCTTGAAGTTCTAAAGTAATGCAAGCAGCTGCGGTCTCTGCAAAGGCAGGGAGTGGCCATGCTGCTGATCCTGTGCAAGGTCCTAGAAGAGAGTGCACGTTCTTAACTATTGAGAGAATTATAGAATCATAGAATCAGAATCACAAGATTGTAAACGACCTACAAGATCATTTAGTCCAACTGTCCTCCCATCACCACTGCTACCACAAGCACTAAACCATATCTCACAGCTCCTCATCCATTCACCCCTTGAACACTGCCAGGGACGGCGACTCCACCACCTCCCTGGGCAGCCATTCCAGTGCCTGACCACTCTGAGAGAAAAACTTCTTCCTTATGTCTAACCTAAACCTCCTCTGGTACAACTTGAGGCCATTTCCCCGTGTCCTGCTCGTTGCCTGGGAGAAGAGGCCAAACCCCTCTTCACCACAACCTCCCTTCAGGAAGTTGTAGAGTGCAATGAGGTCTCCTCTGAGCCTCCTCTTCTCCAGACTGAACAATCCCAGCTCCTTCAGCCTCTCCTCATAAGACTTGTGCTCCAGACCCCTCACCAGTTTTGTTGCCCTTCTCTGGACACGCTCCAGGGCCTCAATGTCTTTCCTGTAGTGAGGGGCCCAAAACTGAACACAGCACTTGAGGTGCAGCCTCACCAGAGCTGAGTAGAGGGGGATGATGAACTCTGCTCCTTCTGGCCACACTGTTTGTAATGCAGGCAGAACAATGTAGATGGGACCTGGAGAATTTTCCTTCCTCTAACACTAACCTTATTAATACTTCAATATATCCTGTTAAGGAAGTCCTCTTAGGTCAGTCCTCTTAGGTCTAGAGGAAACAAGATATGCTGATGCCTTCCCCTTTTACAAGCAGAAAGGTTAGGAATTCCAAGAAGGAAATGAATTCCTTAATTGAGGATCTTATAAGAGTAGCAGAACAATTAGATCAATTTATAGAGCCTGATTTCTACTCATGGATGGAAATGATGTTATCATGGATATGTTGTTTACTGGAGAAGAAAGAGGCGTGATTAGGCAATCAGCTATGCAAGTGTGGGAAAGGAATAGAGAAGAAAGTCTGGGTTCTGTGGGGAATTGGAGAGGAGGGATCCTGAGCATAAATTATTGTCTGATTATTATATATATTATAAAGTATTGTACTGATTATTGTCACTGTCTTTGTGTGTTATATGTTTATGGCGTGAAAGTGTTATCTAAGAAGCTGTTATGGGACAAGGGGTGTCTAGAAAGATACCAAAAATGATCTCTGGGTCGTATTTTGTCTCACAGGAGAGACATTGCGGTGAGACAGAATATCAAATAAGAAACCGGGAGCATATATGAAGTAGCAGGACCTGTTTTTATAATTGAGTATTCTAATTGTGAAACCAAGTGCTGGGTGTTTGTGGAAAGTGAAGAACTGTGTTGTTTGATTTGTAGGTTCTGAAAGGGAGTAGGACAAACTGTTTTGATGGTACATGGAGGAGTAGTTGTTGGTGGATGGAAGCATAGTTGTTAATGGTACGTGGAAGTGTAATTGAGGGTATGAATAGTGGAAATGTGAAAGACAAAGCAGAAAAAAGGTAAAGGAAAAACAGTGAGTTAGGGATGTTAAAGTCTGTGATCTGTTGTAGCCAAAGTAGATAGGCAGTGGCAGAAGAATGCATCCCCTGCACTGCCCCCCACACAGCTTGTAAGCAGAACTCTGAGAGAGAGAGAGAGAGAGCTGGGGGCCAGAGACTCCTGCTGAAAACAAAGTGTTACTTGCAAATGGAGAAAGGACTGAACATTGGAAGTGAGAATAAGCCTTTATCTGCAGAGACCTAGGAAATCCGATATCCTGGTGTTAGCCCTGGAAACCTCTGGAAGAGGGAGGCAGAACAATGTTAGTAGTTTTTTATAAAGTTTGTGAAATGAAAAGGTTTGGGAAAGACACAGGTTAAGGAAGGCAAATAAGATCCAGGTTTACCTGTGGCAATTAGACACAGACTCCGTTGTTAGTGCAGAACAAAAACTTGTATGGTGTGTGATGAACATGAACAATATGCACTTGGTCAAGTGCCTTATTAAGTGTGACCCTCTTGCTGCATGTGGCAGTGCTGGGTCTTCCATCCTGCCCTGAAAGAGAGGGTGCTGGAGCTGGGTTTGTCCCTCGTGTGCCGTCCCACAGTACCCAGTCTATGTTGCTGTGAGTGTTGGACCAAGACACCGGCTCTGTCAGCCTCAAGTCTGTTGTACCTCAGTGCCATCTCCCAGTAGTTGGTGATGAGATCGTAGAGGCTGCCAAATACTTGGTTGTCAGTCAAAAAGAAACCGTGGATGCTGGAGTCCTGCCACCAGTGGATGCGGCAATGCTGCACCTTCTCACTGTGCCAGAAGGACAGAATGTAGTCCCCAACAAATGTCTCGCTCCCCCTGACGAGAAAGAAGCCATCAGGGGCCCCCATCTCAGCACAGTACTCCGCTGCTCAGCGATCTGCTGCCCACCGCGCCCTGCTCCCAGCTTGCCGTGGAACCATTCCTGTATGAGCAGCCCAATGTTGGCACTCACCTCCTTCTGTGCAGGTTGTCTCCCCTGGCTGTTCCCGGTCAGGGCAATGTAAAGCGGGTTCCATGTATAAGTGATGAACTCCTCCGTTTGGCAATCCGCCGTCTGCTCCTTTGTCACACATGAACCCAAGGCTCCTTGCCACTCACCTCTGCCAAGCCACCTCAGGTTTGGCAGGGATTGCCAATGCTCTTCATAGCATCTGCTCACACCCATGCCAGGGGTACAAGCTAGACATCTCGTGATTATGTTGATAGGGTCTGTCTGGCATGAATAGTTACAATCTTTCATTTTTCTCCCTCCATGTCTGCTGAACTTGTTTACATCTCCCAAGTTATTTTGCTAATCAGAGTGAGAATGTCTTTATTTTCTCCCAGTGACATGCAGATTAAAGGAAGCGGAACTAAGGGACCTGGATAAATTAAGGAGGGGGAGGGGGCTTGGAGAATGTATAGAAACAGGGATGGTGACCAAAAAAAATTGGGAAGAATAGTACCTGCTGCACCAGAGCAGGACCTGGTAGGGCTCTAGGAGAGTTCTGCTCCCAGTAGACAAAAAGCAGTGTGCAAACTGCAGGGAAATGAGACATTGGCAAAAAAGGTGTACCAAGCTGAGCAGGAGGGAACTGTCTCTGATTGCAAAAGCTGAATGATGGGAAGTTTACCCTATCAAATTCACTGGTTAAACTGCAGCTAGGGAAGCAGGATAAAGAGGTTTATTTTCTGGTGGATATGGGTGCCTCTTACCACCTGTAGATGATTTTGCAACAGTAGTAGGAGCTACTGCCCAACAAGAGACAGCTTACCTTTGGGGATCAATTAAATATAGGCTGAGAAAACAAGTAGGAATACGTAAATCCTTGAACGTGCCAGGTTCTCCACAACTGTTACTCTGGCAAGACTTATTAGAACAAATGGATGCAGAGATTAAATTCAATAAAACTGGACCTAAGGGTCAAACAATATTAACTGATAGAAAGTTATACGTCTGGCTTTAACACAAACTTTATCAGTTACCATCCTGATAAATTATTTGGATATTTCCAACACACCACACAAGATAAAAATAACTGTGTCTCTTTCCTTTTCCTTCACAACTTTCTCAGGGATGCTTCCCACTAACTGAAGGAACAGTATAGTAGTTTGGTGTTCAGGGCATTAGACTGTTTTTTTCTTCCAGCTAATAGCATTAACCAAAAGTTTTGGAAGCAAAAGCCTACTTTCAGTTGTCTTAGGTTTCTATGTGAGCAGCCATGTAGAGTTGCATTTTGTATTTTAGGAAACCGAGCAATCCTGCCACAAATCAAAGTTGTTTGTGTTAGCGTGAGAGGAAGCTGAACACAGATGGCCATTAGGATGCTTTTAATTAGTCAGCTATTATGTAACACCACAATTAAAAACAAAACCTAATCGTATCTGAAGGGGAAATTCAGTATTAAGTTAAAAATTTAATGGATTTCGAACCCATTTCAACATTTTCCCCTTGATACAGAGGAAGTTCAACACAGGTTCCAGCTCCAGAAACGAGAACAAGCTCTAAAGGAGAAAGAAACATCTTTGAGCAACATAAAAGAGAGTCAGTAATTTAATGATGCTAACTGCACAACTTGCCGTTTAACTTGTTGGTAGGTATCTTAAGCCACCAGGTATTTGCCAGCTCTGATGCTTGTTGCTTTAAAGTACTTGAAATCCTCAAATGTCAGTTTGTCATATTATTTTAACTCTAAAATATATCTAGAGATTGGAGGGAAATGAAGTATTTTATAGTCTAATAGAATTCACCTTGTGCTGAATTGTTCTGCTGACTCTATTAAGTAAAGAGTAGAATGTTTATGTCTTCTTTCCTGACTATCCAATATTTTCAGTTATTTTTCCAGGTGTTAATTAAAGCAGTAGTTTCTCTGTCCTTAAAGGCAGGCTGAGACAATGGTTCGCAGTAATAGAGTTAAAATTTTCTCCTCATGTGGCTGTTAAATCTGGCCTAAATGGTGACAAGCAAATTGCCATCTAAACAATTTTGACCATTGCTTGGTCAGTAAATTACAGTTCTGATGCTCCTAAGTATGGTAAAAATTGACTGCTTCCTAACCTCTGTGAAATATTTTTTTTTTCTTTTGTGCAAACTGAAGTTGTCATAGAGGGCTTCCATGATAATCAGGATATTCCTTCTTCTATCCATAGAGTATGTTTCTTTTACAGTTTGCCTCATCTTATTTTCTCACACATACAAAAAAAAATGCTTTGGTAGCATGATTGCTTACTGCATAGTTCTACAAAGAACAAGACTTTCTCTCATTTCCAAGGCTTCAGAAAGTTCTTGCAATTTACTCTTCATTTCTGTGTCACGTCTTCATGAAAAGCAGTCAAATATGTAGTTCCTCTATACCTCACAGGGCTTATTCTTCCCCTGTAAACTGAACAGTTAAGCTACAGATTAAAGAGCTCGTGCTATTTTAATTATTCTGGCATGTGTTGCCCAAGGGCTGTGGATTCTCCTTTTCGGAGATGTCCAGAGGCCACCTGGGTATGGTCACAGGCACACTGCTCTGGGTGTCCACACTGAATTTGGGATTGGAGTAGATGGACCCAGAGGGCCCTGCCAGCCTCAGCCATTCTGTGAGGCTGTGATTTGTTGAGGAAGTGGATGATGATGTTTCTATCACCATCCACACTGAGAAGGAAAAGATTGAACTTTTAATCACTTAGCTGCTCAGCAACAACATCAAATGATTTCAGGGTGATGTTTAAGTTAAAAAAAAAAAAAAAAAAATTGACTCTACAAATATTTGAATACTTTTTGATCCTTTCAGTTGCACGATGAGATGAGACTCTGTGGAAAAAGAACTTGGACAAATCACTAAGGACAGTAGAATCTCGTTTCAACTATCTAGAAATGTTTGTTTTCTTACCTGTATCTGCTTCTTTTGTAGTTAACAAGTTAATTATAATTCATTGTTCCATTTTGTTGTAGTTGGAATGTCAGTTTGTAAGGCAGAGATGTGTAAGGACACTCGTAAAGTGGCACAACAAAATACATCTTCCAACAGGAAAAAGTGACGGTAGCATAAAAAATGGGTAAGGTTAGAATTGGGCAAGGTGAAAAAATCAAGACATTAAACAGTGGAACATTATATATCTACTAAAAATTAGAAAATGTAACTTTTAATTTTATTCATGAGTTAATTGGTTACAGTAAGAATAGATTGTATTGGAGGAACACAGGCTGTTAACTGAGAGAATAAAGTCTGCTGCTAAAAATGTTTGAGTTTTATATTGTGTGTGTTTTTTAATTAATTTGCCATGCTTTCCTCCTCCTCTCCCCTTCTCTCTCATCTATCAGATATATTCTGCCTACAATATACTTGTTTTCCTCTCCTGTCAGAGCAAAACCATTTGTCTAAGTATAAGATAAAGCATAAGCATATTTTTTTCCACACCCAGAAATTGTCACAAATGGTAACCATTCTTCACTGGGAAGGAGGCTGATGTAAGAGATGGAGAAATTTTGTAGGGTTCTTCCTGGATCTCACTAAGGACAACCTGACAGTAAATGACCCAATAAAATAGTTGTTTTAATAAGCTAGAATATGAAGAAGACCACAGGGAGTGAGTAAATCTCAAGTCTCTTCAGATTCTGGGAGCCTTGCATTTGTGAAGCATCATGTCAAGCCTAGATGTATTTTCCCTGGGGCATGCAGTGCACGTCCTGTCCATGAAGAGAAGTTCCTCCTTTTTGGTAATTCAAGGTGTTATATAATTTGCTTATAAGAACAGAACTCAATTAATTAAGCATGTTTTCACAAGAACTTGCTGCCTTTTTATACAAAGACAAGACCATGCAGGTGGTGTGAACCCTTACCAAGTAGGAGTTGCCAGCAGACTTCACCATGTTTATTCTATGACCAAAGGATATGTTGGGCACTATGCTGGCCTGAAAAATACACCGTGTGTGCAGCAAAGCACAGGCCTGGGCATACTTGGGTTAGCTGTTATGCTGACCATTGACTCCTGGATGTCAAGTGGTCTCCTACTCAGGGTCACTACATCTCACTTATTGATTTACATGCAATTTCTCTTTCCCAGAGATTTATATATATATACATATAATATTATTTTATACATATATATAAATATATATATATATATGTATATATATATATATGTATATATATATATACAGGCTTCTCAAGCCCTGGATATAAGGCCTAGCAAAGCAGATATAGCCTGTTCAGGATTATTATTTTCTCAATAATAATGTGTTCCATAGGTTTCAGTTACTTATGTCCTGGATTTTATCTTATTATCCATTAAATTATGAATAATGTTTCAAAACTAGTGTGCTTTGATGTATTTGTCTGTTACTATTTTGGTTTAGAAGATCATAAGCTTGAAAGCTGAGAAGGCTGTTATGGATGTATTGAATTCAGAAGCTTATGGATCTTAACTGTTGTTATGGATTGGGTCTCCACCAAGTATCTTAGCAAACTCAAAATGCATGGAGAAGGAAAAGGTAGTCAGAAATCTCAGTCTACTGGAAGAACCTACATCCAGGAAAAGTGTTTGAAAGCAAAGGGATTTCAATTTGCTCTGGTTAATACGTTTTCACATTTATTTAGTTAGTTTTGAGAATATAAAAAGTCAGGCTGTTTTGTACAAGCTTTGGTAATGAAAGGTACAATAATGAAAACAAAATGACAGTTAATAAGTCAGTATTTATCTCAGCAGTAAGATATAATAGATAATTTGTCATTTTTAAAGGAGAAGTGTAGTGTTCAGTCTCAACTTGAGACTTTCAGCCTGTCTTTTATTTCAGGTCACTTTTGCTAATTATTTACATGTAATACTGTATATAATTCAGAAAGGCAGACTCCCAATTTAAAATATTTTAATGCCTACATTAGATATTAAAATTTCACTTGATGACTTAGAGCAGGTGATACTATGCTGTGCTTGAATCATCTACTGCCATCTTTCTGAACATACGAAGGCTTGGAAATCAGTGTGGTGTTCAGGAATCCTGCTATGACTATTTTTCTTTGTTACACTAAAGATTTATAGACACTGGTATTGGATTTGATAGTTGAGCTCAGTTGATGCATCTCCACTATTCCTGTAAGCCAGCTTAAAATATAAAATCTGTTTAAGTATGTCATTATTCTACCTCTACAGGATCTAACCATTGAGTATTTGCACATGTAATCTGATAAACTTCAGGAGTATTTGGGGATTTTTGTTTGCCTTGTTTGTTTGCTTTTGCTTATTTTCACTTGTAGTCCACTTACACAGGAAGTTGACATACTGCACGTGACTTTGTGTATTTTACAGCTTCTGCCTGTGGCCACGGCACAGCTCCTGCAGATGCCATCTATGAACCCTGAACAACATGTGCCCTTGGTTAGATTTATTTACCAGTCTGTTAGACAGCTAGATAATATTTCTAAGTTCAGGCATCCTCACAGAGGATAGATACTCAGAGATAGAGTAGGTAGCACTGGCTGAAACGGAGTTTGTTCTTTAACCGGAGGCAACTGCAATAATGTCTACGTATCAGTGACCTTCTTGTTATTGCTTTGTCCCTCAAAGTTCAACATACAACTCAATATTCTGCCTCTTGTCTGTCTGCTACCTTCTTCTCCTACCAAGTCTTTTACTGCAAATGGCTACCCAGAAAGATCAACAGAGAAAAATGCTACTGTATGAGACTGGCAGTTCTTGAACTGATTGTCCATTCACATTTCACTATTAGACTCAATTAATGTAAAAATATTTTGGACTTTAGTTCTAACTGTCTAGCTTGAAAAATGGCCTTTTTGTCCAAAGTCTTCCGAAATTCACATGCTGATGTAGTGCAGTAATGTATTTTGTTAATTGGCAAAAGCAAACAAGGTCGTACTTGTGTAGAGATAACGCAGTTCTGAAGATACTGACTTTTGCTTCAAATCATGACAATTATTCCACTTGTGCCATCTCCAGGACACCATCCTGCTATCTCTTCTCAGTGGAACCTTCTTTGAAAACAGCCTGAAAAGATGAAAAGCATTTTCTTTGAAGTGATGACAAAATTGGGCTATTTCTCATGAGCTCTGAGTGGGGAGCATTCTATGAGAAGTGATAAAAACTCAGATTTGTAATGTGCTCCCTCTGTATCCTTTTGACATAGGGACTGCTGTTCACTTTTCTCTTAGAATCCAGAGAAAAAACACTCAATCCATCTGGCATACAAACATATTTTTAAATTAATTTTCAGATTAATTTTTCATAATTTAAACAAATTCTTACACGTTTCTAATTTCAGTGTGACTTCTGTTAAAATTTATGAGTAACACTTGATCTGAATGATACTTAAAGGTTCTTAACTTGTAAATCAAAAGGTCTTATGTTGATTTATATAATTAGTTTTCTCTTTTAACTTGTTTTAATTAAGTAATAATTGCTATAAATCAATTCTGTTTATTTGTGCAAAAAGAGTTCCTCAGTACAAAAGCAGCCTATGTAGTCGAGTTAGCAAAGAAATAGGGGAAGTTGGGTCAGTTACCATCACGGGCAAAACAAACTCAGCATAAGGAGAATAATGTAATCTATGGCCTCTTCATAATAGACTGGGGCAGTGAGTACTAAATGCAGTTTTCCATTCCTTACATCTGCTCTCCCAGAGCACACCCAGTGTTGCCCATGGCCAGCAGTGGGTCCTTTCAGTGCAGCTGGAGCTGGAGCTGGCTCTGATCTGACACAGGCCACTGCCGGCTGGGCTCTGCTTGCACTGCTGCAGCCTCCCTGCTACCTGAACCATACCACCAAAGCACAGTTTGTTAGCACTTATTGTTATGTTTTCAAAGGTATTTTAAAAACACTTTGCATGTTCAGCGTGATTACGACTACGAGCAATGTAACAGGCTCAGAGATGACCCTGTGCTGAGGAGGAGGGCTGGACCTGATTATAACCTAAACCATTCCATGATTTTATCTTTCGTATCTTTTATTCTCAGAATGGTTCACATTTTTAAATGTCTTTGAAAACAGGGGAATTGCTATTCATTTTGCTAGTAACATTTTGATGGAGAGGCTGCACAGAGGTGTTTGTTTTCAGGATAATCTTGCAAAACCTTGCCAAAATTACAGTTCCTGCTTTGGCATCTGATTTTTTTCTTGCAGTCCCTTACACGAAATGCTGCATGTTTTTGGGGGTCACTTCTTAGAAAGCACAGATCCACGTTACAAGATTGCTACATTCTTTGGCACCCTGACACTAATCAGGGATGTCAAAGATATAAAATCCATAAAAAATGAGCAACAGTCTCTTTCAAGAAGGTGATCCTTCTGGATTGGATGGATAAATACAGCAGTGTATCTTCATGCTTAACTGGCCTCTGAGGTGTTTATATTGACACTACTTGGAATAAGCACAGGATTTAAACATTATGGAAGATCATCCTGTCACCATTAATGAATAAATATTATATTTTAGCTGTTGTAGGAATAATTTCAGTCGATATACTTTGTTGAAGCACGACGATCACTTATAAATAGGGACCAAGTGTGTGATAAAAATGATGTAAATTGATTGCAGTACAAAAAGTAGTTATTGAAGAGACTTACCATAAGCAGATGAATGCTATTGATCAGAATGAACCAGTTTAGCTTCTTACGACTGCTTTTTACTTATAAGCTTATAGAACATGGAAAATATATCTGTTGCTAAATGTATGTTAAAGCTTACTGTGTATGAGTTTTGATCGCTATGAGCACATGGCAGTAGTGATCTAGTGATAAAGTTGCACGCTTGGCTTAAACATCCCCAGCTTCCCTCGAGATGTCAGTATCCAGCAGGTGGCACTGTAATTAAGCTTTTGCTACCGGATAATTTTTTCTCTGTGCTTTAAATTTCTGCATTCCAGATGATCAATGCTATTCCAAGATACCGAGAAAGATTTGACATCAGTAAATTAAGAAAATTAGACTGATTCACTTGCTATAAATTCTTTGAATAATTTACTGCACTCCAGAATGGATGACTGGATGAAATATATGCATGGAAAGTTAAACTAGATTTTTTTATGGAAAAGAATTGGAATAGTTGGTGTCATGAGTCATTGCTCTTATTCAGGTGGATTGACTCTTTGCTCCTTTAATAGAGGATTCCCAGCTGTTGAAACAGTCTCAAACCATCCAGCTTGTAACTTCTTTTCTTTCTTAAGGAAGATATTGGAAAGCTTTGGTGTTTTCTTCAGTGTATGAATTGTCCCCTCACAGTGGTTTTTTAAGGAAGAAAATGAGGCAGAGGATGTCTTTAAGTAAAACTGAAAAAAATATTAATTTCAGCCATTTCACTTTTTATTTTTAGTAGTATATATCTGCAAAAGTAATTCTGAGGATAAATGTTCACATATTGTTTAATGAAACCATAATTGTAGAAATTGTATAGCTTGTTTCCTAATCCCTTTCAGTGAATTATCAGGCATTTCACTCCCTTACACAGCCCTGAAGACTGATGAAGGGAAGGGCTTACTTTTGGAATAGCAATGCGTGCCTGTCGTATTAAGTCACTTAAATTCATTCAATAAAAGTCTGCTTTCCAGTGCTCTTGATGCACCATGGAATCTGGTACATTTGAATACATTTTTCTTTTAAATGAGGATATAAGCTTATGAAGAAAAGAAGTGAGATAAGCATTAACACTGAACAAAACAAAAATAGCTCGATTCTTTTCTATAATCAACCTAACCTAATCTATCATTAGCATTCATCTGAGTCATGTAATTCATTAGAGATACAAAGTGTATTTCTGAGCTGTCCTTCTCATTGTCAGCAACCCTGCTTTGTGTCCTATTTGCTTTCTTATTTATTAGTGTGGATTTTAGTTGTTACTTTTGGATTGGCTTTCCTTTATTTCATTATTTTACTTTGCTGATGTCTTGCCAGTGAATATTTTTCTTCTGAAGTAGGACTGTATCAAGGCAACCATTTTGTGAAAACCTATTAGCAGGTAGAGATTTAAAAAAAGAAAAAGCTCATATTTTCTAATATGAATGAACAGCTGACTCCTAGATGTTTTTCATGTAGTAATTCACTTTTCCAAGTGATACAGGCAAAGAATCAGTCTGTAACCATCTGAAAGAGCACAAAAGTAGTGACCCATTCCAGTGCCATATAGAATAAACCTTGTGACTTTTCTTATGTTAAATTTTTTCTGTCTTTAGGAACAGACGGAACAGGAGAGGGGACAGCAGGAATTTTTAAAATATATATAGTTATTTGGGGATATTTTATTATCATGTATTGTAGTGATAAAAATAGAAAGTGTATTTGATTAGAAATGGAGTGGCACTGAGTTACAAGATGCTTTGTGCTGACATAAGTGGCAGAAACAAAGTCTTTTTCTTCCTTTCAACATCTTTTTCTTGACCATGTAGTTATTATAGTTCTACTCTCTTTAGAGTAACAATCAAGTAATTGAGGAATAGACATGAGACCTAAGCAGGATTGGTGGTATCTGGCATTATTTGTGAGAAAAATTCTAGTGACAGTACAGCAGTCATCTTGATATGTTGGATGCCTAGATTTGGAAGAATGACAGAGATATGCTGTGAGAGGTTCATGTTTTGTCATCTTGCTTCTCAGAGAAGATCCTTCTTGGGGAAGGAGGAGTAGAGTTGTTTTCAATGGACTCCATGTCCAGGTGGAGGCCAGTCACGAGTAGTGTCCCCCAGGGGTCTGTCCTGGGACCAGCTGCTCTTCAACATCTTTATCAGTGCTATGGACAATGGGATTGAGTGCACCTTCAACAAGTTTGCTGATGACACCAAGCTGAGTGGTACAGTTGACACAATAGAAGGAAGGGATGCCATCCAGAGGGACCTTGACAAGCTCAAGAAGTGGGTACATGAGAAACTAATGAGGTTTAACAAGGCCAAGTGTGAGGTGTGTCACTAAGTCAAGGCAATCCCAGATCTGAGTACAAACTGCAAGAAGAACCCATTGCGAGCAGCCCTGCAGAGAAAGACTTGGGGCCCCTGATGGACAAAGAGCTGCACTTGAGACAGCAGTGTGCACTTGCAGCCTGGAAGTCTAATGGTATCCTGGGTTGCATCAACAGAGGGGTGGCGAGCAGGAGGTGATTGTCCCCCTCTACTCTGCCCTTGTGAGGCCACATCTGGAGTATTGCGTCCAAACGTGGGGCCCCCAGCACAGGAAGGATATGGAGCTGTCGGAGCAGGTCCAGAGGAAGCCATGAAGACAATCAAAGGGCAGGAGTACCTCTCGTGTAAAGAAAGATTGAGGGAACTGGGATTGTTTAGCTTGGAGAAGAGAAGGCTCTGGAGAGACTTCACTGTGGCCTTCCAATACATGAAGGGAGCTTACAAGCAGGAGGGAGGCTGACTTTTTACACAGTCTGATAGTGATAGGTCAAGGGGGGATGGCTTTAAACTAAAAGAGGGGAGATTTAGGTTAGATATTAGAAAGAACATCTACTCAGAGGGTGGCAAGGCACTGGAACAGCCTTTCTGAAGAGGCTGTGGATGCCACATCTCTGGAGGTATTCAAGTCCATGTTGGATGGACTAGGCTGCCTGGTCTAGTGACTGACAGACCTCCCCGTAGCAGGGAGTTGGAGCTTGGTGATCCAACCTAAGCCATTTTATGAATAGACATATGATTGGGAATTTATTTCTTAGCTATTTGATATTAAGCTTTATGCAGTGCTTTTCTCTTTGGTAGAATGAATTGCCTATAGACGTTATAGTCTGGTTCTTTTCTGTAGCATTTTTTTTAGCAAAGTATTTGACTGTTCTGACAAAACATGTGTAATTGGTATATACAAACTGTACTGTAAACCTATGGTATACTTTCTGTCTCTTTTGATTAGTCTCTTGTTCCTGAAAATATCTTTGGAATCTCACTGAAGAGCATGAATGTATTCAGACTGGCTTTTTGTGCATATCCTGCATTCATAAATTGGGTTGACTGTTCCCACTTCACACAGTGCCACTTCTATGCTAAAGGATTTTGCTCTTTGTCGTTTTTTTCATCTGACATTCTAGACTAGCAGTTGCCCACAGATATTGTTGACTTCTGTGTTAGTCTAATGCTTGATAAGATGTACTCAGCATCAAGGGGCTGGCACTGGGTTGTCTATTGGTGTAGCCAAATAACAAGATGTTATTTTGCCAAATACAGGTTTTAAAAGATCTTCTGAACGTTAAGGTCTAAGAATTACTGGATCCTCATTGAATATTCAGTATAAACACCATACTCTGAAAAAGTCAGTCTCAAGCTGACTTTGTCAATGCCAACTTGATTTTTCTTAAGCCCTATTCCCAGCAGTGTTGTGTAGCATTTTTTTTTTCTGGTTGAAACTCCTGAGATAAATTAAAACCTTGAATTCAGTCCAAGGTTACTTTTTATAGATTGCATTGTATGTCCTTGGAGAAGGAAAGAGGAAAATTTGACCAAAAGATTCATCAAGTTCTCTTTGAACTCAAAAAGCCACTCAACATGTGCAAATAATTTTTAATATGGTTATTATTTTAGGCTGTAACTCATGTATTGTAGTTTCTTATTAATTGTAAGTTAAATATTTTAAAATTATGTAAATATTAAATTATTTTCCTTACATCTGCATTCTTCTAAAGCATATATCCTATGCTTCATGAAAGAACATTAAAAAAAAAAAAAAAAAAAAAAAAAAGTCAGTTGTTACTTATTTTCTTTACAGCGTTGCAATAAGTCAATCTGTAACTGTAATCTGTAGAATCAAAAAGTAAAATATCAAGGGAACAGATTCTACTTTATTCTAAAGTGATTAAGTCCTGGGGAGAAGGATAAAGGGGAAAAGATTATACCATATGTCCATGTTAAAAATTCATGCAGTATAGTAAGGGAATTCTTTTGATATTCAGCTGTTCTTATCCAGCTCTTACTTTACCTCTCAATTATTATTCCACCTTTCCTGAAACAGTACAGTGACACTATTTTGATAATGAAAGGCTGTCTAGTATCACATTAATGTCTAGATGTACCATTTCTGTCCATGTTAATTTACAACAGCTTTAAACATTTCTTTGTGAGTCTTTTTTGCACAGCCTAGAGTTTCCCTCACATGACCACAAGGAAAGAACTACGATAAATGAGCACTGAACAAATATGCTCAAGATGAAATTTTATTTGAGCTTAAAATGTTCTGTTTCCTGTTTTCCCTTGTTCTTGGGGGAATGGGCCTTGTTTTAATGCTACAAGTATCAGTAATGTCAGAACTCAGAAATTTCCACTTTTTAGTTCCAGTTTTACATGAGTTTTGCATCTTGTGCCCAGAATAAACCCACTTATTTCATAGAATCATAGAATCATAGAATCATAGAATCATAGAATCACCAAGGTTGGAAAAGACCTAAAAGATCATCCAGTCCAACCGTTCACCTATTACCAATAGCTCCCACTAAACCATGTCCCTCAACACAACATCCAGTCTTTCTTTGAACATCCCCAATTGTTCTTATGGATCCATATAGAGAAAAAAAAAAACAAAAAAACTGTGCGTTACCGGTTTACTTTTTTCTGTACCAAGTTCTGTGATGTGATTTTTTAAAATATTTTCTTTTACAGGCCTCTTACAGCCTTACCTGGAAGCCTGATGTAACAAATCATAGAATCATAGAATCACAGTGTTGGAGAGGTCCTACAAGATCACCTAGTCCAAACATACTCCTCTCACCATTGCTATCACTAAGCTACTAAACCATGCCACACAGCTCCTCATCCAGAATCTTCTTAAACACTGCCAGGGACGGTGACTCCACCACCTCCCTGGGCAGCCATTCCAGTGCCTGACCACTCTCTGAGAGAAAAACTTCTTCCTTATGTCTAATCTAAATGTCCTCTGGTACAACTTGTGGCCATTTCCTCAACTCCTGTTCGTTGCCTGGGAGAAGAGGCTGACCTCCTCCTCATCCCAATCTCCCTTTGGGAAGTTGTAGAGTGTGATGAGATCTCCCTTAATTCTCATTTTGTCCAGACTGAACAATCCCAGCTCCTTCAGCCGCTCCTCATAAGCCTTGTGCTCCAGACCCCTCACCAGTTTCGTTGCCCTTCTCTGGACACGCTCCAGGGCCTCAACGTCTTTCCTGGAGTGAGGGGCCCAAAACTGAACAGAGTGGTCAAGGTGTGGCCTCCCCAGAGCTGAGTACAGGGGGAAATCCTTTTTCCATAGTTGTTCTGTGGTGCTTCAAAATTCGAGGCTAAATATTCCCAATACGGAGAAGCTCCTGGATATACTGCAAAAACTCTCAGGCATGTGGTAATCCTTTATTGCCATTATTCTGTGGGTTGTTATATGGGTTGATACTTGGGAACTCTTCTCTTTTTCCTATTTCAAGAACAATTATTCCTTATGCATATAGATGGCTTGGAAGAAAACTCATCTTTTCTTTCCTCCAACCTTCAGTTTTACTGAAGAACTTTGTAATGAATCTCTGAAAATTCTCTCTTGAATGTGACAATGAAAATTGACAAAAACAAATTTCCACCAAAGCCAGTTTATAGTCTTGAGAGATTTCAGACTTTTGGGGCACATTAAACTTTATAAAACAGGCTTCCATTGATCATTAGTTGGTAGTAGCAAAGATCTTCATTGTGTCTGTGGCAGAGTATTGCTGGGTTTCATGGGTGCGTTCCTAACGGGACTGTATAATTTATAAAAGCAGGTATATAATCTCAGCCATGGTTTACCATAGAGTTTATTGTTTACAAAACTCTGGGATTTGTTTGATTTTCTTAGGAACAGACTGAACTCTGTGAGGAAAAAAAAAAAAAAGTATTTTCCTGTGAAATGCTGTGGTTTAAATCATAATTTTCATTGGAAGTAGTCTAAAAGTGAAGTTAACTTAGAAATCCAGATTGTTTTAAATTACTTTTTTAATTAAAAGACAACCTCACAGCTAGTGCTATGAATCTTTGTAAGTGGATTTTAAAATACTCTTGAAAGTAAATTCTTTATTACTGCTGTTGTAGTGTTTTATTATTATATTTGCCTTGATAGCACTCTGGATTTTCTGTATGTGTCCCATTTCTGAAATCTTGCTTCCCACTGGGGAAATCCTGTTACAGTCTTTCCTTAAGCTGCCATTATATGATGTCTAAATACTACTTAGTCAAGGGAAAGTGTAGCACTTAATGATTTTTGCCAAGATTTTTCTCTATACATTGGTAACTTTCTGTTTAGAGAGAATTAAATGAGCTCCCAGTATAATGCATGTCTTTCTTCATAAAAGAAGTCATTTTCTGCAAAGTCTTCACTGTTCTGTTGCAACTTGTCTATTTTCAATTATCAAATGTCATTTATTTTATGTAAAATCTTTTGCAGAAGCAATAAGGTGATGTTTAAGCTATTTAAACTTCATGAATTGAACAAAGAACTAGACAACAATGGACCCAATTCATTCCTGTATCTGTACAAACCTAAATTCTATTTTGTATAATTTGGGAGAGGAGCAGAGTGGCACTCATGCTGCTGCTCCAAACATGGGTCACTAGCACCATCTTTCAATCCAATTATATATAACTTAGTTACAGTCTGAATAACTTACACAAATTTCCCATGTTGCTTGTGGAAATTACTGCCATCAATAAATTATTCAGAACCTCAGTACACTGTAAGTTACTTTGTTTCATGTAGAACCTCATTGATATTTCCTTCGTTTGTGAGTGGGAAAATGAAAAAGATAATTAGAGTTTTAATGATTAAAACCAACTATTGATGAAATAAACTTCATATGTCAAATGAGAAAAATTTCCGTTGTTCTGTTTCCCAGTTTCTTAGCATTTCGTCTTCTCTGTTTATAAAACATCTAGCATTTTGTCCTCCCGTTTATGAACTCATGTAACTCTGGGTTGTAATATCCTTGACAATGTAAATACAAATTTTAATTTAATGCCACTCATTCCCAAGCCTGTAACGCTGCATGGGGTTGTTGTGCCCAAAGTGCAGAACCCGGCACTTGGCCTTGTTAAACCTCATCCCATTCACCTCAGCCCAGTGATCCAGCCTGTCTAAATCCCTCTGAAGGGCCGCCCTACCCTCAGGCAGATCAACACCACCTCCCAGCTTGGTGTCACCTGCAGACTTACTGAGGGTGCACTCAATCCCCTCATCTAGGTCATCAATAAAGATATTAAACAAGATGGGCCCCAGCACCGACCCCTGGGCGACACCACTTGAAACGGGATGCCAGCTGGACTTCACTCCATTCACCACGACCCGCTGGGCACGGCCCAGTAGCCAGTTCCTTACCCAAAGGAGTGTATACCTGCTCAGACCACACGCAGCCAGTTTCCCCAGAAGAAGCCTGTGAGGGACCATGTCAAAGGCTTTGCTGAAGTCTAGGTAGACTACATCAACAGCCCTTCCCTCATCTACCAGGCTGGTCACCCAGTCATAGAAGGAGATGAGGTTGGACAAGCACCACCTGACTTTCACAAACCCGTGCTGGCTGGGCCTGATCCCCTGGACACCACGCACATGCTGTGCAATCTCATCCAAGATCTCACCCCCGCCAGCTCCCTCAGCACCCAAGGGTGTAGCCCATCCAGTCCCATGGACTTGTGGCAGTCCAGATGGAGGAGGAGCTCTCTGGCTATCTCCATAAATGAAAGCAGAGCAAAGTGCTGTTAAAATCTGAACTGTAAATAAAATGTTGTAGAGGAACTGTTAGGTCAAGTCTTGAACTGGTGAATGAGCGCCTGGTGAAGGCGTGTGTCTGGCCCAGGGAGCACAGGCAAATTGTTTGCGCCCCTGATCCCCACATGACCAGATGGTGTGGACCCAGGGTGGAGCCATCCTGGGCTCATATAAGGGCCTGCCATGGAAGAGTGAGCATCTTTTGGATCTAGGCTGCTTCCTGAGAAGGTGTGCTGTATAGAGAGCCTCTTCACAGCTGCGTGAGTTCTGCTCTGTTTTCTGTATATGACTATTGGTCCATATGTGAATACTTTGCCTGGTATCACCAAGTATGTGTCAGAAAGTTCTGCTTCTTGATCAGCAGAATAAATGTGTAATTCTATCCCCAGTGTTCTGATGTGTCTCTCAGTGGATCTTTCATCTTTTTTGATAGACTTCAACCTGAAAAATGCTGTAGTCAGATAAAGCATAACTTTCTGCTTGATAGGTCACAGTTTAAACTTATCTGTATAGTCTTACCTTCCCAGATAGAACCTAGAACTTCCTGCTTTGTTTTTTTTTTTCTCTTTATTTGTAGTGCTTGAGTACTGCAATATGAGCATAAGGTTCTACGACTTTATTCTTCTGGAAGATCATCTTCAACAAGGGATGTTTGCAAAAGGTAATAATAACTAGCGATTTCCTAAAGAAATATGGTTTATGTGATCGTGGTCTGTCTGCATTCCCCAAAAGGGTTACCCTGTTCTGAATATGCCAGCTGCTTCTAGCCAGCCAGGCTTGGTGGTAGAATATCAGTTTGCACTGATTTTTGAGAGAGACCAAATGATGAGGGCCTCTTGATTTTTCCAGTAGTAGATAGCAGATGAGCCAGAACACACAGCTTCAGACTAGCTCTAGCCTGCTGTGTCTTGCTTGTATGTAGGTCTTCAGAAACAATTAACTTCATGCTGGTGATAGTAGAAAGCTTCTGGTAGCCACAGCTTGTTGCCTCAAAGGAAGATAAAGAATTGACTCTAAATTCATGGCTTGTATCAATGTCTTACATTTTACTTACCACACCAGATTAAAAAAGGGGCTGCAAACAGAGACCAAGATTCAGAGGTGCTTCACCTAAAAGTAAAATGGCTTCAGGATTGATGGTCTGATGGAAAGCATTTATCTCCACAGTAGCATACTTAAATTTAGTCCAGAGAATGTGCAAACTTGGCTTATGAAATACTATGGTAAACCTCCACTTTGCCAATGTTAGAGGAACTACAATGGCAAAGAAATAGTGTGCATTAGAAATAGTGTGGCCAGCAGGAGCAGGGAGGTAATCGTCCCCCTGTACTCAGCACTGGTGAGGCTGCACCTCGAGTACTGTGTTCAGTTTTGGGCCCCTCACTACAAGAAAGACATTGAGGCCCTGGAGCGTGTCCAGAGAAGGGCAACGAAACTGGTGAGGGGTCTGGAGCACAAGTCTTACGAGGAGCGGCTGATGGAGCTGGGATTGTTCAGTCTGGAGAAGAGGAGGCTCAGGGGAGACCGCATTGCACTCTACAACTTCCTGCAGGGAGGTTGTGGTGCAAAAGGGTCTGGCCTCTTCTCCCAAGCAAATAGTAGGACCCGAGGAAATGGCAAGAAGTTATACCAGAGGAGGTTTAGGTTGGATATTAGGAGAAACTTTTTCTCTCAAAGGGTGGTCAGGCACTGGAATGGCTGCCCAGGGAGGTGGTGGAGTCGCCGTCCCTGGCAGTGTTCAAGAGGCGCCTGGATGAGGGGCTACGAGATCTGGTTTAGTGCTTGTGGTACTGATAGGAATGGGAGGGTGGTTGGACTGGATGATCTTGCAGGTCGTTTCCAACCTTATGATTCTGTGATTCTGTGATTCTGTGAAAGCACTGACCCACTGGGAAAATTACAGTACTCACTGTTTGAGAACTTGCAGAAGGCATTGTAAAAGGAATAGTGCTGTGCTCCTCCCTTTGATGTTCCCTGGAGAAATGCTGTGATAGACAAAGCAGCTTTGTTTTGCACTGGCACTTGCAATGTGTTGCACCCCAACCACTACTGTCCTCTGTCTGAAATAGAGGTGTTTGAGGTCGACGGAAGTCTGTAGTGCTGTCTTCTCAGTGTGGGCTGAATAATAAGGCTGTTTTTCTTGCATGGATGTACTTGAACCAAAAGTCAGTAGAACCATGACATAACAAGACATTCTGATCCCCAAAGTCACAGCTAGAGAATGAAATTAAAATCATGAAATGGTTTGGGTTGGAAGAGATCTTTAAGGTCCTAGTTTCAGCCCCCCCTGCTCTAGGTAGGGATGCCTCCCTGTGGACCAGGATGCTCACAGGACCATGCAGCCTTGCCTTGAATGCTTCCAGGGAGAGGGCATTAGAGAAAAGCTGTTCTAGAAGCCAGAAATCATTTTTACTTATTTAATTCAGAAATTGTACTTTCTGTGCCCTCCCCATTGCACAAGGATAGTTAGCTAGATCCCAAGGAATGCCTCCCTCAGTGTACCACATCTCTGATTGCTGCAGCTTAGCAGAGAAGCTCTGGTAGGTGCACAGCATTGGGGCAATGAGTTTGGTGTACTGTTGTGGTGGAAGCACAGCAAAGTCAGAATTCCTGCTAATGATGTAACTCTAAGATCATCTTCAGCTCCATGAAATGGCAGCCTCAGTGAGTTCAGCTATAGGGAAAGAAACAAAAAGCTCCTGCTTACAAGGAAATAAAAAAAATAAAAATAAAAATAAATAATAAAAAAAAAAGCACCACGAGGTGTAAGATTTTCAGAGGGGAGCATAGTATTCCACCCACACAACAAAACTTGGGAGAAATAATATGCCTTTGAAGAAGGTCAGAGAAGATTAATGCTGCCAGACTGGTTTTGTTCTGCTGAAGGAGCAGTATTCTATAGCATGTGGAAAGTAAGAAATGCAGATCATTGGAACTCCTTTGTTGCATGATCCTTCCCAAAAAGTCACAGTTGGATGTCCTCCTGGTTTCTGTTGAAGCAGGACTGATCCACTTTTGCAGCAGCCTTTTGCAACACCAGACCTGAATTCCAGAATCAGAAGCCTTGCTCTCCTTCCTTTCTGTTTCATTTTCAGCCTTTTTGTTAATCTGCCCTTAGGGTGCCTTATTCCTGATTCACTTCTGTGTGGCAGGTTAAGCCAGGAAGCTGTTGTGTATTCCTGGACTGTGCCTTGCAGTACAGACCTGAACCCTACCATGGATTTGTGTTTAGAGCAGCCTCTTCCATCAGTTACAAAAAAAAAATTCTCTCCTCTTTTTTTTTTTCCCCCCCCTCCCTGTTATTTTCCTCCTCTTTTAAAGGTGACAGACAAATGAGATGCCTGTGCAGGACCTCTGTCACGACTCCTTGCTGTTGTCTTTTGCAGCAGGACACAAAGGCTCCTTATCATTTGTCCTCAGCATAAGCATTCAGATGCTCTAGTTTCACAGAATGCTGTCGGAAAGGAATCAGCATCTTTCTGTCCTCGAAGAGTGGTTGATAATGATAAGTTAGTGCCTGAGGTACTCAGCACTGTGCATCATAAATTGTATCACTACAAAGAATCAGTGGACTTGTTTGGATGGGGGGGGAGCAGAATATATATGCAATAATACATGTCTGGAACTGGATATAGGCTGAGATGGTGCATTCTTACCTTGTTTATATTAATATATTTACTGCACAATTCAATGGGAAGCCTATCCAGTACATCATAGGGGCACAAGCTCTGTTTCCTGCTTTCACAGAAGAGCATACGGGTTGCTAGCACAGGAGGGACTTCTGCATATGCGAGCATCTTGATTTACCTCTGGGTCACAAGTGTCACATAGAACAGCAAGGGTTTTTCCCCCCCTCTTAAATATGCCTCCCTAGGAACAGAGTGAAGCTTCTAAATCTGGCATTCACTGAGAAGAAATGAGTGGACAGATATAGAGCTTCTCCTGCTGAAAGCAGCATGCTTTCTCAGTGATCCTTCAAAGGTGGGCTTTTACCATTTTGGTCTTGGAGAATGGATTTGTAAACTCATATTACTGAATATGGAGGCAGTCTGCCACGGTTGCTTTGTGCTCCAAAACAGAGACCTGACCTTTCTGTTGTTTGTCACTGTACCAGGACCACTATGTGCTACGCAGAGAGCAATTCCTGAACACAACGAAGATTAGAGAGAGTCTGCAGTGCCAGGCATGTTTCTCTAAGCAAAGCATGAGATTATGCCATTCAGTTTGGGATTGCTGGGGGACAGTGTTATTCTTGTCTCACAGGAACTTTCTACTGTCAGCAGGAAGGTTAGTGATGGAGTATGGAATAGAAGTTATGCATATAAACATGCAGATAAGTCTCTTTTGTTGTAGGTCCTGCTGATTGTTGGGGAAAAATCCACTATTTTTGTGTTGTCCATCATTTGCCAGGGGCTGTACAAGTACTTGTTGCAAAACCTTGAGCTGACCAGGGTGCCATAGGAATCTGTGAAGTCTTTATAAGTAAGCCCTTCCAAGGACTTAGAGTCTCTGCAACTTAAAAGCTGTGTGATTTTCTTTTTTTTCAAGGTATAAAGAACAATTAACAATATCAGAAAGGAAATTAAATGACTTATTAATAATTTTCTGCCTGACCTCTCATTTCCCTGAAAGTGTGGATTTTGCATTGTATTCCAAATCTAACCACCAGTATTCTAAGAATCTCTTCTCATTCCTGTTTGCTTTCTGGGATTGATACCATGCAAGTAAGCCCATGAAGCCATAGCCAATGAAAAACTTCATTTTTATTACATTTTATTTTACAGTGTTAAAATACACGTGTTGCATTTGCCACAATGAATAAAATAGCAAACTTCCAGGCATGATCAAATTTGATCTGTATCGGTGTAAAAATATTTTGAGTTAGCCAAGCCAATATCGCTGTACATGATACTGTAACGTAAGTCACCAATCCTTAAGTCTGATCCTTGAATATTAGATTAAAAAGCTCAGACTAAAATATAAAGTTTTCCAGAAAGAAGTGCTTTCGGCGCTGGGGTTTTTCAAGAGTTGTTTTATTGTCTTGTCTTCTCACCAAAAGCAGGATTGTCATTCTGGACTGAATTCTTGTTCTGTGCTTCTTGAGATGATAAAGAAGTTAATACTTCACTAGGGTAGTGGTGTCAATCATAGCTTTGCTCTGACTTTCTATAGCCAAATTGTAAATAGCAAGAACATTAATTTCTCCAGCACTGTGTAATAACCTTAAGTACAACTTAAGCTTACATCTGATTCAATAATTTCCCAGAACAACACTAACATAATTAACATAACCAACAATAGGTTCAGGTTTGTCTGTATTTAGTGCTAGCTTCAGCCAGCCATTTCAGAAATGTTCCTGATCTGAAATAGTGAGACCTGAAATATACTGATCACCTGGGGTGGGGTGGAACTCATTTAACCTTTGGCATCTATGGAATAAATGTTTACAGTGAAGCTTACTGTGCTCTTTAGTTCTCTCAGCTTAAAATTCTCTTTAGTAGAGGATAAATCCCACTGCAGACACCTGCACTTGCACAGGTATATCCCAGTGTGCTGGAAGCACTATACGAGAAGGAAAAATTGAAGCAAAATGGAAAAAACTGACACAAAGAATGACATCCCAGAGTATCTCTCTTGTAGTCATTTAACTATTACATTTTCTTGTTCTCATAAAATCACAGAATAGTTTAGGCTGGAAGGGACCTCACAGCCCACCCAGCCCCAACCCGTGCCATGGGCAGGGCTGCCCCCCACCAGCTCAGGTTGCCCAGAGCCCCATCCAACCTGGCCTTCAGTGCCTGCAGGGATGGGGCACCACAACTTCTCTGGGCAGCTGTGCCAGAGCCTCACTGTCCTTTGAGTAAAGAATTTCTTTGTAACGTCTAATTTATTTTTTTCTCTTTCAGTTTAAAACCATTTTCCCCTTGTTCTACCACTATCAGACTGTGTAAGAAGTCAATCTCACTTTAAGTACTGGAATGCTGCCATGAGGTCTCCCCAGAGCCTCCTCCAGGCTAAACAAGCCAGCTTCTTCAATCTTTCTTTGTACCAGAAGTTCTGCAGCCAAAGAGCATCTTTGTGGCTGTCTCAAGACCTGCTCCAACAGCTCCACATACCTCCTGTGCTGGGGGCCCGAGGCCTGGGTGCAGTACTCCAGATGGAGCCTCACAAGGACAGAGTAGAGGGAGACAACAACCCTCCTCTGTCTGCTGGCCATCCCTTTGTTGATACAGCCTGGCATATCCTTGGCCTTCTGGGCTGGAAGAGCATGCTGTGGGTTCATGTTCAGCTTTCTGTCCATCCAAACACTCAAGACCTTCTCTGCAGGGCTGCTCCCAATGAGTTTTTCTCCCAGTCTGTACTTGTGTCTGTGATTGCCTTGACCTGAGGGCAGTGTCTTGTACTTGGCCTTGCTAAATCTCATTAGTTTCTCATGTTCCCATTTCTCAAGTACATCCAGATCCCTCTTGATGTCATCTCTTTCCTTCTGTTGTGTCAACTGCACCACTCAGCTTGGGTGTCATCAGCAAACTTGCTGAGGGTACACTCAATCTCCTCGTCTATGTCATTGATGAAGATGTTGGAGAGGGCCCCTGGAGGACACTGCTTATGACTAGCTTCTACATGTACATAGAGCCATTGACAACAACCCTCTGGCTACAACCATACAACCAGTTCTTTATCAATCAAGTAGTACAGTCTTCAAATCCATCTCTCTCTATAATTTAGAGGTAAGGATGTGGTGTGGGACCACGTAAAAAGCGCTGCGGAATTCCAGGTAGACAACATTAGCTGCCTTCCCTTTGTCTACTGATGCTGTCACTCTATTGTAGAAGACCACCTTTTTGTTTAATTATACAGTGAAAGAACATGGGTGTTTTACCCAGATCCAAGTTTGTGCTTTGTCAAGTTAAAGTACAGAAGCCAAACCTTCTCTTTTTAGTTAGTAGTTTAGTTTAGTAAGTGCGTTGAAGCCAAGAATGGTCAGGCCCTTCAGACGTCTGCATCTTCAGCAGGAGCAGCACATGCTGCTCTAACTCCTACATGTGCAGCGCAGGGAGTGGAAAAAACAGCTAGGTGAAACTCCAAACATCATTTTCTCCTGGCTGTCTGGCAAACTCCAAGCTTTTGTTGCAGTTTCTGGAGTTTTCTCTCCTTTAATAGTTGGCAGAACAAGAATGTATTCATCATGCTGAAACCAGAGATAAACCTGAATAAACAAAGCACCAAACTGTTTTTTAAGCAGAACTGTGTTGATTCCTTTTAGAAAAATGTTTAATTTGTTTGAGATATTGTCATGGTTCTATGTTTTTTGTTTTTGTTTTTTTGTTTTTGGGTTTCAGTATTCCACATCAAAACATCATGTAGTGTACGGGACATTAAAGTGTCACTGCCCCAATTCCAGCTACCTATCCCTGTACATTACAGAAGTCACGGGATCTGGCCCTTCCGGGTGGGGGGGGGCGCTCTCTTGCTGCCTGGCAGTGGGTGCTAGAGGGTGCTTTCCTGGCCGTTCCAAGCTTTTCAGGTTTGAATCGGTCCCGGGAACTCTCTCTCTCTCATCTTGTCTGATTTATTAATCTCAATTGCAATTAAATTGTATCTATTGTGTTATCTTGTATTCCGATATTATAGTAAAATAAGTTTTCCTCCATAGATTATTGCCGCTGTTCTTTTCCTCCCTTCCTTCCTTCCCATTTTGTGGGACTGGGGTGGGGGGGGGAGGGCAGAGGCCTGTCGCCCCTGTCACGGACATAGATTGATCTGGTCAAATCCGTGACAGATATTTTGACAGTCTCAGCTTAATCATCACTGCCAGGGGGAGATGTAGCTCAGTGACGGTTTCTGTAGATGCTGCAGTTCTCTTAGTGGTCTGCACAGTGCAAGCATAGGACTGGATGAATACAGTTGTTCTGCCATGCAGTAAAAGCTTCCAGGTAAAGTCTCTGATAACGCTTCATAGAACTGCTAATTTAGAATTAGAACACAATGAAAATGTTAATTAGAGAGTATTGCTATTGTGAGATTACTCATTATTCTCCCAGTCTGTACCACCTCTTGCTATATATATATAATAACTTTCATTCTGATTCTCTAAGGAACCTGGACTTTGCTTTGTACCTTGGAGGTGAAATATTGAGCCAAAACTGTTGAGAAAGGAAGAGTGGTCTTTGCTTCAAAACTTCTCAAAGTGCAGTGCAGACAAGCAGTATGATGTGGGAATGCAAAGATTCCTTCATGCATGTTACCTCGGTGCTCCCATACCACAGGAATGTGCTGTTAGCCCCTGGCTAATATATTTAATTGCACATTTATAAGGCAATATATGAATTAAAAATAGAATAATATAAAAAAGATAATACTACTGTGTTTGACCTCTTTATTAACATATTTTATGTTCATATTTTACAATATAATAAGTTATATGTACAGCATTAAACAAAATTATTAGAAAGTAAGATTTGGCAAGATATACAGGGTTTTTTTGTTCCTGTACATCTTTTGTGTAACAATAAAAATACTGTATACTAAATAAAATAATGTTAAATAGTCTGTGTTCACATTGGCACCATTGATTTCAAGACCCTCACTTTTTAAGGCCCAACAAATGTACAAAAGAGGATTTCTTTGGCTTCTTTTAAACAAATGAGTGATGCGTACTATTAAATGAAACATGAAATAATGGGGATAGTCAACTGAATAACACTGCAGTTATACACTGGCACAAGAGAAGTAGAATCCTCCCATTCTATTTTTTTTCCTTTTTTTAGTAGCAATAGACTGAATCTGCAAATGTAGGGTCTTGGAAATCTTGTTGAAGATTGCAGAGCTGTCAGCAAACCTCAGAATCTTACTGAAGCCTGTTGAAGTCTGTACTAATTTGTCATTGATTTCAAGATAGCAAGAATCCCATCCATAAATTAAACATCAGTTAGCCAGTTAAATATTCAAATAAATGCAGTTTGCATCTTCCTTTATAAGAAAAGTCAAAATTCTCCTCAGATTTAGCACATGCAAATTAACAAAGAGTGAGTTAACGACACTGAAGAAATGGTGAAAGAACAGCGAGGAGAGGTTTTATGTTGCAGTATGTACTTTCTCTGCAATACAGATGAAGTGCTGAAAAGATCAGTAAATACAGACGTTAAAGGGTGATACTAAGTGTTCAGCACAATTATGATACTATGATAGGTAAGATCTGGTTATTAATGGAATTAATGCAATGCTGGTTACCAATGTCAGAGTTAGAGTTAATATTTTTCTCACAAAATTTTTTTTGGTCGAGCAATTTGGAATTGAAAAAGTGTAGGTTGGTAAGTGATGGTACTCTCCATTTAGTGATTAAACACTGAAATCAGTCATTGCTAATTTTAGCTACAAATTAAGGGCAGAGATTTGGCATCACCTTCTGGATTGGGATCTAAACAAGTTCACAAATGTTTTGACAAAGAAAATCAGAGTAGCTAACAGGAACAAATAATGGGATTTTTGTTGTGGTTTTTGATTCTTTACCTTCCAGAAGAGCTAATTTCCATCTGTGGGGTCTGTGCTCACATTTCAGGTTTGATGTTAGGAAAGATTTCTTCTCTGAAAGAGTGGTGAAACACTGGAACATGCTGCCCAGGGAGATGATTTAGTGGGGAAATATTGATGGTAAGTGAATGGTTGGACTAGATGATCTTAGAAGTCTTCTCCAACCTTGATGATTCTATGATTCCATGTTTTACGTGCACTGGAGCACAGCATTTCAAAGCCACTTGTTTCTGTACTTTCCAACTATCTAAAGAAATCTACTGTTTTTGCTCTCAGCGTCACACGTGCCCAACTGTTGTCTGAATATTCCTCTGCTTGAAATATTATTTGACATACAGATGTCACTATTGGAAAGTCAAAGTTGTGTGTGCACAGTTTGCATTGCTTTTTTTTCTGGTAAGGAAGAGAAAAACTTGTTGCTCTCCTCTGCACTTGTGAGGGATCACTGCCAACTCACACTGCCCTTAGCCAACTGGTTTGTCTGCAGAGTGTGCAGTTTGAATTTACAATTTCTGAAATGAGGGTATGGACCACGAGTGCATTTACATGCATTATATACAGCGTTTAGAAGCGCTTCCATCTGTAAATTATCTTGGAGCTTTTTTTCATATACTATAATTAGTTGATCTGAGGACTGTGTATATACACCTATGCACATACTTTTAGATTTAATAAACCCATAGGGAATATAGAAAATGAAACTGGTTAAATATTAAATGTGTTAGAGCTGATAGAAATGTAGGTGCCTAATGTGTATTAATGGATACTGTGGCTGTGGTGCCATTGTTGACTGTAACTGCTAGACCAATGGTTGACCAAAGCCCCAAGAGATAAAACCATCTCCGGCGAGCAACTCAACAGCTTGCAAACCAGGCAGGAAGGGCAGCAGCAGGCATATCTGCACATGTACTCAAAAACAGGCTGCAGAATTCATGTTTTTGTGTCTGCTTATTGTCAGTAACTGCTTAACATAATTTTTTTGTTTCACCACCTGTTTCATACCAAGCTTCTTGGGAGAATTCTGTTCTTGTTTTGGTAGATGTATAACTTCATTTTCGTAGAAGTAAAAGAGAAAAGCTTCCCATTGGTTACCAGGAGTGATTATGTAGAAGAAATGGTCTCTTATCCAAAGTCTCCAACGTGCTGCTGGCTGGGATCATTGTTCTCAGAGGTGTTGTGGGAGCACAGGCCCCAGCCAGGCCCATCAGGAAGTCACTGCTGGTTCAGGAGCAGGCATTGCTTGTGCCCACTCCAGGATATCTGCACACAGAGACTCGACAGCATCCAACCGCTCAATTTGTACCAGTTTGGTGAGCAGTTCTGGGATGCTGTAGCCTGCTGTGCTGATGCGGTCAAACAGCTGCATGCCATCTGTCATGCCACCAATTTCGTCCCTCTTCAACCCGAAGCTCTCAGCAAGGTGACGCCACGTTTTCACTATGGCCTTCTCGGTGTTGTATGTTGAACTGAGCATTCGGCTGGTCTTCTCCAAGCAGTCAAATGGCAGCTCCGTAGGGCTCAGGCCTGCAACATGAAGGGTTCTGGTCAGACAGCTCTGTGTACAACTCCTGGCTGTTCAAAGAATTTCTTAAAATACTATTAGCAATAGGCACAGCTAAAATCTTCAAGTGTGAGTTCATGATAGGTATGTTTAGCTCCAAACAGGATAGGTATGTTTAGCTCCGTATCTCACCTGGAAACAGTAGGCTACAACATTCACAGAATAATTAAGAGTAAAAAGTTTGCTGGGGAAGAAGTACTAAACAGGCTGTGTGCATTCCTATGGTACTGCCCCCTCCTGCAACAATTCACTTGCTATGAGGAGTGTATTGGAAACATATCCCTCATGGGCTCCATGAATACACCTCTGCATGTCCAGCACAGCATTTGAGTCAAGAGCTCTGACCCTTCCATGACTCTTTCAACAGCAGCTGCTGTAACATCACTGTAATTGAAAGTTGCCCTTGTAGGAATGCAAAGAGTGAGGTGCAGCAGACACCAAATGCTTGCAAGCATAAAAGTCCCTGCAAATGTTCGCTTGTCACTGCTAACACTGAATCTCTAGAGATTATTTATAAGTTTCATTCTGTGAGGAAAAAGTTATTCTTTCTCATACAGTTTTTGTTTGCACTGCTGATCACTGTAGTTTTGTACACTGTTTCTGAAAACAGTCTTTTGCTTCTGTAGTTTTCCTGCTTCACACACAACAGCAGTAATTTGATGGGAGATAGTGCTCCCTGAATCACAGAAAACTTGTTCACATGTGTGCACACAAAGTATGTGAGACAAAAAAAGGTAAATGCAGTCACGTCCTCTGTACTGCATGAACATTAGTTTGTGTATCTTCTGCTGAAACACTCCAGCTAGCCAAGTGACAAAGAGGGTTAACATGGACAATGCTGGCCTACTTGGAAACTGCTTGTTGTCATGAGAAGTGGGACAGCTCTTAGAGAAGCAGAGTAGGTCAAGACTTTTGTCTGAAACACAATCCTGACCCTCCACAAATCACACTTTCGTATTTGGACCCAACTTACACTTTTTTATCCATGCAACTAAACAGATAAACACATTTCCTTTAGGTGAAAAGGAAAGTTCTCTGCAGTTTGGTCCGTGTGGATGTCCACATCACTCTTGCATCTCTCCATCTGGAGAGCAGCTGTGGTGCACAAACCCCAACCTGAACAGCTTTGGAATCAGGGCAACATAGTGCTTCCTGCCAGACAAATCTGCCCCCAGGAGCTTTTTCCAGATTTGCACTTTCTTTCCATGAAACTGTCCTTTCCATAGGAAAATAGAGGGATTTACATTTTACAGCAAACAACTGTGATTTAATTTTGTGCTTTTACAAGAGGCACAAGTTCTGTACACTCACCTTCTGCAACGTCACATACGTTAGCGTACACATCAAGTATCTTTTTCCTTCGACTTTGAATCTAAAAGAGAAGAGACTTGTTGCATTATTTTTTTGGCCATGAGAGTAAACAAATGGCACACAGTAGTACAAAACCTCTGGGAGACCCTCCTTTCATGGCTCAAGAGATTATCACATCATGTCTCAAGGGTCATTTTTGAAGACTGGTGGAAGAGGATGCAACAATCCTGCAAAAAGTAAACGTTTCTGCTTTGGCTTACCACTGCTTGAGAACTTTCTTTCAATCTGTTCTTCTTTTAGATAGTGTCTTTTCTACTCTAAGTGCTTCTGTGTTTTGTTTCTCTTTCAGACTGAAGGAAACTCCAGATAATGAGGACAAATTCAATGTCACACGGAAAAAATGCAAGGGATTTCCAGTTAAATTGGAAATCAGACTGAAATTGCCTTCATTCAACAGTGTAAGAGAACTTTAGAGGGGATCACCTTTTCTGTCTTTTGGCATAAAACTGCTTACTGCATTGCTGATTGATTAGATATTTGCTTCCACAATACATTACTTGTGTGAATCTGAAAGATTTTATAGAGAGACAAAAAATCAGTAGCAATTTAGACAGGGAAAATTTAAGGTCGAGGGTGCTGTCATCATTTTTGACAAGAAAGAGTGTCAAGCTGAAAACTTGACATCTTCTAAGCTGAAAATGGACATTTTGATGTAGCTTCATTTAGCCAAAATATTCTCAAGGTTTGGCCTTCGATTCAGCATGGATTGAAAATAAATGTCAAAATGTCAGGAGTTCTCAGGGGCTGGAATTGTCATCTCTCTGCCAGCTTTCATTAGGACTGAGTTCTCATTTTGATAGGATTCCAGCATTATCTCTACAAATTCACCGCTTTTCACTGCAAACCAGGATGAAAAAAAGCTCTATTATTTTCACTATTGTTTTTTAAAAATTTGTTTGTTTGTTTTTGGTTTTTTTTTTAGGAAGATTTTTCCCATTTTATTTGGACTCTAAGTGGCAGGACACATCAATTACTTGGATTAATAGACTTGCAGCTGGAGACAACAAACTGGCTGCTCCACCCAATGCCTGTTTCACAGTATGCCATTTTACAGGGAAATGCAATACAGACATTGACTTATTCACAAATTCTGGGTACAGTTTACACATGCTAATCTTTGGGATTCTGATGTACATTTGATAAGCTGTTTCAGACGCTTATAAACAGAAAAATTTCTTTTAAAGGAATTTGTTAAAATTCATATAAGACAATGAATAGGTGCCTATTTTCATTCTCTCTTCATTTTTAGAACAAGGAATGAGGGTAAAGAATTTCAAGCAGAAGCAAAATTACTCAGGATGATCTTTTTGCCTGAGCCAGAAGATGGGAAATTTTTAAAGCTTTTGATGGAAGCAAGCAGGTGGATTTGGGTTTGGTGATCCTCCATGTGGTAGCACCTTGCATAATGGTTTTTGGTTTAACCAGAGCAGCGTTTGGTAAGAGCAGGTCTTCGACTTTCTTTACCCCTCTCAAAAAGCTACTTAATACTCTTTCTAGTACTAGAAATGCTATTCAGTCTCTAGCCTCAAGCAAATTACCGCTTTTCTAACTTCTGGCAACTGGCTTAGATGTGAAATCTTAGGTATGGGCTGGGGAATCTTGATGTAATCTGCACTTTCATTGACAACTTTGTCTTCAGCCTTGTTAGCAGGCCTCCGCTCATTAGCAGTATGTAATGACAGTAGCTCTGAGAGAAAAGCTCAAGTTTCAGATGTACTTACGAGATACCTAAATTGCTCAGGAGAATGTAACTACTATGTATAGTCCTTAAAAGGAAAGCTGTTTCTTATTAAATGTTCTGAGTTCCTACTTGCCCAACTTATATAATGTAATTCTAAGCAAGGGCATACAGAAGTGTGATAATGTTGGATTTTTACAGAGACCTCATAAAACTGAATTTTAAAATAGGAATGTTAGAGTAGTAAGTTATTTTCAGATAGTCTGACTAACTAACTACACACAGAAAAAACATCTTTCTTAGGCTGAGACTTTGTGTGTCTGGCTTCAGCTGAAAAATGAGCTTTTTTAGAAAATCTGAGAACCATCCCAGCAAAGTAAAACATGCAAACAAGATGCAATTTCAAACCTTTTTTATTCTTCACAACATAGCATCTCCCTCATGAGGAAAGGCTGAGAGACCTGAGACTCTTCAGCCTGGAGAAAAGAGGACTGAGGGGAAATCTGATCGGTGCTTATAAATATCTAACGGATGGGTGTCAAGTGGATGGAGCCAAGCTGTATTTGGTGGTGGCAGAACAAGGGGCAACAGGCACTAACTGGAACACAGGAAGTTCCATATGAACATGAGAAAGAGCTTCTTTCCTTTGGGGGTGACAGAGCACTGCTTGGATGCTTTCCTGTGTGACTTCACAGAATCACAGAATCACAGAATTGTAGGGGTTGGAAGGGACCTCCAGAGATCATTGAGTCCAACCCACCTAGGAAATCTGCTTTAGCAAAACTCAACAGTCTCCAGAGTTCCCTTCCAATCCCTACAGTTCTTAGATTAATGATACCATTTTGTCCTAGATATTGCTATTTTTAAAATTATTTCTAAAGTTCTAAAAACATACAAAATGTCAGAGCAAATGCTTTCTTTTTAAGGGCAGATTCATCTTAATATAAACTAAACATTGTGTGGGTGAGGGAGTGCCTAACCCTGCCTTGAGTAGCCTAAGTGAGATAAACTGCCCTGAGCAATACAGATTCAGCAGGAAGAAGTGAGGGCCTTCCACAGCAAAACAAACGGTGCATTTACATTGTCCTTAGGAGCACAGGAGTGATCTTAAGCACATATGTGTTTTTGGAAGTTACACACACACACACATACACACACACACACACACAAACAACCCACTGAGCACAACTTCAGATATTGCTGAAAATTCAAAGGCATAGAAATAGCCATGCCCCTGAGTCAACACAGGCAGATGCTATGCTACTGTGTGACTTCAGCCCCACTGTCCAATTATTTTTCTGTCTGATTTTCTGTTGTCAAAGTAGCTTTGGGGTTAGTTATATTAGCATTAACTATACTGGGGGTTTGCTGTTTACTTTTTCTTTCTTTAGACTGTGAAACATACAGTGCAAAAAAGCAGAGTTACTTCTTTTATAGCAAATGTGTTTTTCAACCCTGAAGAGTATTAATACATCTACACAGACACGCTCTTCAATATTCAAGGAATTTCATATGCCGTTATGCAAATGAGAGTCAGTAATAAAACTGTCAGAAGAAACTCTCTTGTATTTTGTGGATTAGTTCTATCTGTGTGATAGTGCATTTTTTTATAGTTTGTATCTTGTTTTCTTTAAAAAAAAAAAAAGAAAAACAAAAAAGAAAAAAAACCCACCATCACCACCAATAAGAACACAGAAAGCAACTTCCAAATTTGAAATCTCAAAATTGCCTTACCCCTGTTGATTTATTGCTTGTAGAAGATTTATCTCTGGCCAAATGCACTAAAGATAACAAGCATCTCTCTGGTGTCCCTTGCTTGTCAACTGCAGCTTCTTCATCACTATCCATGCTACGACTTAGAAGTCGTTCATTCTCAGAAGATGCATCGTTTTCACTGTAAAATGAAGGATAAGGTTGTCTTAGTGAAGTCTCTCATGGTTTGACTCCAATGATTTCCTTTCTGCTATCCCAGAGTAATGGAATAAAAATGTTTTCCATTTTTTATTCCCCTGAAATCCTGTGAATGTAACCGCATTCATCTTCTGAGGATATATGTGCAATGCTCACCAAGTTGCACAATCATGCTTATCTTGCAAGAATCCTTCCATAGAAGGACTTCCCACTGAGGACAGTGTTTGCCTCAGTGGAGTTCTGTAATTCAGCACAGAATCTCTGTGGGCTATAACCCAGAGCACATGGTGCTCAAGGTAATGTTTCAATGCATGATGGCCTTGGTCACTTCTTCCAGAAACTAACCCCTGCAGCTCTTTCATTCACACATTTTTCCTTGATCTACCAGACTAGAAAACTACTTCTACTTTGTTCTTCATGAATTTCTCTGTACCAGGATAAATGGTGACTCTACCCCTTTCCTACTTTAGTCAAAATTGAAAGCATCTTTTTTTTTAACCTACCTTTTAGCAGCCTTAGCTGGAGTTGCTGTAAGTTTTTCAAACTCTTCTTTCTCAGAGAATATCACAACGTTATCTGCAGATAAACAGTTAGAAAAATTTACATTGGAAATGGGTATTCCAACTGGTGTTTTGTCTGAGGAGCTACCTTAGCTGGCAACCTTGCTGCAAATGGAAATCTCTCTGCTACCTTTTGAATTGCTATCAGAGGATTAAATGACATTCTGGAAGTACAAATACTATTACAAGAGGGCTGCTCCAAAAATAATGCCTCCTATTTTATGATGTTGGCCCACAGTATCAAGAGGTGGATGTTGGTGGTATGGCAAAAGAAGCTGAACCTTCCTGCCAATATCCATTACATGTTGTTGTTGTGCAACAGGTGGCAGCAGAGGGGTACTCTGACACAGCAGCATCTGACATAGAAGTGCAGATGAAACAAAGGGGTGTCAATGAATTCCTCCATGCAGAAAAAATGGCACCCACTGACATTCATCAACACTTGCTTAAAGTTTATAGAGACCACACAGTGAGCACAGTGAGGTGACAGGTGGTGCATTTCAGCAATGCTGACAATGATGTAAAAAGCAAACCATGTTCAGGATGGTCATGCACAGCTGTCACACCACAAAATGAAGAGCATCTCAATCAGCTCATCAGCATGAATTGGTGGATTATGACCAGGGAACTGTCTTTGGAGCTGAGTATCAGTTTCAAGGTTTTGGAAACAATGACGGCAATACTGGAATATTGCAAAGTTTGCACCAGGTTGGTCCCACTGATGCTTGTACAGTAACTGAAAGAACACTGTATGCAAATTTGACAGGACCTACTGAACCAATCAATACTGGGCAGAAGGTGACAGTTTCCTGGACTGCTTCATTACCAGTGACGAGACATGAGTCACCATTATGAGCCAGAATAAAAATGATAGTCCACATAGTGGGAACATGTGAATCCCCCACTGAAGAAAAAGTTCAAGATGCAGCCCTCAGCAGGTAAAGAGACATGCAGTGTCTTTTGCAGTAGGAAAGGAGTGGTCTTTCTGGATTTTCTAAAACCTGGACAAACCATCAACTCTGACTGCTACATCGTGACACTGATTCTAACTTCCAACATCAGGCCAGAGAAGAAGACAAAATTTCTCTTGAAACACAATAGCACCAGGCCGCACATCAGTTTGAAGACCATGGAGCACATTACAAATCCTGTCTGGACTGTCCCACAGCACCCACCATATAGTCTAGGTTTGGTGCCTGCTGGCTTCTATCTGTATGGGCCGATGAAAGATGAACTGTATGAGCAACAATCTTCTAGCAACAATGCCACTGTAGCAACTGTGAAACAGTGGGTCATTTCCACGGGTGAAGATTTTTACAAGCACAATATGCGGGCTCTTGCTCATTGCTGGTGAAAATGCATAGCTAATGGTGGTGACTATGTTGAAAAGGAGTATTTTGTAGTTGAAAATTTGCTCTATCAAGTAGTGTTTTTGTGCTCTTTGTATCTGCTGCAGTTTCCATGGAAATAAATAGGAGGCATTACTTTCAGATCAACCGATGTACATAATTATTTTGTAAATAGACATTGAATGAGGGAATTGTAAGTAAGAGAAATGTAACATGAATACTTAAGCCCAATGGCATCTTGGATAGAAAATGTAAAACTAAAGCAACTTATACCTTGTACTTCTTTCTTCTCTTCTTGTGTATTAGCCTGAGCTTCAACATTTTTTACTGAGTGGCTCTTGCAACAGGCTAGAATGTGAAAATAACAATAATTATTCTCAGAAGCAATCTAAAATAGTATTTGCAGCAAAAGACTTGTGCTGAACAATTACCTTGAGCAGAAGGTTTGGTTTTCACAATGTAAAACATTATGATGAGGACAATGGCAATTGCCATTATGAATATGGTAGACATTGCAATTATCAGAGCTGTAGCCAGATGTCCTTGTCCTGAAAGGTCTGCTGGAAAAACAAAGAAGTATTTTTTGTAAATAATCAACTCTTCAGACCAAAGAATAGTTAACAGTTCTCAGTCCACACTACCGTTAGAATCTGCACTCTCATTTTGTTGATCTGAGTCTTGTTTAAGCATTGCAAAACTAAACGCTACTTCTCAAAGGGGAACTATCTAATAATTTTCAAAACTGTGACTTAGGCTGCAAGAACAGCTTAATAGTATTCATTCATATTCATATTCAAAAATACACATATTCAAAAACGTGATCAGATGACTATACAAAGATACAGGAAAGATACAGGGGATGGTATTACCTGCTGATAATACAAGAAACTATGTGTACGCAGGAGTAGCAGCGTTCCTAACAGTGAACTAGTGAAATAGCACTTAAAAGAAAGAAAAACAAACAAAAAATACTAAACCAAAAAATCCCCACAAAATGGGCTGAGAGATAAAAGGTCCATTGATATCTCTGACTGCCTCAAAATCTTTGCAGTAAGGAGAACACAATGTACTTGTGGAATAACTAATTTTTTTTTAATAGACTTAAAACACAGCATGGCTGCAGGGTGAATTTAAAATAAGATATGCAGAAAGACTGAAGCAGAATCTGGATGGACAGGTCAGAATCAAAAACTCGTGAAAGAATGCAGAAAATGTCAGGTATACTAAAAGGCAGGAGAATAATTTTTCTGAAAACATGATCTTCAGGATCTTGTTTACAGACAAAACGACCAGGAAGATCAGTGTGGTCTGTACCTCATTAACTGCATCCTTCCTGTTACATGTACTCTGTTCAAACATTTTAAAAACCTAATAATCATAGTGGAGAACAGTTTAGAACAGTTGGGTAAGAGACTGGCTTTAGTCCATTTTTTTGCCACCATTCTAAATGAGGCTTTGCTGAGGCGCAGTGCCCTATCTGTATCACCACAAATAATGTGCTAATTAATTGCTGGCACTGCCCACTAATGTCCAAGTGCATTTTAAGTCCATCCTCCTAGAGCAGCAGTATTGATTAGCCAAGAAATAAAAATTAATTCTGAATTGTTTTTAATTGCCATCTGAGAAATCTGGAAAGAGTGGCAATGAAATTCACAACAGATACCATCAGTTCAGTCGCACTTTTGCTGATACTATTTTTGAGACCAACAGCTGCCGCATTCAATCCAGGAATGTCTTCTTACCTTTGTGAGCATGCTGGTAAGGTGAGAAGGTACTTGTGCCAGAGGTGCTTGGGAAAATGGCTGAAATGCCAGAGGTAGCCCCTGCACCTGCAAAAGAAAAACAGAAATGCCATAAACTTCCACACTTAGTTCATATAGTCAAAGCAGTATCTTAGCCCAGGTAAAGAGAGCCTTGGCTTTTCTTGATTGCATTTCCTGTTGGTTAGCAAAGAGCCATGAATTCACCGTGACGTTTTGAAATGTTACTAACCCCAGTATGCATTGCTGGCATGTTGAAAATTCTATGTAGAAGACAATTTTGCACAGCATCTAGAAGGAGGAGAAGTCAAAGCTTGTGAGCTGTTATGAGCATAGACAAAACTCATCACATGAATGTTCTCATGGTTATCCTTCACTAGCAGGATCACCATGAAACTCTGATAGTAAGCAAGCCCTCACAACCTCACAGGAAAACCTAGCAAAAGCAACAAGCAGGACTGTTGAATGTCCTTCTGTTTCATGGAGCTGCACTGTCGTAGAAGGAAATACTAGAATTTCTGCCATCTAGCTGGATAATTTGTTTCTTATGATCCCCTCCTAAATCTGTATCCAAGGGGGAAAAAAACCCTCAAAAACAGTGAGATGAAGTACCTCAAGCACTGTTTCTTGCAGGCAGAATGAGGTTGTCCAGTGGAGATCTTCCTTTGGTAACTTCTACAGTTCGGTTTAAAAGTTAGCTAATATTTTTATTAATCTTTCACATGTTGCCACACACCATATTTTCAAAGCAGTAAGCCAAGTCATAAACTAACATCTTTTCACAATACTAGACAATAGTGAATATTACTGGGAATAAGGTTGTTGATGAGAATGTTGTATGAAAATACAGGGTGGTATTGGCATAGAATTCCAAGAAAGGCATGAAAACATTGGGTTTGGAAGAAAACATTCTCTTGATTCTCAAATAATTTTTCAAATAATTGGTGAGGAGGTTATGCAAACAGCCACTATGAACAGCCAAGGAAAACCATCCTCTGGCTGGGAGCAGGGATAAAAAAATCCCTTCTGCTTTATATTAGCTGTGCACAGAAAAAATCCAGTGATGACATTTAAATTCAGCAGACCTAAAGCCAGAAGACTGCTCCAATCACACAGTACATGGCTCAGCAAGCTGGTGTGGCAGCTAGAGTAGCTGAGAACTCACCAAGCCATTCTTTTGACCCAGTAAATATCACAAGAAATTCGACCCACTAGGTAAAGCTGACAGGAAATTAAGTGGCCTGGAATGGTCTGAGAAATGTTCCATGGTTAAGTACAAAGAAATGTACATGCTCTTCAAATTAAGAATAATGTTTTCCAAAAAAAGGAAGAAAAAAGATATTACCTAACATAAAATGTAGCTGCATGTAGTGAATGCAAAGTGTACATTCTTAGTGTCCACAAAGTACAAGTTGCAGATGTCTTCAAAAGATATTTCCTTTAACAACGGTAAAATTTCTTTCAAAAGTCATTTCTTGAAAGGAAATGAACTCATTTATTATGAAAACTGAAGGAATTTTTGAAACTGACAGAGTGTTTTCATAAAGCTTTAAATGCACTAATTGGTTAATTCAGATGCTTTTACCATTATGTAAATGGCAGGCAGATTGCATATATCTTGATTCCGGTCCCTTCCCTGAAACAGTTCTTGGAAGAATTATTTATAAGTTCCAGAACCTGCAGCACAGCAGTGGAGCATCTACACATCAGTAGATGAAGATACCGTCCCTCTGTACTGGAGGTTAAAGACAGGTACTTTGTAAGATTGCTAGTAATTCTTCACAAACTGAAATGAATCACACTTCATTTCAACCTTATATTTACTCATTTCAGCTGAGCACTGGAAGCAGCCTAGTCAATGGCCAATGCTGCAGCTAGAGACAAGTCTGTTCTTTCATGTCCACAGCTACTAGGCTTATGCCTTTTCTTGCCATCTCCTGGCAAACCCAATTACAGACAATTGCAATTCTGTGCAGTTCTTACAGGCTGCAACAAGTCAACAGCAGCTTTCTTTCCACTGCCTTTCAATTAATATGGCAAACTGCTCTGCTCTGTCTGCCTGCAGTTTATCTAATAAGCTTGAGTTCATCTCCTTTATAAGCAGGGTTTATCATACTCTCTGTTCCTTCATTTGAAAAGTGGAGTAATTGAAGGATTTCTGCCTAATCCTTCAATCATTCAATCACTTGGTATTGGTAACGTAAGGTTTTTCATCTGTAGCAGGAAGGAGAGCCTTGGTGGTATGTCAGGGAGCAGCACTTCACAGGAATGGTAATGGGGAAGGCTGTCTATTTGTCCTTCAACATTACTGCCACCCAGCTCTACCCACATGAAGATATTGCGTGTTGCCCACTCTACACACACTAAAGCTTCTCCAACACACAAGGGTGGTCATTTTCATCTTTGGAAGAGCCTGCATAAGGAATTTTCCTTTGGTTACATGGGAATGGGGCTATGGTGCTTCTGTGCTGTCTATCATGGCAAGAGGTAGCCTGATGCTAAAACTCAATGGCCTTGCACATATGCCTGTGTGGGAGTTAGATATTATGCATATTTTAAGTCTATTATCAAATTTAATAATTTGATATATTCATTATGAGCCAAGACTTTTCTTTAGATGTGGCTTAGAAACAAGTGCCAACTCACGCACCTGCACTACAAGGGGAACCAAAAATGCCAGCTTCTGCAGAATTTCAGTTCATGCCTTTTTTCATTTGAGCAAAAAGAAGCAAAGTAACAAATAGAAGCAAAGCAAAGCAGTCTTGAAGTACACCATGACTCCAGTGTCAGCTGTTCCTGTGCACATCCAGTTTTGTGTTCAGCTACATTATTAACTTTGGTTCCAATACAGATGACACTAACACAGTCTATGAAGACTTAGAGCTCGGGGAGAGACATCCTAACATGATACAGCACAACATATGGAAATAACTCTGTTTTAAGCCCCAAAAAAGAGTGATGGCTGTAATATAGCTGTGCAAAGGAGTGGTTTGTATTCCTAGACACCTGTAAGTAATATTCTAGGAATGTGATAAAGACACTAGGAAGAAGGCTTATCAGTGAAGCTTTGCCATTTTTTGCATTATGTTTTTATTAAAAAAAGAAAAAAGAAAAAAGATATCAGCAGAGTCTAAATACTATTTCATTAAAAAGCAGCATATGCTGATTAAGAGAACAATTTCACCTATATTCAGATTTGAATATTTGTTGTTGTTTGTTTCTTTAACTGGAAAGATAGCTTTAACGTAAATTGCCATGCAGACAGCCATTCGTCCCCACAGTGAACAAATGCAGGATAGTAACATAACATTTTTGTTCTAAGGAACCATTCTGCTTTTTGTAACAGGACTATTGCTGTTGTTTATGTATCTCAAGACAGATTTATAGCAAGAAGTGATGAACAAATGTGCCAGATCTGTGGGACGAGGAGGGCACAGGGAGGGGAGGGTTGCCCAACATGCCCTCTCACAAGTGTTTGTGCCTGGAGGAAATCTGGTGCAGCAGGGACCATATGTGCTTCTGACATATGTTGCTGTAAGTGGCAGCTTACTGGTCCGTGCAAAGGACTGCTGCTCCTAGCTAGCAACAGCTTTTCGTGAAGTTTATTTAATACTTAATGACTCACTATAAAAACACACAAAGTGTGTCTGCAACAGACTACCAAAGTGATCCTGAAATACAAAGTGTTTAAAAAAAATGCCTTTTTGCCTCTATGTGTCTGCTCCTTGCTACTGGGAGCAGTTTGCTGTCTCTCCTTTCGCACCCCACTTCCCACAGCCATGGCCCATTTATGAATGGCAATCCATACTTGTTACTGCCAGCTGAGCTGTGCCTGCAGGCACTGTGGCCATTTTAAATGGGTGAAGTAAGATAAAGCACCCACGCAAATTAATAACCAGCAGCCTGAAATATGAGATGGAAAAATATATTACATTGAGTTGAAGTTCAATAAAGGTAGAAAGTTTATGGCTGACAAACTAATCGGAAACTAGGTTATAACTAAATCTGGTCATAAATAAAGACCTAGCTATTTAGAAAGCCCACATCAGAATTTTCAAATTAATGTCAATCTGTATTCAGGTACTTACAGAAAAGGTTTTCAAACTTAAGGGAAGAACTTCCTATGGAAACCCTGTCCATTTGAACAGTCATGGAACTGAAGCTGCTGTCAAAATCCAGCTGCTCTTCAAGGCATCTACATATGGACTTAGTAAACAAACATTATCCAACTCTAATAATATTGCAAATCACATACAGCAGAAATTATCTCAGGCACTGAAGGACTACTTGAGTGCTTTGGATTTTCCTGTTATTTCCAGGAGATATAAAGAATAAAGGCAGTTCAGTTCAATATTTACTGTAGCCTCAGGCAGATTCTTCAGTTAGTTTAGATAGTTATTAAATTGGGAGGAGCGAGAAGCAAACAAATTCCCTGGTTTGAACCTTTTAAAACTCGTGATAACCCTAACCCTAATTCCTACAGACTTTAGTTTCAGATCTGGTCATTCTCACTGTAAGGAGCCACTACTGCTCAGACACCTAAAGACATACTTTATACTCTCATGCTGTGTAATGTTTTTAACTTTAGTTTTTGTCTCCCATTATTTTGCTGGGGCAGGGAAAAGTGCTGAGGACAGTAAGATGTATGGCCTTAGCCTGACAATTTACTGTTTTGTTTAAGATTTACTGAGAGCTTTAACTGTACAGTGCTATTATGTTGCAGGTAGATGTGCAGGGACACCTCACACTTGTGAGAGGGAATGGCCCAAAGTCCTCAGAGTTTTCAGGTGAGCTGCAATTGCACCAGATGCCCTCCTGCATGATACCCAATGTTACCTGGGCTCAGCTTTCCTGGCTGCTCAAGAGGGCAAAGTCCATATTTGATCCTCAGATCTTTTCCCTGGAAGGTTTATGGCTGAGGCTGGCCAATTTTCTCCCAATATTAGGTATAGACAGGCCCTGAGGGAATGAGTACAAGGCCACACCACCAGTGAACAATAAAGCACTGCCTTCAGTGTTTCTCCTATTCCACATGTAAAGAGGAATGGGGTGTTCAGAGATCAAACGACTCAAAAATAAATAAATAAATAAATAAATAAATAAATAAATAGTTTGTTAGCTCCAGCTAACAAGCCTATTCATTTGTAAGCCTAATTTGAAACAGAAGGAAAATATCCCAATGTTGATCGTATTACAAAAGGACAAAACTGGCAAGAAAAGAAAATTAGTGATGTTTCAAAGATTGGAGAGTTAAAACAAAAACCTATGAAATAATTATTTTTCACCAAGGCAAGTGTTTTTGATGTTAGGCTTGCTTGTGTTATACGTTTCAATTATGGAGGCTCAACCTTAAACATGTGGGTATAGAAGCGACCCCTGAGGAGGGCTTGCTGCACTGAGCCCTCAGCCTGTTAGTAACTTGTTCTGTCTCATCTGCTCAGCTGGTTTTGAAGTCCTAACGATACAACAATAGATACCATCTTTTATGTTTCCAGATGCTATTCACTCTCTGATAGTTCAAAAATAACTTGACTACATTTATTTTTTCTTTGTTCTCTTCCTTTTTTTTTTTTTTTCTCCTCCCTTTTGTCTTTTGCTAAGCCACTACTGACTTACTTAAAAACTTACACAAGTTGATCATTACAACTGCATTCATGCCTATGGCCAGGAAAAATAAATAAGAGGAGTTAGCAGTATGCTTTGTCCACGTATACACAAGAACACATAGAAAAAGAAAACCCCCAATCACTTGCTGAAATTCCCTACATCAGTAGTTTGAGTGGATAAGTGTTTACATATTTGTCTTAATTGGGTAATAATGACTTCAAAATATAATGTTCAAGATTTTCTAGCAGAGTTTGGTTTTGTTTTTCTCCATCAATTTTGAACTTAAATGGCAAATATCAAAGTTCAAACAGAAGAGCAGTTAACACACATAAACTGGCTGAGAACTGCAGCTGCTCAAAGATAAAGATAACATCCCTTCCAGCAGCAGATGCACATCTGCCAGAGAAAACTCCATGTAGGTTAAATTCTTCTGTCTTTTGCATATCCTTCTACATTGGATGAAAGCAAAATAATAACCAACAGCTCTGCATATTCAAAGGCCTCAAGTGACTTCAGTTCCAAAACTGCTGACAGCAAATCCAGCACCATTAACTCTGGGAAGCCACATCTTAAAGTGTTTTGGTGCTCACTACCTGCAATACATCATCCTCCAATTTGCAACAGAAATCTGCATCCAGTAGCTGCTTCCCTTACCCTCTGCAAAGCTGATAGTTATCGCAGAGGTAACACATCCCAGTTCAGTGTCAGCATGGGTCACGGATGGCTCACAATGTTCTTCATGCACTGCTGAAGGCCTCACATTCAATGTTTTAACACTGTGCTCCTCTGTGCCCAGAGGCTCATACACAGTAGACGTGAGGGCCCAAAAGTCTTACAGAGGCATTTCACAGTGCACAAGACATGAAAAATTGAAATCCTTATGGAGATGCTTACTCATTTCAGAAGACAAACTCTTTTCCACGTAAGGAAAAGCCTTCCTGCATACATAGTGGACATCTTTGTGCTCACATAAGCACACTCTTTGTTCCCTACCAGCACTTTTCTCACAAGCCACCACCAAAACCTGACATTCCTCACAGGGCACAGAGAATTACTGCTTTTATCTTTCAGTCCAGAGTGAGATTTTCGGCACTGCATTCTGGCGATACAGTTATCTTGATTAAATATCTGACCTCTACATGTCTCTCTCTCCTCCCATTCTGATCCACGCTACTTGTGCTTTTTCCAGTTCAGGTCCCTTGAGAAGAAAAAAATAAAAGCAACATGGGCCCATCGTGGAGTTTCTTTCTCACCTCCCATACCCTTTACACTAGTATTTCCAGATGTTGGGACATGGGGTGTTCATCTTGTTTCCTCAGCCATTTCAAGGTTTATTGACTGTTTAGGAGATGAAAGTTGCACAGCAGGCTCTTGGAGTTGAAAGCTGTTTGTTTATCCTTTGATCAAAACCAAATATTTTTCTACCAGGTAGAATGTATGGTGAGGTGAGGTCTTTGAGCTTTCCCTGCAGCAGCACACATACCTAGCTCAGTTCTTACTCTGGCCCTATGTAACAGGAAGATCAAGCAGCTCCCAGACAGTATTTTTCCAGCTAAGGAGAGCACCACTGTCCTTCAAGTCAGTCTCAAACCTAAGGAAGGCCTAAAATGGGATTCCTCTGCCTTAATTTTTGTGTCTAAAAGTATTAAAGCAGAACTTGTCACACCTGGCTTCCTACTCATGTAATTTGCCACCCTTGTTTCCCTGCAACACTTTGGGCCACCTCTCTCCAGTTACATGAAAGCATTTGGAGAACAGGCAGTTCTGGGGAGCAGCACTCTGGAAAACTTTAAAAGGTTGAAGCTCCTGAAGGCTGTTCAATGCTACTTTGAAGTCTCAGTAAAGGAACTGAAGAGGCCTGGGGCTGTATGGACTTTGTTAATACTTCCTGGGTCCTCCATCATGACAGTCAGAGGGAGAAGCAATGGCCACCAATAGGCAGAAGTTCTGAGTATAGGAACCATTCATACCAAAGAGCTGATATTATTCTTCATGTGACAAAAATCACGTTTGCTTTGGGGCTACATGCTCAGAGTGCAGAAGTTAGATTAGTTTGGCATTTGCAAACCTCAAAAAATTATGGAGCTGTGCAACACTGACATGATAACTTCTCTTTGACTGGTATGATTTGATGGTAATGAAGCATGTGGTAAATAAGGTAATAAGGTTTTATATTTACTTATATTTAAAGTCTTTTGCTAACACCAGATTTTGTGTTGCCTGCACAACAACAGTGAGAAAACATTTCCTTTAGCAAGACTGATTCTCCATTTGGAGTACCAGTTTTTGTCTGTGAGCCAGGAAGGCACCATTACAAACAATATCCAGAAGTTTAGACATTATAAACCAAATAATCTGATCTCAGTGATTTGAGTAATTTGGATTTTTAAAACCTTTCTGGTCTATTCAGCAGTTGTAATCAAATGGCTAGTTTCATGGATCTAACTAAAATGATAACATTTATTATTGCCAGGACTAATGTTTGCTACATGAGTATTCAGGCAGTTTGTAGGCTATCTAAACTACTCCCAAAGATAATATATTTATTCTTGTGTTGGTCAAGTTAAAAATGCAAGTGGTTAATCAGTTGTATAATTCACATTTCCCTTGCAAATATACATTATATATAGTATCTGCCAAATACTCCCAAAAAGGCAAAAATTTGTGTTTTGAATTGAGCAATAACTGTAAGACCTTCAGGTAGCTCCATGCCACATAAGCAAGCTACAGTATGTTTATGCTACTAAAAGATCCATTTCAGCGTGTGCTTAAGACAGAGTATTGGAGCTTAAGAAGTGATTCATCTCAAATTAATCCTACTATCTCATGCCATCTTCTATTTTGGAAACAAAGCAAATCTGGGATAAAACGTGCATCTCTATACTGGCTGGTGGCATCTCAAGGAACTGTTGAGATGAACACCCCACATCTTGAAGCAAGACTTGGCATGCTGGAAGGGCAATTTCATCGAATCATAGAATGGTTTGGGTTGGAAGAGACCTTTAAGATCACCTGGCTCCAACCCTCTTCCTATAGGCAGGGACACCTCCCTCTAGACCAGGTTGCTCAAAGCCACATCCAGCCTGGCCTTGAATGCTTCCACAGGGGGGGGACATCCACAACCTCACTGGACAACCTGTCCCAGTGTTTCACCACACTCACAGTAAAGAATCTCTTCCTAATATCTAGTCTATATCTACCCTCTTTCAGTTTAAAGCCATTTCCCCTTGTCTTGTCACTACATGCCCTTACAAAAAGTCCCTCCCCAGCTTTCCCGTAGTACCCCTTCAGGTACTGGAAGGTTGCTATAAAGTCCCCCTGGAACCTTCTCTTTGCTAGGCTCTCAGTCTGTTTGTTTGCCAAGTTTCACTGATCACCTGTTGATCAAGTCAGTCTGCAGAGCTCAGTACCATCAGTGTTGGGTACGATCAGCAGCGATAGCACTGTTAGGCTCTTGGCTGGAAGTGGGTGTGACTATATACTCATTGACAGAGCAGCCAGCCTGCATAGGCATGCAGAAGATGTGTCTGCATCCTTTCCTCTTATCCCAAGCCCTCATCTCCCACTGAGACTCTTAGCCTTGTGTTTCTACTTAGCTCTCCACCTTCCTCCCACTTCTCACACCAGGGTCCTCCCCAGCACCCTTGCCTTGCCTCCTAGGACAGACCTTATCTCAACAGAACCACACTCCCTCTGGCCTTGCCACTCCTGTCTCTGGGGCAGAAGCACATGTTTTAGGACCAAGTGGGGTCCTGCAGCCAGGCAGGGAGAGGTGACAGACAGCTGAGCAGCCACAAGGCATACACGTGGGTTGGAGAATGCCTCCTCCTGGACTACCACCCTAGGATTCTCTGCAATATGATATGTATAATCCAAGCTCCTGCACTTTAGGAAAAATAATAGATGTTAATAACCCATCCTCCTCCTTTAAAGTGGCGTGCAGGTTACCAACCATACACAGTTCAGCAGCATCTGAACTAACTAATTGCTATTTCTGTACATAAATAAATGTTCAGGGGGCTTTGTGTCATCCACTGCTTTCAAAACAAGTAGGCAAAGTGCTGCAATTCCTTTTCATGGCAAAGATTTTAATGGGCTTTTCTTTTTACATGTAGCAGGTTTCTCTGGCAGACAGCTTGTTTTTGTCTTTTATATATATATATATGTATGAAATTATTATTATTATTATTATTCTCCTGATCTACTCCAGTTTCTCTGAGGGAGTGCCCAACTCATTTGCTCTTTCAGAGGGAACTTTATTTTTCCTTTTCTTTTTCTCAATTTCTTAATGCTTCAAAGGAGAAAGCAGTCTTCTTGGGGAGCTACATCTGCATTAGAGTGCTATTGCAGGCTGTCTTTCCTCTTCTTGGCCTGAGGATGTCAGCTATCGCACACATGAATAGGAACTGCCAGGATGTCATATACACTTACATACATCTTTTTTCAATCAGCAAACTACAGGTTATTTTGTCAATGAAATCCACAGATTTAGCTCTCCTATCAGTGCTGACTGTCACACTCCAGCATCAGTCCCTGTGTCACCCGGAAACCAAAGGATGTAAAAATGTGTGATGCATTTTTATTGACATCTGTGAATTTTTCCATGTTTTCTTCGTAGTTGAACTAAAGCTGAATTTAAAAAATTGCAGTTTTGTGGTGTCCTACTTGGTTAAATAACCATAATAAGTCCTGCATGGGATGTCTTAATAGATGAAAGCTGGAGCATAACTGAACAATAGCAGGTCCTAAAATCAAAGGTTCTGATCTCTCCCCAAATGTTCAGCATTTGCTTCCTTAGTTGGCAAGGCTAGTTGGAAGCAGAAATTGCTTTACTGGAGACTGAGTTATTGTTTGAACATAATAATCATTGCTGAAAGACTTCATACTGAGCTTCCAGATGATCCAAGTCAAAACCAGATGAAATGCAGAGAAATTGATGAGCACTTACATTCTTTGGTGTTAGGAGGTGCCAACAAGCATGAGTAGCAAACCATTCCATATATGTTTCGAGGTCTGTTTTCCAGCATGTAGTAACTGAAATGAAGGGCAAGATGAGGCAAAACAGTGTAAATTAATATACTGCATCCAAGCATGGTTCATCAGCAGACAATTATACTGAGATAAAATCATTTTAAAAAAAACACTTTTATAAGCAATTTGATGCAAAGATAATTATTTTTTTTAAACTGCCTGAATAGAGACAGTGTTTCTCCTCTTCCTTTTACCCCTAAGAGGCAATTAATCAAGCATCAAGCGTGCACGACAAGAAGGTATCATTGCCTAAAACAACATTATTCTCCTTGCTGTGTTCAAGCTGTAGCATACAGCATACCCTGAAATAAGACTTTTCAGAATAAGAGAACATTATTTTTGAAGCAGGGGTCACTCAGGCAAGACCATCAGTTAGATATGGTTGTCTGATTTTCTTCTCAAGCATTATAAGAATAATCTCAGCAACAGAACCAAATCTAAATAGCAAATGCAGGAAAACACTACCCTTACAGGGACAGATTAGGATTTACAACCATTTGTGTTTTTTTGAAGTTCCCTTGACCGTGGAGTTACAGCATGATGAAAAACTTTTCATGATTTGAACTGGGCAGCCACTGAAGTTAGTCTTGGCAACTGGTTCTACAAGAATTGGATCCACATACAATCTAATGAGTAAAATACATCCAAATCATACACAGTGGATATGCTTCTACAGATGCTAAATTTTAGTGAAGAAATGAATAGTCATAGTCTATTCTATATTGATAGGAACTCAACGTCATAAACACTAAGTAAGGATCTTCTGCTCTTATGCTGTCTATGTATGTGCAGAATGTTTTGGGTTTTTTTTTTTCCTGGAAAATTTATACATCAGAAAGTTACTGCTGAAACCGTCCATCAAAATCGGTTGGTCATTAATGAATGACCCAGCCTATAAATAGTATATACAGGTACAGGAAATTAAGCACATTGAGTCACAGGATGGAGGATGGTGCTTGGAGATAACTAAAGGAACACATACACTGAACACAGTTCCTCTTTTTGTTGTTGTTGTTTTTAATTTGCTGGCATTAAAAGATTCACTCTTACTCTCCCCTTTGGCTCATGTGCTCTATCTGCCACTCTGCCATTCTCTCAAGAGAAGATCATTATCTTTTGTCTTTTATGGGGGGCTGCAAAGCAGTTAATAAATAAGCAGTAAATGGTTGCCCAACCACAAAAAAAAAAAAATAAAATAAAATAAGAGGAGCAGACCAAAGATACATATAAATCTATAAAGAAAAATACAGGAACAGTCAGGATCTACAACCTAATAGCCACAGTGGTTTAGGGAAGATATACAGCCCTTCTGACAGTTAATTAAAACAAGCTGGTGGAATATTTCTTGGTTTTCACCACAATGCAGAGCGTTGGAGGACAGGCAAAGAAAACTGAAGAGGATGTTCATGGGCAAGGAACTGTTCTCATATGTGAATAGGAAGCTCTACAATTGCAAATATTAATGGCTTTCTCTGAATTACTGGCAACAGACAAGTTTCTGGCTATGCACTAATATTTAAAGCAATGCTGGAAGTGTCTGATTGCTTTATATTACTAACTATAGAAAACAAGTGGACCAATAACAAAATCACTAATTTTCATGGTGCTATTCTTCACTACAAAACCTATTATTACTCTTTCCTTAGCACTTTTTAGGTTATTTTGAAGTGTTAGAGGGAAGATGCAGAAGTGAAGGCTGAAATGAAAAATGAATGTGTTCTCCTGCTTAACAACACGGTATTTTAACTTGGACTGATCTTAGTGGTGCCATGTCAAACTTGGTGACTTGATCCAAGAAGAAGAATCTACAGCATCATGTTTAGGTCTTCCTCCTGCAAGTACCAGCACACCTGGGAACAAGATAGTAGGACAATCTGCAGAAAGTAAAGGGGAGGTGGCAAGCACATAGGTGGAAGCATGAGCTGCCTTACCCAGAACTGCAGGGAGGGCTTTTATTTCATTAGAAATTCACTGGCTAAAGACCTAACAGGTCACTCCATTGAGGGAGGGGAATCCAAGTTGTAACTCATTCCCTCATTCTTTACACTATTTGTCATGCTTGAAGTGCTTTGGGATAGGAGCATAAGCGGAAGCCTGCAGTGTCCCAGGAGGTTGAGTCTAAGTACCTCCAGAGATCTGAACTTTGGTTTTGAAGACTATGGCTTTGGAATTAAGCCTTTACATTCTCCCTGTGTGCTCATCTTTTCCTTAGGCTGCTTTACTCAGCTGATGACAAATAGCAAAGGGATGAGATGCCCACAGACAGAGACTGCAGTATAAGGGATGTTATGTGAAGAAAGCCTGCAGCATGTTACAGAAGCACAGTCCTCTTAAAATGCAGACCTTAATTTTTCACTGCCTGTGTCTTAGAGGCTCTTGGAGCACCAGAGCCCAGGTGAGGGAGCACTCTGCTCACTGCCACTCATCCAGCTTAGCTTTCCCTCTGCCACTGGGGCAGTGGCAAAGAATGGCCAGGCAGTAGTGCCTACCAGCTCTTATGCTCTGTGTTTCCTTGTTGTGACACAGATGGAACTTCTGGGCTGTCCAGGTTGATCAAGGCTCCAGGCCATGTTTCAGCCCATATTTAATTTATCTTCATAATTTCATCTCTTTGAACTCAGAGTGAGTCTTTGTTTCTCCTTAACTGCTGTAACCTACTACACCATCCCAGGAGCTGCACACAGCCAGACTCCAGCCCAATTTCTGCTACAGGTTACACCTGTGCAAACACAATGTTTTCAGATCACTCCCCAAGTACCAGCTGTGCAAGCTGATTATTTTCAGCCAGCACCCCACTCCCACCTGGGTGACCTCATTAGTTCTGACAAAACTGCAAAACAGCAACTGTGGCCACTATTTAACTTTTTTGTTCTTTATGATGTATGAGGGGAAGTTGAGACGGAGTTCTTTTAAAATCACATCATCAGTTTGCTTGGCTGGCAGTTAGACGAGTCCTTCTTTTTATTTGTAAACTGTGAAAACTTCATACAGACTTGCTGATATAATAAACCTGGAGTCTTGTAGGGCCTCTCTAGCAGTTTCCTTTGCTGAGGCTATGCTGTGTCTGCAAACAGTACAAAAGAAAACGCTGGGAGGAGGTACACCTCTAAGCTGAAGTTGCATACAGGCAGAAATTCAGAAGTAAGGTGAGTTTGTATTATAGGGTATTAACTTGTTTAAAAAGAAAAATGTTGCAAAGGTAAATTCATCTTTGGGTTTGCAGACTTTAAAAGGAAATATAATCAATAATATTTTAGTAGCATATCTGATGTAACAAACTGTTTTCTCATAATTACTATCAAAATTATACTGAGCTTAATGGGCCATTGAAAAGATGGACTTAATAAAACAGCATCTATTTTAGTTCCTTCAGTGAGCCTTGGAACTTGTTTTTACTCTGTATAACAGCACACAGACCACATTGGCAGCTCCGTAGACCCCTTTCTCTCTGCTGATTAACCATGATCCTGAGAGACTAACATTGCCTTGGTGAACCTCCTCCTAACAGCTATGTGAGCTAATGCTGTCAGCTGCTGACAAATTGGCCAGCTGGTCATGTTTGGAGAGGAGATATTTTATGTTTCGAAGCACTGACTTCCAGTGCCAACGTGGAGCCTACAGGGAATGCAAGGCATCTTCATGGAGCTCGTTTGTAGGATGCAGAATCTATAATGTGGCTTCTGATGTGCTGTTGGAGGCCAAGCTGGACTTCTTGAACACACCTATACTACATAAGATACTCCCTTTCTGTTTCTAGTAAGAGAAGTTTCAGTTTTTCCTAGTTTTTCTTTTTTCCCTGATGTTTGTTGCTTCAATTGGTGAGATTACGGTAAGAACGGTGACATGCCCTGATTTACTAGATTCACAAATACTTTTGAAATATTTAAGCTTATTGTTTTAACAGGTATTATTCACCGATGTTGTACCTACAGTCAGCTAGGACATGAAGAGAAGCTATCAGAGATTTTAATATTAAAGGAGTATTTTGCAGCTCTTTGGACAGAGCAAAGGTTGAATCCTTACCCTGGGAGACAAGGCCCGCACTCTGCATCATTCTCTTGATCTCCTGGTGTCAGGACAGTGGCTCGAAAAAATCCCTCGCAGTCTTTGTGCCTTCTGCATATCTGGTAACCTCCTCTGGAAAACTTCTCTGACGGGCAGGGGATGCAGCCATAGTCCTCATCTTTGGTGCCATACCCACACGTCTGCAACAATACGAAGTCATTAGAAAACAGGCTTGTGCTGTACAATGGCTCGTAGGAAAAGGGAATGTAATATCTGGCATGATGCAGCATTAAGTTCTTTAATATCTGCCCTAAGAAGGTCGGGGAGGTATATAAGGATGTAATACACTGTGTCCTGGAGAGGGAAGAAGAAAGCTGGAGCATCGTACTCCTTAAAAGTGACCACTTAGGGCTATTTAAATCATGCTGTAGTCTTGGAAGTGAATTTCAGCTGCTGTTCACATAAAAAGCAATCTGTAATTGGAGAGCAAACGAAAAAATTACAGGGGAAGCAGTTTCAGCAGGGATATTGGTGATCCTGCTTTCATGACAGATAAGGCCACAAGGACCACTAGAAAAAGCAAGGTTTGCATGAGGTTTGGTAACCTCTGAGCTCACATGTCCTGGAACACCGTGTTTAGATTAAATAAAACTGGTATGAAGTGGTTATTATTCAAACATCCTTGATCAGGACTACCAACTGTGTGAAATTCTTGCAGTGGGATGTTTATCCCATTAAAACCAAACAGGATTTCAGTAATTTATTTTTTAATATTCAACAATTATCTGCTGTAAATCAAACGGTTACTTAGGAACCATAATTTAAAACGTGGCAGAAGCTTCCAAGTTCCTCTAGTGCCAAAATATCTTAGCGGGAGAGCAAAATTAAATTCTCTGTGTGGGGGCCAGCGAGCATGCCAGAGTAACCTATTTATCACAATGCTAGAACGGCACTGTCAGATTTTAAATAGCTGTTGAGATGAGAATGTACTGGCAGAGAATGTGTGTGAAACTTTTATGTTACAACGCTTTAAAATCTATGAGTTTTAACAGACAGGGCCTGGGATGTGGCTTATGGATGAATATGGGTGCATGGGGCCGTGCTCCCACAGCAACTTTGTACACGAGTGCTCCCACATTAGGAAGGTGTGGCCTCAGTGGTACATTGCTCAAGAATCTATTTCTTTCTTCATTTTCTCTCATATCAAAGCATCACCACTACATAACAGAGCATTTGTTTTTAGGCAGGACTAATTGCATTTTCCATCTTAAAACTTCCCACCAGCTTGCTAAGTATGGGAGTGTCTTGTGTTGCAGACCAAGTGCATCCTGAGTCCTCTTGGCCATCCCACAAAAGTCACATCTGGAGCTCAACGCATGTCCCCCAACCAGCAGAATGGATTGAGATGCTAAAGTTACCATGTACGGTTCTTCACCCGGCTCGCATTTGGGGCAGTCGTGGCACATGCCGGTGGTTTGGTTGTAGTATTCATTCTCACCGCAGTTGGAGTATTCAGCGCTGGCAGAGTACACCAAGGAAACCTGCACCAGAGACACTGGGGTTTTACTGTCAGTGCCACCACCTCCCTTCCACACCCCTTGTTCCCACCCCTTGTTCAGCCATTATGGTGGGGGCTGCCATTGTACCATAAAACACCCCTTGTCCAGCCATTATGGTGGGGGCTGCCATTGTACCATAAAACACCCCTTGTCCAGCCATTATGGTGGGGGCTGCCATTGTATCATAAAACACCCCTTGTCCAGCCATTATGGTGGGGGCTGCCACTGTACCACAAAACATCCCTAAAGCTATCTGGGATGGTGGAGATCATGGATTTCATATTGGTGCCTATTATCACAGCTGCTCCTTAAAATATTGAAAGATGTGGTTCCCAATCTGATAATTCTCCTGTTTCCTAGCACAGCAAATGCATGAGTTTACACCCTTACTCCTCACAATATTAATGAGCGTTCAAGAATATAACTGCAAAGGACAACTATAACCTGAAATAATGAGCTGCCTCAATCACAGCACAGCTGTGTTTCACATGACACATCAGCCAGGTGGGCTGGAGCATGTCCTCTCTATTTCTGCTCCATTTTAGGTCCTTCTCCTCCACCCTCCTCCTGAGTGACCTCTCCCATATTAGGAAATAGACATTTAGACAGATGTTCCAGTCTAAGCAGCACTGAAGGAGATGCTTGAGTGCTACTTAGATTGGAAACCGATCATTGCTTCGAAGTCCAGAGCTCAGACACCTGTAAATGTGACATGGCAATTCATAGACATTTGCAAAGACTCAAATGGCCCCTGCTGGAAATAGCCCCCATGCATTGGAAATACCTATAAGCACGTAGATACCTACCACCAGAAAAGGGAACACGTGAGTCCATTTACATTCTCCCAGGTGAGCCATGTTCTCTTGATATTTTACCTAGAAAGATAGAATTGGTGATTGTTTATGAATAATAGCAAATATGTGTGCGTGTTGACAAAATAAGAACAGTAGGGCTCATCATCAGAACACAGGTTATATGGGAGCAATGCCCAGAGTTACACACAGATCTAAACAAAAAAGGGAGAGATGTGCACGTGTGCTCCCACACGCACTGCCTTTCTGACAAAGCATGAAGCAGCCTGGCCTTGCAACCTGCATAAAAATCGGTCAAAGATGAAGAGTGAGCTATGAACCCTTGGCACTTCTTGGGCTTAATGAGAAATCCTCCTGTGGAGAAACCGAGAGCTGCATTCTGACCGCAAAACAAAAGAGAGCTAGGGGGCAGTAGATAACCCTGGATTGTGCCCTTGAGCCCACTAGATCAGGTTTGTCTAGGAAAGGTCCAGATGAAGCGTCAAAAAGGAGAGCCAAGGAGTGAAATGAGGGCCGTCAGCACAGATAGATGCCTCTCCAGGGCTACACCTTCATCGCCGGCACCCATGGACCTGCAGGGAAAGCCCAGAGCAGCCTTCAGCAGCAAGCCTTGGCTATGTTTCATTCCTGACAGGGAGGCTGTTGATGTAAGAGGTTAAGCTCAAGGAAGAAGCTGAACTCTGTATTTTAAGTGCTATTACAAAGGCTGGAGGAAAATAAAGGCTGTGATCTCTTGTAAACACATGTGCTAATTTATTTCATTTCTTCAAATTCAGTTCTATGAATAACTTTGAATAAGAGCAAATGTTACATATTCATGTACTGGATTTCTTTCTAAGGGATAAAATGAGACAGGAAAAAGAGGCACAAATTGTTTTGTATGATACAACATATTAAATGGTATTGTTAGAGTACATAATATGCCTTAGGGATTTTACGGCTTCATATTGCAAATGTTTGCAGCACTTAGGTCCTCATAGATATGAGCTGCTCTTTAAATTTTGCCGGTCTCAGATGCTGCAAAGTTTTAAGCTCTCAGAAGAAGAGTACAATTACTCTTTGTGCCACACTTAAGCATATGATCTATGTTAGAGCAGCACTTCAGTGTTCAAGATAGCCACTAACATTTACATTTTTAAACACTAAATGGATTAAGTAGACTCGCATCACGCCAGCATCAAGCTAGGAACTTGCTTTCTATGCTCCTTCTAGCAATTGGGCTAGCTGAGACAGGTAACCGGGTGGGTGGGTGGACAAAGTGAGTTATGAGTATATTTCTTTCTGCAGGAAATTGCGCTTTGAAACCTAGAAACAAAAGAGAATCGGAGATAAACTGTCCTAAATCTGGAGGTGAGAGATAGAAAACAGTTCATGCCATGGCATGAACTGTCAAACACTTAAGTTGGACAAAGGCTTTGGCTATGACAGTACAGTTACTTGGAAAAGTTCCAGGGACATAATCTTCACACACACGTCTGTTAAACTGAATCCTAATTATAAAACAGCTTGTTCAACTTCAGCTATGAATATTATCAAGGCTGTTTCCACAGTGGTATTGCAAAGTCATCACATTTATTATAAATTGGGTATGGACCCAAATTTTCACTAGTGAAGTCTGAATATTTAACTTTACACTAGAAACATGTTTTACCACAAAAACATGCTTCACTGGCTTTCGAGGCACCCAGATGTTTACTGTTTGGGGTACTTATATGCAATCACAGCCAGATTTGAAAAATGGAAATGAAGAAGTCTTGCCTATTAATGTATAATACAGTCTTCTCCATCCATTTGGTATTTATTTACACAAAATGTTGGAAGTGTCAAGTTATACGTACATACATACAATATTTTTCTCTTTCAATATAAATATACATGTCGGGGTACGTTTTGTGTGTAAACATACATTTTTTCCTTGCATTCTATTATACGTAGCAATACGTCAAGCATATGGCAAATAGTTTTTAACTGTAAAAAATGCAACAATTCGAAGTGCTGAATATGGCCAGATATGAACACAAGGGGAGATTTCTTTTCCTCGTATTGGAAAAACAAAATGTTTAATTATTCACCCCCGTTTTCAAGTATGCTGCCATAAACTGGCAATGTTACTTTCTAATTTGTGAGCATGTGTGTGGTTTTCTATTTATTTTGTTATTCCTTTCAAAGATAAAAATCAAAATACGTACTTTATTTTCATAGTGCAGAGGAGTGGGGATGTAGGAGGTTTCTGGCAGTTGGGATGTAAGTAGCTCCTCAGTTGGAATGATACCTGCTGGTGTCTACCAAGACATGCTAGGCTGCACCTAGGCTCACTTTCAATTTTCAAACATTTTAATTTACACCCATGCTATATAAGCTATCACACATTAATCTTGTCTGCAGAACAAGGGATTTTCTAAGGCTAAGATCACTTTCGTTTCTAACTGACATATGTGGAAACATGCCGAGCTTGGACAGTCAGCCTGTGTCTGCCAAGAAGCAGGGAAAAAGTATCCAGTTATTATGGGCCCTAACCATTAAGAACAATTAGCTGTGAGGAATGCTTGAACAAATTCACAGGTGGTTCCACTCCCCCTCATATTCCCAGGTACTCACTGCTCCTGGGAGGCCTCCAGGGGCCAAATGAGGAGCCCAGGGCCTCAAGGGAGAGGGTGGAGGGAAACACCGGGTTACACAAATTTGGCTTCCAAGACAGATTTTCAAATGAACAAAACAGAAATCAGGCATTCAGGATGTGTCTGCTATCTCATACTGAGAGCCACAGCACTAGCCTTGGACACTGCTCCACAGCAAACCAAAGGCTGTCCCTGTGGCACAGGGCACGCTAAGGCACTTCTTAGTTCAGGAGATGAAGAGCAGATCATGCATCTATGTAGAGCTATGCTGCTCTATAAAAGTCTTTATCTATGAACATTTGGTAGGCAAAGCTGAAGTTTGGGGCCACTGCTGATTTTCTTCATTGTTGGTACTGAAGCATGTGTAGGAAATCCAGATTAAAACATGTACTGGTGAACAGAAATCATTTTGAAAATCCTTTCTGCCCCTCCACCACACATGATTTTTGGGAAAGCTTCATGGTGGTTTTGTCCTACAAATCCAGTCCTTCTTCAAGTGCATGTAAATATCAGCTGCAGCAATGCATCAGCTGAAGAATTATCATCAGCTGAAGAACGCTTCATTATAAAAATGAAGAATTAACCAGTGTGGAGTAATGTCAGTCTGCCTGTTTTGACTAATACACAAATGACGGTCCCATAGGATGGCAGGCAGTCATCAGCAGGAAGGAGCTGGAAGTGTATTTTTAGAGGGATCACACAATGGCTCCTATGCAACATGGGATTTCCAGCAGCTCATCCAGCGAGTCCTCCGCACATCCTGACTCATGCCTCAGCTGAGGACAGGCGGGTGTCTGGAGAGGAGGTGTAAAATACAGGCTCAGGTCTTTGCAGATCAGGTGTGCAACAGAGCAAGTCTCAGCCTGACTAGAGGGGGTTGCTAATTACAGCCATATTTGCCTTTCAGGGCATATTCGTTAATAACTGTTAGGAATACGCACAGAGGCTGACAGGAAAAGGAAGACTATTTTGCTAGTGGCAACCACAGCAAGAGGTGCTAGAGACTTGCTGTCTCAGCTTCTCTCCAGGAGACTGTGAGGCACAAGTTTGGCCTGGGGAAATAGGAAAAGAGACGCCTGGGTCCCTGTCACTCAAGTATTTCTCTTCCCAGATGAAAGGTCCCTCTGTACAGTCTTTGCGGCATCTTACCATGGACTGGCAGGTACACATAAATAGATAAATATATACATATGTCCCCAGGCAGAAAATGCTTGGTTCATGCTGTCTGAAGGAGAAAAAGCAGCATTCACTGTAGTCAGCCTTTGAATTTAATTTACTTAGATAATTAAGTAGCGCTGCCACTGTGTTTGCAGTATCCATGAGTAAATGGAGTAAAGAAGTAGAATACGCAAACAGTGAGGTTACAGTAGTTGGTGGTCTAAGCTAAACAGCTTTCGATAAATGGTCTTAACTGTTATTTTAGTTCTGTGGCTTCTGTATTAACACAGTGTAAAAACTAATTTCCTGTCATCAAGACTTTTTTTTGTTTGTTTAAATAGAAATTGATGAAAAAAGGAGAAGAAGCACATGTGGATCAAGGTACAGAAATCTGTTCTTAACGCTGCAGAGAAGGGGGTTTTTTTGGTGTTTCTGCATTTCTTTAATTTCATCACTAATGTAGATACACTTCAAGGACGCAAATCTTGACTTCGCAAGAAGAAAGGCACAACAGCTGTCTCAGAGAGCTTCACCATTTTGATATTTCTGTATGCGTACAGATCCATTCTGGGCAGGAGAACGAGAGACAAAAAGTTTTGTATAAATAAAAGGAGGGTTGATCATTATGAGCTTCACAGGTGCCACCAACAAATTCAGAGCCTGTTTGAGTTCCCAAGGTTTACGAGAGGAACCTTGTGAACCGCCTTCTTGCAGATTATCACAGTTTCTTGCATGTGCGTGGTAGATAATCTTTGTCTGCTCCGATGCTGCTAAATCCTTCTTAACGGAGATAAGCATATAATCCTCACTGCAGGGCCTCATCCATTTCAGAGTTGAGCAGCAGAGTTCAGTTTGGCTCCAGCCTTTCAAAAACAAAGATGTGGTTTGAATTTTCCTTTCAGGAAGAAAGAGGCGTCTCGGAACACATCATTGAATGACAATGATGGCAGTGCAAGCTTGGAGAGAGAATAAACTTAGAAAACTATAAGCAAATGAAAACACAGAGATTATGAAGAAAACTATTGTGTAGCCTTGGTTACAGTTTGTATTATTGTGAGCACCAGAAAACAAAACAAAACAAAACAGTGCACAGAACAATAATGCATTTGCAGGGTAAGATGAACTACGCACTTTCCAGTATCTACTTTATATCACTTTGACCTTACAAATACATCTTAAGAATTACCTCGGAAAAAGATACAACTCTGTCCTTCCTTTTACCTGAAACATCAAAAAGAAGCTACAACAGCTCAAGCTACACATACCTCTTTAATTGCCTCTGTGATCTGGTACCTCCATCAGAAAAATAATTAACTGCTTGGGCATAGCAACATGATTTTTTCCTGTGGGAGTTATGTTGACTAGAGGGGACATCAGTGATTCCTTAATTTGCCAATGGGGACAATGCATGCTGAAGATGTGGGGGCTATTAAGACTAATAGCTATCTGTCTCCTCACAGACTGGCTTATCTGGAAACTGTATCTGGAAGTCTGTACCAAAGCTGTTTCCTCATCTTACACAAAGACACGCGTTGGTTCTCGTGTAAGCAGGCCATCAGCTTTTTGAAAATGTTTTCAGGAAGAAAAATAAAAGAATAAAGGATATGATGCAGGAAAAAAACACAAAAGAGAGAAAGAAGGAAAGGCCTCTCCTTACATGTTTTTATATGCAGCTTGTCTGCTTGTGGAAATTGGGGCATGCAGTAGGTGCATCCCCAGCCCGCTTCAGAGGTGTTACCTCTAGGAAGTCTGGTGTCTTGGTGGAGAAGTGACAGAGCAAGGATAAGGTCCTTAAGACTTCTGGATGCATAGGCAGCTGCTGCAGCTCTCCTATCAGTGCTATTTTATGCACAAAAGGCTCATGAGGGCAAAAATGTGAGCAGAGACTTGTACTTTCCCCAAGTCAAAAGGCTGCCTTGACCCTTAGGCTAAGTCATGTGATCTCTTTTGTTTTCTATAATTTAAAAAAATAATAATAATCTGGGATTTGTTCTAACACACAATTACAAAAAAAAAAAATAAAAAATCAGCACCCTCATGTCTGTAATGGAGAAAAAAATCTTCACTTCTTTTGGCCAGCCCCCATGAGGATTTTCCCCATCAGGAGAGGCTTCCTTTCAACCTTCCCAAAACCAAAATTTTTTGAAGGAGGCTTTCATGAAGACTTCGCTTTTATTTTGAGTCCCTCCTAATGCCTGCCAGGAAGTGCTACAACACATTCTTCCCAGCTTGGTCACTTCCTTCCTCAGTTGGATTTGGTGGGCCATCTCATACAAAAGACCAGCAGCAGGCAGGGGGAGAGTTGCTTCAGGGACCGAAACTAGCTCACAGCTGCCAGAGGGCATTGGAGTTTCCATGGAAGGAGGAATAGGACAGACCTGGATGAACTGTAAATGAGCATATCAGGCTTCTTGATCAAACACCCCCCATGCAAGAAATAACAAGGAACTGCACTCATATCTACTCTGTCTGCTGCATAACACCAGAGCCACATCAGGGCTTGGCCCTGCCTAAGGAACAGAACACTCACTTTTGGTACTGCACTTTCAGGGGTGAGCTGAAATTGCTGTGATGAAAGCAGCTCTCTTTAGATTCAGAAGCTCTCTTTAATTCGTGAGACATGTGTTACCTCCCATTTGGAGCAGAAAATCAGCAGCCTATTAGGAAAATACAAACCACTCAAGCAATGATGATGTTTTTCTAAAATCTTTTCCCTTTTATAGGGCTCTATGCTTTCTAGTTGACAGATAACATAATGAGAGCAGTCTGAGCTTTGGCTTGCATTATAAAGATCAACAAGGATTTGAGCTCACACTTTGCTTCTGTTCCTCAGGGTACAATCCTGTGAGCTGCTGAGCACCTTCAAGCCTGATGATATTTAGGAAGCAGATAAGTTTTAGAGTCTTAGAAGAAACAGATATCCTTTGTAGACTGTAATTGTTGATTGACAGTATAGAGGTGGAAAAATTTAGAAATACTTAACTGGAAGAAATTGAGTTGAAATCCTACAGTGACCATCAACAGAATTCACAGAAAATGTAAATAGAATAAACCCTACAGTGACCATTAATAAATAATGTCTGTTCCTAGCTCTGCAGCACATTTGCATTTCTTAGCTAAAAGACAGAAAAATTGTTAAGAGAGCTCAAACCACAGTTGTTTTTATTTTCCATGGATTGATTGAAAACATCTGAACTGCTGCGTCCCAGATGGACACAGAATAGCAGCAGTGGGCTTTTCAAAGGGTGAATCTCCCAGGAACAGGTTACTACACGTGAGAGGATGTCACCGGGATGGTCCCAGCCCTGACTTCTTGCCTTTGCAAGTGCATTAAGCAACACTGAAGCCTCTTGTTTTCAACAGGCCTCTGTCTTGCAGACAAAGGGATATATTTGCTGCCAACAAGCATTATTTTTTGTATTATTCTCCTTTTTACATAACTGTGTTTGAAGGGGATTTATTGCTCTTGCAAACTGAAGGCTGGCCACATATAAATTCAGTTATATCCCAAGCTGCCCAGGCCACCATTGTCAGTGGGAAAAGTGGGGTGAGGGAGCCTGGGGGAGCTCTTAGATGAGAAAAGGCCCCACACAGGCAGCAAGGCTATAAGGGTGCCTGAAAGGCAAGGTGGCTGGGGGCATTGCTCTGGGTGGTGCTGGAAAAGCTGTCCCTGTGAGCCCCATTTATCCACTCAACCCACCAGTGTGGGTCCCACCTGTGGGGACAGAGAGGGGATGTGGCCTTAAAGGCCAAAACGTGGCTCGCAGTGCAAGGCAGGAGGGAGGAATGTGTCAGAGCAGCCAAAGCCCAGTGTCTGTGGATAGTTTTGAGGTAAGTCCTGCTGAGGCTGCTGACTGCACCCACCACTGGTCCTACCCAAGGAGAGAACACCACCATGTCTTAACCGCAGCCCAAGTCACAGCCCACTCCACGCTCATGCCCACATAAATTGTATGCTTACAGGCATGTATGTGTACACAGAGACTTCTATTTTACGCCCACACGCTCTCCAAATGCCGGCTGCCCCTCAGATCATTTGATGACCTGGTGGAGGCAAACCTCTCTGCTTCACAGAGGCACAGTTAGGAAGTGAAGATGAGAAAATGGCTTTCTTTGCTGCAGCAGTTTCTCTATTGACTCGATAATCATAAAATCTCCCCACAAGTTCTCTGAGGCCCTCTTTTTTTTTTTTTTTAATGAAGGTGTTTGCATTCCTAATTAAGGAGCACGTTAAGCCTAGTGGTACCTTATCTGATAAACCCATTACTAGGCTATGTCAAGCTGAGTCTTTCAAGGGAGCAAGCTGGTTTTAAAAACTGGTTGTCCTCTGGGCTGGAAATGTGCATCCAAGAGCCTGCAATTAACTTGGGTTAATTACAAAATACCAGAAATGTAATAGTGTATTTAAAAATACATCACAGGTGCTAATGACCTTTTTCCCCCTCCCCCCCTCCTTTTTTCCCCCCTGCTCTGCAGGAGCTTACAGGCTGTCACTACCTTCCCAGTTAACATACCCCCAACTCCACAGGTGTTAACCACTGTTTTCTCTCATGTGGTGGAATTGATTAGCATAATAAGATTGATCTGAGAGTCCCTGCTTCCATCTTGCAGTTAGCATGGCTTACAGTGCTGCTTTTGGACTTACTGAAGGAGTTAGGTCTGAGATCTGTTTGATGTACCCGGATACATCAGTCAGTCTAACAAAAAGGAATTGCTTCACTACGTATCTATTTCCCCTCAATCTACCAAAGCCAGTGCACACACACACACTGCAAACTTCTTGACACCACTAGCAGCTGTGCTATGGAAAATAGAAGCTCATGAGAGTAAGTACGTGACCTCCTTTCCAAGGAAGAACAACCCTGCAACTGTATCCTAGGTATTTTAACAGGAATACTGTCTTCCAGCTTGGCATGCTCAACAAATTTTGATTGCAGTTTGCAACTTTTTATACTCTTACATATTTTGGAAAGTAGGCAGGAGCCTTTGGTTCAGCAAATCCTCCCCTGACATGACCTATAGTTCTGTGCCTGCCTGCTCATTTTTGACATGGTGAACAATGTCACAGTGTTTTATTGAAGTCCAGATTCCCTATGGCTCCTGCATCCGTTTAGAAATTAAAGCCTCCTGTCAAGGATGACTTAGAAGCCTGGTTTTACCTAGCAAGGTCATAGTGTATTGTGCATTTAAAGGAAGCCTCTAATTCTTTTATGATTTAACATAGGTGTATTTATTTTGCAAAAAGCACTAACCAAACTATCGAGCTATTGACCCCAAAAGTAGCTGGGAAGGGAAGAATACCCTCTGCGTTAAGTACTATCATCCTCCCCCTACAAGCCTCACTGCTGAAACCATATGAGGCAAACCACAAAGCAGCAGGGCATGAGAAGGATGAACGACTGCGGGTCTCACCGGCCTACATACGCACCAGCTGTGAGAGGTGTATGCTGGAGGAGAGGAGCTGAAAGGTGAAAATGTATGCTGGCAAACACTGAGTGGGAAGTTATGCAGTGGTACAACTCCTCTATGCTCCAAGGAGAAAGAGAGATTTTTATCACTCATATATACATTTATTTCCTCATCCCATTCCAGTGACATGATGGCAAGAAAACATGAAGATGTGGTTTTAAAAGTATTACTCTATCCTGATGCAGAGATGATATGAAGGAAATGTGGCAGAACACTGTGGGAAAAACGAAGAAGATAACATTCAAAGAGAATTCAAGCGATGGTGAACATCATGGCCTTGCAATATTGAGTTCTAAAATCTAGATTTATAGTTGTGTGTGGTTTTTTAAATTTAGGTTCATCCAAAGCTGCTGTTTGATGGAAGAGTCTTTGTGCAAGCTGAGAGTATGAATGTAACTTTGAACCAGATTGTAGATTTTACAATATATAGGAAAAATGAAACAAGGACAGGAAAAGGAAATCTGGGAAGCAATGTCAGTCCTACGATGTCTGGAAGAAAAAAATCCAATGAGAGAAAAGGAAAAAAAAAGGAAAAAAAAAAAAAAAGATATAAAGTTATTCCCAGAAATACTGAGTATGCTCAAATGAATATAATTCTTTCCTGGTTCAAACCAGAAGCTGACATATTTTCCTACCAGATAATGAGGGATGTTGTAGTGAATAAAAACAGCTCCTTCCAGCTGCCTCAATATTACATGCAACATCTGGTCAGTCTTGAGATTTTGGATTTGACTGTTCTTTAAAAATGAGAACTTTCTAAAGTTTCCCTCAGAAACTCTTAAGTGCAAAATGTCATCCACAAGCAGCTGAAGACCTGCTCTCTCTGACTGCAGTACTTGCAAAGAAGAGAGAACTTCTGGGACTGCATTATTTTATACTTCAAAATTTAAACTGGAGGCAAACTATCCTCCCCATAAAACACGTTTGAACAGATTTAACACTGTCCCTCAGTGGTTAAGTTAATGTTGTGATTTCATATTTCCCATATGAGTGTTTTCTTTATGCGTGCTACAAGCGAAGGTTCACAGAGCTCGATTTCCCAAACCAGATCCCGACTCCACTGGGGGGGCAGCACATTAGCACGTATATTAACGCTGCACTCATGTTGGCTTCCCTGAAACAAATTTTCCTAGAGAAATGTTCAGCTATGATGTGAACTTTTGCTTAATGGAACAAATGCACACAAAAAAAGATATGCACACTATCTCTTCTTATACGTGCTGCTTGATCACTGAATTGTTAGCTAAACAATCAACACTAAACCTGAGAATGAAACCAAGTCTGAAAGTACAGAGCGAGTTTAAAGATAAACTATTTATTGGCACCAGGATCAACAGATTCTAAATTAGCTATAAAGCTGCAGGGAATAATGACATGTGAAGTCAGTTTTCTTCTTTTTTCTTTTTTTTTTTTTTTTCTTTTTTTTTTTTTTTTTTCTTTTTAATTCTTAGCCCCTCAGGAGATTTGGGATGGTTTGATGTTCATCTGGAGACTTGACAAAATCCTACAGAAACTTAATAGCCTGCCAACATGGGTGGTTGTTGCTCGAAGGCATTTTAACATGGCAAAGGTCCTGTCTATGTGCTGCAGACCTGTATCACTTCAAGGCAGCTTGGAATGACATGAAAACAGGAGCCGCACAGTGTCAGGACCCCGCATGCAGCATTGCGAGGGTAACGTGTGCATATCCCCACTTTCCCGGGGCAGCCAAGGTGTGGGAGGAATCCATTTGGCCTTTAATTATTCTGAGCACCACCTAAATGTTAAACCCCACAAGCTGCTACCACGCCTATATACCAGGGCTTGGGTGGGACAGAGCTCCTGCCTCTTGGTTAGAACAGAAATGAAGGCTGGAGGGCGAGTTGATGCTGGATGAAAGCAGGAACCAAGGCAAAAGTCTAGGCACAGAGCTGGAGGGAGGCATGATGGGCACCCGTCTGGAGTGAGAGGCTTGAGCCAGAGCAGGACACAAGGCTGCAAACAGGAGAGGGGAATCTGGTGTACCTGAAAGGCAGCAGAGCCAAGCACAGGCTTTGGTTCCCCTTTGGTGGGGTTCCATCTGCCAGTCAGCTCTCAGTTGCCTGGGAGATGGCTGCTGTGTGGAACCTGGGTTGTGTGACTCCTGAAAATGGCACAGGGCCTCTAGGGCTGGAGACAATGCCAGTCTCCTGTGAGCAAACCACAAAGGCTTTGGGAAGCAGAAGTGAAGCCATGCTGTGCAGGGAGGCAGGATGGGGAAGAGGATGAGTCTTAAACCATCCTTGATGTTCATGTCTCTACTTGAAGGCACGTGAGAAGATTGCTCCACAGAGAGCAGTGATGCCTGCCCTGTGGCAGCTCCTGCTTCTCCTGGTAAAGCTCTGCAACACTGTGCCAACCTCTTTGGGATGGTGACAAGAATGAAGCACCCTGGTTACATGCCATCCCAAAGGAAGGAATACAGATATTCCAGCCTGAGGTCAGGAGCTGAGTAGTTGAGAGATACATGCACACAGAGCAGGCGTTGTAGGGGAAACACCAGTGAAGAAAAAGCCTGGGCAGGTTTTAATCTGGTGTGACTTTCTGAAAGAAGCTCTGAGCTGTACTTGTAGAAAAGCTGTTCAGCTGAGAGAAGCCTGATCTGACATACTGACTGGGATTGCTCACAGCTCATGCTGGGACCTTCACAGATTTTTGCAGTGACACAATTGTACCTTCTGAGAGGAGACAAACGCTTTTGTGTTTCAGATTGTGGAAAAATGTGAAGTACACATTCGGTACATTTGCCAGCACTTTAACCTTCTTGTCCCTGTCTATTTCTTGTCCCTGTCTGGGTACATTCAAACAGGTTTTGGAGAAGAGCTGGTAGAGCTGCTTAGAATCTCTCCAGGCTAGGAAGAGGCAGAACTTGCTGGAAATTTGTGCTCACTCATCAGTCCTTGGATTTTTGTGCTAGTGGAAGAGGAGGTTCTCACTGTGCTTTGTGGGTTTTTGTTTTGGTTTCTTATTTTTTCAGGGCTGGACATGCAACAGATGGTTTTCTCCATGAGGCTTGCAGCCAAGAATAGGGCTTTACTTTGCCACAGGTTGGATGAACAAATCTGGGCTTTATAAGGAAAAGACTTCCGAAGCAGCAGAAGGAAGATGAAAGAGCACTCAAAGAAATGGCCCAGCTAGGTCTCACACAACTAATAAACTCTAGTATAGCCACAAAGGAAAAGAGGCAGAGTTGGATGCATCAGGCTACGGACAGGGAGATGGGCTGTTGGAAAGCAGCGCAGTAGGTCACAGAAATAAGAGAAACACTGTCTGGATGGAGATAGGTCACTTCACTACATTTGCTAGTGGAAGAGAAGTGAAAAGCAGAAAGCAAAGGTGGCGAAAATTAACTGAGATAATTCTAGGAGGAATAAAAATATTTTGTCAAATTGGCTATCAGGACGATAAGAAAGAAGAAAACTTTACATCTGTATATTCAAGTATTTACTTTTTTGGCATTTAAGAACTTACCATAATTACAGTGACAAAAGTCTAATTGTTCTCCTTGGATTGAACTTGCCTAAATTCAGATAATATTGCAAACACTTCTTCAGTTCATATGGACCTTTATTGGAAAATTTGGATCATAGATACTTACTATTTTGGGTTGTTGTATCTCCATGTTATGCCTTCATACATTCTATTACTAAACATGGAAAAAGCTTCATTCTCTCTAATTTCTTTCACATCTGACAGCTTCCTAGCTGGTGGCCAAGTACTTGAAAAGAAAAATTCCTTTTGCTAGGCCAGCATGGATGTTTTTCTTCTGCTTCATCCCCTTATTTTTGAAGAGGTAATTTTGATGGTGAAGTAATATTATGATGATAAGATACATTAAACTAGCCTAGTTAAACAAGATTTTTGCCTCTTCTCAACTGTATTTTTATTAAAAAATAAACCTCTAAGACATACATCGTATCAAAAGCAGCACACTATAAAGACACTAGATTTTACAAAAAAATCAGATAAACAATTATGTATATATCAGTACAGTAAAATACATCTTGTCAGAAGAAAAATAAAAGGCATTGTGAAGTCTGTTTTTATCTCTGTTTATTGTAGATTTGTTATCAAATAATTCAATCATCAAAAGAAAAAGGACCAGACGGGACCTCAGAAAGTTGTCTCATCTATCCTTCTGTTTCATGCTAAGACAAAGTCACTATCCACCATCGCAACAAACATATATCTAGCCAGGTCTTAGGATCCTCCAGCAACAGAGATTCCACATTTTTTCCTTGGCCACTTATTCCAGTACTTTGTCATTCCTGGTTTAAGGCAGCTCCTCTTAATGTCTAATCTGCGCCTCTCTTCATTCACTTGAAGATGCTGCAATTCACCTTGCCACCCACATACGTGAAGAACGTACTGTTTTCTTCTGCTCTGCAATGGTCTACATATTTGAGTCTGATATCATGACTCAGATTGGTTATACCTTCATACAAAACAATCCAAATTCATCCAATCTCACATCATTAGGCTGAGATATTCAGAGTGCTGATTGTTGTTGATTCTACCTGGATTTTGTCCAACTTGTCCCAGTCTTTCTTGAGGTGAATATCTAAAACTGAATGCAGTATTTTAATGAAGACCTCGACCATCCTGAATAGAGCATTTCATTGGAGAGTTTATAACGTCTCTTTTATACATCCCGGGATTAGGTTGCAATGAGAATAAAGAGCTGGCAGACAGGCAGGGATGAAATGAGAGAACCCTCATTTATTAAGCCACTGCATGTTTGATGCTGGTGTAGGTTATGACTTGTTCTTCTGCCTCCTTCCCCAAAATCTATGTTGGCATTTCTATCAAGACGTGAGAAAATATCTTGCATTTGTATGAGACGTAACAGTTTGAAAACTACTATTTATGCATCAGCAAATACATTCCTTTTGTATTGCCCAAATCCGTGCCTAAACTCTGCTCTGGGTTTTTCATTCTACCGATGTAAACTCTACCAAATTTGTTTGCCAGTGATGCCATAGCACCATGTTCCCATTCTCCATGCTCCTTGCTTCGCCAGGTTGAGGAAGGGGATGTTGAGACTGACATGGTAAGAGTGTTTTCATCTGGAAAACAAAAGCAATCTGTATGCTCAGAAAGCTGTCATCGTATCTCCTGCAGACTGCTGAGCCATGCCAGCTTCAAGCTTTACACTGCGGTGCTGGATGAAAGCAAAGACTATAACATCATGAGCTGCTATTTTGAGTTGGATGCTCAAGTTGCTAAAAAAGATTTTTCTGGCAGAACATCTTTGCAATATTTCCACTACAGAAATCTGCTTTCATCCTCAAATCCTAATGCCTCTTTTTGAGGGCTGAATGTATTATGGGCAAACACACATGCACGGCCAAGAAAGAATCCAGTTGTGAGGGCTGGTAAAAACAATTCTGGTTTAAATATAGCAAAAAAATCTCACTTGTCTATCCGTTGATCTGTGTATTGCGTATGTCACCTGATGGCCAACACTGAGTTCAAACTACTGCCAGACAAGGCCTTCATAAACAATCTTTATTTTAGAACAGAATAGAAAAGAATAGTTTGATTGGAAGGGACCTTCAAATATCATAGAATCACAGAATATTCCAAGTTGGAAGGGACTCACAAGGATCAGTGAGTCCAATTCCTTGTTTCACACAGGCCCATCTAAAATTCAAACCCTATGTCTGAGAGCAGTGTCCAAATCTTGAATGATGGCAGTGTCAGGCCATGACCACTGACCTGGGCAGCCTGTTCCATATTCACCACCCTCTGGTGAAGAACCTGTTCCTAACCCCCAGCCTGACTCTCTTGTGGAGATTTTGTAAAAAGCTATGATTGCTTCTGCAGATACAGTTTCCCTGTACTTTGAAGACCAGTAACATAGAAGAAACATGCAAAGCTTTAATATGATACAAGCCTTAAAACTGTCCTGTTATTAACACTATGTGACCCCTACTAAGTGGAAAAGCGGGGCATTCAGAGAATGAAATTTTTAAGTTTCTGCAGATGGTAAAGCTCTAAAGCACCCCATTTTACGAGTTTCAAGGCTGTCAAGCACTGAAAAGAGGTTGAATGTGAAAATACCTGTTTTTAGCTTTGTATGTTTGGTTGGTTTTTTTTTTTTTTAGCTTCTTCAGAAGATAATGCATTAAAAATAGATTGCAGTGTCTTCAAAAAAGTGTTTTACTGCTTGCTTGAATTCACTCCCAGAGAAAGCAATCTGCTATGAAAGGAGTCTAACAAACAGATCAGAGATCTACTAACATCATCACATGAGAAAGCCAGTGCTAACTGAATGCTTTTGGAGAAATGCAGGCAAAAAACAGACTGCCTGCCTGATCTGTAAGCAATTTGCAGTCCTAGGTGTTGGGATGGGACAGCATTAGTTCGAGTTTATCCTAGAAAGAAAGCTAGTCCATATAGCAAAGCCAGAGCCATTGTTCTGGATTCATCTGAAATGAAGGAAGCCTGTTTTTTGTCTGGAACAGCTCATATGAAACTACCTTTATACTAGTAGCACCTGCTTCAATATCTTCTGGAGGACTTCAAGGTGCTGCTTAGAGTCACTTAATAGGGTGATCTCCTCTCCTGAATGAGACAGATCGAATCCCAAATCAGTTTGATATATTTTACGTAGTTACATTTTATGTTAAAAACATGCGTGTGATTTATTTGCAGAGCACACTGGAAAAAACTTATGTCCAGAAAATAACACCTCCACATCTGGTGGGTCACCTTTGAAAAGGCAAACATTTATAGCAGTGTGGAGGCAGAAGGGGGGCACAGATAGGTTACAGCAAGATCAGCAGCCTAAATGAGACACCAAGGCTGGGAGCACTGCTAGGCTGTGAGGCTCAGGAGGAACTGGCATTGCTGAGGGCACTGCTCAGCATCCAGACACTGGGACAAAACTAGAGGCAGGGTGGCATGCAGTAAGCCTACAGCCCTGGAGCTGAGAAAGGTAAACCAAATAGCTATTTAAAGCACCAGGGGAAAAAAAAAAAAAAAGAAGAAAAAAAAAAAGAAGAAAAAAAAAAAAAAAGAAAAGAAAGAAACAAGTCACACATTGTTCACTTCTTAAGTCCTAAAAGGTTATACAAATTGGAAACAGAATAGAAAAGACTGTAGAATGACAAAATTCACTTTTTCCCCCTTTTTTTTTTAATATTCTTAAACAGCTTTGTTTGCTCCCTGGTGGCTGGCAGAATGGCCAGCCAGTAGCCTGCTCTAGTCATTTATTCAGCTATCTGTATAGCTAGGAGGTTTGTCAGCAGTGATCTCACCTTAAATTCTTCTTAATCTAAATACACATGTTTCTAGGATTCAGGACTCAGCTCCCTTTTTAACCACCCTGAAATGCTGATGCTGCTGGATTACATGTCTCCCCACTTCTTCCGATCTTGTACAGACTTTTACCAAGTGAAAGTGGTAAAAACTGAAACATCTAATAGAGAGATCTGTGTGATTGGAAAACCAGTGATGGTTATCTGGAGGCCAGAGGCATATAGTGTAAAATACTGACACTAGTGAATCTTCCTAACTAAAAGTTTGTGGAAAGTATTCCCGGTTGGTCACAAATAAAATTTAAAGTAGTCTACCCTACCCATCCTCCAGGTTAAAATGTCTGCAGGTATCAATACATCAATACGGAAATAACCCAGACACAGGTGGTATGGGATCACACAGGTGATTGCGGTGTTCAGAGGATCAAAATAACAAGGGACTATCCCTCTTGGAGGAACTGTTTTGGCAAATTCAAGTCTAAGCATGAAGCAAGCAAAACATAAATTTTTGGTCTTTCCTGTCAAACACGATGTCTCGTTCCACTGGTTTGGAAAAGATCTTAGCTGTTGTTTCCCTTAGAACAATATGAAAGCCTTGAGGAAAATTAAACTGGGGAAAGATTCGGTATAATGAAATGCGCAACACAGAATGCTGGAGAAGTCTCAGTTTGGGCATGAAGAAACACCCTTGTCACCAGTTGGCAGAATGTATACCTCCCATTTACACAAAACTGAATTTTAGACATTGCTCAGTATGTCTGGGATGCCTGGGTGAGCCTTTAACTGGCTGTGTGCTTCTGTGCAGAAGTGCAGGTTCCCAAATCCAGGTGTGATTGCGTGGGGAAAAGCTCCTGCAGGAAGATGTGTGACTCTGAAGGAAGATGTTGTCAATTAGTCTGTTGCTGGAGTACATAATTTGAAGAATTTTTGGAAGAGGAAATGCCAAGTTCCTAGTTAAACTTGTTGAGTATCTCTGGCAAATTTGAATGAGGAACTTTCTCCAGAGAGACTATAAAAATAGCTGGTTGAGCCAAGTAAACAATGTATTCAATGTGACAACTTTTGTCATCATGTCAACTCTGATTTTCACAGATTATGATGAATGCATGAGCGAGAAGCTAAAATAACACTAAAGGCTTGTAAACATGGGGGTAGTCTGCAAGAGGAGTTGGAGTGGGGCAGTGAACTAAACTCATGAGGTTAAGGCACAGTAAACCTGTAAGGCTTCTTCTGAATTAGTCTGCAAGAACACTTTCAGTCACCACACTTAAATACCCAGCACTAAAAAAACTGAAATGGCCTAAGATTTGCATCCTTGTGCAGTTAAGAACACAGTCTGAGAGGGGAAATGTAATTATTATGTCTTGCTTCACATATCAACTGTTTACATCTTGTGTTTAAGTCCTCTGTGTTGGCAGCGCTTGTGCCTGGAGCTGTACTTAGGTGTGGGAATATGAAACCCACTGAATGTTTACTGCAGCTGGAAAATGAGAGTCTTCTCTTGATTGAGAAAGACAACACCGGACATTGCTCTACAGCACTGGAAAGGAATAATATTGAGTTTCTAACCATATAAGGCATGAGGAGACATCAGCCATGTAATTTTACACAGCTCCAGCACATCATGCCAGCTCTGCAGGGCAGTATTATTCCTGTCCCTGCTTTTGGCCACACTTTACCAAAGGTTATCGATGAAGCCATCTTGCACAGAAGGGAGGTTATTCAGCCTGCTGCCAAAATGGGAGCTGGAGCTTAGCCTGGGCAGATTAATATTCCAGCAGATTTTGTTTGTCGTGTTGCATTGTAGAAGAATGATCTAATGCTATGAGCTGAAATGCATAAGAAGAGTTCCCATGACAGACTGATGGTTCTAGTGCATTTTGGAAGCAGCAAATAGGGAAAACATTTGCTCTGTTATGTAAACATGCTCATTTCTGTAAAGCCCTGGACCTGTCTCAGAAGGATGAGCTCATGTGCAGCTAAGGAGACTTTAATTATCTCACTATGGATCAGTCTGACAAGTTGCCCTAGATGTTTCAAATAGCTTACAAAACCTGTAACCATCCCTGTACCCTGCCTGTGCACCCCAGCAGTCCTCTGGAGCCATTATAGTTGGATACAAGCTAATGCAGCCCTCAGGCTGCTGAATATACATTGGGGCCACGCCAGGGCAGGCAAAGCACAAGGCATATTTCAGCTTCTGTGCTGAGGCCAAAAACATTGCCACTCAAATGTATTTCTTCAGCTGTGCTCAATTCACAGTGTGCAGCATGCAGGCAATAACTTCTATCACACCTTGCACTGTGCTTGGCTGTTTTAAGTACAACAGTCTCTGTCAGCTCTCTCTTATTTCCCACTTAACTCTTTTCCCCTTCCATTCAGAAATTTTGTGTTGTGTCACTGACCTAAAACCTCTGCTACGACCACATGAGTTCTTTGGGAGGAGTGGTACTGCTGTGTCTCTGCGTGCAGCCCCAGGTGACCGTACCGTCCTGCACCCAGTGGCTCAGTGGTCACCCAAGTCCTCTGGACTGGGGCCCTGTTACCCCCTATGTCTCAGAACCTACACTAGGAGGGGATGAGGGGCTCAGGAGTCCTGGTTCAAAGACAGAAGAGGGAATTCAGTATGAAGAAGAGGGTGTCTCTTTCCCTGAGGTGCTGTATCAGGCACAGCTGTGCAGGTGAAAGCCCACTGAAGTCAGTGTCAACAGTGAAATTCTCAGTGATGCTGACGGCATCTGGATTTGAGCCATGATACACAAAGAACACACTCAAGATGGTAGTTGACAGAATTAATAAAAGAGCATCAGGTAGATATAAACGCTCAAAGGAAGCAGACGTATAATTTGCCTATCAAAATAATACCACTACAAGCACTAAAAGACCTACCCTAACATAAACCTTTACTTAACAGCCTGATCAGAAACCTTAAAATTCTCTTTAAAATAGCCAAATCCTAGCTTAGAGCCTGAAATGCAACACTCAATATATTCCACATAATGGAACACTCACCAGCACATTAACAGCTGAATAATAGTTCACAATTGGTGAAAAGATGAAAATCGCTGTAGCAAGCATCACTGTACCAAAGGACTTATTTGTAGTCTGCTGCATGCATCCAAATGACATATTACAGAAAGATGAACGGGGTCTGTTACAGACCATTTGAAAAGCCACTTCTTCTAGACAAGGCTGTCTGCTCTCATTCCTCTTCGCATTATCAGCTGCACTGCTGGCAAACAGTATTCAGGGAATTTTGGAGGGAAATAGGAGAGCGTGATATTTCCTTGTCACCACAATAGATTTGACAGACCATCTGAGCAATACACTTAGTATCCTGCCACACAAACTGAAATCTTTGGAAAGTTTTGGGAATGGTGCTCTGCTACTCTGCATCTGAGGTATTAGATTATGACTAGATACATCTCCTGCTCATGAATCACTCATTTTCATCCCTTAAATGTGTTTGGAGAACTGGGAATGGTTCTGTAACAGCCCACCTGGCTTGGCAATTAAAGAAATTCATTTCTCTTTGTTCCCACAGACTTGTATCTCAGGTTTTCTCTACTAAAGGTGGAGCGGCTCCCCACGCTGCCATACATCTTGAAGGAAATGAATACAAAAACTACTGTACGTGCAGTGTGTGGTCAGCAGTCACAGCTCTGGGAAAGGTCCCGAGCCACACCAAGGGGGCAGGCAGGTTTGGTGCTGCTGTCTGGAGGCGAGATGCCAAGTGGTGTGGGCACCCTGCCTCAGGGGGCTGGCACCCAACCAGCACATAAGCAAGGCCTTTTGAAGTATCAAGCTGCTGACAGTGCTGTTTAAGATCAGTAAACAGGCATTCCGTTTCAGCTGTGGTTATGGAAGGATTCTTGGTGCCTAGGAAAGGGGGGTTATCAGGCTAGACTTTAAGGACCATAGGACTCTCTCTCCTGCTGCAGATCAACCATATGAAGTCTTGCTGATCCCTCTGACATTACTGTAGTAAAAGGAGTGAAAAAATATTATCTATTGTCTTCCCTCTGTTTTATTTAATGATCTTCCACCACTTGACCACATGCTGTTTCTCAGTAGTACAGCATGACATGTTGGTCACATACAAACTTTGGCATTCTGCACTCAATGGGACTCTTCAATCAGTATCCCATCACTTTAACAAAATCCAGGCAGATGCTTCAGCAAAAGGCACAGTCCTCAGGACTTACGGCCTAATTCTTGTCCTCTTCCAGACTATTTCCTCCTAACCCCGACATATTCTGCTCATTTTTATTTTTAGGTGAGAGAAGTATGCACTCCCCACAGAGGACTAACTTTATGCCAGCTTTAAGCTTTCAAACATCATCCATCATTCTGTCACTTTGCCAGAGAGGGCAAAATGACTCCCCATCTGCTCAGAAATCTGAGGGCTCATTTTTCCTAATCCTTTTCTCTTGCGGTTTATTTTTTGAGGAGACTTCAGTCATGGAAAACTTTTGGAAAGCTAACCCTTAGCCATTATTAGGAAGCATACAAAGAGTTGTACAGTAATATCTTACCTTCAAGTGGCTAGGTACAGCTAACTTTGTAAGTTTAGGTGCTGTTTAGGAACAAAGGAGACCTCTGAAGTGTTTCAAGAACTTGTTCTACAGACAGCAGCAGTATTATTTTCCCTTGGCTGTTTTGGAGAAGCTCTGGATAACAAAGGGCTTGCTTGCTTGTTTGTTTCTGTATAGCATTAGGCTTCTGTTTTCAAAGATGCTATCCAAGCTCCCACCATCAAGCTTGCCGGACTCTACCTGCTCAGATCCTCTACCATGTGTGATGCAAAGATTCAAACCAAAGACTCTCCCCGACATCAGTGGCTTTACAAGGAGGAAGCAGATGGTGAAGTACTGTGTTTAAGTGACTTCTTGATAAGAAGATTAATTAAAAACTACACTTTGCTCATTTCACTTTTTTTTTGGTGAGCCAGTATAAAATACCACTGTAATTTATTTTGGCCTGTGGGAATAATATCCCAGAAATAACATCTCCACTTAAATTCTAGTAGCTTAAGATCCCTGTAGAGCTGCTGCCTTCACTGCAAGACCTATAATTAGCCATCCATTATGGCACTGAGCAGTAATACTGAGGAAGCCCGTATTCCCCCTCGAGCACTGTATCCCAAATGTGCCAGGGAGCATGTAAGGGCTGACACCCCCCGCTCCCACTAGAGCCAAGCAGTGCAGGAGGTCTAATTCCTCCCCAGGGCTCCTTGCAGAGCTCTTTTGCAGAGATACCCCATATAAATCTTGCCTTTCTCAGGTGTCTCACACTGTGAACATCAGGATTGCTGCACTGTATGTCCTAAAGCTGTAGTGGAGTGATTTGGGTTGCTTTCCCTCTTTCTCATCTGGAATTACTGCTGCCATTATTGGCTTTGCTGGGTTCTTGCTGCTCACCCTGTTGCTGCCTTGCCCACCTGTGGGGTACAGCTTCTAATACATTTTGCCATTTTCTGTTGAGAAAATAAAGCAGCATTACTTCTAGGAAGGATGGAAAACTGATAAACCAAGCAGTACTTTTTTCAGGAAGAAGGAAAAACTTGTCCAGCCTTTGGACAAAGCATAACCATAATGAGGAGGACAAGGATGGAGATGGCTCATCTGTGCAGCTCCAGGTCTGGCAATCACACTGGAACAGCTAACATTTTCCTGAATGAAGAGGGCTAGAAGGTTATTGGTCCAGCTGAAGACTTAGTTCAGATGGAGTGAAAACAGCACATATGAAGAATATCAGAGTACAGGTTTTTCCTGCGATTTTGGGAAAGATTTTAACTTCCTTTCAAACACATAAATAAATAATAATTTTCTCAGATAGTACAAAATAAACACATGAGCTGTTTCTCTAAGAAAATCCTACATACAAAATAAGAATATATTTTCCAAAACTTCTTCCCATTTCATTGTCTGAAACTGTGTTCTTTATTAGAACTGAATTTACAAATGCTTTCAGTTGCTTAGAAACAGCATTGGCAAGGTTTATTTGTGACCAAGTCTCTGCTGAAGGGGTTGCCCCTTTCTGTGTGCAACCTCTACAAACATTAATGTAAACTCACTAGTGGAAGTGGCCTAGAGGATCCTGTGGTGGCAAACATGGAGGTAGTGAGACTGGTACCCATCTCGACACACTGAGACTTGTGTAGAAATGTTCCTCAGATGTGCCAGATCTCAGCTCTCATATAACTTCCTCCAAACTGTCAGCCAACCTAAATTTATACTTAGAAAAGACACTGGATCCCCAACATGACAGCTCAGCTCTGAATTCTAATGGAGATTGTCAAGAATGCCAGCTCTTCAAGGTTCAATAACATCAGGAATTTAGTTTGAAGACAGCTCTTGTGTTGAACCCTCTAGCTCCAAGTACAAGGTACTGTAAGTAAATAACATTTTTACCAAACACTTCATTGCTACAGATCAGTTCTAGCACACTGAGCTAGCACATTCAAATTTACTTTTCCCAGGTTCCACATAATGAGAACAAATCAATAAAGCCCTGGAATTCTGGGGTCATGGGCATGAAAGCATACAGGTTCTCTGTGAGCCTCTTAAATATCATTATTCCTCACAAGCAGTGCTGCATGTTCATCCTAGCCAGCCTACACCCACTGTAACAGACTAATTTTTGACCGGCCTCAGATACAGATATATTTTAACTTCTCTTTATCAAGCTTCCTTTGTGAAGAAATGGCCACAGAAAGAAGAAAGGAAGACATCAAGATTCTCTAAAATTCCCAATAATCTTCCTCTCCATGATGACATTGAGCTGAAGGTTTGGACAAAAGTTTAATTTAGATCTCTAATCACTGCAATTGGTCAGGTCTGAAAAAGCATTTTGCATTACTGGTTTGGCGCAGTTTCTTTATCTAGCAGTAATAGTACACAGTGAAGTAAATTTCAGTAAAGTTCAGTAATGCCGGGGGCCTGTTCCAGGACTCTTTGGAAATGCAATAGTTATGTGCATAGGAAATGTACAATAATAATAATAATAAATAAAGTGAGCTCACTTTTTTGATATGTAATGATTTTGGAGCTAGAAAGCAAAAAAATCTGCCTTAATCTTGTCCCATGGTAATTCTTTGAGATTCCTTTCTCACTAGGACTTTCTTAAAAATTTGTTGAGTAATAATAACCTGTTCATATGGGAGATATTACAGCATCCCGGTCATTCTGAAACCCTACTAGAGCTTTGTAAAGTGCTTGTTTTTATATTCAAGTTAGGAATCTACTATACACAGTAGCAAGCATAAAATAAGTGGTGACTTGAAGAACTGGGAACAACCATGGGAAGCAGGAAAAAATAAACGTGCTATGTCCTTAAGGGATCTGATGTCTGAGGAAGCTGATCAGGAGCTTTCTGGACCTGCTAACTCACAGCTAAGCAATTCTGCTATTTAGTGAACATGGAGGGTAGATGCAGCTGTCCATGTGCAGGTGTCTGATGCCATCTGAGATGTCCTATGGCCCCCTGCCTGACCTCAAGGCAGAACTCCAGAAGGGTGAAGTCAGACCTGTGTCAGACCAGCCAGATCCACGCAGCCCCACAGTCTCCCTCAGCACAACTGAAAGGGCAGTGGCCATACATGTAGGCAAATCAGTACAGTTCTTCAGAAGGATCTTTTATTTATTAAAATTATGGACAGAAAGAAAACCAACACTGAGAGATCTCATCCTTAAGATCACATACAAGTAAGATGTAGAGTGATTTTCTCATTTCAAGTTATGATGGATGTCAGGGGAAAAAAAACAGACATAAAATTCCAGTGGCTGGTGCCCACATCATGATTTATTTTTACGTGAACTGATGGCAAAAATACTATTTTCCTGATTTAATTCATAGCTTTACAGGTTGCAAGAGAAAATAATTCTATCATGTGAAAAAGCATTGTGTGGAGTCAAACTAGCTGTGTTTTCACCTATACGCTGAGTGAGCGTATGTGTAGAGATATGCAGGATATTGAATAAAAGGGAAGGAAGCCAATCTCACTCTGAAGTAGGTCTGCATTTCGAGAGCAAGGTGAAAAGGTGGGGCCTCACGCAGCGGTTCTGCAGGAACATATGGACAGGCTGCAAAGACAGACCTGGCACAGCCTCTCCTCCCTCAGCAAATGGAGCCTGCTAAGAGCCAGCATGGTGACCAGAGCTTCCCAAACCTGCTTCAGTCTTTCTGAAAACTCTTATCAAAACCGTTCTAAGACAATGGCTGCAGTGAAAGTGCAGATACCATGGGGCAGAACATTGGCTGAAAACTGTCATTGTACAGGCAGCCTGACCTGTGCCCTGAGTACTGGGGTATGGACTGAAATCTTCAGGCAGCTACTGTTCTACCATTTCATCATGAAGTGAAAGTACAGCATGTTCTGTTGCTAAAGTACAGTTACTCCCTACCTTCTTAGTAATTAGAAATTAATGCTCTTGACACCCTCTTATACCATACTCTACGGAAACTACTTGCAGCATAGATAAGCATTTTAGCTCACTGCTAAATGTGCTTGGTGTTGTGCAGTACACAAAAGGCTGTCTCTTCCTCAAAGATCTTACAGTCTGGGAGATAAAAACATGAAAGTGCTTGGGAAGATGAGCAACCCAGGGACTGTGGGAGGGGCTCATTGAAGTTACAACCTGAAAACCTCTCATCTCACTTAAAGAAGCTGTACATTTTGTTACTAGAAGTGTGTATTTCTGGGGTTCAACAGTTTTGCAGTTAAGAAAAAAAAATAGTGAAGCTGTTGGCATTTGTTTGTGCCCAGTTTTCTAGCACTCAGGAAACATGCTGCTGCTAACTCCCCCAACACCACAAGGCTATCCCTCATGCCAGCCTGCTACAGACTCACTTTTCTCCCCATAACCAACTTGGTGGTTTCTGAACTCAAGAGGGGTTCAAGGGAGGGCTGCAGAGACAAGATGTCTCTTGGATGTGACAGATGCCTTTTAATTTAAATATGTGAAATCAATAGACTGACTCACTTTTGCTTTCATATACTTAGGAAAATTATGAGTCACTAATTAAACGGAATTAAGTATGATGCAATCAGCATGTGAAGTTTTCCATGGTCCATCTCTCTTCAGCCTCTGAGCATAGGTTACACACAGGGACCACAGACCCAGCAGGATCAGACTGCTCTCTCCCCAGGCTGGCACTGTACCCCTTGCTCATTTTTGCCTCCAAGTTCCTGGAAGCAAAATTTTTTGTTACTGGTGGCACAGGGTCGCAGCATCAAGCAGTAGAGACATCCCCAGGTTATAATTCCTTTGTATGTCACCTCTCGGATGGTGACACATCCCACAAAAAAAGGAAGAATTCTTCTTCCTTTCTTGCTATGTTCTTGGTTATATCAGAGGTGGACCTGTTTTGGGATCTCACCAGGATATCTTTGACACGGCTGATTTTTGCCTTACCAGAGCCAAAACAGTCCTGATATTAACAGGAATGATATAGCTGCACTTTCTCTTGCAAAGCATTATTACTGAATATGAAATGAGTGATTCTCAGTGTAAAGTGTGCAGTTGTTCTGTGCATCCCAGTGACACACTTGGAGACAAGCCTGTTTTGATTTCAGTCCAGTGAAAACTGGGTTTCCCTTTTGCTGGTGGAGCAGAAGGCAGCCAATGCCAAGGTAAAACTCTGCACGTTTCTCATCCTACATCTTTGAGTGATACATTCCAGAACTGCTCTTTATTTAATCATGTAAAGATAAATAAGCTATTACTTAATACAAACTAATTATTTTTTAAGCAGCACAGCTCAAAGATAATCTGTGCTACAGAATTCCTAGTGGCAGAGACATCCAGGATTTTTTACATGTAAAATCATGAAGCTTGCCGTGATGCTTTTGAAGTTTTAATACGACATGCATTTGCCTGAAAACTTCTACGCAAGCTATAAGCACCCTTGGTCGGGTTCAGTCCTTTCAAGGCGTAAGTCTTGCATTTCAGTTTCAGTCCTTGCAAACCTGATCTATCCGATAATAAATTTGTTAACATTTTTATTTCTCTATGCAATAAGAAAATTTGGTGTTTTCAGTATTGATTATTCTCCTCACCAAAAATTATTCTCATGGCTACAGCGGTAAAGAGTCCTGAGCAGTGTCTCTCAGAAGAGAAAAAAAGTCACAATGCTGCCTTCTTTACTTCTCTAATCACTGCAGATGTTGCACAGTCACACCTATGCAAAGCTAAATACTGTGTCTCTGTTACATTTTTGATCTTCATTAATTATAGCTCGGAAAAGTGTACAAAAAGCAGCCTGCCTCTTTAATACAAATATGATTAATTGCACAGTTGTACAGAAAATAAACCACCAGTAGTTAAACAAAAAATGTTTGTCTTAAAGCAGCCCTTGGATGAAGGTTTTTTAAACTGTTACAGGAAGTGAGAAGGCTGCCAAATCACCATGCCCGTGAGCCTCTCTCTCATTATCAGCCTAAACGAACGCACACACCCCGACACTTTCATCCTCTTCCAGGCCCAAGAAAAAGCAAAAGGAGGCAGAAAGAAAAAAAAAAGCAAAACACCACACAACCACCCCTCCACACAAAGAGGTGTCTCTGAAGTCTGGAATGCACCCTGGCTGTTTGAAGAGGAGATTTATACCTGACACCCTCCTTGAAGCTCATTGTTGAGACTCGCCTGCGTTCAAATCAACCGCAGACTGGCTGCTGCAGGTACTTCATCTTACGCCGACCACATAATCTGAGAGAAATGCGTCGGGAACTGCTCACACTCTGAGCATTAAAAAAAACACAAGAAGAGAGCTGAACTCCACATGCGGACAGTGGGTGGAGGGAGAAGCAGATGGGCAGGGGCTGTGCATGAGGAGGTGGTAGCACCACGAGGGCTGGGCTGCCTCCATGGCACCTGTGCTTCGGCACAGCCAGGGCAGCATGCGATGCCCAAGGGAAGCCCTGGCCATCCAGACGCAGAGCCAGACAGCAAATATATTTGGTGTCCACTTTGCAGTAATCACCCGATAAAAGATGGAGTGTTAGGATTCCATCCATGGTGCAGAACCAATTATAGTTCATTTCCCAGGGTAAAGAGTTACCATGCCATTTGGAATAAGGCTGTATTAATTTATGGTACTGGAACACATTTGTGAGTTTTTTTTAAAGTAGTGCCAAAAGAGACATGAAGGCCAAAAAGTGACAGTATATGAAACACTGTAATGGTTTTTATAACTAATTGATGGTTAATATAAAACATAAAGTCAGAAAATCTTGTCCTTCTCTATCAGTTCACAATGCCTACCTTTAATCCTAAGCCCAGAAAATCATCTGGAATTAACAATCCTTAAGGGCTATTCTAGTACTTCTGACTGACCCTGCCTTTGAGGAGGACCCATCAGTGTTTTCTGGATTTCACCTAACAGACAGCTCTAATTTGGTTTTTTGATTCTCTTGTTTCAAGCAGTTCAGTGCTAGGCTTCTTCCAAAATTTTCAGGCTCACAGGGATGTTTGGGATGTTGAGGTTTGGGAAAAAGAAGCTACTTCAATCCATTTCAGTTACAGAATGCTTTCTATATTTAGGATTTAAAATTATGGTTTATTAAGGATGCAAATTATGAGCATTCCTAGGACTCTAGGTACTTGCAAGTCCCAGCTAGCACATAACCATCATGCCATTACAAATCTGAATAAAGCAGGTTAAATTTGCAGCAGATTTAAAATAGGGCAAAAGGGAGGGTGGGAAGAGAGATCATACAACATGTTAAACATCTAGCCATTAGGATGGGAGGAGAAACATCTACTGAACTGAACTGACACAACTGTTTTTGAAGCTACAGTATCAATCTCACCTTGGCCACAGGTATGCCCTTCTATTTTTGCAGTTGAAAGATTAACCATCTGTACATTTTTTTTCTTCCTTTTTTTTTTTTTTTTTTTTCATCGGGAGATAATATCTTCTATCTAGTGCCAGCAAGGAGGATGTTCTCAAAGAAATCAGTTTCATCAACCTGTGACCAATGTATTGAAAAACAGATCATGCCTCCATGTCAGCAATCACAGCAATCCACTGAGGACACTTAGCATGGGGCCTCAATAATTTCAGACATGGAGCATCTGAGGAAATAGCATTCAGTATTTCATTCTGACATTTCAGCTCTTGACAGCAAGCTGGAGAATGCTGCTTGAACCCAAAGTCAAATGCAATGAAAGCAGCACAGCTTTATGAAGAAAATATGTAAGCAAAGCAAGTTCAGCTTGCTGTATCTCACTGGCAGCCACAACAGAGGGAAACAGAAATACGTGGCTCTAGGCAGTCACTCCATTGCTGCACACTTGTTAAAAATAGCTTACTTGCAATTTTCAAGAAATGCCAGCAGGGCCTCCTAGTCTAATGAGGGCACCGGCAATCAATTAGGCAGCCAATGCCCTGGATTACCCAGCACATCCTACTCCAGCCCTCAAAAAGATGTCACCTCCCTCCTCTTCCTCCAGAAGTTTTCTAGTTTTCTTTCCAATCAGTCCTTTGCTTGGTATTAATCCAGCTTTTCTCTAACTCACATGCTTTGTCATGCCAGTGACTCCTTCTCTTTATTTCTGCGTCATCTCTCTTGACACCAACCCTTGCTCCGATCCAGCTGCTGGACTTGCTGTGTGGTGAAGCGGAGAGCAGAAAGTCCCCTTTCTCCTGCCTGGACCCAATGCTTCCACAGCCACTGCACACGTGCCCACTGAGTTTCATAAAGCCAAGAGCAGGACCTCTGCATCTTTTACTCCCTCCCTCCCATATGGTGCAATCAACGCCCTCTGCTCTGCCTGCTCCCCTGGTGCAGAGTATATAAAGCCAGGCTTTCAGCTCCTCCACAAACTCAAAGTGGCAAAGGCACACCATGCACATGTTGCTTCTGCATCAAAATAATCCCAGCTGGAGCACAGTCTCATCCAACTCACCCTCACCTGTCAAAGGCCTGATGCCACCAGGGCAATGCAGCATCATCAGCCTCCGTCCACAGAGGGCTGGGTAATGCTGAGATCATCTTTTAAAGTTAAATGTAAGAACTCATGTTTCTGATTTGTGAGGGCTGTGCCAACAGCCACTATCTGGCAAATGGACTCTTATCCAAGAACTAAGGACGTATTGCCTGATCCAGTAGTCCCTTGGAATCATGCTGGTCAGGGGAAGCTCTTGGAAGAGGGCTCAGCCTCACTGAATGTAGGGCTCCCTGTATGTGGAGGAAAAAAAAATGCATGTACCTTTAGTACTGCATGCGTTAGCAAAACCATAGAACAGGAAGTGATTTAATCCAGTGACTATTTTCTTGAAGTAAATAAAGGGTTATAGGTTACAGAAGCAGCATTTCTGGAAGATAGACCTATCAGCTGCACAACAGCAACTGAGGAACTACATTTCTTTTACGGCCTGTCTAAGATGTCACACTGTGCAGAGACCTGGGGGCATGTTTTAGTGATGTGCTTTAAACGGTGAAAATCAAAAGCTAATTCTTCTCAAAAAAGGATGCAAGTGGGAAACTAGTTTAAAAAACCAAGCTTTTGAGGGATAGCAAGTGCTTGTGTTTAATTGTGCTCAGGTCACTTTCAGATTCAGTTTCTGGACATCTTGGCTCTGCCTTCTAAGACATCCACACAAATTCATGTATGTTTGTTCCTAAATGCCAAATGTGTACAATGCATCTCAGCTTCGAGAACAAGTGACAGTTAATTAAAACCATGCACCACACACAGCTTATCGTTTCATGATAAATGATGGCACTGATAGATGCATCATTTTTATATTATGCTTAATCACATCAAAGCTAGACCCACCAGAGTGCAAAGGAAAGGGTAGCATTTTTGTTAGTTACTAATAAACCCTGTTGGCTACCTTTTTTCTACACCACTGACATATAATGGAAAGTGACCAAAACCACATACATAACATGTCAGTTAAAACCATTTCATTTTTTTATCGTGTCATGACATACTGGGTATACAAATCTTTAAAAATAAATCTGTACTATCACTCTGTCTCTTGGCAGCTCATGGTGATGTGAGTTTAAGGCTTTAAAGAAACAATGACCGAGTTACCCTGTTCTTCCATTCCACCCATTTTCCTTGCTCACTGTTACACATACAAAGCTCCTCACCTGAATCCCTCAGGTCCTGTTTTTCTCCTGCACATCTATTCCTGTTGTAGGAAGAAGCAAGAGCTGGATATAGAACTGCAAAATGGCTCTCCCTAACTTATGTGCCTAATAAAACAAAACTCTCTTAAAGGGGCTAACATCAGTCTTTAAAACACGAAGACCAGATTTTGCTGCCCCCATTCAGAGAGCTCCATCAACAGCTGAAATGAGCGGGCCTGCCATGAGGAAAGTGTATTCATACAGTTAGCCAAGTCTCCCAAATAAAAACCAAACTGTCTACAATTAAAGTGTTTTTTTGAAGTCCACTTTGAGTGTTCAGAAATACTATGATTCACATAGACAGTCTTTACTTCAAAGCCCTACAAAAGCCTGGAAATGAAAACCTAAGACTACCACATTCATGTCACCTATTACTCCTTCCCTGAAATTTGCCCCTACAACATCTTGTTCCTGAATTTCTGCTGTACTCTCCATTTGCTCTTTGAGGAACTGTTCTTGAATAGATTAAAAAGTAGATTAAGAACTAAAGACTTGCATACGGGATATGGTTAGCACATTTCAGAGGAGTATATGGTTTCCATATATCAATTGATTATCGGAGTAGTAAGACACACTTCGAGTAAAATGGGACAACATCAAATACTCACTCTGTTTAATTTGGAACAGGGAGCTCCTGTCTCTCGAGAGAGTGCCAAAACCATGGGGTTACTGGTATTTATTAGATGGATTTCTTTTTTTATTCATCTGGGCTATTTCCCCCAGCTCTAACTGGATCCCAACGCAAACAGACAGAGCTTGTGCAGCCGAAGAGTCATTTTTCTCCCTATTTTCACCTGTGTCCCTCACCCCTTCTCCCTAGCAATCCTGCCCACACAGAGGGTGAAGGGAGAAACATAATCCTTGGAGGTTTCATGATGCAAGCGGCCATGCTGGGGCTTCTGGTGAGCCTGTGAGCCTCTGAGAACTGCAGGTGGCAGAAAGGTCTTTGCAAATGTCCCAGTGGGGATGGCTTCAGCCACAGCTGGCAATCAGTCATAAGACACTGATCCGTTGGAAACCAACCTTCAACCACGCTGGTGCCCCTGGAGCTGCCTGTCTTGTAACCTTCCCCAATTTAAAACATCCTGGGATAATCTTGTACATGTTTTCCCTAAGAAATTTCTCTGCTTCACCAGAGATCAGAGCCAGGGACCAGATCTGTAACAGGAGCAGTGTGTGATGGACTTGAGTCCCCAGCCATGGAGGCCACGTTTAGTGGCAGCATCTTTGCTATTGCCAGAGCCTGAGAAGAGCCTCAAAATGGAGACCTCAAAAGCCAGCACATGTGCCCTAGTCATGGCTCCGGCAAGGCTCCTGGGAATATCCTACATAGAAGGCTTCCTCTGGACACCAGCAGCACTTCTGTATGGTCTGTGTGTCAGAGCACCAGCACATGCTGCCCAGAAGCTGTGGGGTCTCCTCTTTGGGGATCTCCAGCAGCTGCCTGGCCACGGCCCTGGGTACCCTGCTCCGGGTGGCCATTCTGGAGACGGGGTGGGTCTGAGGGATCCAGAGGGCCTTGCCAGCATCAGCCATTCTGGGATTCTGAAAACTAGTTAGGCAATCAGTTCCCCCAAAGTCTTTCCCAGTGGTAGGTTTCCCTCCTTCAGTCCACTTCTCTTCCACAAAATACAGTACTACTACTGCTCTATCTCTCTGCACAAAATACCCCCAGTGTGATAACACAACAGTAGATGTCTCTGCCTGGTGGAGGAAAACATTCTGCTGTGTTTGAATTTCAGTTTAAGACTCTTACCCCTTGGTAGCTGAGTCCCTGCAGGCCACCCCCTGCCAGAGCTCTCCAGCTCCTCCCTGTTAAAGCTTTCCTGGTTTGCATCAGGCAGTTCTCTTTCTCACTTAGACAGATGACTCCTAAACCCAACAGAAGGGGCACCACCTGGGACAGGATTTGGAAACTGGGCTCCAGTTCTTACTCTAGAGAAAATTTAAATATTTTAGATTGAGTGTTCCCCACAGCCCCGTACACCCTGGCAAATACCCTAGCCACTAGGTAACAGCACTATTCTCTCCAAAGAGTTACAGATATCTACAGGGATGGAAAGATAACATAGAAAACACAAGAACCAGTGCTATGGGGAGCATTCCAGGGAGTGCTAGAAACAGGCAGAGAAAGACATCAAGGCCCTGTCTCCTACATCCCAGCTGTGCAAAGGCTAAAAATAAAAGCTCATCCACCATCAGCAGCAGGACTCACACATGATGTACAGATCCATTTCTCCGACACAGACTCGGCCAGGTAAAGCATGTCCAGAAGCACACGTTCAGGCATGCAAGGAACTAAGCATGGGTGTTAAGGAATGTAGCCACCTCTGGGGTGAAGGGGCAGGCAAGCAAGGCTTCTAAGGATCTAAATTTTAGACTTCCGCTTGTGAAGAGACAAGTCTGAGGCACCCGAGTTCCTCTGTGGGACTAAGTCCATGAAGATGACCTAAAAGAAAGTTTCTGCTTCTCACCCCAAAGTGCTCCTGAATCAAAGATTCCAAATGTCTGTTTGTTATTCTACAGACTTCTCACACACCCACCTCTAATTGCTCTTCTGTGATTAAGGAAAAGCGTTTCATCTGTATATATGAAAAAGGGTGAAAACTCTACATGAAAAACATTGTGAAGTTCAGACAACTGTTTGTGAACTTTCATCTGTTCGGCAAAAATGGACATGCCTATGCAGCTAAGCAGAGGTCTGAGAGCAACACTTGTTAAATTAATCCAGCTAGCATCAGTAACGACAGGGAAAATACCACAGATAGCAGCTTTGCTTTTGTATGTATTTTTGGACTTCATTCATTTGATTTAATTAACGTGGCTTTTGCAGCTTGTGCAACCATTTTCTTCAATTTTTTGTCCAGTTCAGGCAAGGAGTCAGGCAACAGCAAATGAAAGCACAAAACCAGCAGTCTGATAAAATAAATGGTGGAAACATCCATGGCATCAAGACTGAGAAAGCTTGTCAAGTCTTTGCATTCAAATGTTTCCACCAAAATTGTTTTGAAAGGGATAAACAGAAATTTCTGAAGGAATGAAACAACTCCAAACACTATACTTCCCATTCATTTTCTTTGCTTCTATTTTAGAATTCCATAACAAAAAGCCATATGCATTTACAAAAGCTTACTTGATGTGGTAAGTACATACATCATTCTACCACTGAGTTTGGTGGGGTCACTTTTTTAAGGAAAAAGTTTGCCACTTCTTATGCACATCTCTGAAATTCTTCAGGGATGCTTGTATAATTAGGAAGATCTTAGTGAATTAATAAGCCAGAGTACTTTGTAAAGGTATTAAAATAATGTAAGGGAGAGTCACACCCAGGCTACGGTGTGGGTGAGCAATGCATGGAATTGAGCAAGGCTCTAACATATTGCTGAAAGCAAGCATTCCCTTCCAGAGCAGGCAGTAGCTTTACCAGGTGTTAGCCCGTAATTTCTCAGTCCCAGACTTGTACAGCGATGCTGTACAAAACCTTTTTAGCCGCTACAAACCACAACAAGTTCAAGATGTGACTCATGTCTAAGCTTTGACTGGCTCACTGTTACCAGCTCAGTCACCACCAGCAGCCCTACATGCAACTGCTGATCCTGTGGCATCCTCAGCACAACTCCCTCCTATGGGAAAGCCCTGGTTAGTCAGCCTCGCAGAAAGGTAGGGTATTGTGATATTTCTCTTACCATTGAGCTGCTTTGCTCTTCCTGCATTCCCATCTTAATCACTGTGCGAGCTGTTGGTCTTCCACGCTTTCTTTGTGTCTATGTAAATTCAGTGTTTGATGCTGCAGAGGCGGAGACGATTTCTAAGTCAGGGGGCAGGTGTGAGTGAAGGGAGCAACCCAACAGCCAAACTATTTGAAAAAGAAACCTTTAATGTCTCATCAGCTCAGCACTTGAAGAAAAAAAAAAGAAAAAAAAAAAAAGAAAAAAAAAAGCCTTCATAACTTGCCTTGAAAACTGGAAAAACAGGGTGTCTGGCTATAATTTAAGACATTAATAACGAGGCGATATTGCCATTCTCTGACATATTTTGACTTTAGCACAGCAAAATGCTATCTTAAAAACTGAGGCTGGTAATTAATACGTGAAATACTGTCAGTGAAAGAGAAACTACAGAACGGCTGATTTGTTTCTCATTCACTTCAAATTCCACATTTTCATTCACAGTCAAAATTTCAACATTTTGAGAAAAGAGCCCAGGCTGAATTGTAGAGCACATCTGAAGAAAGTTTTCTTTTGTTGTGTTGAACAGACTTACTGACAAGTAGTTTGGCCTGACTAGGAATTGGGGAATACTTACAGTACAGTACAGTTGCGACTTTACAGACTGACCCTGTGCTTCAGAATTATTCAGCTGCTACCATGAGCACCCCTGAAACTGCACCCTGAAGACCTGACACCCCAATTAATAAAAGGTTTCAGGAAGAATTATTTTTTACCTGCAGCCTTTTCACAACAAAGCAGGAACACGCTGCACCATGAGGGCACGTAGGACAATATGAACTGTCTGAATTGCCACAATCTTATGTTCCAGAAAGGGCTTTTAAGCATTGCGTTGAAGTTTTAAGACAGATAGTGGCACACTTGCACTCTGTGGGAGTATTTGCCTGTTTGAAGCTGTGTGTGTACTTACAAGCTTGGCTGTATGAGTCAGGATATATAATAAGCAGTCAGATAAAGCCCCTGCACGTGCATCCTTACATCATAGAGATCCCAGTAAGAAAAAATGTATTTAAAATTTCCTATTGGACTTGTTCTTTTTGCTGAAATAATCAACTGTTGAGACTCTTGCCTCATCCAGAACTCTTTATGATACTTGTAGATAGATGGGCAAATGCAGGCATCCTGCTCCTTATGCCTTCAAAGCTATCACGTAAAGATAACAGTGTTTTCTTTTAATCTTTTTTTCATTACTGAATATTATGCTTACAACAATCCTGCTTTGCTACAGATGGTTTCCTGTTGTTTCTGCCAAATGTGAAATAGCAATAAAACTTGAAAAGGTTTTGATGCTGTCACTGCATGAAAAATTGTATCTACGAGAGTAAATTAAATATGAGCCATAGTCTTTAATTGCTTTAATCTTACTTGGTAAGTGAACTTTTTTACCCCCACCTCCAACTCAAAGCTTCCGATAACATGACCTGAAGGGAAAAAATATAGCTATGTATTTTAGTGAGGTAGAAAGCCTTCATTAATAAAAGCAAAAAAGAGGAAGGGGAAGTTGATAATTCTCATGTCCAGACCAACCAAACAGCCACCAACTCCAGCTAACAAGAGCAGTGCCTTTGGCTCTGCATCATAAAATATGTAAAGTCATTTCTGTTAGAAGACAGTAGAGTTCCTGTTTTCAGAGCTATAATAAGGAGATCTATCATCTTAGCAGACAAATTACTAGAAAATGGCTTACATGCTCCCAAGGGAACAGAGCCTTTGCTCCTTGCGTGGGCAAATCTCAGTGAACTCAGTGACAGCTTTACTTGAATGCAAAAGGAGTATTAAGCAGCACTTCAAAGAAAAACTGAATTTTATACATAACTTATATAATGGGGAGAACTGTTAATGTTCCCTGTAGGCATAAATTCAGTGTTGTAGGGGAGAAGGACTGCAGGAAAGCGTTTTACCTGCAAATGCATGATACGGACACATTACTTACAATAACAAATGGGTGAGCTACATGGGCGCTCTCAAATTTCGGCCAATATTTGACTGGCACCCCATCAGGACAGTCATTTTCTAGAAAACAACAGTGAGCATTTAACCACATCCTTCTCCCAACAAGGTAAGGCTGTCTTCACTGCCGTGGATCTGTCTATACAAGCACTGAGGGCAGAGGCAAAAAGAGTAAATAGTAGAAACCGCTGTCATTTTGAGTACATTTGTCTGTCTGTTGCTGTGCATACAAGGCCTGCTATCTCAGGGCTCTACAGCACAAGAAACAAGCGCTCTGTGTTACACTGGAGATTTGGCAAGCGCCCATTTCTGTGAGAAGAAAGCATGTAACTGTAGTCCCACCTGACTGAGACATCTGCCTCACAGCTGCTTGGTCCTCTCCTGTTCCTTACTGGGGACTGATTTGATACCTGTTCACTGCAAGAAGTGATTTGCTCATGGTGGAAGAAGCTGGTGGGACTCCTGTTTCCTTTGAACTCATGCTGACTTTCCTTGTTCTGCAGGCTGGGATTGAAAAGCTGAGGCAGGGGTGACACTGTGGGCAGGAGCGAGTGGAAAATGTGTGCAGTCATGCAGCTGCAACCACGTGGATGTGGCTCACCCACGTACTGTGTCCCTGGGGCATCTCTTCAGGGTGCCCTGGCATTTCCCCACGCCAAAATCCTACACCAGAGATACTGCTCAGGGGTTTAGTTTGACTTCCACTTAAGCTAAATTAAAAGCAGCTTTGTACAAGCTTTGAGTACCCTACAGCTATGGACAAATCCCAGTACTTTGTCCCAGCTGTGGTCACTGTGAAGCTCTGGGGCAGGCAGGGTGCAGGGCTGCATGGACCTGTGAAGCTGACATGCCAGGCCTGCTGCCTTTCCTGAGGGATGATGTCTCTTTCTGCTGTCTGTTAAACCAGCACCATTTTCCCTGGGTCAAGGAAACGTCCATGGACAAGAACACGCTTTCTCTTTTGCAGCATAGCCCACATACATGTAAACATTGGGTGTCCACCAGATACTGGTGCACAGGTCCCATTTGAAGAGCTGCTGAGAGTGCTGGAGAGTCTCCTGTTGGCTTCACTGGGAAGCACATCAAGCCCCTGCACGTTTCTTTTGTCCTTTCTTAACAATTTTGCCATTTGGCCATCAGCTGAGTTATTGGCATCTTTCACATTCAGTTAAATAGCACAAAATGCTAGCGCAGGACATTTCTCATAACCGGTTAGAAACCATGATAGAAAACACAACCCTGCAACATCAGAGATGTTCTGCATATACTGCAGTGGATTTGCATCTAGGTTTCCTTGTTGCTAGCCAGTGCCATCTGTTATCTGTTTTGGTCTGCTTGTGAGAACTAGTAATTTCTGAAAATTTCGAGACAGGAAAGAACAATGGCTTTTTCCTTTGTATTTTATGTCCCAAAGAAACCAACTGTATCTATATATGCACACAGAAATATACCCCTTCAATTGGCAGTACACTAGCATATGCTTCTTCTATATGGAAAATTTAAAGAGACAAGGCCCATCAAGGGGCAATATTTGAACATAATGAAATAAATCTGTGCCCCACAGTGCTTGAATATTCAGTTCTGCTTTTGTCTCTCTTGGAGGGTGCTGACACTCAGACTTGGTGACGGATTAAGCAGTGACAGCTGAGATAGTTCCTGCCCTCAGCTGTGTGCTCTGCCCCTTGCTTGGAAATTACTGCCCTCCCACCGCCAGCACAACCGAACGCTTTGTGCATTTCAGACTGCCAGACTTCACGTGAACCTTGTCTCACGACAATTTGCCAGCCTGTAAACTCCTGTGGCTTGCAGGCGAAGCACTGAGCTGTGCCGACCGCACAGGTGGAAAAGGCTGAGAATGGAAAGGGGGCCCAGGCCAGGCAGCAGCAGCCCACACAGAGCTCCCATCTATTTATGGAAATACAAAAGTTTTGAGCTCAGGGGACCCATTGTCACCGACTGCCCCTGAGCAAAGAAATGGCAAAATCTCAAGTGACAAAGAGAGAACACGTCTTCAGCCTTTTCTTGGGGCTTTTGGGTTTTTTTAGTTGATTGATTTATCTTTTTTTCTTTTGCAACTGTGCTTCAGGGACAGTGTGAAAATATGCTCAGCACTGACTAAACTCTGTTCCTTTGAGGTCTGTTACATATTTTTATTTTTCTAAGAAAAGAAATTGTACTTTAGTAATTTTGAACTCCTCTTGGTTAGAGATGCTAAATTTCAGTCCCATGTTTGAGGATGTTTCACAGTTCTCAACTATAGCAGGCTATGAACTAGCATCAGGTAATTTAGCAGAGTCTGCCATTTTAACCTTTCACCTAGCCTGTTCCTCATATTTCTGCTGTTTTTCTCTTCCAAGATGTGTGATCTGGATGCACAGGGTCTATCTATCTCCTTCTTTTCAGTGACAGAAGCCAATTTCTGTAAAGCCAATTTATCAGCTGTTAATATGCAGATATTCTTCCCTCCTCAGTCACTCTTCCAAGCAGCAGAGCATGTATACATTCAGGAGAGAAAAATGGGGCATGCCATAGAAATACGTTCTGGTCTGGATAATTGTAAATATTGAATCTTGAACTATTAAAATGGTACTTGCTTAAGATTAAAGAAAAATCCTGATAGTCAATCTGCAAATAATTGTATGCTGCTTAACTGGCACTTCAGTAGTTTTCTTTTTTGATCTATCTGAAGCAAGAGATGGATGTACTGTCAGAATTAAAAGTTCTCTCAGTACTTGGCCATATGTTTTTGTTTTGGTCCCCAGACTGTTATACTGCTGAGCAAAGGGTAGAGACTGATGTAACAGAGCTTAGTATACAACATAACCTCTAGGGGAGGTGGGAAAAAAAGTGAATCTTTCCATGGTTCCTTAGTACCAAAGATCTGTCTTGGACTTAGATTCAGTCAATTTTTGCAGCACCATGTCCTGCCTGTAATGTCCAATGAACCAGAGGCTCATTAACACGATCTACAGGGGACATACATCCATAAGTATTTTCAGGGCAGAGACAATGACAGTGAGAAACTGGAGCTCACATATCTTTATGAACGAGGCTTAGACAGGGAAGCACATATTTCACAGAAGATCAGTTGGGAAAGGTTGGATGCTATAGGTTTCAAAAAGGCTTATTGTGTCCTTCAAGACCAAAAGGATCTCAGGTCTACCAGTATTTCAGGATGCTGCAAGTGTAGTCAAGCTAAGCATTATAAACTGTTTCAATTTTCTCCCAGTATCTCCAGTGGCCATGGACCATACCCAGCTAACATTCCCAAAACACAGCTTACACCACATGTGTTTATTATCAGAGCAGCTGCTGAAGCCCTTGGATGGTTGGGTCATGGAAAACCTCCTAACCCTGCGAGCACAGCAATTTGGCAAGGGCCAGCTCAGATACCAGCAAATGCAGGAGAGCTACAGAGCAAGAAACAACACCAACAACAGCTTTTTCAAGCCCCTGAAAAAGCCTTTCCACCATAAAACTGACACAACTCTGGCAGTCTCTTCTTCTGTGTAAATCCTTACCAGCCTCAAGAGGAAATGAGCAATATTTAAGGCATTAAATCCAAAAAAGCTCAATTCTGCAGAACTGAGACTGAAAATGAATAAATGCCAAAAACTCTATGAAATCCACCAAGGACTTTGCTATTTATTTTGCAGTGCAGATGGTCAGACATTAGGACAATTGGTAATGTGAAACCTGTTGGTACATTCATGGTGGATGATTCAGACCAAGCATTTTGGATTACCAGCACTCAAAAGCATCAGATCAGGAGGATGTGGCCCTGACTTTGTCTCCACAGACTTGAAAATCCACTGGCAAAGCTTCAACTTCTTTAAAAGACAATAGCAGATAATGTTTAAAATAGTCTTTGTTTATCTTTTATTCTTTTGTTTCTAATGAGTTCTTTATGAATTTGAAAATAACTTGCTCTCCACTTTTGTTCTGATTTCCATGGTGGGAAGAAACAGAAAGATCTGAGATACATCAAGTCAGAAGAAATGCATGCAACATTAGCACGACTCAGGAAGCAGCGTTTGATCACTGAGCATTGCCACAGAGCCAGCAGGAGCTGGGCACACCAGCCTTGTGGGAGCTCTGCCATTGACTGAAGGGGCCCAGAAACTCAAGTTTGTTTTTTTATAGAATTGGATGAGCTGTAAATCAAATAAAAGAACAAGAAGTTACTTGGCCTCCAAATAATACTTGGATGTCCTAGTTCTCTGCTGTGTGAACACAGGTTCTTAGCTTTCCGGGAAAAGTATGGCCAAGTACTTTGCTCACACAGTGACCACAAAGGCAGAACAACAATATCTACAGAGGAGGACAGTCAAATATATCATATGTATTCCAAGGAGATAAATATCTGTAAAGGATTAGACAGCAGTCAAAAAAGGATTTATCACCTTGGAATATATGTGATAAAATCTCTCTGATTTTGCGAACGGCTTTCTGTCCTAACGACTCAGTGGCCAGAACATTTTTGTGTATTCGAAAGGAAGTGTTTTCCTCGCCAACAGCTGCTGCTCCAGGAGGTGAAAAGAAGCACCTGTTATCTTCTGAAGGTGTCATAAAAAATAAAATACTGGGCCTTGAGTGTCAGGAGAACTCCAGAAGGCAGAAAAGACCTGGTTTGGAGAACAACCCGGAGGAGGAAAACAGATGTACCCCAGCTCCTTACAAATGACTCATGCAGGGAGTGGCCCTGCTGGAACCTCTTGGTTTAGCCTTCTATAGACAGAAGCTCATGTTGCGATTTATCCTTTTAGCTGAGAAGCGACATAGATACTATCTGAAACCCAGTCCCATCCTGATGCAGTTAAAGGAAACTACTCTGCCAAGGGTATTAGAGGGGAATTCCTCTACCGATGACAACATGAGAAAAACATTATCTTAATATTAATCTTATCTTCAAAAGCTTTTGCTGCTATTTTTTGAAAACTGAGACTTGGACCATTTATCTAGTATGTCTAAATGGATTCGATTAGAAACTGTAGACATGTCAAAATACTCCAGTCCTCCAGGAAGTGTCACCCTTACGCACAAAGCTGCCATGTTCTACGTGAAGTCATTTCCAGAGGAATGCTAAACACCGTTACAGTACAGTTACATTCAGCTCAACATTTCCAGTGAGGCGATTTCCACTGCATACAATTCCGTATGATCCCTCAAAAACGACCACCTCAAAGTCTGACATGAAAAATTAAAACATCACACATTTTCCATCTAGGTGTAACAGAGTGGGAAAAAGCCTATTTGTGGCAGCAGTTTTCTGAAAAATCTATCTTTATTTAGGGAAAAAAAAAAAAAAAAGCATACTGTCTTTTTCTGGGCATGTTCTCATTCTCATCTGAACTCTCTGTTGGGCTCAGGCACGTTTTTACAAACAGTAACATACCAGTGTTGGACCCTGGCAGCCAAAAGAGCTGGGCCAACCTTTGGTAAGAGTTTCAGTTATCAGATACCTCCAGTGAAGCTGGGCTCTCAGGAGAAATTGTGAGTGGTTTGGAGCCAAACTTGGAGCTGCTGATGAAAATAGTATATTTCTTTCAGCTGATTGGTTTTCTTTGCATCTCAAAATTACTTCCTTACTGGTATTGCTCTTCAGTAGAGGATGCCTAGAACTTCTTCTTATTTATTACATCTTAGTTATGACAGAGAAGGAAGGACCGAGTAATGCTGATCACAGACATGGATTTTGACTTCATTTTGCACAATGAAATTAATTTCCTTTTAAAATTCATCATCATCCATGGTTGTTGTTGTTTTTTGTTTTTCTTTTTCATAGAGATGCCAGACATTTCAAACATTTGACCCAAACATTTCAAGATCCATCAAGCAAAATAGCAATTCGCTACATGATCTCCTTCCTCTACTGTGGAGGAGTGGCAGCAGTAGCCATAGACCTCACCTGTTCCAACAAACAGCAGCCACAGGTGTGGAAGCCTTCGTTGTAGCTGGAAGCATACAAAGAGGTTTTGGGTGGCACCCCTAAGCTCCTGGGTACCATTGCACTAAATAAGGGAATAGATCTGAAGCGCTACCCAGTGCCCCGCCGTTCAACATCTAAAATGTCACAGGTTGCAATAATGACAACACACTTTCCCTCAAGCATACAAGCACCCTTTCTGCTAATCCACAGCACCAGTGCTATAACTGTGGCAGCAGACAACCAGCTCAGTACCAGCAGCAGCCACAACCACACAAGGCTCACACAGGCCACTTGCCTCTGCTGCTGAGATGGGTGTTAGCCCAGGCTGAGCAATCTGCTCCCACAGAGGCGGCTGAGGTGGCATGTAAAGCTGCTCAGGTAGTACAGGTACAGGGCACAAAGTGGGTAAGCTTTCCTCTCCAGACCTCAGTCCCTCAGCACTCACACAGCAAGGCTGAGAAAGCAGAGGAAATAAAAATCGGCATGCTACAAACATGTATTCACATGCACATGCAGCCAGCCTCTATGCTGCCGCTGCTGTGCTAATTTCCACTGTGGTCGTAATTTCCAATATGTAGCAACAGTGTAAAATGCACAGGCAAAGCAGTTTGCAACATTAACATGAGACCCAAACCAGCAGTCCCCCCATCCTCTAGAGAAATGCGAACCTCCACTCGAGGTTCACCAGGCTCACTGAGATCTGTGAGCAGGTCAGAACATTGAGATTCCCTGTAATAAATACACCTAAAGCATTCTGAATCAAAGATGCTACCAAGATCTCCAACTATCTTCTGGCATCCACAGAAAATAAATAAATAAATAAACAAATAATCAAATAAAAGCAGTTCTTTACTGCTGGGAGCAGAGAAACTCACAGAACGGTCACTCCTAAACCCACAGAGTATCCAGTCGGAGTCCCAGCGACAATCCTGCGGCACAGCAGGTCCCCAGGCAGCCGCACCAGCTCTGGGGACAGCTGGGCACATCGCCCGACGCCGGCATACCTCACAGACGGGGTCACCACCACCGCAGCCCAGAGGTGAGGTCCTCCCGCAGGCACAGGGCTCGGGGCGAGCGCTCGGACGGACTCTCACAGATGCCGAGGCTCGGGCACAACCAGCACGCGTGTTCCGTCCTCACGGAGCTCGGCATGAATGTCCTCAACAGGATCCCAGGGGTCTCTGGCCCCCAGAAGCCCTCAGCTGTCACCGGGCGCTGCCTTCAGGCTCGCAGGGCTTCCCAAGAACTTCTCCTTGGCTCCTTGCTCTCTGCCGGAGAAGTTTTGCGAACTGCAGGCAACGGGACAGGGCTTCGGTCTGAAAAAACTCGCCTACCCCACCTAGAGGTGCGGGGAAACCAGGCGCCCAGCATCTCCTCCCGTCCGCCTGCTCCTCTCCGGCTGGATTGGGGTTTTACTCGGGAGCAGGAAAAGAAGCGGCTTCTGCCAGCTCTGCCTCGTAAAGGGGAGGCAGGGAACATTTCTGGGAAGGTGCCTGGGATAGAAGGAACGAGGGGAAAGTTTGCTGATCGAACTTCTCATCTGCAAATGCCGGTATGTCAAACGTTTACACACAAACGGATTAGACGACAAGAGGGACGTTTATCACTGAGAGGGCAGAGAGGCACTGGCACGGGCTGCCCAGAAATGGCCCATCCATGGGGGCATTCAAGGCCAGGCTGGATGGGGCCCTGGACAGCCTGAGCTGGTAGATGGTCTAGAGGCTGGCAACCCTGTGCATGGTAGGGGGATTGGAAATGGATGATCTTTGAGGTCCTTTCTAACCCAAGCCATTCTATGATTCTATGAACATCTTGATTTTGAGGGAATTTCCCTCCCTCACTTTCCTGTTCTTCAGCAAAAAGTTTGGGAGCCCCAGACTTCCTGCAGGACTGCACCATGGGGCAGCTTGGGAGACCTCAAAAATCAATGGGTCCCCTGGAGCTACGGGCAACTCAAGGCATGCACAGCTCCCTCTTGCTTGTAAAAAACTCTAAAATAATCATCTCAGTGTTTCTCAGATTGAAAATGTCACAGCTACCTTTCTAAATCACTGATTCCTTTCTTCTAACGCAAAAAAAAAAAAAAAAAAAAAAAAAAAAAAAAAAAAAAAAAAAAAA
>NW_024962262.1:43598424-43722909 GCF_019238085.1 Lagopus leucura | reverse complement strand
CGCCGCCGCCCCCAGCGCCGTCGCCGCCGCCGCCGCCTCGGCCGCCGCCAGCCTGAGGGAGCTGGCAGCCGCCAGCCGCAGCGCCCTGCTGGGAAAGGTGGGTGCGGGCCGCGCGGAGCAGGCGGGCGGGCAGAGCGCGGCGGAGGGCTGCGGGGTTGCCGGCGGGGAGCGGGGCGCTGAGTCCCGGCGACGCTTCCAGCCCCGCTGCCCGGCAGGTGCAGGAGCTGCCGGCTGGCGTTGCCCTCCCGGGAGCGTGGGTCTGCGTGTGAGGTGCGCGGTTTGTTGAAGGGGGAAGCGCTGCAGCGAATGCGGTTATGTTTTAAACCCGCAGTCGAACGCCCGATCTCGCTGCTTTTAAAATCAGTGGCGAGGGCTGCGTCCACTCGGGTGGACAGAGGTCGGTTCCTCCCCGTGTTCCGTATGGCAGAACCCCAAGTGATGTAATTCACTGCCGGACCTCTCCGGGAGACTTCAGAACGGCGACGCTCCCGAAGACAGACGGGGAAGTTTATCTTATCTCTAACGTCATACTTACAGCGGGTAGATGGGGTTATCCCTGGTCCCGCGGATTGTGTCTGAGCCGTACCTCGGTGCTCAGGCTTCTGCCTCGGGAAGGTCACTGCGGAGATGCCGTGTGAAGTTGTGTCACTGTCGTGAATGTTTCAGTTAATTCATTTCCTACTTTTATCTCCTGCGGAGAACCAACAGAGCTGTCCTGGGGTCTCAAAGTTTTGCCTGCAGGAAATGATGGCAAATGCCGCACATTGTTCCATAAAAACCAGTTTTGGAGTGAAATGCGCCCAACAAGACTTCTCGCAGGGCAGAGCCTTTATTACTTTGGTGCGGGCTGCCATCGGCTTCAAGTATTTAATAAAGATTTGTCGAGCTTTAAGAGGAAGCGGGGCAGTGGGATGCCACCCTCTGCTTTTTTGCTTGTGATTTTCAGCTCAGCTATGCTCACTGCTTTGTCACGGCACACAGCTGTTGTCACCTGGAGGTTCAGTGTCCCCAAATGGCAGTTTGCATTCGGTGTGCTGTTTGGAACATGATGTCCTCATTGCACTGGTACTGGAAGTAGGGGCTGCATCGAAGACTTGTTGCATCTGCAGGGCTCTTGTTGCAGGGTCCTGTGCCCTGAGCAGTGTTTGTGGGCACCTAGCAGCACAGGCTCTGCTTCTCCTGGCTGTTAATCCCAGTTACCGTGGGATGTTGCTGTGGGGAATGCACATACAAAGAGATGCTTTTGGGGAAAACTTACTTGAGAGTAACTTGAGAATGTGAGTACTCTCAGAGAGGTTGAGGTTTTATTATTTCGCCGTAATCAGGATTGCCTGAAGTCACTTCACTAACCCCTATGCCAGTTGTCATGTAGTAAATGATCACACATCCTGTCTTCTCCTTTTCTGACTTTGATTGAACAGCGCTGTGCTGAGCATCACCACTTCTGTGGTGTGTCTGTGTGGGTTGCTATCCATCTGATTTTGGTAGAACGCTAAGTGGCTCGTGACCTTAGAATCACATTTTGGCTGCTATGGTTAACAACTGCTGCTTCCATTCACTGGGGTGAGTGGATGCTGCTGGGGGGCTGCGGGGCTGTTTGCACAGCTTCTGACTGAGCTCCCAACTGCACCCTGCAAATCAATGCAGCGTGCTTGATCCTTACAAGGTTCATTACAGGGAGAGAAAGTCTGAACTAATCTGCTTTTAAAAAAAGCAGCAGGGGAGAGTAATCCTCCTCGGAGCTGCTGATACAGCTGATTGCTGAGCTTTCCTGGAGGCAGTGCAGCACCTCTCCTCCCCAGACAGCCACTGGAACAAACATGCCTGCACGGGGCTGGAGCAGAACCGTTTCCTATTCAATCCTGTATAGGTCTGAACTGGGTCCACCTTTTCCAATCCTACATGGAGCCGGGACAGCTTATCTCTCTTGGGGAGAGCTATTGTGGTTTCTATCTTTATTTCTGTATTTTTATTTTTTTTTCTAGTTTCAGAAATCAGTGCAGATTTGCTGCCTGAGGCTTGAATGCAAAATATAGTGTTTTGCTAATTAATACCTTTCATTTTAATGTATAACTTGGGACATACCAATGGGGTTCTGGTTAGGAAGGAGGCTGCTCATTGCATTGTGCAGTGGCACAGAGCCAAGGTGCTTCCATCAGGCTCTGGTCTTGCAGAGACCCTCAGAGTGCTGTTTATTACCATCACACTGGGGATGTGTTTCTGTGAGAATTTCAGTTAACCTTAGAAAGCAGAGCAGAGCCAGCTTCCATGTTGTTATCATGCCCGTGTTTTGCTGTGACACATCTTACACTTGGGGGAAGTCTGCTTTGCAGAGTTGTTATTTCCAAAAACCGACGAACATTGTTTGACACTTTGGCAAAACTCAGAGCTTTGTGTTTCTTTCTCTGGGTTCAGATGGTTCTTTCCCAATAGCTTGGCATGGACTGGGTCTCTCCAGAGTGCTGAAATGTGGAATGAGAGGAGCTGGGAATGATCTGCAGCTGAAAGAGTTGTCCAAGGCCAACCTTCAGCAGTACTTAAGAAGTACTGCAGGTGCTCTAAGGCACATGGCACACACCTTAAGCATGAGAGGTCTGGAAGTGGTGTATCCCTGCAACTTTGGGCTTGAAGGATACTTGTGATTGTCCTGATCTGCAGTGACATGTGCCCTTGCTAAGCCTGTCAGCCTTCCAGTGCCTGTCTCAGCCTGTAAAAACAGTTGTTTCTACACTATATCTTTTGGGATGCTCACCTTAAAGATACTATGCAAATGCAGAGTATGGTTATAGATTTATAAAAGGGTCTGAAAGCTGAAAGAGTGCAGCAGAAGGATGAGGGGAAGAAAATCCAGAAGCTGTTAGAGTGGCCACCCCTGGGGATAACACAGGAGGCTGAGAGTGGTTTATAATGGTAGTCGCTTTACACACAAGGTTGTAATTTATTGGCTTCTCTGTTTCCATTACCACTGTAGAACCGCTGGGGGAATTCAGGTTCTGTCAAAGTAAATGGCTCCCTCGGACTGCTGAGGCATTATGGTAAATCTGAGTTCCTTACTGAGCGAGTTTTATTTTTTTTAACAATTGTTGGAGTGTATCACTTCGAATCTTTCAGGAGTTCTCAAGATCAAATAGACAGCTAAATATGTGCAAGTCTATCAATTTCCTCACAAACTGGTTGTCTTCCACTCCAGGTGCAAAGCTTACTGCTTGCTTCATATATAACCTGAGAGCAGTGTTTGTGTAACAAAGCAACAGGCCTTAAAAAGCAGAGCTGTGTCTCCATTTCCCCAGAAGAGACATGGCCAAAGTGGCAGTCACATGAGGTGTGCTCCCGGCAGGTGGGACAGGTGGCAGCGAGGGACAGTGTAAGGGAAATGCAGTGTTAGCACAGTGACAGATACGCTGTGCTCTGCCTTTCATGGGTGCTTCTCCCACCTTGGATATGTGCAGAACTGTTTTGCTGCCTCAGGTGAAAGGCTGCAGTTTGCTAGCCCAGGAGGAAGGTTCTGAATCCTTAGCCTCACAAGTAGAGGGAGCAGTGCTGGTTTGTTACTCAGTGTTTCAGAAATTGCCTAAAAGAGGTATCAAGCCATTGCTTTTTATGAGAGCACTGTCCTGTCCTGCACTGTCTGTTTTTGAGGTTATAGTGGGATCACTGTGGAGTAGAAGCTGTGGAAATTTTTCACTGCAGTATTTTCTTACTGTAGCCCCTTTCTATTATGTGAAGATCTCACTCTGGGTTATACAAAGAGAAGCAGATGAGGTCTTGCATTTATATGCATGTATATCCATTGCAGGCACCAGTGGGCTGAGAGGATGCATTGTCAGGGGCAGAAGAGAATCCTAAACTTGACTTTCTAATGATCAGGTTTCTGTTGGAGTTTCACACTTGTTAGCAATGCACAACATGAAGTAGACATACCTTAATTTTACTTTTTCTCTCAGGTATATCTTTTTCTGGTTTTGTTGGCTAATGGTTGAGCTTTCTCACCAGCTGTCCAAGCAGTACTTCCAAGTATGCGTTCTAGGTATCAAGGTCTCTGATTTTGAGATAGGTTTGTTGTTTTTTTTGTCTTACAGATGATTAAGAAGTGTGTTTTAATGCATGAGATTACCAGGGCCACTAAAGGGTATTGTAAAGAGAGTAACAAAGAGTTTTAAAATACCAGCAGTTAAGACTTTCATCACAGAAGTGAGAGAGCATAGGAGAGGGGACTGCAGAGGAGCTAAACCAAATACATTCAAGGTTCACTGAGCTCTTAGTTTTTCAGCCATACTGCCATTTGCAGGTGTCACCTTGATGCCCATTACACTTTAGAGAAATGCAATGCTTACCTAACACTGGGCATTATTGTTAGCTTCTACTCGCAAGCAAAAAAATCACAGAATCACAGAATTGTAAGGGCTGGAGGGGACCTCTGGATATTGAGTCCAACCCCCCTCCAAAGCAGGCTTCCTATGGCAGGCTGCACAGGTAGGCACTCAGACAGGTCTTGAATATCTCCAGAGGAGAATCCACAAGTCAACCTGTTCCAGTGCCCAAGAGAGAACGTGTGGTAGACTTGATGTGCCCACGGGGTGACAGTGCCAACCTTTAGGGCTTTCCTTCATGTTCCTGGGTGGGCAGCAGTAGCTCAGGCACACATGGGAGTGCCCAGGGACTGTGTTTAGGGCATTGTGCCACCAGCCCTAGTAATGCATGTCAGCATAGCATGCCTTCAGTGCCTCCTCTTGCCATCAAATGTGGATGCTAAGTTTAATCTCTGCACATCATCCCTCTGAGTGTTTCATGGATGGTGAGAGCACATAGAGTGTGACAGTTTCTGGAGTTCAGCAGCTGTTTGCTCAGAGAGAGAATGTACAAACTGATGAGAGTATTACCCTGTGCATATTTGAATTCTGGCAGGTTTTGCCCAGCTCCCCTCAATGCAGTTTGCTTCTTGGGAGGCTGCTGTGTTCCTGAGGCCAAGGGCTGATGGCTGCTCGGGCAGGACACAGGGTCCTGGTGGGTAGGCCCACATAGGTCCCAGCTGCAATGTGTGCTCTCTGATTCGCACATGTGAGCTGCCATACTAACATGTAGTTATTCTGTAGGGGCTGGGAAGATCTTTTCTTAGAGCCTGAAGTTATTTTAGTGTGCTGTCTCAAAACTTCAGGCTAATTATCTGATTGCTGTTTCAAACTGAACAGTGTGCCTGGAGCTTTCCCTACAGTTTCACAACTTTCTTCAGTGTTTCAAGCTATATCTGTTAGGAAGCAATGCTTACACTGCTTAAGTTTCAGATGAACCTCCAATTCCCTTTCGCGCTCCCGTGACCTGCCTGTAATATCTGTGACTATGGGAAGCTACTTCCTTCTTAAGTCAGAAATCATTCTCTTGGAAGCCTCTCCTTAACCTATAAAAGACCGTTAATAACGACTGTTTCATTCTAATATCTCTAAGGATTGTAATTTCTGACTTCTGTATTGAATTTGTTCCGTTTTTGGAGGCTTGGTGACTTCTGCACAGTAAAACTCTCCGGGATGCTCGGCTTTCCAGTAGTCCCCCATCGCATAGAGGCTGAATTCTAGCTAGTATTTTCAGTGCAGTCTTGTTAAAATCTGATATTTTACAACAGGTTTCCCCTGTCTGGGGCAAGCTGTCATGGGAAGAACCCAAGATTAGTCCTAATAGGACATGAGAGCCGGGACGAAGATAAACTGCAGGATTTGAGAAAGCTGCCTGACCTTGGCCTTGCCCCAGCTCCCACAGCAGCTGCATGCCTGCAGCTGGGAGCAGGACAGAGCTGTGCCAGCTGCGGGCTCCTCCTCAGCCCTGCACCGTGCCAGCCTGCTGCCTGGTCCTGAGCTGGAAAATAGCCATCTGGACCATTGTGTGAAAGGGAAAGTAAAGATTTAAAAAAAAAAAACAAGCAAAGGGAAGTGGAAAAAATTAAGAAAATGTCTCACTGGAACATCTCAGAGCTGGGCTTGGAAGCAAAGCCTCTCTGTTTACCACCCCCTGATCCTCTTTCTTCCACTGGTTTAGGTTCCTCTTACTGCCTGAATGTTCTCCTGGCAGCACAGGGCAGCAGGAGATTGCTGCTGTGCTCTCTCTGCTTGGCTCCAGTGCCATGCTCTTCAGCAGCAGTGTTAAACTTGCTGGTTAGCTTTTCTTTGAGGAAAGTACTGCTTCTGTTGACAGAGAACTCATGATGGACCTTTAAAATTGAGGAGCTTTAAAAACGCCCCACAGTGTATAGTTTAATCTAATAGTCCTTGCGTGTAATGTGATCATTTTTATTGATACGTGCACATGGAATGCTTTTCAGCCCAGGGGAAGGACAGAAGGAAGGAATATTGCTTTGGGTATTAAAAAGACATTTTGTTTTTAAAAGTCGAGAGAAAAATGTGAAACATGTGAAATGAAGAGCACTGTCTGCCCAGCCTTTTGAGTGCAGCTCAGATGAGCTCCACAGCATTCACAGCGCATGCTGTCTGTGCACACCCAAACTCCAGCAGTCCACAACTAAGGGCAGCAGCCACTGCCCTTTTCCTCATGCCTGCCGTTAGCTGCTTTTTCTCTTTCTCTTCTCATGCATTGCAGCCTATGTGCAAGTGACACAAGTGCTTGCGCAGCCACATGCTGAAAAATGGCCCAGGATGGGCTGCGCAACATCTGCCCTTGCTGTGCTTCTCTGCTGGGATCATGGGCTCGGTTGGAGTGCCCTGCAGTGCTGGCTTTGGTGAGAAGCAGCTGCAGGAGGCACTGATGAGGCTGCGTGGGACTGTGCGCTTTTGCCACAGCAATAGTGTAATGTTACTCGACACAGAGGTGAGAAGGATATTCTGATTGCTGAGACAACGGGACCATGGTGCAAAGCTTGGTCCTGTTGTCTGGTGTGCCTTATGGATCAGTGTCAGCAGAGTTTGTTCCTCTAATTGGCTGATATCTGGAATATGATTTACCACACAAGTGACACTGGTTTTGTGTATGGTGAATGAGTGTACAGAATTGGTAATTATGAGAAGAGGTTGTTTCTTACCCGATACTTGAAGTGCCTCTCCACTGCTACAGCAACAGGAGGGAGAGCCTGATTATTCAGGCAAGTTAATGTTAATTTTATTCCCAAGATTTTTTTTTTAAATCTGATATTCCAATATGAATTTGCCATTGCTAATTTTAGAATGGTCTGCTTGCAGAAGATAACAAATCCCAGTTTGAGATGAAATAAAAAATATTTTAACAGCAGGTTGACTAGATTGTTATCAAAATGCTAATGATCAGTTCTCCTGCAGCCTCAGTTATTTTCAGAGGGAAGACTACAATGGACACATCATCTGAATAAGATTGATTTTAATATGTATTACTATCTCATTAAGCTGTTAAAGTCTCTCCCCTTCTGGACAGAGGTTCATTATGTGCTGCAGCTGATGCATCATTATCATGGGCTTAGGTACAAGATGGGCAGAGTGTGAGAGAGAGATCTGAAGTTTTGAGTGCGTTGTATGGGTGAAGACACCATGGTCCAGACCACAAAGAGAGGGGAACTGCTGTGCCTGGTGTGTTGTGTCCTGACTGCCTTCTTGTTGGCAGCCAAACGTCAGCCAAATCCAGGCACTATCGTATTTACTTTACTAAATGATATTTGTAGTAAATATTGTTGAACATGCTTGCTTGTGGATTAATTTCAGGCTAATTCAAATCAAAATCTCCTTGGTGAGTTACAGTAAAAAGATACGATTTTATGAATTTACTTTTTAATTTCTAATTTCATTTTGAAACAGCTTCTAACAGACTGCCTGTTTTATTGGCTGCCTTCTTACATGCATACAAGTGCTTTTGTTGCAGTTTGTTTCAGGTTTGCGGTGTTGTCATCCCTGTAAGCAAATCAGTATGTTTTCATTGTAGTTGATAGTAATAATTGATGTGTTTTTAATTATTTTAACCCAGTAAAGTAGAAGGAGGTAGACAACTGACTTCATTTTGCATGTGTTTATCTGTAAATAAGATGCACACAAGCAAAAGTAGATATGTATGTGTGTGTGTACTAAATATATATCCCAGAATTTATAGCTTTTTGACAGAAAAGGATCTTTTCTGCATTCTTGTCTCTCTATGCATGCAGTAGAGTGGGTTGTGCAGTACTGTCACCACGTGATGAACATGGGTGCATCGACAACCTGTTCCTGCACTCCCCAAGTATAGATCTGCACTTGTCATGTGACTGGGCTGCTTTCCTGAGCCACTCCTGTGCCCCATGCTCATGTATACATGGATCCCACTGCTGTTTCGCCTTTTTTTCCAGTGATGGAGCCCCACTTGGATGGGAAAAAGTGAAAATCATAGGCTGAAGCCCCAGCAGCACTGGGGCTGGGCACTGGTTTATCTGCTGTCCCTTGCAGAATTCAGTCAGCAGCTTTCCTCCAAAATCCCTTTATTTTGCATGCTTCTCTTCTAACGCACATAATAGCAAAGCCTTTGGAGAATACAGTCATATGTATGTGTCATAAGATAGAGTAAAATAATAACTGACAACCATGAGATGAATTTTTTTTTTGTTTCTTGTTTTCTTCTGGGTAGGTCACAGTAGAAAACATCTGATTGTTTACATTTCACAGTCATGCAGCAGTGTAAGATCAGAGTCAGTTGTATCTTTTGAATAATGAAAAATGGACACATTCTAAACTGTAGTTTTGAGCTATGTTGTGGAGAGGAAAACTTTATTTTGAGCTAGCTTGTGTTTGACTTGTTCCAACAAACATGGGACTTCCTTTTGTATGCGGTCAGTTTCACTTTTATCAGGGTATATGTTTCCATGTCGGGGCTATCACTATTCCTATTAAAATAATTTAGCACACTTTAAGTAAAGATCTGAGCAGGGTTCAGCATATGTAATAACACTGTGAGGACAGGGAGAGGTCATTTTGTGCTTATTAACAAACAGCAACTCAGCAGCCAGAGCTGAACGGACATCTCCCACTCATCCCAAGCCTTGAAAACCAGGAAATCAGTGGTTACAGGGGAAGGTTCATGCCTTCCTCCCTTTGTCTCACAACAGCTCACTGAAATACAGAGGTGTGGAAAGCCACGGGTCTTTTTCTTTTCAGTTTCTCTGCTTCTAGTGTTTGTTTCATATTAGCTTGCTTGAGCCTCCGTTGCTAAGCATTGTTTTAGCCTTTTCTCTAAGAAGAGCAACATGCAGTTTCAAGAGTGGTTGCATAGATGGTTATGTTAATCTCCAAAATAGAATTACAGAACCACAGAGTCCTCTAGCTTGGAGAAGATCACCAAGTCAAACCATCAACCTGACAGCAGGTCAGAGTAGGTCAGGTTGCCCCATTACTAAACGGGGTCTCTTAATGCCATGTCCACATGCCTGGATCCTTGGCATATATCTGATATGTATAATCACATGTATCTGCATGTATTGTAGCCCACTTTGCAGAGCCTGTCCTTCAGGCAGGTGTTGTCACTGCTGCCTGTGCAGTAGGTGCAGAGCAGGCTGAAGAAGATGGCGGCCCTTACATGTGGGGACTGAAATGGCGCCGGCACTGTTGGTGGTCAGGGACCCTGGGAGTGGGCCGTGCTGGGCGGTGGCTGTGGTGACTGTATGGCATTTAGTCATGCCAAGAGGTCTCATGTCCTGCGAGAGACAAGGGAGGATCATTCTGGATGCTTTGTTTCCTGTGGGAGTAGGTCTTGTGCGATGGCTTCATCTTAAAAGTATGTGGGAAGCATTTACGGAGGATTTGCCCTGGCTATGCTGCTACTTGGAACTGTTGAGTGTAGTCTGTAAGATTTGATGAGTGCCTTCGAAGCTGTTTAGAGCTAGTGTTGCACTCTCAGCAAGCTGGAGACCCCAGAGTTTTCTGGTGGACATATTAGATTCCATGACTGTGATCTTTCTCACCATTACAGTGAAGTGCATTGTGCTGGGGTCCGTCTGTTATGGAGGTAAAACTCTGGACTCACCTTGCTGTGGGCACTCTATACACAGGCTCCCACCCTCAAGTGCCCAGAGATGACAAGGAAAGGGGCATGGTTTTTTTTTGTTATTACTGGGCTGACATTAGAAGAGTTGGAGCCCACCTGCAAAATGAGACGCTGTGGGGAACTTTTGGGTTCCTCAGTTACTCTGATGCTTTCTATGAACATGCACTTCCTTTGCGAGTCAACTCATGACTGAAAAACGAAAGGTTGCAAGCAGTGATGCCAGCTCCCCAAATCAGTGATGCCTTCCCTGTACTGGTGGGATAAACAGAAGCCAAACACACAGCAAAAGATGTGGCCAGCCTGAAACTGTCTCAATGCTGTGGAAACCCTGAATGACTGGTGGCAAGTAGATAAAGGCCAGTGAGTAAAGGTATTTTTTTTTTCTTGTTTGTTTGTTTTTTTTTCTGAAGAGCTTCCTTGGCTCATGAATAGCATTGGAAGGTGCTTCTGTTGGCAACATTTAACTTTTACAAGTTGCATGGCTGCAGACCCAAGAAAGCAGTTGTGTGTTGCCCTTTGTCATGTTCATTGTTCAGTAGCTTTGTCCAATGAACTTTGCATAAACACCATTTTGTTTTTCACAGCTTTTTTTTTAAGTGATTAATGAAGGAAAGTGAGTAATCTGCTACTTGGCAGCATTGCCAGGCATGTGGTGAGAGAGCAAAAGTCTCTCTTTGTAGTGTAGTAGAAAGGATGAATCAATTTCTTTTTTTCTTTTCATTTCCACTTCCTCTTTTCCTCTATCCTCACAGCCCAAAAGGACTGCAGATTTCCAAGATAAGTGTGAAGGAACTGTGATGCCCAAACTGTTCACAGGGACACAGGAGAGCCTTGGGGACCACGTGTTTCCCTGGAGTTCCTGTGGGAGGTGTGAGAAGTCAGTACTACAAGCAGCGATACTGTGGCACCTCTGCAGACCCATTTGGTTGGAGAAGTATAATTCCTAGAGAGGCAAACTTGAAGAATGGGATTTGTCTGGCTTTGTTTCATTGACTCGGTACAAATATTATTCAAAGTGCTGATTCAAGTGCAGAGTAGTCACTCTGTTGCTTTGCTTTGACTCTGCCCCATGTTCCTGATTTTGGCTCTGTGTGCAATGAGCAAGTTGGGCATTTCCCTCTTGTTTATTCCCATTCCTTCCATGCCAGTTTTCCCTTGGCATTGTCCTCCTGCCTGTCTCTGTCCCCTCTGAATGCCAGAAGTGTCTTTGCACAGGGATGTGCTCTTGAGCTCCTTCTCAGCCATCCCACAACCCTCCTGCTCCTCCTATATGTCAGCATCAGGGCAGAGGTACACCAGAGAAATTGGCACAGAAAACAGGACCTAGCAGACACAGCCACAGGCAGAGAAAAGTAAACATTGCAAACCACATGTATTTGTGTTTTGAAAGGTTACAGTAGCTTGAGAGGAACGGTGCTGTTGATTCCTTAGTTGTCTTGATACAGTGAGGATGCTCTAAGGAAGATTTCATTTTCATGTTGGAGTGTTTCTTTGGGTATACTACTTCCAAATTGAATACAGAAATTGAATACAGAGTCATTCTCACGTCTTTATTTCATTGCAGCTTTGCTAGAGGAGCTCTTCTGATTTGTGGAAAGGCTTAGAGTGGAAAAATTGTTCAACATCCAAAGTATAGTCTCATACTTAATGGCTTGTTTTAATTTCCCAGTAGAGATACTCTGTTTCTGAGCAGTGATAGTAGAATCTTGACCTTAAGTTACAGTTTCATTCTTTAATAAATATAGTTATCTTACTTAATATCTCTAAACACTACAGAATGCTTTATAGAAAATAGTATCAGTGTTGCTTTTTGGGATGAGAAACTAAAGCACAGAGAGGCCTGCTAGCATTAGGGTGGAGATTGCATGACCTTAGGCTCCAGGCACTGCTGCTGTGACCCTCGATGTCCTCAAGTTCTTGTCGTCATTCATGTGTTTGGAAGAGGCATAACAGGCATTTCACAACAGGTCTTGCTCTGATGATTTTCACCTATTCCACTGTGTACTACAGCTCCATTTGGCCTACATCCAAATTTAGTTTCTTCAGTTATTGAAATTGTTCCCTTCTTCAGCTTCCTAATACTAAAATGCTGTAAAATTAACTGGAAGGCAACTATTATGTTCCCTATTTCTTTCTTTTGTCTTCACATACTGGATGTTTTTTGTTTGCACGTGTTTATTTTTCCTTTGCTTATTTTCTCTTTTATTGCATCTATGAAGCTTTTGTTCTCCATTTTTATGTCACTTGACATATCAGAGAAGCCAAGTAAAACCTTTCTCATTGCTGCTTCAAGTTGAAAACTACTTTTTATGCTGAACAATAATTGTATTACAAGGGAGCCTGATGTGCCCTCAGTGCCATTACAGTATGTTGAATAAAAGGTAATTTAATGGAAACAGTGGAGTATTTGAAAGTTCACTCTATGCAAATTGGATTTTTGCCTTCTATTATTTACATTACACCTTATTCATATTTAAGGCCACGGGGATTATCATCTGCCTTAATGGCTTTATTTAATAAAGACTTTAGGATCTAGCACAGGCTTCAGTCTGTTATCAGGATTTCAATTAACTAGCTTTGCCTTCGGTTGCTCCATAAATCCTATAAATACATCTAAATAATTAATTTGCTTTCACTGGATGGTAGTGGCTACTCTGAAATATAGCTGCTATATACATAGCTGTTAAATGACACAACTGTGCTCCTAACTCATTTTATTATTTTGTCAAAGCATCACAACTACAATGTTCTGCTGTTAAGGTGAATAGCTAGACCATGATCAGCATCCCATGGTAAAAGACCTCATAGAAGAACCTGAGTTGTGGCTGAGGACCTTTGGAATTAGTTTACAAGTGCACCTTGAATTCTGGGAGGAGAGAATGGAGACAGGTGGGTACCACAGATGAATGTACCCCCTAATGGGGTGCCTTGGGTTGTGACTGAATATGATGTAAACCAGAGGCTGGATGAGGGTGATTGCAGGGTGGAGGAGTGATCATTAACGCAGGGAACTGTGGGCTGCATTATGGCCAGGTGGCACAGGCAACCCTGGAGCTCACCCATTTGCAGGGGGCTGTGCCCCCTGCTTGGCGTCTCTGTCCACATGCAGTGAGACTCTGCAGATTTAACTAGTCAGTGGTTGCCCTGAAAGAAGCAGAACAGAATAGAACTTGGCAGCTGTGCAGAAGTGCTGTTGATCCGAGATCTCTTCCAAGTAGCTCTGGCTGACTCACGTCCTGAAGACCTTTGCAGTCAGATTTAAAACTGCTGCAATATTTAAAGCTTTGAAAATATTTTTCACCTATCAGTGTGTGATTAACTGAGCGTATGAACTCGAACGGAAACATAATATTTATTAAACGCAGTTTACTTTAGTCATTTTGGCATTTGATAGGCAAAGATTATGCATTTTTCCCAGGAGCTACGTTAATAATTTCAGCATGATAACTTTAATTTTAAAAAGCACTTTTCTTGGTTTAGGGAGGGTTGTTCGTGCCTGTGTACAAGTAGAGCTTTAATTAAAATTTTTTCTCTCCATTATTTCAGAAGTTTAAAATGCACTTTCTGCCCTGTGAGACAAAAAGATGAGTTAAATTTACAGTGCTAAAAGGGTTAATGTGTGAAAATGAAAACATTCAAGGCTGCCTTAGTGACAGCTTCATTGTGTTGGCAAAAGAAAAAGATGAAACACAGCCACAATTTACTTTCCTTGCTATATAATGATTTGTTTTATATTATTGTGAGAATTCATTCTATATCCAGAGAAGATGGAAAGCATTGAAATGGTGATACTGCCTCTGTTGAGTACACAGTTTGGTTCTCCTCAGTGGTAATGGGAGGACGGTTGGACTAGATGATCTTGCAGGTCATTTCCAACCTTGTGATTCTATGATTCTATGAGTTTTGAATGTGCTGATTGGTGTCTTTTGAAAAGCTTCCAATAGAGGATGCTGCTCTTCACTTTTAGATTTCTTCCTGGTCCTTATGGAAGTCCTGAAAGAGAGGATACCAGGTTTTGTGAGGAAGGTCTAAGCAGCTGAAATGCAGTCCCTGCCCTTTGGTGCTTATTGTAGCAGATAAAATATGGGGGAGTTCTCCATGAGGTTGTCCAGCATGGGAACCAGAACCAGTGTTCTTAGATACGCCTGCCAGGGGAAAATAGGTCATGTTTAGCAAGTTCACAAAATATTGATCATTTGGTACAGGTTGTTCATCCATGCTAGCAGATGTTATTACCAGCGTTAGCGAACCAATGAGTAAATGACTGGATGAGAGTTTGCTTTATTTCCCATAGACTCCTGCAAGTTTTCCTGAAAATATTTTCCTACAAATCTGAAAAATCTTTCCTCTAACAGATGTTATTGTTTATAGGACAGTTACAGTAAAAACAGAACTTGGGTGTATGTCAGTACTTGCCTGGAGTAAACTCCACCCATACAGTTCACAGTCCTTCAGAAAAGCCAGAAGGGACACCAACATTGTGTCTCTCATCTAAACCTGTGTTTAAGAATGCTGTAATTATTTCTTGGGAGGTGTTCATTTATGTCTGCCAGTCCTGTTAAAATCCTCACAGAAAGTCAGGAGCAAACAAAACAATATTCTGCTGCTTTCTTGGGTTTCCTATGGTAGTGCTTTTGATGGGTTTGTCACCTTTCCCTCTGACAGGGATAGCATTTGACTCCCAGAAGTTCTGAGCTGGACCTGTAGCCCTTAAGTATTATGTGTGTAAGTAGTGAAGGTCATCTGCTAGCTACCTGATGGCAAAGTGGCTCCTGCAACAAGGAGAGCAAAGAAGAAAGAGTGCAAATGCTGTAATGCAAAACTTATATTTTTCTTAGAAGATTGATTGCAAGCGCTCAGTCTGTAAAGAAAGAAATGTTGCTCTCACTTGAACTCAAACTTAATTATTGTTTCTGCAGATGGAAAACTAATGTTCATGACAGAGTTCAGTGCTAGAGGAGCACTGCCTCAGAATGAAACTTTGGTTTTCTTATTTTATTTCAGTATAAGACATTGTTATTTTACCCTTACAAAATAACCAACGTTCCTGATAGGAAATTGTTGGTCTGTTAAGATAAACAAAGTCATCTGTAGCTAATGTGAATGGTCTTTTGCTTCTTCTGTACAACGCACGCAAATCTCTTTCTTGGCTCTTCCGTCAGTCTGGTTCTCTCATCTGTGCCCATGGAAAGGCCCTGGCTTAATTCCTTCTGAATCATATTCTGTTTGTCTCATTTCCTATTGCAGTGATTAAAGCTGAGGTGGGCATACACAGGCTGTAACTTCTATGCATAGGCTTGCTAAGCTGAAGTATGTGTTATTAAAATTTCTACTATCTGTTTAACGCACTAAAACCTGCTAGGTGGGTTGAGAATAAATGATAACGTTACCACATTCAGTACTTGTTACTGTGCATTTATGGGAAAGATCAGGTTGTGTCTAGGGGACCTGGACTCCTGGGTGTACTGAGAAATGCATACACTTGGTAGATGGAAAGAGGCAAAAGGGTCCTTAATAGATGCCTGGAAAGAAGTGGTGGAAATGAACTAGAAAAGCAGCTGATGTCCCTCCAGTGCTGTGTAGTTGAATATGGGTGTTGATAAGAAGAGTATGTCCCCATACATTGCTGGTAGATGACAGAATCAGAGAGTGGCTGAGAAGGAAAGGAACCTCAGGGTTCATCTGGTCCCACTGCTGCTCGAGCAGCGCAGCCCTGAGCAGGGTGCCCAGGACCATGTCCAGAGATACTGAACAGTTTATTAGTGCAGCATGGACTGTGCCTGATCCTGGCAGTGGAGATAATGGCTTTAGAAGTAAGCGGTCGTTTAGGAATTACACCGCTCTGTTAAAATTCAAAGGTTGTTACTCAGGTAGTTTCTTGATTGGGTGCGTTTTTTATGTTCAGATGTGTGCTATTGGTGGCTGAAAGCAGAGCTAGGAAGTGCAACCATCACTCCCATCATTTATCTGTGAGAATCTGTCTTTTCTTCAGACTTGGGAAATTGTCACCTGTCCTGAAAATTTATACCTTGTCTTTCCTTGGGGCTACTGTGAGTTTATCTGAAGTATTTATAGCTATTATAGTTATTTGACAAACAGGTTCAGCCAAATAAGAGACCTCAGTAGAGCAGATTAATAGCAGAGTCCTTTATTTAACTTGGCAAGGCTCATCACAAACCATCAAAGAAAGCGGTCACTTTGTCAGTAGTATTGAGTGGATGGATATGATAAACAAAGAGGTCACAAAGTTTACCTCAGAAACAGAAATGCGCAGGGCTTGCCAAACAGCTTTATACTCAAATATAGGTGTTCAGCATATTCAAAGCATATGAGGTTCGTAGCTGTTGTTCCCATAGGTATTCATGAGTTTCTGCAAAATGCAAGCAGGAAACAGATCTTGAAGGAACCCAGAAGTGACACACAGCTCATCTGTTTTGCTGAACTGTTTCCCTAAATTAAATCCACTGCTTCCAAAGTGAAGTTGATAATAGGATGTTGGAAACAGTCTTCCAGCAGTGATTGGGAAAACAGCTGCCAGCAGCCCATTGCAAATACAGGTATTCTGGCGATAACTCTCTGTTCCCAAGTGTGGTGCTCACTTAAGGTCTAATCTCAGCAGAAGCTTTAAATGCATACTTGTGTTAATCTTCGTTAAAGCATTTTTGCCTGTGGTTAACTATAGCAGCATGTTCTCAATTAAGCGTGTGTCTGAGATGTCCTCTGCAGAAATGAACGGCTGACTTGAGGTTAGAGAGAATTTGCACAGCTTCTGGGCTCTGTTCTAGCTAGACCTGTCCGCATCTGTTTAAAAGGAGGCAGCGGGTGCTGCGATGGCTTCTGTCCTCATGTCAGGAATTAAGAACATGGTTGAAGACGTTCACTTCTGTAATGCGTAGGAGAGCAGGTGAAGGAGCTGGAATGAAGCAGAACTGTAGAATGTAATGCCAGTGTTACTGCTCTCTGTCAGCTGTTGCAGGGAGGATGAGCATTACAAGTGTCACTGATGTCTTTAATTATATATGGCCTACTTACTAAAATATTCATAAGAAAGGGATGCATCATGTGCAAGTTTTTGTTGGAAGGAATAAAGGTTATTCTTAAATATCAACATGGTGATTCCCCCAGCAGGTTCTTCATCTGGCAAAACGATTGCTGCATTTACCACACAAAAAAATTCAGAGCTGTCTGTCATTGATGTGCCTCCTTTTCTCTGGTAAGTCATTCCACAGCAACAACTGTCGTAGCTGTGTCTTAAAGAAGTAAGTGCTGCAAGTGTGAAAAAAATCCTGGCTTCTGATGAGCAGCTGGGGAGCAGAGGCACTGATTTATAGGAAAACATAAGTGTTGCAGAATACAAAAGGTAGTGTACTCTTCATTTTTTGGTTTGATGAGTCCTGAGAGCCTTGCATGACTGGGAAGTCCCATAAAGCATATGGTTAGCAAATTGGATGAATCCTAGTCTGAAGTTAAGGTAAAAATAGAGGAACTGGTTTTAGTGCTGTGTTTTTTACCGCCTGCGCTTACGTTACAATTGTGCTAGAAATAGGAACACTAAACTTACAGCTGGCAACAGGTGGAGGGTGATGAACGGAGGGATTGTTCTGGATATGCTGGGGAAAGGCAAGATGAAAGCAGAGTGACTTGGAGGCTCTGCTGTTTTAATAACGTAGCTTCCTTAGGTGCAGCCCAGCAGTACCCCTGAGAGCAGTCATTATTCATTTCTGTGCGCTGGAGGATGTTGGTGGCTTAGTGTGCATCCTGGTCCTGGCCCTGAGCCGTGGTGCTGTCACAACAGGGCGATGGAAGGGAGAAAACGTGGCGTTATCTCAATGAACCATGCATCTGCACCATCATCCTACTCTCCTTCTCTCTGGATAATGCATGAATTTTGTTTCTTGCCTCCTGGGCAAGCAGAACAACCTCTCCAACTTCTCAGTCAGCAGTCTTTGGGAAACACTAGCATTTGCTTGAGCACTGCTGCCATATTCCTTGCCTGTTTCCAGGCTGTCCACGAATGGCCGTGAGGCCAGCTGAGCAATGGATAAGCAGCAGTGCTTTCTCCTCCTCCTTTTGCCCAGCCTTGGTGCTAACAGCCAGGTGCCCTCACACGCAGGCACATTTAGCTGCGGTCATACTTGGCCTCCTCACAATATGAGCCAGGCCATGGCTGTTTTTAGGAAAAGGTCCTGAACTTATGTCTGGCTTTAACCAGATGACTTAGGAATCCGCTTGTGGGATGTTTTCACCCAGTGTGTAATAACGCTCCCTGGCAGCTGCTGATGGCCTGCCAGTGCAGGTACACTGGGTGGCCTCATGGGCTGCTCCTTCCTCAGGAGTGGCACTGACACCACAGCCTGGCAGAACCTGGTCATTCTGGTGCCTCTGCTGATTTACACATCCCTTTCCCGGCTCTTGAAGGTTGGGTAAGGCACTAGAGTGCTCCTGACCTTCAGTCCTCAAAGCGTGGACCTCACAGATACCATTTATTTAAACAGTCCTTTTGCTGTTTCTGTCCCCAGAGTTCTTTTCTGCTTCAACTCCAAGGGAATGGCATGCAGTTTCACAGAGAATGGGCTAGGGGATGACCATGTGGTCGTCACCTTCAGCCTCCTCTTGTGGGAGAAAACATCCAAAATAATGACTGTTCTGGATATGTCCAGGAGCCATGTGCCTCCCTGTACCCTGGTTCAGTAGAGGCTGCAAGTGGCTCACCAGCAGTTGTTTATCAAGAAGCCAGATGCTGGCAAGCCCCTATTTTGAAACCACTGCGGAGCTGGCATTTTTTGAGAAGCCGCCTCCTGTGAATTTGAAGCATGTAAGCATGCAAATTGCTGCTTTCTTATGCTCTTGCAGGCCATAGAGTTGCATTTGTGTTCAGATTGCCCAGCCAGCCCCTCCACCCCATTGAGGTGGGTCTTGCTGGCATGTGGAGCTCCAGAAGTTGCCTCAGGACGATAGCTGTCTTGAATGGAGATTGAGCCACTCTGTCCAGGCTGCACATGGGGTTGCAGCTCTTAAAAAGCTGTGTGCAGTGATGGATCATAAAGGGCTCTTAGCAGACACTTGAGGACTTTTTTTCTAGGTAAGGACTACAAGAAATAATTTCCAGTAATCACAGAATCACAGAATTGTAGGGGTTGGAAGGGACCTCCAGAGATCATCGAGTCCAACCCCCCTGCCAAAGCAGGTTCCCTACACCAGGTTGCACAGGTAGGCATTCAGGCAGGACAAGGTCTGGAGTTGATGGTAGGGGAGACTGTTAGGTCTACAGTTTGTCCTTTATCACAGCAGTGCTCCAGATGCCTGATAATGAAGAAGTCAATGCAGGTGACTGTTGTTTTACTAGGAAAACATGCAAGAATACTGGTGGCTCATCCCAGATATTCCTTTGCTTACTCTGTGTAGCAAAGTTTGGGTCTGTGACCATAGCTATGCTTCATAGGGTGGTTTGGGATGAGTTTTGGAGGCAAAAAGACTGATCCTTTTATGTGCTGGTCCTGTGATGTGTATGTAACATTTCATATTGGTAAGTAGATCACTTTTATGAAAATGAAGCTTTAAGGGAAAAAGAAAGTCTCTCTCTTCATAGCTCCAGAACCTACAGTGCTTTGGTTTTCATTATTATTTATAAGCAGGCTTCCTTATCGGTAAGAAATCCTGGTTTATGTCTTGGTTTTACACTTGGCGATGCACTGCTCTGTCAGGGGTCTGTAGGATATGTGTGTTGAAAAAAATGAAATGGTGTGTATTGATCTTTAATGCAGAAGCATCACGAGGTGTATTTAGATGTACCAACCTAGGGCAAAACACTAAAAGGAAGGAAGAAAAAATTACTCTGAGCAGAAAAATTTTTATTCTCGATTGTTTTATAGCAATATGTAGTAAAACAAGTACGTGTAATTTACCTCTTCTTGTTGACTGCCTTTGCAGAACTGTATCTGAATCATTTCCTGTTAGTGAATAAAACCAAGAGGTTTTCAGGGTTGTTTAGTCTGGGCAACTGGGAGTTGGTGCAGCTAACGTGTTCCAGGAGGTTAACCACTGTGATCTCTCTTGTCTGAGTCGTTTCCCTTTTTCACAGGGTGTGCAGCCCCTATGGTTGCCTTTCAGGTAGCGAGCGATCAGCTGTCTCCCGTGTATGGTGAAAGAGCTCAGTCTGTGGCCACGTGAAATCTCAACGACATGCAGCGCCTGTCTGCTGTGGCCTGGATGAAGATAAAGGAGGGCGACTCTTCCACAGCAGCAATTTCCTTTTCCCAGAATAACAACATTCATATTTTATGTGCAATAGTTTTTGAAAACCTCATTTTGTATTCACGGAAAATCACGTTAATAGGCAAGGTATTTATCTGTAATTCACATCTTTAACGAGGGAAACAGTGGTTCCTCCAAGGCATTCTAATGGAAATTTCTATTTCCCGATAGAATCCCCAGAACATTAGGAGGAATTTGAGGTGATGCTGACAGAGGGGAGCAATGAATGAGGACACTCCTGACGAGCACGGTGCCGCCCCTCAGGAAAGCTGGGCACAGGCCATGGGGCTTTGTGCTGCACTGCCATCTGAAGCAGGCGATTACACGGTTCGCAGTTAGCTCCTGGTGTCAAGATGCTCCGGTCGCAGAGTTTTTCCAACGTAGCTGTTTCTGTGGCACTAAGTCACTAATCACGCCTGGGATGCCTGCAGGCAATTGCTGCTGGCAATGCTTTCTTCAGTATTTAACCTGTGTGTTTTTGAACAGCGGTCTTTCTTGTTCTTCTCTTATTAACTTCATTTTGGAGCTTATCATTGATTTTTTTTTTTCATCCTGTTCTTTTTTTCTTTTAATAGCATCTGATATGTGTTGGTAATTAATTATTTAGTGGGCACGGTACAACATAAAAGGGAATATTTTACAAACGATTATATTTTTCTCCTTTTTATGGCTTTTTGCCCCGTGCTCCTGTGATCTCCCAGAAGTTGATCTCATGGATGATGAAAGCAACGCTAATGGGCTCCCGCTCATACATGGTTATAGGTGTGCTGCATTTCAGTCCCTGTGTGGAGGATAAATTCCTTAATGGAGATTTGGAGGATTTTTCACACGTAGCACAAGCATGCTAATGGATGGCTATAGCCAATTCCATACTTGGGTTTCAAATTTATTTTCATGAAAGCTTTGGGCTTAATTCAGTTGAGAATGTGCTCTTAATTCAGTAAAAGAACAACAGAGGTTATGGTGAGTACTGGAAGTCTGATGGCCATTGTATTAATTTTTAGAAAAGAAATGCATTCTTATTTGTCATACTATTTACTTAACAAGAGGGCTGCAAGCTGTGGAAACCCATTGTAATTGAGTCTGTACAAACAATTTCTGTACACATTTCTGTTTGACTTACATCAACAGTAGTCAGCATTTAGAAGCATACTGAAAGGCTACAAAAAGGCAATATTTTTGTGATGGGGAGTTTGTTAGGTTCATAGTTGACCCTGGATCTAGAGAACTGAGTGAAGGTAAAAGTCAGCAGACTTTTTTATATGTATATTTAAAATCCTATACCAAACCTTGCTAGCGTGAGGGTCTAAAAGGAACACTAACTGAATTATTTTGTTTCTGAACACACACATCTTGACAGAGTTAGTTTTTAAAAAGAGAGTCTTGCCCTTCCTTTATGTGGTTATAAGTTAAGAGTGCTCAAGGTAGTTAGACGAAAGTTAAACAAAATACTGTAAGGCTGATTTGTTTGTGGTGTTTACAGTCAGTTAGCTTCTAGAGTAAACTTTACCCTTTAAAGGCAGAGATGTTTTTGCACTCTAATAATATGTGGTTTTTAACGATTGCTCTTTTATAAAGTTCTGCACATGCCGGTAGGTTCCACATGTCCACGGAAGAAGGCCCAGGTAGCTGTGTGGTTAAGGAGTTGTTCCTCAGTGAGCGATCCTGGGTGGGTAAGAGGTGAGCTGGTGCCCCAGATGTGCACATGAGGGTCACAATTAGCTCCTTGTCTTTACTTCCCTCCATTTAAGAGTGTGAGCTTCAAAAAAAGGCAGAATTTGATGCAGGATGGTAGAACGCTGTCCAAGCGGAAGAGGGAGTAAGAAGAGACCTGTGGGACCAGGGACCCTAAAGTCACCCAATGCATTTGTCTTCGGTCATTTCCCTTCTGCTTTTGTTTGGCTTGGGAGGAAGAAAAGCTCAACAGTCTGACATCTACATATCCTACCTGAAAGGTTTCTATAATACTACTTCTTTTCTCCAGAGGAAAATTTAGGATGACAGCAATGGAGATGCATCCTCATTAGATGTTGTGTTGCTTTCTGTACTACTTTTCCTTAAGTTGGGTTTGGCTGGTTTGGGCTCTCTCAGGAAAGACCAACTGGAGTGTTTTAGCCGTATCAACTACGTTTCTGGGAAATGCTTAAAACTTCTCCAGTTGGATGAGTAAATGCATCCAGCAGTGGTTCTCCAGAGCCCTCACACTGTGTGTCTTCTGCTCACTGCACTGCTACCTCTGCTCACCTGTTTTCTCTGCATCTGTACATATATTGTCACTGCCAATTTTTGGTGTAACTTACACCATAAACACCTGAAAGCCACGACCTGATTTTACCTGCAAGGTCCCGTGTGAGTAGGATATGGTGTAAAGAAATATTACTAGTAATAATGACCAGATGTAGTGCAGTAGTAAAGTCGAGCAGCTTTCCAGCTGTGTCAAGGCAGTGAGCTTCACCTTATCTCAGTTCCTCTGTCTGTGAAGTTGTTTTACTTTCTTCTCACAAGGAGACTCAGTGAAGATTCCTTTCAGTGTGGAACTTTCAGCCTAGAGCTTCTCTATGGTTTTGCTGCTCATGCAACGAACTGCTGAGAGGTGAAGTATAGGAACACTGGAAGAAAGGCCATACGACTCGAAATAAGCTTTTTCTGCAGTAGTGTTAATTTTGTTGTTGGTTTTTTTTTTTTAATCTTTGTACATTTGCCTTTCAGAAATATGGCAGATGTGATATTCTTGCTTATGTAGTTACTTCTTTCCAGAGATCTGCCACAGGGTTTTTTTAGTGAGGACTTCACATTGTCACCTCCGCTGCCACCTCTGCTGTCTTAGGGCTGCACTAGGCTCCCTGGGAGCAGCTATGAATTCAGGTGCAAAGTGAGATATGTAGCTGGCAGGAGGCAGCATTTGCGGTCCCAAGGGACAAGGCCTGCCTGATATGTTTGCAGAGCACAGCACACTTCAGCAGCCTGAATTCTGCAGCAAATTGATGACGCTTTGGTTAAGGCTAATGGGATTGTTACTGCATGAACGCAGCAGCGTGTGCTGCAGGCACAGGGGGTTAAGGAATGAGGTGCTTTACAAGGATGCATCAACGGGATTACGCTGACAAACAGAAAATAGGAAAGAGGACTTTTCAAATGCTAATTCATAGGTCTATAAGGTGAGGTTTTATTCTTGCAGTTGTGACATACGTTCTACAAAGGTTGCAAGACATGGAGCTGTTCTTAATGGTACCAAATCCTACCCTTGTTTTTTGATAACTAATTCCCTTCTTTTTCTCTGATACTCTGAAACAGCTTTTCATTTCTGCTACCTTTGGATCTGGGAACTGATGAAGCTTGAAGCAGAGCTTGAAAGGCGAACAACACTGATATTTTGCTGTTACTGTGAGCTGTCTCCACTGCAGTTAGTGAGGAGTTCACCATGACTTGTGAAAAACAAGGATGGGAGAAAGGGAGCTGGAAAGTGGTGAAACTCTATAAACATAGCAGTGTTTTTTCCACCAAAAATCTAGTATTTAAATTTACTAAAGTAATTGGCACAGTGACAGGCAACTGCTGGGATATTACCTTCAGCGTTTCATGTGCATTCCACAAGCTTGTTCAGCCTGTTTGCAGGGCACAGCACCTGATGTTTCCAATTTAGTGATGGAACACTACCCCTTGGAGGCTTGTGCACGTTATCTTACTCAAGGTAAATCCTCTTGTCGTCCGCCTGTAGGAGCACATAATGTATCTAAATCTCAAGGAGGCTGATGTGCTTCCAATAGCCATGCAGGGGAGCCATGTACCACAAAGACTGGTAGGAGCTGTGATTATCCTGAACACAAGCAGAATTGTGTTCCAGTAGCCATGCAGGCTACTAGAATGGGATTGAGAATTTGAGGTGTCTGTGTATATGTTGCTGGCTCCTGCTGTGGCCCAATATTCTCCATCTTTTAGCATGCTTCAGTAGCTTCTCAAGCTTCTGTAAGCCAGGTCAGCGGCAAGGTCCTTTTAATACATCAGAAGGAACTAGAAGGTAATTCTTGCTGCTGAATAAGGTGCAACTTTACATAGAATCATAAAGTTGTTAGGTTGGACAAAATCACAAAGATCATCTAGTCCAACCATCAGCCCATCACCACCATGCCCACTAACCACGTCCCTCAGTGCTACCCCAACCCTCTTCTTGAAGACCTCTAGGAATGATGCGTCCTGCTACTTCTCTGGGTAGCCTCTTCCAGTGCCTTACCACTCCTGAGAATAATTTTTTCCTTTTGCAGCTATCAGTGATTTTCCATGGTGTTCCCTTGGTTTGGCTATAGTCTTGCATGGACAATTCAGTCCCATACTTACTGCAGAGATCTGCCGTTGACTCTTCTTTTGCTGTTCTTGGCCTGAAATGGAAAACGAGACTGGTGTCACCGGGCCTAAGTTGATATGCATTTTTGTAGCTGTAACAATGAAAAACCATGTCATTTTATTTCAATAGACATTCTAAACACGAAGGTATATTGGCAGGGAGATGTGTCTGACCAGACTTTTTGCTGATCAGGGTTAATGAAGCCATGGTTTTAATTCCAGGTCAAGGGTGGGTGAATTTTTTTTCATGTTGTCAGTGGAGATTTGTAGCTACCATGCTGCCATATGTGAAAAGAGCTCTCCACTGCTGGCAGATTGTTTCTTTTTTTCTTTTTTTTCTTTTTTTGCCATCTGGCCTGCTGCTGCTGTGGACCTGAAGCTTTGCAAGGGTTTAATTTGGTGTACATTGGAGTGCCCTCAGTTTCAAACTGTATTTTTGAAACTTGAAAGAGTAAGATAATTAGAAAAGTACACTCAGACCCCTTCAGTGGTTGCTTATTTAGAGTGTGATGGTTGAGGGGATGCTGTGTCAGCAGGAGCAAACACAGACACGGTGTTATCTCAGTCCTGGAAACTTGCATTGCTGGGTTTTGTGCACCACAGACTGAGTTAAATTGTAGAAGTTTACTCATAGAACCAGATGGGGAAAAAAAACTGGTAATGTTACATGTCTGTGGAAAGTCATTTGAGGGCTAGATGGAATTGTCCTATGGTCTTGCATGCTGCAGGAAGTATGGAAAAATGAAGTAAAGAAAACGAAATCTGATACAAATTCTGTGTTTTTAATACAGAAGACATTTTTAGTGCAAGGTGAAGTAAAATATTTGTCTTTTCAAGGGTAAAGTAAACCTTTTGCATTCTTACAGAGAGCATAATGTTATGCCTACACCACGTACATGCAGATGCATGTGCTATGATGCTCATCACATGCACCTGAGGAGCAGTGTGAATGCTTCTATTCAGAAGTGGATGCATTTTCCCTCAGCTGTTTTGTTTTCTCTGGAAGCTACAGTTGGGCTCAGTAGCACGATGTGGTTATCAGTATCACAGCGCTCCCAGTACAAGAAATTGGCCTTGTGGTGTGCTTTAAATAGGGCTTCATTCAAGTCAGAGGCAAGCTGTTTGTCTGTGTTTGCTTCTGGTGAGAACGCTTAGGATGTCACATGTTTTTGTTTTTAGATAAATCAAAGCAAATAAAAGGAAGAATTATGTAAACAATTTATATCTCTTTCTGTTCCCAGTCGGTATTACAAAGACTACTGTGGTTTGAGAATAAAGCCAAATGGAAAGCAAACGTACAATCAGCGCTAGTTGAACTTATTTATCTTTTCCAAGTAGAGCAGCAGAGTAACAGAAGGAGTGCTTATCGTGACATCTGTGATACGTTCAAAGTTCATTGAAATGCTTTTTCTTTTGATAGATTGAAGAAAAAAACAACAATGCAGAGGCAAAATGAACTTCATCTTCACCACCACTCTTGTAGGCTGGCTGTTACAGTTTATGCTTCTACTGGGAATAGAAGGCAGTGAGGAGCTGGCACAGCTGCCTGGAGAAGCTGTGGTGCCCCATCCCTGGAGTTGCTCGAGGCCAGGTTGGATGGGGCCCTGGGCAGCCTGAGCTGGTGGGGGGCAGCCCTGCCCATCTAATGGATTAGAGCTCAGTGATCTTTAAGGTCCCTTCCAAACTAATCCATTCTGTGATTCTCTGAAATAGCTTGGTCTACTTTAGACTCTTGGAAAAGCCTCACCTTTTGGTACACAGTCTTTATTTCTTGATCCTTGATATTTCAAGGGCCCTTGTCTCACCACGAAGACTGGTAGGAGCTGTGATTATCCTGAACACAAGCAGAATTGTGTTCCAGCTGTCAGTGCAGGGCAGTGTGAACCTGCAGTCCTGTAGGTTTAGATGTTGTCACTGAGGTTAATGAAATGGCACAGCTCAGTGCTTGTGTTAAACAAAACTGTCTTGAGAGATTCACCAGCTCTGCTGATGTGGGAGCGCGTGTCTTGGGGGCCTGTGTGAAGTCAGACAGCGAGCAGCTTTGGGGAAGTGCAATTGCCAGCCCTGGTGCTGCTCTGCACATCTTCTGAGTGGGGTAGCAACGTGTTCCACATCTGTGTGCTGCAGGAGTGTTGGCAGTGCCGGTGGAAATAAGGGTAAGGACTCCAGTCCCACGATACAGTGCAATAACATGACAGACATTGTGTTGTACAGAGCAGAAGTAGTGTTCTAAGAGTGCATTACAGGTTTTGTCTGCCTGTCCTCCTTTACCAAGGAGCTGAGAGGGAGGCATATGAGAGCACTTTCCAACGGCGTTTGGCTGCTGGCTGTTTGTCTGTCAGCACCGGCCTTTGAGAGCCTGAATGGCTGGGTCAGCTGTAGCAAAATTGAAATGCGAGTTCTTGAAATGGGCATCTAGGTAATCGCTGAGAGTAATCCCTTGCTTATTGATTGTTTAAAAAGCACTGTTAGCATAACAAGCATGACGTTATTTAGTAAAAGAGGCCCCAAGATGAATCTGTTGTCTGTTTTGCTAGTGGGTGGCACCCTGCCACCACAAGGAGGTTGGAAATAGATGGTCTTTAAGATCCGTTCCAACCCAAGCCACTCTGATTCTGTGATTCCATACTTGTTTTTCCACTCCTCACATGTAGGCATGTCACACTACATGAGGGGTGTAAAGGGACAAGCTGTGGGCTTGCCAGCTTAACTCTCATCTTTATTCCTTTGCTATGTTATGTATTTCATTTCTGAGTGGATCATTGTTTTGTGTGGTTTTGTTTGGTTGGTTGGTTTTGTTTTTTCTGCTGGCATTTCAGAGCTGTTTGACAGGAATATTTGTGAGATAAACGTTCCTCCTGAAGATAAGGATAAATGTAGGTGTGTTTCGGAAATAACTAATAGTGAACACTGTAAAACAGCAGGGAAGGAGTGAGGACAGATGGGTTTGTTTTTCCTTGGGGAATCTAAAATAAACTTGATTTGTCTTCTTTAAAGCCTTGCACTCAGAAGACAAAAAATATAGGAAGTGATGTTTACTCATGTAATGGAAATCTTAAAAATGGAATCTTAAAAAACAGTTTATATCAGATGAGGAAATCTGGCAGGTCAGGGATTTATGTATGTCTGTATGTATGCGTCTGGGTTTACGGGAAGGTTACTACTTCACTGTACTCCCTCTGATAGTAACGTAATCTGTTTTATTTTCGTAGATGAATCAAAAATCTGTGTTTGGCATGCTGTGTGTTCTCCAAAGGACATTTCTCTCTTAATTTAGGTCAGAGATTTTCAAAGCCACACGCAGCAGCTAGGCATTTAATTTTCACTCGCATAAATAGAATTTGACCAGTTATATTTTTCTTGCTTTTTGACATCTTTCACTTCACTGGGTTTGTTCCAGCTACACTTGTTGAGTTCAAAGATGTGAGCAAAACAGGCATGCACCTGCCAGCTCTCCCTCTTCTCGTATTCCTGGTAGGCTATTGCTTTACCCATTAATTTCTACATTGCCTTTTTTTTTTTTTTTTTTTTTTTTTGTCTGTCTGCTGCATTTCTGGATGCCCAGCAAGCACAGTGAGCAGAAGCTTGGATTGGGCTGCTGAAGCCCAACATCCTGAGCAAACAGCCGTGGCACTGGCTGTTGGCAGATGTGCTCCAGTCACATCTCACTCACTGGGTCTGCAATGTAAATCTTTCTCAGCTGTCCCTTTCCTAATATGTGCTAACTGCAGAGCTACCAAGTTGCTCACTGGTTTTATTTTAGTTCAAAAAGTAATCTTCATAGCTGAGATGCCCAGATTCTGCTTAGCCATCACATCTCCCACCAGTCTGTTACAGTGATCAGCATTCTGTCTGGCTTGAGGGAGCATGGATTTGGAATGGACCTTCTTTGGTTGTGGAGCAGAGCTTGGGCAAGATGCAAATGCCTAGCCCCGGGCTGCAGCAGATGCCTCAATTGCTTTTCAGGCTCTTGGTCTGAGATTGATTCCTTTTTTTTGCCAGTGCCTTCTTTAAACTGTTAGAAATGAACAGTAAAGAGTAAATTGCTTGAAATTCCATCACGGTGAGGGTGAATCTTTATAAACATTTGTATTAGTAATACACTGTTTAGTAATTAATAATTTTGAGGAAATAGATATTTCCTGTCGTAATTAATTGTAGCAATTATTGCTAATAATTAATTGCTGTAATTGATTAAAAACTTGTCAGGTGAGGTGACCAAGGGACCATCCTTTGCATAGTTCTGCTCTGGCTCTCGTAGTAGTTTGCTGAGAACTACAGTGTGCCAAAGGCCTTGGTAATTGCTACTTGCAGCTGTGGCTTTATTAAACATGTAACTTTATGTGACCAAATAGCCTGGTGATGTGTTGCTGTTATTGGTATGCTAGTCATATATCAGCCTGTGAGGTAATAGAGTATTTTCAGTAAGAACTAATGCTTCCTATCTAGCCAGAGATCATATCTGTACATTTATGGTGCAGTTTTTCAGTTGTTCTTATATATCAGGCATGTAAAAAGCTCTCAAACTAAACTGCTACAGTAGTTTGCTACAAATACATCCCTAGTGTCTTCCAAAATAATGTGAATAAAGGCGAGCTAAGAAGTCAACAGAAACTGCTGTTTGCCCTTAAATCCACTTAGAAAACTCGAGGATAGGCACATCTCAAAAGCTGTTCAGAGTTGTATTAAATATATCCAGATGAACACTACAGTTCACCCTGTGTCTTGCTGCTACCACAATGCCAGGAAGCCAGAGAAGCCACATGGCCACATCTTGCTCTTGCTGATTGCAGAGTGCAGTGTGTGCTGCCGAGCTGCTTGGTTCCTGGCCACGTCTGAAACACCAAATGCCACTTGACAGCTCACAAAGCATGTAAGAGGAAATTCCGACTTCTGCACCCTGAAACTAGCTGCCCATCTGTTAGCCTTTCAGTGAGGCTGATGCAGCAGGAAGGTGGCTTGCTCTGCTTTTCTTTGTGAATGGTTTGGAGGACTCTTCCCTGGGGCTGAAGCTCCTCTCTCTCCTGGTTCCTTTCTGGTATAACCACAAACATCCCAGAAATGCCAGCTCCTATTTTGGCTCAGTCCGTGAAAACTTAAAGCAAGTTCCTCACGTTTTCCGTCTAAGCATTTTGAACTCATGAATGACACCACCTTTCCCATGAGCTAATTTCAGCATTCATTGAAAACAAAGCAGCACATCTGATGTGTTTGGTTGGTCAGAAGTTCACAAACTCATCTCATGCAGTGATGCTGCACTTGGGCGACTTGGGAGGGAGTGTGCCTCCAGAACCAGTCTTGCTGCAGTCACCCTCAGTGCCACCCTTTGCCTGGTACCAGCCCCCTCTGTTTACATGGGTGAGGTGAGTTTGGAGAACTTGATCTTAAGTTAATCATTTAAAATAGTGTTGGTGCTTGAACCAAGAATTAGGAATAAGAAAGCCTCTCAAGCCTCACTCATAGCTGTAGACTCTAATTATAGGAAATAAACACCAAAGCAGAAGAGAACAGCTCTCTTCTTATCAGGAGTTGATTAAAAACCTGAAAACGTGATGGCAAAGTTGGCTGGGAGTCTGTGCTGGTAAGTGTGAGTTGTGAACCGAGTTACCCACACAAGGGTATGTGGAGCTCGTATGGAAACCAAGCCAGGGACGTATTTTGCTCTGGGATGCAGTTGATTTCCTTTTTCTGAGGTGGGGCCTAGCTTTTGAAAGCTGGCAAAACGTAGGTTGTAGGATGGCTATAAACCATGGCTCCCTAAATGGTTGTTGGCTATTTCCCAATCGGTCTTCTCTGCATCTGGCTGCTGGAAACTGCTGCCTGGTGCCAGAACTGGTGTTACCTTCAAGAAAACTGTAGTTCTCTTACTTCTGGCTGGTCCAGAAACATTGGAAGCTCAGCTGGAACAATTAGCAGCTCATACCTGGTGTTTTTCTATGAACTTTGTATAAGATCACCCCCTTCTTTGAGGTTACTAAAATATACTGCCTGCAGTTGAAATAAAACTAGCTAGCTCTCTTGTATTATCTTGCTGTATTCCTGCTTCAAATTCAACACAGAATTAAGGATTTGCAGTGTAAGGGGATATGGCTGCTTATTAAAATATAGCTACCAAACAAAGCAGTAAGCTTCATTTGCTTACAGTATTGTTTAACATACAAAGGTTCAATTTTCTGTATCCTTACTTTGAAAGCCAATAATAGGCTAAATCTTATTTGGACTGAACATGTTGTCTCCAGTTTATTTGTACATTAGAGTTCACTGATAAATTGATGCTTCTGTAACAGCTTTAATGTAACGAGTACTCTATAAATCATTACTTTAATAGAAACAAACACAATATCAAGACTATTTAATAGCAAAACAACTGAACACAATTATCATGATTTATTAATAAACTAAAATAAACTGGGATCTTGTAGACTATCCCGTAAATTGCCTCCTTTTTTTTTCTGTAGTAAATACTGTATCATTATTTTATAATAAGGTTTTGTATTTCTGAAATGACTTTCACCTTTGATACACTGATGAAGCTACCCAATTCAAAATTGACTATGCTCCATGTTGTTTTTTGCATTTAATGCTCAAATATTGGAAACTCCATCACGTTATGTGTCATCTGTGCCAGCAGGAGCAGCATGGCTGCCTGGAGCAGGCTGTACTTGGCAGGTGAAGGACCCTACCCTGCCCATCACCTCCAGGGACCTCCCTGTGCTTCCTCACAGGTTAGAGCAGCTTCCCAGCCATGGGAGCCTGGAGCAATAATAAGGGGCAACACCATATAAACATGTATCAGAGGCTCCATAGGGTCCCATATGCCCCTCTCTGTAAGAAATGAAAGAGACTAGACATATGGTCTGTTTTTTGGATGGTCCAGGAGTTGGACTTAATAATCCTTGTGGGTTCTTTCCAACTCTGAGAATTTTGTGGTTCCATGATATTACGATGATTTTGAGTTGCTGTATTCTGAAGTAACCCCTTTATGCAAGTTCATGTTTAAATAACATCTAAAATCTTTTTGATGAAGCCTGCATAACCAAAGGGAAAAATGTTAAATTATTTCCACCCATATGCAGTAACAGTTGAATAAAGCTATGTTGAGCATTTATGGAAGATTCTAAGGATTTTTATTTTGTAAAGTGCAATTCAGTTTGAACTGCATAGCCAAATATGATACAGCCTTTCACCAGCATAGAACAGTGTGTTTTGAAATATGTGAATCATGAGAGATGGGTTTTATGTCCACTGCCACACAAATAACGCACAGAATTCAGAAGTTGAGACATCGCAACTCCTGTTTTCTCTGTACTTAAGCAGACAGCAGGTTCTGTTGTCTCGTTCTGCTATGCTTCCTGGAACAGTTCTGAGCTTGCAAGGCTTTCAGCCTGGTGTTTACTGATATAGCATCCGTGTGGAGAGAAGGAAATACATACTTATGCTGCTAAACCTTAAAAAAAAAAGAAAAAAAGAAAATGCTAGAAGGAGAGATCTCAGAGAGGACTGGATGGGAAGCAGGTTCCTGAAGTTCCCACCATAGCCATAAATGGGTGAAAAGGTGGATCTCAGGAGTCAGGTGATGGAAGGGTGCGGGTGTAGGTTTCCAGGCTTCTGAAATGCCAAGGAAAACCCCCTGAAGACCATCAGTACAGATCGGATACATATATGCATGTAGTAAGAATGTAATTGCTTTCTATCACGTAAGTTCCTTAGAAATGTTTTGTAAAAATAAACTATGGAAGATTGCACTTTCTCCGAATCAGTGGAAAAGGAAGACCCTTAGTAACATATACAGACTTTTCCACAGCCAGACTGTGGTAGTGTATCAGGTTATCTCCGTGGCTGAGCTCCTGCTGCTCATTGCCATCTGCAAACCCAGTTGCATGGTAGCATTCGTAAATGTTGGATGCAGACATTTTGGTTTTCAGGTTTCGGTGTGATGCAGATGTTTTGTTGTTGTTTTTAAACAGTGTAATTTAACTGTAATAGTTGTTGTCAGGGAGAGAAAATCTGGGCCTTTGCTGTTTAGGTGGTTGTGGTTTTTAATACTGCAAAAACAAAACAAAAGGTTCGTGTTGTTCTGGAACTCTGGAAGTGAGTTTAAATATTTGGTCCCCAGGGCAGGGCACATCCCTGCTTTTTTAGCTCCATTTTCAAAGTTATTTAATTTTTTATTAGTGTAGGACTACTAATATCCAAACTCAGCAGCTCTTTAATAGTGTTCAGTTACCCTACAAGACCTACATGTCTGATTTACAGCTTTTTCCAGTGGTGTTAATACATCTTTGGGGCCTAGCAAAGCTATCTAACAAGGCCCAGACACTATCTTTGTACCTGCTAGTCTCATATTACAAACAGTTTATGATCTCTGTTGTAGGTCCTCTAGAAAATGAAAAGCTTTGGAGAAATGTTGAGATGTCTGTTCCCTTCTGTTGTGCCTCGCACACAAATCACCCACTGTAAGATAAAACTGGAGTCTGAGGAATCATAATTTAATCCTCTCTCGAGCTGCCATTCTGCTCCAGCAGTCCTTCCCGTGGCTCTTGCAGGAGCTGACCTTTTCCAATGACACAGGAAAGCACAATGCAGCCAGCCACAGTGCCTTTGGAGTTGCTGTGGCTCTGAGTTCAGCGAATTGGCACTTTGGGTGATACATGTGAACTCACTTTTAGTTTTGCATGCTGCAGAGGACTTGGGGCTAACGCTAAAGTGAAGACCAAGGGTAGTATCATGCAGTCTGCTTTACAGGCAGTTTCCCATTGATTTCAAGTACCTCTATGCTTCTATCTTGTCGATGAAAGACCAGATTTCATGATGCTGGTGAGTGCCTGAGGGTTGTTGAAAAGCTCTTCTTGAAGACACAGTGTCATAGTAAGTAAAATTCTTTTATTATTACTTATTCTCTACACAAGGAAAGCTTTTAATATGTCCATAGACAAAGGAGTGAACCTGCCCTGTTTTGTAGCTTATCACAGATTTGCTCCCAGACCAGTCCCTACAGTCGGTGGCTGCACTGTGTGTGCTATTCTCTTTCCAGAGTGTCCCAAAGATAAGTGTGGCTGGAGAACAGCCAGCATGGGGGCACTTCCCCTGGGTGCCACCAGGTCTCTGTCCCTGCAGCTCCAGGCTACGCATTGCCATCTTTCCTCATAGACACAACAGGGGAAAACAGGCACTACCACCATTTTGGAGCCTCTATTTTTGCAGTTCTATTAGAGAAGACTAAACTGGGGAGAATAGGATGCAGCATCCAGGCAGCTGTGTCTCCTGAAGGTTTATCCTCTTCAACTTCTACTGTGCAGAAGAGCCCCTAGAGAAGTTTTGAGTTTGGCTTGGCCATTCAGTTTCAGTTTTTTCATACAGAAAAATGGAGAAGGATTTAGTAGCCATCTGCCTGCTTGAAGTAAATCAGTTATTTTTAACGTTGTGGAGTAGATGTTGAATATGTAATACAGAGGAGTAGTGCAGTGGTGATTCACTGCAGTATGACTTCAAAATTTACAGCTTGCTGTCCCCAGCTCAGCTGTAGTGGGAACCACCAGCAGCAAATCAGCCATGCCTTGGACTTCTCTCTTCTTTTTTCTGTGGCAATGGCTCAGCCATCTCTCCCTGCCACAGAAATATTTCCAGGCTTTGCTTCAACACAGCTGTCTCCTTCCTTTGTTGTGACCCAAGATGTTTAGTGTCTGGGCAGAGCAGAGAACAGGTGGGGAAGGAAGGAGAAAGGAGCATTTGCAGCAGCTACTGCAGGCTTCAGGAAAGGTTAGCCTGGGAAGAAACATAAGGAAAATGAGAGTATTTGTCTTCTGCTCTGCTGGCTACTGGAGGAGCTCTGCTACACACATTTATTTTCTTTTGTCTCCAGAGGTGCTGAGGCCACTCGATTCTTCTTCTTGAGAAGGAAGGGGAAAACCAATCCCTTGTCACCCCAGGGAAGGCTGCAACACCATAGATGGCACCCAACAGGCAGGAGGTGGTCCATGTATCCTGCAGCCCACACAAGAAAGCAGGCTCTGGCTGTGAGACTTATTCAGGTCACCCATGGAAACAGCTGGGCTGAGTGGTTATGGCCTCAGTATTGGTAGGAAATGATCTTCTGAGGCCTTTGGCAAGAACCAGGTGTCATTCCTGAAAAGTGGGTCTAAATGAAAGATGAGAAACATTTTATTTAAAAAGCAATTGAAAGTAGGTAAAGAGAGCGCTTGGAGGTCTCTGAAACATTTAGCAATCTAATACATATCAAATATTTACCAGATTATTTTCTAAATTCAAGTGGAAGTTGTGAATTGTTCTAATGCTCCTGAAAGTACATTGTTTGACAAATAAATACTTCATCCAAAAACTTCCCTTGGCCGTATTTTTGGCACTGTAGCCCATTTGCTCTGCTAACAAAATCATGCCATTTACTAATCCTGACACTTGCATGCTGCTGTTTCACAGTGTGGAGCTCAGCTGGAGAAGGTGGCATAAGTGCAGATAATTCAAGTTAAGACTGCAGCAAAGGCAGAGCTGCAGGAAGCCAAATCCAGGCGAGAGCTGTGCAAAAAATGCTTTCCTACTGGCTTGTTTTTTTTTCCAGAAATATAGCTTTAGGGCAACTCAGTCTGCTTGCTGAATCATTTTGGCTAAATGTAAAACCAAAGCAATAAGTTTGGATAGTCGAAACAATTCTTTTTGGTATTTTCAAAAGCAAAAAAGGCGTGATAGCTTCTCCTTTTGTAAATGTCATTCCAAACTTACACTTGATTGAATATGAGAAGGAGCAGAAGATGTTATAAACTAAAGCTTTCCATCTAATCTGTAAATATAGAAACATATCTGAAGACACCTGTCCTTGGTGCCCAGTTGGGTTCTCCTGAAGGGAAGCATGCGGCAGAGCCTGCTGCACTGCTGGCAGGGCTTGTGACTCTTCACTGTCCCTGTTGTCACCATGGGATTTCTGATAGTAGGATGTCCTTGGTGAGTTTACAACAATAGATGATTTACTGAGGTGGGCACGTCCAGAATAAATGTATGGAGGAGGTGTTGCCTGGGGCCCCAAGGAATTATAGAAGAAAACATAAACCACTGGCTGAACCAAAGACTGTGTTTTAAACTGTCCCATTAAGCAAAGGAAGCTTTCAGCTTCTGCAGAAGACACAAGTCCTGAGAGTGTCCAGAAGACAAGGACGGAGCTCAGTGTAGGAGTGAGACCCACATGCTCCTGCAGAGGTTGTTTCACCATGGAAGATGTCATAGAATACCCTGAGTTGGAAGAGACCCATCAGCGTCCCACTTTTGCAGGAGTATTCAGGAGAAACCCCAACTTAGAAAACCTCTTCTTTCTCCAGAGATCAGATTTTCACATGGGATATCATCCAGCATTTTGTGGTTTTGTTTCTGTCCTCTTCTTTCAAACTGAGAAACAAATGAGCCTTGCTGCCTGTCAGCCACCCAAGCCCTTGCCCCTCACAGAGAAATCCTGTCACAGGGAGCAGTGCAGGGATGTAGGTTCTCTCTGGCTCTGGCTGTGTCAGTGAGTCATGTTTCTATAACCTATGGCCTTTCACTAACGTCATTCTTCTCACAGATGCTTCTCCGTATTTTCCTCAGGATGGTTCAGCCAGGCCATAGCACGAAGTCAGAAAATGTGGCTGTTCTCAGTCAAAAATTTCCATTTTTGAAGAATAGGGCCTGTGGATCTGATCAACTTTGGAGATAAATGGAGCACTTAAAATTCAAATGAGAACAGACATGATAGGGGCTTATTTTTCTGATGCCATGCCATGGTGGAATTTTGGTGGTGTTTGCCCAAATGTGGCCATAATTCAGGAAAACAGATGGGAACTGCAGTGAGGGAAGGAGTCTCTCCAGCTGGAAGAACTGACTGCTGCTGGTGGCTGACTGTTCTCATGCCCTCCTGCTGCAAGCAAATGGAAGTCCTGCAGCAACGCTGCCTGCAGAACTCTGTCTTGGGAGTACAGAAATTTTCTAGGGAGCTTCATTTTCCCCCAGTCCTTACGTTAGGTGTAATGGGAATGCCATGGTAACACTTATCCCTTGAAAGTAGTAAATAATATTTTGATGATGACTGCTATACAGGACTGAAATAAAAAATGATCTGAATGGAATGATTTTGAAACGAACTTGTTAAATTATAGATAAATCTTCTCGGGAATACATTTTTTAGTTATCTCTCGTCAGCATATTGTGTTCCTTTATAGATTTTTATAAAGGGAATTAGAAAAAAAGGGGGGATGTGGGACAAATAAATCAAAGCAGAAAGGAGAATGATAAACATAACTTGATAATTTGCCATCTACAGTAGACAGTATTTAAGAATTCTGGAAAAGAGAGCAGAGGTTGATAAATAAAAACGAAGAACCACCCAACTTCGCAGTAATCCTCAGGTATTGTAAATCTCCTGCAGTTTGAGAAAATAGATGAGAAAGTCTCTTCACAGATAAGGAAAGCTTATTTGAAAACAAAACCAGACAAATCCTGGACACTGAAGATTTTTAATTATCCTGGTACTGATTGAAATAATAACTGAGATAAAATAAAAGGAGATTTGTGTTCTGTCGAAATAATGCGGAACTGTTTTTTTACAGAATTTGAATAAAAGTCCTGCAGAGGCTGAGACAACCTTCTGAAAAGTAACGTCTCTGTATTACAGTGCTGGCACAGAATTCTCAATCAGGGTTACTGAGCTGGTTTACCCACCTTAATTCTTTCCATGGAGTTGTACATATAAACTTGCCCATTTAATAGTTGGAGCAGAGACATGATGACATTATATTACATAGCGACTGCACTGGGAACATGACGCCAGGCTCACAAATGTGAGCTGTATTTCCATATGAGCAGCAAATGGGTCCTCCTTGTAATATATGAAACAGTACACAGGAATATATGAGGAGAGACAGATGTCTTTATCCTCAAAATCTTTGCGAGTAAGGAGGTGTTATTAACAAAATAGTTATTTTTTATGTGTTTTCCATTGAAAGGAACTGAGGCCCACACAGGCTTTTGCACAGCCTGGAAGTTGTCTTGCTGAGCTGACCACTGCATCCTCTCCAAAGGAAAAGGATTTTACAGCTGCTTTGCAGGATTGGGCATTGTTCAAGTTTCAATGTCAGTGACAGTAGAGTACCAGAAGGGGTCAAGTAAGAAAGGCATTTTAGCTCTGAGCTGCTGAAGGGTTCCTAATAAGTGGAACAAAGTCAGGCTGAGCTTAAAGGCTGCCATGTGCTGCATGGGAATCATCCTGGTGGATTGCTGCAGGGTGGCATGGGAAACACCATGAAGTCTGACCTCTCTGTCCTGCTTCCTCACACCACCTGACAGTCTTCAAGGATGGAGAGGGTGCAAGATGCTGGAAATAAAACTTCCGATATGAGCATTTTTATTCAGCCCTCAAATTTATGCTCTCCCTGTTTCCTCTGGGATGCAGAGCAATGGGAAGGCTGAGCATCCAGGAGATTACTTTTGTGCTATTCTCTTCGCATAGAGTGCTGGGTGTCGTGGTAGAGAAAAAGGCAGAAGTAAAGCAAAAAACGCTACCTTAAGAATTAGAAAAAAGACATGCTGATTTATAGAGATTAATAAATGATGGGAAATGTTCGTAAGGCAGATTTGTTGTGGGCAGATGGTAAGAGACAGTGTTTGTCACTCAGAGTAATGGTGGTTAATTGAACACAAAAGATAAGGAAATAGCAGATGTATTCATCAGTTAATTTGCTTTTCTATTTAAAGATGAGAAAAATGATAGTGACTTCAAGTCACTATCTCCTTTTGTGTCCCCAGTGCAATTGGAAAGGACTTATTCTGGAGACAGCACAGTTAGAGGGAGGTATTGAAGACATCCCTAAGAGGATGACAGAAAGCAGTAAGGCATTTGTCTACTAAAGTTCTCCATTTTAGTTGTGTTATCATGGAGAGTCAGATCTTTGTTGATGTAAGGATGAAATGTGTTTGTTAATTATGTTTGAATAAAATAACAAACTGTGATCTCAAGACCATCTGTAAATGAAAAACCAGGTGGCTGAGCAGCAGAATGAGGCTTGCAAATAGAGTATCATAAAAATTTGGGGCGTAAGAACTACTTGCATGTCTGTGAAGAAATGCAGTAGCCGCTTTCTGTATTATTAGGCTTTAACTTGAGCACAGTTCCTCTGGGGATCCCCATTTACTTCTTGGTCTTTATGTTTATTGAGAAAAGTAAATTTTCTGCAGGATCCGTTATGAATGAATTCTTCCAGAAGTGAGCTCTCTTTAGTATAGTCAGGTGTGTTATTAGCCTGGTGTGATATCTCATGCTTCATTGAATGTGTCCCTTGAGCTCCCTTTGTTTAACATTCCTGTCATTCCCTCTCCTGCCTGCCTTGGCTCTGCTGTGATGCAGTTAGTGTCACCTGTGCACAAGTGTGGAAGGAGATGAGACTTTCACACAATCAGTTGTGAGGCTAATGAAAAAGGATGTGTTGTGTTGGTTTAGTTTCTTCCTCTGACCTAGATTTTAAACTCTTAACACCTACCACCACCACCAGCTTTGGCTTGTTGTACTTATTCCTGGAAATACTCTGTGATGATCTGTGTTACCAAGCAGTGCTCACCCTTCCAAATCTAAAGTCAGAACTCGTTTTCTGCGTTGAGCCTGATTTCTCAGTCTCGAACCTTCTCTCTGCTTAAATGCAACAAAATGAACTTGTTAACATGATGCTTCACACACCGTAACTTTTCGTAATGCAGAATTATTTTTTTCTGGAACAAGTGGGTGAATCACATAGTGTTACAAGATACTTAGTACTAAGTTCAGAAGATTTTGTTTTTCAGAAAGAAAAAAAAAAGCGTGATTTTTTTTTTCTTACAGATACAAACTAGATATTAACATACAAAATGCAAAGCTCTTGCCTCTAGGTATTCCTAGCAGGCAGAAGTCCTCTCCATAAGCCTGAAGAGCATGCATTCACTTGAAGCGTAAGCCCTGAAGACAGAAATACGTGAAAAATGCACCCAAAATATATGTGTACGTGTTCCCTTTCGGAGCACGATGTGTGTATCCTTTAAACACCTGATCCTTCCTCAGGCTTGTAATTTCAACTAGTAAGCAGCTGAAAACTGATGATATCAAATTGCAAGTCCCTTGGAGTAGAATGAGGTAGAATTCTGTTTCATTTGATGAAACTTCTTGGTTCTGAACAAAATGTGCTCATATGCAGCATTTCAACACGTGCTTCTGAAAATATATATGCCTTCATGAATGCTGAGAGGCAACGATATCCAGGCATAACTTGCAAAAGTCTTGCTCTTTGTGTTTCGAGCATCTGCAAAGGTTTATATTATTGCATCTCCTCCCTGAAATGAGGAACATTTAAGACTGTATGTATTCCTGGCTAATGTTAAATAAATTGTGCTGGAAAGCAGCTCTGGAGTATGGTATAGAGGAGCTGCAGATCTGCTGTGGCTTCAGGTTGTTTCTAATATAGTGTTCCCTATACTCTCTTAACCACAGTAGGAACCACAGGAGACTGAGTAGCTTAAGTCTGTGCCAAAAGCAACCAGAAAACTGGAGCTACATCATTATATGAAAGGGTTACAGGAAAAGTGTTAAGGTTTTTTGATAGAGCGAATTCTGCAACTTTGAAGGGATTTGATTTTAGCGTCATTTGGGGAATTCTGGGCTTTCCAACATTTGTCATATTTTCTGGGAGTTATATAAGGTGTTTTTCCCTTCTGAAAAGCCTGGTTGAATGATCAGCCAGAATTTCAGTTTAATTAAGCTCTTCCCTGTGACTTTTTCTTTGATGTGTGTAAATATATTCTGTATTGCGCCAGCTTTTTTTTCCACGCAGATTTTGAAGTTCTTTAAAAGCAATGTGGAGATGCTTATAATTGAAACATTAGCTCTGTATCTCCTATGTTTGGTGCCTCCTAATTATTTATTACTTCACTCTCAAGAACTATCGAAGTGACACTGAAGTTTCAGAATATATCTGTTTTATTCAGAATGTTGGAGAGCTATTTGCAAGATTTGTTAAGCAATCAGAGCCCTTTAGAATGATTGCTGAGTTGGCCTTCGCAGTATATGAAATGCACAATGATGTTAAATTGTAATTATTAAAAATTAGCAAGTAAAAATGTGGCAGAAGCATCTATGTGCAGCATTTCATCGCTGCAGGCTCAGAATATGTAATGTGTCTCACATCTGCAGCTCATTATGACCTGGGATGGGACAGAGCCTGGTACATCTGTGAGAACAATGTCTAGTGGCAAGTGGACAGGGCTGGCACCCAGCACCAGTACGTCTTTATGCTCGATTTCACGTTCCACATCGCCTCCTGACAGCTGGCATGAGAGGTCATCATCATCCTTTCAGCACTTTGTCTTCATTTGTGCTGAAGGCAGCAAGCAGCCTTGTTCATCTGGAAGAGGGCACTGCTGTGGGCGGATGATCGTGTTGTGCAGGGTGCCAGGACCTCGTGTGGATGGAGGGCTTGGGTGGTTGTAGTGCTCAAAAGCAGTTGGAAGTTCACAGGAATGAAAAGATTACAAATGTAAAAAGCTAATAAGAGGGTACGGAGATGGAGAAGGGTCTGTAGGGCAAGGTGTGTGAGGAGAGGCTGAGGCCCCTGTGTGTGCTCAGCGCAGATCAGAGGAGCTGAGGGGAGGCCTGATGGCGGCTGCAGCTCCTCACAGGGAGCGGAGGGGCAGCGCTGAGCTCTGCTCTGTGTGACAGCGACAGGGCCCGAGGGAACGGCATGGAGCTGTCAGGGGAGGGCAGCTGGGGGTCAGGGAAAGGGGCTGCACCACAGCGCCGTGGGCATGGAGCGGGATGCACAGGGCTGTGGGCACAGCTCTGAGCTGCTGGTGTTCAAAGGGCTTTTGGGCACTGCTCTCATACATAGGGTTTGAATTTTGGGTGGTCCTGTGTGGAGCAAGGAGTTGGACTTGTTCGTTGATTCTTCTGGGTCCCTTCCAACTCAGGATATTCTGTGATTCTGTTCTAACTTTCCCATACAAATGTCTGTGTGGTCGCAAAACCTGGATCTCATCTCTCTTCTCTCTAGCATGGCACACATCAGTGGAGTGCCGATAGGACACAGGCATGCAGTCCCACCTGTTGCTCACCAGAACTATTTAGGAATCGGCAGTACAGATGGAGTCAGACTGAGCTCGCCTCTGCTTATCCATGTGTGAGGGAACATGAGATATTTAAAATGGAAAATAATGGCTACGGAAAACAACCACAAAATACCATCTAATGGGCTCAAACGCATTTGCGTTGCAGAGGGAGGCAGGGGCAAAGGAGAGGAGGTTGGGATCACTTTGCAGGGATGCTATGAGGTGGGAACCAGAGGCTGTTTGCAGCAGCACACTTTGGGCAAGCACAGTGCAGGCAATTACCAAAGCAAGAGACGTCAGTGAACGAACGCACTTGGCAAACTGTTTGTGCTTAATCTGTGCCGATTTGCGAAGCCTACAGTGGTTTTCTTTGTCCCCCGGGAAAAAGTAGGGGGGTAGGAAAAGTGTCCGGTTGCTATGACAACAGCGCAGGGCTGGAGATAGAAGAGACTTATCCAATTTCATTTTTGAAAATCTATATGAAACGACGCAGGTAATTACACATGTAGTGATTTGCCGTGCAGCATAGCGGCTTCTTTTCAGGCTGCGCATATCACAGAGCATTATGCTGAGCCCCTTTTAAGAGCAGGCACATGAATGTATTGACATCTCAGTGCGAATATCGCTGGAGAAATTATACCAGCAGGAATGAAAGAGGGCGTGACAGCAGCCCTGCTCACCTTCAAGAAACAGAATAAGATTCAATTAACAAGTTGCCAGTGGAAACCTGTATATAATTATAGCTCTATTATGCTGCCCGTGTTGTTTTCCTATAGAAAATACAGTTTTTAATTAACTTGTGGATTTGGCTCCGACACCTACGTGTACCCTGTCAGGAATGGGCTCGGTGTTTTCCCAATCACAGCTGGCACTGTACAAAAAATAAAGGTAGCACCCTGCAGGCCTCCCTTAAGCAGGATGCTTTGGGCATGGTGCTGCCCAGGCCAGGGGGAAGCAGGCAAAGCTCTACCCCCGTATTGTGTTCTGCAGGAAAGAAAGTGAAATTAGTTGTGTTTTCGTCAGAGGAAATGTTCTCCTCCTGGAGCTGGCAGGTCAGCAGTGGCAGTGTTTGTGGGAAGGAACAGGGTGGAGAAGGTACTCTGAGGGAGCCTGGAGTCTGTGTCCTCTGTTCAGCTTATGGGTATATCTGCCTTGTGAAGGAGGAACACAAAGTCCTGCCAGCATCCTGAATAGGATGGGAAGGGGCAGGTTCTGCATCTTCAGGAGGGGTAGGGAGGAAGGCACTACCAGCCAAATCTTGCCTAGAAGCCCACATCCATGTGGGTTTTTCTTCCCCACCTGTTTGCCTGCCACGTTTCTCAAAGGCAGTTCTGAATTACTCAAGGGAAGTTAAGAATATTTTAGATTTGGTGAACGTGCTGCATTTATAATGCAAATATCTTACAGATGCATATACCAAGCACCAATGTTGTTTTTCTCCTGGTGTCATTTTCTTGAAGGTTGTCTAGATTTTGAGTGTAGTACAATACCACATTCCACTGAGTAGCTTGTTTCCAATGCTGAACTGCGCAGGTGCTCAGGGAGCAGGATACAATGAGGGACCATTGGAAAGCAACCCTTCTCAGCAGCATGAGAGTTTCCCTGGCTCGATGTTGCACGTAGATCACTGCCTTTGGTGGTCAGTAAGGGATTTATCTCTGAGAAACATTTTATAATCTCTTTTTGAACCCATTTATAGTTTTGGCCAGGACCACATCCTACCTCACGATTCATAATTATAGTTGTGCTTTACTTAAGAATACAATCCTTTTACTTATTTCAGACCTATCAGCTGTTATTTACTACTTGCACCCGAGCTCTTGTGCGATACGTAATTGCAAAGTCATTAGGTAATCAGTTTCTACTTACAGTATGTGGTATTACCAATGCCTTGTCCGTCTCTATTTTATATCCTACCCAGTCCAAGTTCCGTATCTTCCTGCATGGAGATCTTCCATACCCTTGCCTCTCTTTGTCCTCAGCCCTTTTCTTGTTCAGCCAAGTCCTGTGGTTACTTAGCAGCTCAATAAACTGCTCAGTAAAAGCTCAATTGCTACATAGAAATTAATAGCACCATGCAGTGATTTTAAGATTGCAACCCCTATATCACATTTAAAGTTAACTTGAGAGAAGCATATTTATTCATACAAATGTACCTTGAAACAGTAAGCTGAGAGTTGATGGAAGTTGAGAGTTGATGGAAGGATAATAAATAATACTCAAAGAACTGGAGTAACTGAGAAGAAAATCAGAAGACCTGCCCTATGAGAAAAGACTGAAGGAATAAGATCATTTCCCCCTGGAGGTGTCTCAGGGGAGACTTCATCGCAATATTCCAGTACTTAAAGGGTAGCTGCAAAGAGATGAAGGCTCTCTTCGCAGAGAGCTACATGGAGGATCAAGGGACAGTGGATACAAGCTGCACCAGGAGAGGTTTCACCATAAATTTGTGCCATGATTGTTCTAGGCAGCCCAAAGTTATACTGTGGTTACTGGATTCTCCTACAGTCTCACAAGATTGAACCTTGAACGTGCAGCCTGAATGGTTTCATGGTGAGAGTGAACATATCTGCTAGTGTAACAGATCTCCATTCTCCTGCTCTTGGAACTGATAGGTAACCAGACCAGCTCGAAGATAAAGTAATGCAGATTTATTTTCTCTTCTTTGAAACAAATCTGGAAGAACACTTCTCAGGCTGAGCATGAGCTATGCTAGACCACTGTGTTTGGTGCCAGCAGATCTTTGAGGCTGAGTATTACAGACCTGGCTGTGCTCTTGGTGGCTGGCAGCTCACACTGTGAAGGAGCTCACTGCTAAGTGTTTTACTGGTAGTCTGTGTGTGAGCACAGGACATAGTTAAGCATGTGAAGTGGCCATGTCAGTTTCATGTTGACAAAATCATAAAATCATAGAATGGCCTGGGTTGAAAAGGACCACCATGATCATCTGGTTTCAACCCCCTGCTATGTGCAGGGTCACCAACCACCAGACCAGGCTGCCCAGAGCCACATCCAGCCTGGCCTTGAATGCCTCCAGGCATGGGGCATCCACAGCCTCCTTGGGCAACCTGTTCCAGTGTGTCACCACCCTCTGTGTGAAAAACTTCCTCCTAATATCTAACCTAAACCTCCCCTGTCTCAGTTTAAAACCGTTCTCCCTTGTCCTAGCACTATCCACCCTCATAAACAGTTGTAAATAGTGGGGCTGCCTTTGAGGAATGCTTCACACAGGAAAGTACCCACAGAATTTTTTATTTTCTTTCCTCTTTCATCTCAATATCTGGAAATAAAGAGGAAAGCCAGTGCGTTGCAGCCAGCAGCCCACGCAGCGACTTTTCAGAACCACCTGGCACGTAGGACTCAGTAATTTAGCTGTGATAGTTTTTGCTGTCACAGAAGCCAGAGATGCTGGCAGGAACTCAAGGGGATCAGTGAGGAGCACGATTGGGACTGCCAGCCTCAGCCGTTCCCCCAGGGTTGTCCTGGGTTGAGGCTGGCACAGCTCCTCAGGGTGACCTCACTGTGCTGTTTGCTTAAGGCATGCCGTGGGCCTGAGACTGTTTCGGTGGGAACAGAGAGCTGAGGGGAGTGAAATGTAAGTGTGGCCAGGAGGAATGGGATTATTTTTAATTCAAGCCATCTGCAGAAATTATTTTTTGAAAATCCCTCATTCTGTTCACTGTGTTCAGGTTAACATAGAGCAATGAAACGTAATGCAAAGCTTTTTCAGAAGCTGATATCCACCTGATAGAAATCCTTTGGATATTTTAAGTCAAGGAAGTCCTGTGTCTTCTCAGCAGCTGTTGCTGTGATGGGCTATTTTGCATATATACATTTATACTGCTGGTCAGCCCTTTACAAATAAGAGGTCTTCATCTGATTAAGTGGACATTTGATATTGTGTTTCACAAAATCTCACATAAAATGCTATTTGTGTGGGATGGACATGACCACTGTCACAATGAGTGGGAAACTTACTGAAACACCTGAAAAGGTGAACAGACACGGCAATGTTTAGTCTGTAAGAGAGATGACTGAAATTACAGCATGGTTGGATATTGGGTGCGTTTTGGTGTAAGACTCAGAGAAAATCTGAAAGTAAATCACAGATCCTGGTACCAAAGAGTGTGGTAAATGGGACTATCCAATGGTAAAAAAAAAATCCAACTATACAGAATAAGGATTGTGGTCAGAATACAGAGAAGTGGGGTGAGGACTGAAAAAAGGTAAGGGAAATAATATGAAGAGGAAGAAAGTGAGGGAAGATAGGAGAAATGAGAATGAAGACTGCAGAAGTTGTGATGGTAAGACAAACATGCGATTTTGCATTTAAGCTGCAAAATCCTTTCTCTGAACTGTATCTTGTGGAGCCAGACCTGCCCTTGTCTTTTGTCATGAGAGGCACAACAGCGATGTGGTTCTGCCCATTGAGTCCATGTGCTATGTCAAGCTTCAGTGAAAATAGCAGTCTGGTTACCAGGAGGTAATAAAAAGATGTTTGAGCCTACAAACAAGAGGGGAGTCAACTCTTTACAAGGGTAGATAATGGCAGGACAAGAGGAAATGGTTTAAAGTTGAGGGAGGGAAGATTTAGGTTGGATGTCAGGGGGAAGTTCTTTACCAGGAGAGTGGTGAGGTGCTGGAACAGGCTGCCCACAGAGGCTGTGGATGCCCCGTCCTGGAGGTGTTCAAGGCCAGGTTGGATGGGGCCCTGGGCAGCCTGGCCTAGTGTTAAATGGGGAGGTTGGTGGCCCTGCATGCAGCGGGGGGGTGGAACTTGGTGAATCTGTGGGTCACTTCCAACCCAAGCCATTCTATGATTCTGTGATTCTACGATCAGATGGTTTCTTTAAATTTTCTTAGAAAAATAAGGGAGGAATAGACCTGGTCTGTTAGGCAATATCTCTGTTAAACCAAGATGCCACTAGTGGAGGTTGTACACAGTTTTGCCATTAAACAGGTCCATTATTTCTGAGCTTTCAGGTGGGACTTTCTGTTGAAATCCAGGTACTGGGGGTTCCCGTTCCTGCACAATTACGCACTTGAAACCCAATGATGTGCTTTGTCCTGTTGTTCCTCTACATGGGTTGTCTCAGTGTTCTCCCTGTCTTTCACAAGTGATTTCTGACCTCCCAGCAGACCCTTCCCCGAGGGCTTTGGAGACTTAGCAGCCGGCCTGCCACCTCTGTAATTCCACTGTGGGAACAGAAGGGGATCTAGTAGAAAGTTAGCACTAATTACCTGAATAGCTAGTGTGATTGGTGCTATGTCCTAATATGACAGTGCTACTTTTCCTTTTTGAGTTATTATGCTGAACTATAAGAGGTTATATTTTTGTGGGGTTCCTTGCATGAGGTTTGAAGCTTGTGGTTTGCAGTAGGCACTGGTCAGATGCTACAAGGATGATGATTTGAGAATTTATTTCATTAGCGCAATGGAATTTAAAAGTTGTCAGCTTTTTAGCTATTCATTCACTGTTTGGTTGGTATACTTTAACAAACCTGAATTCTGCAGTAAATGCCTTTTGGGTCACTGTGACACAAGGTATATGAACCTTGTATGAAGTTAGCTATGGCGTAATTAATTTTCAGTCCTGTTATGTGATGGATTCTGTACCTTCAATTAGGATGTAGAAGAAGTGAGGTTACATCTGAGCATAGATCGAATTAGAGTGCCTGAGGCTGGGAAGCCTCAGCAGTAACCTGCCAGAGAGCTAAGGGCTGGTGAAAAAGAGCAGGGCAGGGCAGGAGACAGGAGAGATGAAGCCCAAGAAGGCAGTCAGCTTGCCTTTCTGCTATGGGTGATTTTTCAAATGGGATAAAATCTCCAGTTTGCAGTGACAGTCCAGGATTTACATGTAAAACTGAGTAAAACATTTTGGCCCACTCTTTTGTATACCAGAAACTCCCACTGAATGTGTAACAGGGCATCTGATGAATTAACTCTGCATTTTCAAAACTGTTTATGTTGATGCAAACTAAATAATAAAACAAAGAAAAAAGCAAAGAAAGTTGATTCAGTTCTTGATTCAAATGAAGTACTTCTCTCGACACAGAATGGAAAATTCATTTTACTTTATTTTAGTTGTGCTGGCTGGAAGAGCACTAAGAATAAACAAGTAAAGCTTTATTTACAAGTCTTGGAAATTTTTGTCCAGTGTATTTCAGTCTTTTGGGGAAGGCTGGGAAATGTGTATACCTGCTCATGTATACATACACATATACAAATACCTACCACTTAAGTCAGCCTTATTCCAGGCTCCAGTTTAGTATTTTTAAGGCAAGGACTCACAATCTCATTCTTTCTGCCCGTCTTCCAACTTTTGTCTCATGGCTAAAATAGCATTTCTCAAATTGTCGTCATGTCAAAACTGAGACATTCTGTTGCTCAGGCATAGTACTGTCACTATGAAATGCTCTCATGTAAATCTAGGTTTAAGTCAATGTATATGAATTCCTGGAAACACTATACAGTCAAAGTGAAGCGCTGCCTATGCTGTAAAAATCCTTCAGAGCTGTGCAAACCAGGGTGGGACCATCAGTTAGGCTCTCAGGGCACAGCTGTCTGCACAGCACGCTATTAGAAAAAAGAATGGTTATCAAATAGCTAGCCCTCATAGACTGAGATGTGGTAGTTTGCTGTGCAGACAGGTACTTTATAAGCATTTTTTCTCAAAAATCTGGCTCACTGTCAAAATAACTCCCCGCTTTTTGTAATAGGAGCTGAAACAGGTGTAGGCTAAGTCTGTGACGGTCTCTCTGGGGATTTCTCCTAGGAAAGGTTTTGCTTCACAAAGATTAACAGTTACACTGGTGCAACCTTGGAGATTCTTGTAATTCCTTATTGCATTCAAGCGCTGCTCAAGGAGCCTGGTGACCTCAGATGTGGCCCTGATTCTGGAACACAACTGCCTGTGCTGCAGATTGCCAGTTCTAAATATTTCATGTAGGCAGGCGGCTGCTGAAAAGCATGCTGCTATTTTCCATATCCCAGAATGAAAGAGAAGTTGGTTGTCTGTCCTCGTTTCTGTTTTCCTTTCCATGGCTGTGGATTTGTGTTTTGTCCACAGGCCAAGTCTGTGTGGTTCTTGGCACGCTGCTCGCGCCCTGTTTCTGCTGAGGTTTTATCAGAGCATCTCTGTCTGGGTTATACATGAAATAATTGAGAAAGCTCGGTAAGGAGGAACCTGTACAACAGCCTTGCAGCCGTTCATTAACACGGAGCACACATGCGTGTGAGCGATCAGCGATAGGCGAGATGCAGATGCAGCGTGTTTCGTTTGGATGCTGTATTGCTTTTTGCTCTGTGGTGATATTAATAAATTGATGCAGGCAAGCATTCTAGATTTCATTACTGCCTGAAACGCCGTTTTACTTTTGGGCTCACCCCAGTTCATTTACGTGGTGCTCAAATTAGAAAGAGACTAAACTGTATGTGGCTGCTGAGAATTGTTGGATTATTCAATTACTCTTAATGGCACTCAAGGAATATAAAATACTCAAGAAATATCAAAAGAAAAATCCCCAGATAGCCGAGGTTACACATTCAGGGATGGATACTCTCCAAATTTAGGAGGGGAACAGGTGGCCCCAGGGCTGTGAGTGCATGGTGTTGTAGCTGGTGCTACTGGGAGTGATTAACGCTCCCCTGGCCCCTCTGGCAAGCTGTCAGCAGGATATAATTGGGATGGGAGAGGCTCCACGAGGCTTTCCAAGAGGAGATCCCCACAGCTTGCAGGGGGTCACTGTGGGTACAGCAGGATGAGGGTAGCCTAGGAGCTAAGAAAAATCTGCAGGTTGTCCTGCTGTCTTCATCAGCTGCCGGCTCTGGGAAGTGGAAAGCAAATTGCCTGCGGCTGAGTCTGGTGTCTTCAGTGCTGCTTCTCTCTACAAAATTAACTTATTTTATCTGAATGACCTCAGGGAGGGACTCGTCGTATCTTCTATATGAGCGCTGAACGGAGCTGTACATCACCTTAAGCTGAATATCTATATTATTTAAATTATCAGGTCTCCACTGGCATCAAGCATAGGATCAGCCCAGTTTGTTCTTGTGAAGGTTAGAGCCAATAGCCTGAACCAAAAGTGGCCTTCTTAGTATTACAACTCTCTGCACTTTAAACTTTGGCCATCCTCCTCCCAGGAAACTTTTGTTTAAACTGTAGATCCTGCATGTTAATAAACAGTCTTATTTTGTAAATAGCTTTACGAAGCAGAGAATACTCTACATGGTGAACATTCACTGTCTGTTGTTTGCTGGGCCATACACAAGTAAGAAAGTTAATCTACAGGAAATTATTACAGCAAAATAAAACATAAATTTATTACTTTTTACAATAAAATCGGTGGTTTTCTCCAAGCTTTAGGCGAATGTAAATGTAACTTACCAGAGTCTGAGGCAAAAACCATCTGTGCAGGTTTATCCAGGCACAGCTGTCCCTGACCTAGCTGTGTCCCTGGAGTACTTTTTTCAGCAGCAGCAAGGAGCATCCCATAGCTCTGCAGTGGCTGCTGGGATGGTGGCAGCACATTGTATGCTTTATTTTTGCCACTAATATGACTTTTCATAGAATCCTAGACTCATAGAATGGCCTGGGTTGAAAAGGACCACAATGATCATTTAGTTTCAACCCCCCTGCTATGTGCAGGGTCACCAACCACCAGACCAGGCTGCCCAGAGCCACATCCAGCCTGGCCTTGAATGCCTCCAGGCATGGGGCATCCATAGCCTCCTTGGGCAACCTGTTCCAATGCATATTTATTATCAGTGGATGACTTAGCTGAATAGTTAAGATTTGGTGCTTTGAGCATATAGACTAAGCAAAGAGTTAATGCTTCATCAGGTGAGTTTTTGAGTCACTTTTATTTGCAGTACTGTAGTTAATACAGCAAAAGTACTCATCTCAAAAAGTTGAAAGGAAGAAACAAGAAAACATTGTCTCCATACGATGACTAATTAAAAGAGAATGGAGCTGAGGGGTTCCGTATGATGTAAATCATTATCTTGCTGCTTTTCCTACACCTCAAACCTTTTTCCCCAAATGAAGTTGACAAGTATTTCTGCTCTGTAAATTTTGTTCACAACTCCGTGATGGTTTTGTTCATCATGGATTTGTTCAGAAGTGCAGAAGGTTCTTGTTATGGCCACTGATTTTCCAGGAAATTTTAATGATTTGCAGACACCCAGATGCACAGAAGGAAGAAACAGATTTCATCTTGCTTCTTCATTTGTGGTGAAGTTACATTTTTGTTCAAAAATAAGTGCACCCAGGGAACAGGTCCTTAGGGAAAGCGTTGGAAACTGCTGTATGCTGAATGCAGTCGAATACGTACAACCAAACGTGTTTTCCTTGGCCAAGTTTGAAATGCTCCAGTGGGATGTGCAAGTGAATATCTCCAGAGATAATAACAGTAATGAAATTGAAGTCATATGGAAAATTGGCCGGTGTAATTTTTTGTTCAGACTTGTTAAATCTGTCCCAAGTCATTCTAGCAAGCGCTGTAGAAAGCAGGATACTGTTGTTATGAGAGTCACAGCCTAAGTGGTGTTTGTTTGACTGTAAATAACGTAAATCAAAGTTGGATCCAGCAGCTTCTATCAGATTTGAACTGAGGAGACTCATACTTATTGTTGACATTATTAATAAATTTGACCCAGACAAGCAAAGATCATTAAACACATTTGGAATGTTGCTTCTGGCCTGCAGGTGCTTGGAAGCCAAGGTCAGAGGCCAGCCTGATAGCTGATTAGTTCATCTGCCCTGCTTCTGTACAGCACGGGGTACTGGAGCAGCACTAATGTTTGTGCTAAGATTAGTAGCAAAGCCATTTTTAATCTTAACTTCCAGTTGGACATGTCTGACCTATAAAGGCTAGGTGATGAGAAGTGATGTTAGATTTAGTGGCTTCCCTCTGCAGGAATAGAGATTGTCAATTTTCTGACATTTTGGAACTATTTCTTCTCTACTGGCAGTGATGACTGAAGGCAGCAGCTACAGTCTATGAAAATGCAAACTGACCAGCAAACACTTGTCAGCAGCCAGCAATTCCCAGACCTAGAAGTAAGCGCATTAAAGGAGGAGGTATTCACTCTATCCAGGGCAAGGGCACGGCTGCCCCTGCTCATGAAGATCAATTCAATCGGCGTGTTTAAATTCTCCTGTCAAATGTGATCTTATAATATGATTTCATGCCTTGGAGAAAAACTTTGAAAAATTATTTTTTTCCCGTTTTCTTTCATACCACTGCTGCTTGACACACAACGACACGTTTGAAGCCAGTGAGGCCTTTTGATGAACACTTCCTTTTGTTTCTGTGTGGCCTTAAGTCCTCCAGGAGCTCCTCCTGGCTCCTGCCTCATGTGAAAGTGCAGACGGTGTATTTTGGCATAACTGGTTAACAGAAGTCCTGTCTGTTCAAAGGAACGAGCAATTATATAAAATTTGTGTGTGTGTTCTTTTACAAAACATTGCAATACAATCTCATTACCTTGGTTCTTTTCCAAAAAATCTCTATGTGGAACGCATGATAGAATTTCATGATGTTAATTATTAAATGGCATAACTTGAGAATATGGAAATGTTTCTTATGTGCTGTTAGAACTTATCTCAATAGTTCATCAGCAGTGTGTCTGCTTTTTAGCTTGTTCTTGCAGTAATCTTGACCTTGGAATATTCTGATTTTGGGGCAGCTTCAAGAATCACAACTCAAGTCTTTCTGTACAGAGTCATGTGTGCAAGTAAACCTTCCATATGTGCTTGCAAGACTGCAAGTGTCAGGGAGTGTTTTCTACAGCAAGTCTCTTTAATTATCGGCGGCTCACATAGTGATGTCTGCTTAAACATCACTTTATTGTAAATACCTATTTCATGTTTAGCATTGACATGGCTAATAACCAACAGTGGTTCTCATGTGAACGCACTGACTGCAGGCAATCTCATTCTGGGTAAGAAATTCCAGAGCACGCCATATAGGAAAGGTCAAACTCATTTGCAGGGAGTTGTGTTTAACTGTGCAAGGCAGAAGCGAGCTTCATTACTTGTAATTAATCCTCAAGGTTCCTGGATGTCAGTTTACAGAGGCAGCCATGAAGGTAGTTCATGGAAGATAATTAATATTTGTTATTGGTGACTTTGAAAAGACTCTGGATTGCCATGTTTATAATCCTGCCTGTAAGGAAATTCCCTGATTAAATGGTCAGTGCTGTGACTGTTGTCTGTGTCTTAAACTGTTGTTTTATTATAATTGCTGCTCTTTTACAACAGAAAGGCATAGGGCGGCATGGTGCCTGCATACTGATATTCTGACATGTTGGCAACTTGTCACAGTTTCAAAGAAAAAGTCCCTCAGGCAAAGGTTAATGCAGTTATCGGGCAGGTTAATGCTCTGTCATTCCTTGATGGCTTTTCATTGATATGTCTTTTTTTTTTTTTCCCCTCCGTAGTGTTTTATCTCAAAATTATTAGTCTGCTCAAAGAGATTGAATGAAATCTAAAAATACATGTATTTTATTAACAGCGCAGATATCTCCTGGAAGATATAGGCCAAATTCTCCACAGTCATTGTCCTAAATGTGGAGCAGCTAATTGTAGCTGAAAGCAGAAGATACTCTCAATTCTCTGAGTTTTACCTTGGGTTCAGATTAGGTTTTGGCTCCTGATTTGCATGTGAGTCTCAATGTGCAATCTTTCCATTCTTGGTCTGTATTAATTTTTTGGGCCGGAGTGAAAGGGAGTTAAATAAAAGTGATCTCCTTGCTTTTTAGATCAGATGTCAAACTGAAGATACAGCCTTATCCTATGTTTCAGTGTTAATGTGATACTTTCTTTTTCAATTTCTTTAAGCGCAACGGCTTAAAAATATTTGCAAAAACTAATTTTTTGCACAGTTCTAGGATCTAAGAGACTGTTTAGTACCTTGCACAAGATTTGACCCTCCACAGTCCTTTCTGCTGTCTCCTCTGGGAGAAACAAATAAACAAAAGGCTTCTTTGCATGCTAGAGACATTAGGAAATGTATCTGGATCCATGTAGATAGTCACTGGTTTGTAGCCAGTTCTTAAGATGCAGATTTTTCTAGGTTTGAATCATAGCATTCTCTCATTAGGGCAACTCTAAATTAGTTGGAAAAAGGGGAAGAAGGAATTAGTGAGTCTGGGGAAAAGACATCTCTTTGTGAAAGCCTTAGTGAATGTGAAGTAGCTTACTTGATATAATACCATTGTTTTATATTTTATTGTTTCCTGAGCTAGGGTTAAGGTTAGAGGCTGTGAATTAGAAATATAACTGCACGGATTTTAATGCAGTCTTTCTGGCAAGTGCTCAATGATCCAGTGAAAAAATGTGGTCTTTTTTCTACTTTGTTGGTTTGGCCATCATAAGCAATGTTATTAATTATAAACCCTAAAGTAAGAGCTCTCCAACTTTGGCGACCTAGTGCTCACATTGTCTGAAGTGCTGCATTTGCCACCTCCATGGTAGTAATTAGCATGCTTTTAATGAGCTTCCACTCTGGTACTGTAACCCTCATCAGTTTACACATCTGGCAGCAGCTTGAGTATTGCAATGGCAAAGACAAAGTCAGAGATCTGTGTATTTTCTGCTATATTGAAACCAGTAAGGAAAATCTACCCCTGTCTAACTCTATCCCCAAAGGTACTGGTGCTTTTCTGCTCTTATTCACTTATGGATAATATTTATAAACATGACATAGTTTTTATGCAGAGGTTTTAAAAAGCAAGTTTAGAGCAACTGGATAAAGATAAAGGATAGATGTGGATGCATGTATTCCTAAAGGCTACTGAATGGTCGCCAGTAGCATAACTGGAAGGATTCAGTTTTAAAGATGAAGTTTACTTTCAAGATCATACTTCAGACGTAGGTAGCTGAGGGCATAGAGTTATAATTTCTGCAGTGTGGTCATGCCTGCCAGATTGCAAAAGTGTCTCCTTTGCTAGTGTCAGTATGCACTGATACCTAAAAGCTGACAATACACAACACTGTGTTAGGATTCGAGGGAGGTGTTTGGAGAAGGTGTGGGGTAAAAGTGACTGTAAAACCAAAGAACAAACAACAAACAAAAAAACACTTGACATGCAGCGAGCTGGCGTAAGTCTGTTCAGTGTGGTGTTCACTACCTTTTCATATTTCCTAGCACAGAAAGTGCCGTACACGTTTCAGCCTGCAGTGTAATTACTGGGGTGATAACATGTCTATTTTGATGGCCCTTGTTACTGAATTGGTTATATCACAATTAATTCAGCATTGCCCAAGTGAGGCGGTATGGACTGAATAGATGGAACTGGGATGACAGATCTCAGTATGTTTTGGATGGTGGCTGAAAGGACTGGGTCACCTCCCTGGCTCTCTCACCAAGTGTCAGCCTTGCTTCTGAATGGCTTTGCAGCAGCAGAAGGGGCAGATCAGCTTTTATTCTTAAGAATATTTTTTTGTAACTTTTTTTTTTATATTTGAGAGAAAGTTCTCTGAATAAAGTCCTGTCACTTTCCAGACTCTTTTTAGAAGTCTCCAAATGTGTAATATAAAGAAAAGATGTGATTTCTTCTAATAATAACTTCTATATATACTTAATATTAGGTTATTATTCGTGCTTTTTATGTTCTTCTACTGTGTGAATTACACTTTACTATGTGTCACTTTCTGTACGGAATTCTACTTTTTTTTACTTTTTATTTTTTATAATAATGCATAATACTTCCAGAGTTTTATAGTTCCCTGGGGACTTTCTGAGTATTTAAAAGATGAGCTTGCTGTCAGCCTCTGTACCTCTGCCTTTTTATTTGAAGAAACTGTTGGCATCTTAATGCGCAACCTCAGGTATAGGAACATATTCGTACAACTTTAATATGAAGCTTTTGCAAATGCATACAGGTTATGCAACATCAGTATCATTTTTCTAGGAAGCTAATAAGTAAATGGCATCACTTGGAAAACACAGGGAGTTTCTTAGGGAACAACCACAATACGAAGTTCTTAGAATTTGGTTGCTACTTTCATTCCTGGGAAAGAGGTGAGGTTGATGATGCGGTGCACCGTGGTGTTGCACCTCAAGCATGCAGAATGCCTTGCTCTGGATCTCCTGATAAGCAGGGTCCTCCCCCAAAGCTCCCATTGGCTTCAACTGGGTGCTAGCACCTAGCACTGGTGCCTAAGCTCCCTGGGCACATGTGACACTATCAGTACCCAGGTGGCAGCAAGGGACTGTATCTGGAGGAGCACTCCCACCCCACACTGAGCCAGAGGTGGGTTTCCCAGGTTGCTGGTGGGGCAGGGAGCTGGAATGAGCATGTGGGGTGACCTGTGGGAGGGGCTGGAGAGGATGGGGACACAGCGAGGAAGATGCCTGCTGGCCACCAGATGTAGTCTTAATGCCTCAAGCAGACACTACCTGTTCACAAATCCTCCTGTGGAAGGTTTCCTTGGGCTTTTGTGTGCACGCATACCTTAAAGCCAGACAAGCTTCACGGAAACTCTCTAACTTATTATTTCCTTGGGCAGTGCATTAATGCAAAATGCGTGTGTGGAAGCACCCAGACCTGCCTGATGCTTGGTGTTTCAGCAAGCATGAAGCCATTAACACAGGCCTACGTTTGTTTTGACTCTCAATATGACTAAAAACTTTTGTGGTGACCATAATGTTCACAGATGTAAAGAGGTTATTGGCTTGGAAGTGCTTTTTGGCTTGATGATTTTGGATGTTTGCCATGCCCTGGGCAGGCATAGCAGGTCCCTCAGAAAGGCTGTGATCACAGGCAGCAGAATTTTCACCCTTTTCACCCACATCCAGTTGCTCTTCTACCCTGGCAGCTCTTTGTGATGATCTGTTTCAGACGTATTCTGCTTTTTTTCATAGGTGAGTTTGAAGCTGACCTTTTGCTATGAACCTGGCTTTTTATGTACTCAGAAATAATGTCACCACAATAAAACGTCTTCATGAAGTTCTGTGTTGGAGCTTGATCTAGGGTCAGTCTTAATCATCCTGGGAATTTTGAGGCAAGTCATCCAAAGCGTTTTGCAAAGGTCTGAAGAGTGAAAAGTACTTAGTGAATGTTTTCCTCATTAAAAAAAAAAAATAAAAAAATTGGCTTGTCATAGCTCTGTGACTTGGCCCGCAGACTCCACATTTATTTGGCTGTGTTGGTCTTGGCTGTGGTGCGCGCCTTCTGCTAATCTTGCAGAGTTAATGAGTTAAGTGCAGTCACTTCACCTTGCAGCCGCAGGCGGTGAGGCAGCCATGCTCAGGCCTCATCTGCCCTGCAGCCTCCCATCAGGGCCTTGTTTGGTGGTGCTTGCTGTTGCTTGAAAAATCCATCTCTGACTGCGATGGTTCAGCCAGCAATGAGCCCTGAAGAAGTTTGCATGCTCATAAAAGAAGAGTTTTGCTATTATTATTATTTTTTTTTTTTTGTATTATTATTTTAAAGCAAGTTGTTCTCATTTCTAACAGATGCTCCACCACTTTAGTGCAGTATCTCGTTTTTGTTCAAAAGAACAAAGCAAACAAGAACTCTGTTACCTAGGGAAGGGTCTTTGGATGTTAAATGCTGCTTACTAATGTTGAATTATGCCCTTTAGTATGAATTTAGGCTTGCCTTTGGATACTTCTATGCCTTTTCCCAGTAGGTTAAAGCATACTTTATCTCTGGAAGCCTCTTTCCTCTTTAACTACATGAGTGCTGCTAATGAGTCACCTCTGAGCTGTCTCTTGGGCAAATAAGAAAGTCTTTTGGTATTGTTTTATTTCCTCAATCTCAGATAATTTCTGTAGCATTTTCTTGAGCTGGCTCCAGTCTGTCAATCCTGTCCCCAAAGGACAGGTCCTCCAGTAATGACTTCACCTCAGCTGAGCACGCAGCTTTCCTGCTCCCCTCTTGTGCTTGGCACAGCCACAGAGGTATTTGTTCCCCCTGCACTACAATTTTTGCTCCTCTCCAACTGTTCCCAAACACTGATTTGTATTTTCTTTCAGATCATTGATAAAGATACCAAGCAGTACTGTGTCAGAAACCAGATCCCAGTAGCCTCCATTAAAAAGGCTGCTGTTGGATAATGAATCCCACTCCCACTCTGATTGAGGAATGTTATTCATGTGTGTGAATGCATTGCCAGCTTTTTAAAAATCAATTTAGCATTGGGTGCATTGATTCTGTGGAAGAGCTTTTAAAAAGTCATGATTTCTCACTGTGTGTGAATCTCCATGCCTAGTGGAAGTTCATCGTGGGACAGTAGGCGTCTTCCATTGGTTATCTGACAGAAAACGGTAGCAACTATTCTGAACAAGACCTACTTCCTGTAAAAGCACATGGATTAGAATTAATTATGCCTTCAGCTTCTAGTTAAGGGTATAACTTGAATCACTAGATTTGGAACCAAATGGAAGGAACCAATTCTATTATTGGTATTATAAATTTTTTTTTGCGTTATACTTCAGAGGGCTTGAGACTGAGGTTTATAATATGTAGGATTTATTTGTTTCCTTCCAACTTTTATCCATAAATTTGGGAGTGTGTGAAATGATGATCTGCAGTTTACTGACAGAGCCATTCCTGAGTGTCTGCCTTTTCTTTAGTCCTAAATTCATGTCCTCAAAAAAGTGACGTGACTTATTACGGGTTTTTAAAAACTGTTTGTGTGTGTTCTTTTTCCCCTGAGTTCTCTCTTCTGTCTTCTCACTGCTAGAGAGCTTGACAGACTGTTTTAGCATTACTGATTGCAGTAACACACCAACCAAAATTCATCTGTGAAGCACAACCATAGTGCTGATTTCAAAAGCTTTAAAAAAGGCGTTCCATCTGGAGCATCTAAAGCTATAGTGTGGTTTGTTTTAGAGTGTGAAAATTGAAACACTCCAGTCTCAGAACCCAGAAGTAGGATTGTTTTTGATGTATTATGTACTCAACAGTTGTTTTCCAACACTTTTCTTTTTCCAGTTACCATTATAATTCATAAATAATTGAGGATGCCATTCCATGCCTTAATCTTTTCAATTTTGTTACTTTTCCTTACCCTGTGTTAAACTGTCTTGAGTGAAAAGAAAATTTATGGTGACGATGATAAGCAGCTCTGACTTTGACACCGCTCCAGATATTCTTATTATTTGAGACATTTATTATTTCCGTTCTTTTGTCTAATTACATGGTTTGCAGTTACATACTCTGTTTAACAGACTAATAAAGTGAATTTCTGTAGTATTTTTCCATCCATGGATGTGAAAGTGCTTTCCTGACATCCCCTGCAGATGGAGAAGGCACTGTTATTCTGATCCTAGCAAAGGTGGAAATTAGTTACTGACAGGACAGGCGTGTGATTTACTCGACAGGGGAAAGTGGTTCATTACCTTTGTTTTTCCATTAATGTCCAAGTCTATGACCTAGCCAATGCACTGCAGAAAGTCTCTGCTTCCTGTGTGTAGATGAGAGCTGAAGAAATGATGCCAATGCCAAAGCAGCTTAGCTAGCAGATTTGCGGTTTCCAAAGGCTTTAGTCTCATTAGAAGGCTGTCGTATGTGCTGCAGGTCTCACTGGGAGTTTTGTGCACCACAAAGTTGCAAAATCCAGCTGGTTGGATCTTTGTGCCCCTCCACGCTTGTGGCCACTGCCGTTCTCACATCAAGCAGTCCATAGGTGTGTCTGCAAACATCTGCCTAAGATTAGAGGAAAGGGATGAAGGGCTTTTGGGTAAGAAAAGGATTTCAGTGTCATTAGACACCTTGAATCACTGTCGTGTTAGCTAATAATTTTTTTTGGCAGGACAAATATTTGAACAGTTGAGATTTCTGTGGCTTTACCAAGTCTGCTTGCCATGCATTTCAACCTGAAGGAGTAAATCCTTAAGCCAAAATGAATCTAGGACATGGCTGTAGAGCATAACGGTGCATCAGGTGTAGTGTGGTATGCTTCTGTGAGTCGAGCTGACTGTAACACACGGTGAAAATACAGTTTTGTGTTTGCAGTGCTCTAGATTTATATGTGTGGAGTTTGAAAACCAGATAATTTGGCAAACAAAGCTGAGGATGCATTCAGCTGCCCCGTGTCCCCAAGCCTGTGTGGACTTTGAGTATGCTGTGAAGGGAGGAGACTGACAGCTGAAATTCAGGTGATGGCAAAGATCTTGCATAACTGTTAAAGAATTGCACATTAGTTGTTAAGCACTTCCCCAGCCTGCAACAAGTTCTATGATTTACTCTGCTAAGAACAAGGAATTGAAGCTGGGAATCTGATCACCATTCAGTGCTTTGTGACCAGGATGAAGCCTGGCTTTCTGGAAGGTCTGCAATTACAAAATGAGCTTAAAGCCAAAATTTGAGATGCATAGAAAGAGAGCAATGAGCAAGTTTCCTTCAAAGTTTCTCGCTTGAGCCATGAGGTTGTTGGAGAATGAGAAGATGTATTTAAGCAGTGTGTTTTACGCAAGTTAGTGGCAACAAGGCACTAGCATTTTTTACAGCCAGAGCTGCTGAGCCTCTGCCTGTCTCTGTGCAAAGTTTCTCTGTCTCTTATTTCTTAATGTGAACCAAAGGTACAGGGAAGACACCTGTGACGTGAGAAATTCAGCTCCAGCATGAGCAGGAGCAGCACACATTCCAGCCATATGGAGATTTTTGCTGGCTCTGCAACTTTCCTCACTGACTTCTATGGTTTGGCTTTACTGGATGAGTGGCTGCATGCCTTGTTGCAAGCCTGTGTCTCCTTCAGCAGCATCTTCTCTGTGGATGCTTGCTGCAAGTGTCTTGGGGTACATAAGGGATGCTCTCAGTTTTGAATGTGATAGTAATGCAGGAAAACAACAAATGAGGTGATACTGGTTTCCATGCAAGTTGTTTTCTTTCTTTCTAAAATACAGAGAATGTAGATTTTTGTCAACAGAATATCCATCTAAGCAGACCTCCTTTTTAGAAGCACCAAGAATGGAGGAAAAATATAGTTTTCATTTAAAATCAAGTGTGTAGTTCATACAGGCAGAATATCAAGGTGTTTCATATTGGACAATGCTGTCCACGTATGCACGATGAAGAAATAACTTGCAGTGTCATCTGCATGGCTTTCCATTTTAGTGGACTCTCCGAAAAGATCATCTTCTGCTAAAGATGGTTGCTCTGACTTAACTTGGTGTTTTTCTAAGTAATTTCAGTGTTTTTCATGCTGTCTGCAAATTTGGCCATCCTCATAAAAGCAGCCTTGATGAAGGAAGGGGTTGATGTTACTCATTGATGAAGGGATGATTGTCCTTTTCCTCTGCCTTTCACTAGAAGAACAGTGTAAGATTCCACTTGGAAGCATTTTAAATGCAGACTTTCTTTTGAGAGGTGGAAACTTTCAAACCGATATTCTCAACTCTGGCTATGAATGAATGGTTAGCGCTGCAATTTTTTTCTTGTGGCTGGTGTAGAAAAGTCATTGAGGGGAAGGAAGGTCAGTGATTTGAGAGGAATGTCATGACCTCTGTTCCAAACTTCAGTGAAAAAATACGAGGAGTACTCCCTAAACTGCCAGAAGCACCTGTGGATAAGTGGTGGCAGTGGTAGTTAAGCTGTCATTCATGAAAACTGAGGAAAGGCAGAGGGATGGCTGTTTACTTTAAACATCTTGGGGAAAGAGAGGATTTCCATGACAACGCAGAGTTCAATGCTAGCAGTGTATGATAACAACAAAGAAAGTCTGTTTAAAGTGATCTTGCTGAGTCTCCTGACAGCTCCTCTGTCATCTAAACATTTTAGTTTAGGATGTTTAGCAGGACATGTATGGAAAGAGTTAGGAGAAAATGTTTGAATCAGTAGAAATGTGCTATAGCATCAGTACCGTGTTAACTGATAATTCATCGGATTAAGAATTTTGGTCACTGGTTTGCAGTCTGATTGTGCCTTCAAAAATCCTTTGCAGAAGGCAATAATTGCTCTTGGGACAGGTCCAGGTCCAGAGGAGAGCAATTAGGATGGTCAGAGGGCTGGAGCACTTCTCCTATGAAGAAAGGTTGAGGGAACTGGGCTTGTTTAGCTTGGAGAAGAGAAGGCTCTGGGGAGACCTCATTGTGGCCTTCCAATATTTGAAGGGAGTGGTTAAACAGGAGCGAGTACAACTATTTACATGGATTGACAGTGATAGGACAAGGGGGAACGGTTTTAAACTAAGACAGGAGGTTTAGGTTAGATACTAGGAGGAAGTTTTTCACACAGAGGGTGGTGACACACTGGAACAGGTTGCCCAAGGAGGTTGTGGATGCCCCATGCCTGGAGGCATTCAAGGCCAGGCTGGATGTGGCTCTGGGCAGCCTGGTCTGCTGGTTGGTGACCCTGCACATAGCAGGGCAGTTGAAACCAGATGATCATTGTGGTCTTTTTCAACCCAGGCCATTCTATGATTCTATGAAATGCTTGCTTCACAGAGATGTTGTGACATTTGTGTCCCACTGCTGTCAGGTTGTAGACACTCTGCAAAATGAGCACTGTTTAAAAAAGTTAGCAGTTCCCAGGCCTGTTTGCATGGTTGTTCAGAAGATACTACAGTGTCATGTCCTGGGAAATAATGCCAAAGTATCCAGGAAGCTACTCACTGCAGAGTGGTGCACATTGTTTGTCCTGCCTCATCTCAGCCATTTGCTGTGTGGGACCAGCTCTTTTATAGGAAGGGTGACAATACGTCTGACCCGTGCAGTTCAGTTTCGTTATCCACTGGCAGTGTTAATTAACAGGATGGGAAGCCATGGGTGTTTAATGTTTTGGAGGGCTGATAGGAGTGAGCCAAGGCATGGACAGTGCTCATCAAGTGCAGTGTTGTTGTGTCAGTGTTTGTGCATGCTATTATTTTCAGCACCCAGAGTGAAGGAGTGTGGGGGGAATATCTCTTGTAGACCGCAGTGAACATCTCTCATGCCCATATTAATTACAGGAGATGTAGTGAAGACTGGAGACTTCAAAATGATTAACGTGTGTGGGCAGACTTGCTATACATGCAAGATACCTCATTTCTTGCAGGCTGTCCACAGTTCTCTCTCTCCAAACCTTCTTCCTGCAGTTGCTCTCCCCATTTTACTTGTTTCACCTTCACATCGCTGCCAGCAACATGCACAGTGTCAATCTGAGTCAAATACAGGGGAGGGCTGCTCGTCTGTAACACACTTAGCCATCATCAGATCATTTCCATGGTTGGACAGCTGAATAGTAAAGATATTGTCAAGTTTTTGCCCACCCTTTGTTTTATTTGCCTTCTTCTCAGGCAGAGACTCACTGGAGGGTGAAGGGTGACTGCTCTTCCTTCCCCATGGCTGGCATATGCAGAGCCATGCAGCCACTCTCGCCTTCGCTGCCCACCAGGTGCCTGTTGCATCTGACCCCGGCCTCACTCTCCTCTTCCTTTTCTTTTCCTCGTTCCTATCTGCCACTTCATTTTAATAGCCTGGTGTAACTGGCCAAGACCAGCAACGTGACTGTAATACAAAGACAAATTATAAGCAGCGCTTTCAGCTTTCTGCTCATGAAGTTTGCCAGGTCTCGCTGAGACAGATAAGGCTGTATTAACTAGCTTTAATGACATTTCCCACATACTCCTTGGCAAGAAAGAGAGATGCCCAGGGAGAAGCAGAAATTTCTTTCTTAGTGATTCTTTTTCCCTTTATGCTCGAACTTAAAAGAGTTTCAAAAATAACTTAAGATCATCTGCAATTCTTTATTTATTTCCCCAAAGAAATGTAATGTCTTCAAATACCATTTGAAGTGTGATATATGGGTGTGTAGATACAGTGATGTATGGATTCTCCTTTAAAGAAGAATGACAGTGAAAATAAGATGCTGAGGATTTTTGTGTCTTCAGCAGACTTTAATTATTTTATGTTACTTTTATTTGTAAATATATTAGCAGCTTTGTTTGTATGTACATTGCTTGCTTTGTAGACTTTGATATAAAAATCCCAAACTGAAATTGGTAGGGCACTTACTCATCTTCCTGTTCTCTGACTGAGAGCAAGCAGTTGGAAAAAAAAAATGGTTTAGATCAACCCAAAGTGATTCTTTCTTGCTCAAAAATAAAAAAGAAAGAAAGAAAGAAAAAGAAAAAAAATGCCTCTTGTTCCAGTGTTTCCTCTTTCTCTGTGTCACGTTTCATCTTCAAGCTCTGCAATAAAAGCAAATGAGATAAAAGCGCAGGTTAGAAAACCAGTGAGGAAGGGTGAACCCATTGCCTTTTTACACAGTTGCAGATAATTATACCACTAACCCAAGATGCAAGAGGCTCAATTCCCTTTACTGCCTGGAGGCGCTTGAACCTATTTCCAGGAACAGTTCCTATAAGTGTGAAGGGGAACAGCCGATCCCAGAATACTCTCTTTCCTTGCCGATGCTGTTCCCATTTTGCACAGCCTACTTAAATATTCATTAAACAAGGAACGAGTTCCCTGTGATGGAGCTGGGTGTAGAGCAGTGCCCAGGGAGCCGTGGTCCAGAGCTCATCAGCCTGCCGCTAAATAGGCACTGAGATTGCATGGGGCCTGCAGCACACCTCAGCCACAGGTTGTCCCACTTAAGAGACCACAGCTAATGAACCTCCCTGTGCCCGCAGGCTTCTTGTCTGCCTCTGAGCTGGCTTGGGACCCATTAATACCCAACCACGTTATAACTGTGCAGGGACACAGGAAGAGCGATGGCTTTTCCTGGCTGTGGGGCCTGCAGCCGGGGGTAGCAAGTCCCAACTCAGACACTGGACATCAGAGCTGGGAGACCCAGCTTTTGTACAAAAAGTGCCTTTTCCTCTCTTTCCTCTCCCCTCTTTTAGGAAACGATTCCTTTGCTTTCCTCATTTTTTTTTTTTATATACAGCAGCACATCAAAGCATTCTGAAAACAATGCTATGAAAAACCTCTTTTTTGGGTCATTTTCCTTTAAGGCACCTTGAAACTTCATTTCCTGCTAAATTACCACGTGTCCTAACTCTAATTAACTGGTTAGCACTGCAACAGTGATCAAGGACTTTGAAACACACTGGGTAGGAGACATCTCCCCCAGCTTTATCAGCCCATTATATCATTCAGGTTTAACCTTATCTTTGCTCTTCTCTTAATAACTCTTTATCTGCTTTCCACATAAGTACCTAGCCCCCTCTATCCATGCAGTTTCTTTTACCTGGGGTAAAAATCATGGAAGATACCATCTTACTACCTCTTAGGTTCGTTATAGGCATGAGCACATCATTACTACTGGCTACTCTTGCTGGGCAGGCGGTCACTTATGTCTGTCAGGACCACATCTTCATATTTGGACCCTATGCACATGCCTCTTCTTCATGCCCCAATCCCAGTTTCTCTCCATTTGCCTTCCGCTTTGCCTGACGTGTTTGAATCTTGCTTTGTTCCCTGATTCAAGAGCTAAAAGGAAACCGATCCCTCCTGTGGAGTTCCAGATGTTATGCCAGTAAAAATATCTTGTAGTATGTTTCTTTTTACATGCACTTAACACAGCAAGTTATTAGATTTGTGTTTTGATATAATTTGTAATTCCTCTGGAAAAAACAATGGTTGTCATTCTCATTTGTAGATATCTAAATGCATATACAAAGCTTATAGGCACAGTAGCTAGTACAAATAAGCCAAAATAAAATATCTGTATGTCATTATTATGAGAAATTTTCTGAACTCTTATAGTAGTACCAGTTCTATCCATACTAACATGTGTTTTGTCCTTTGATTTGACATCACTGTCAGGGTAATGTTAGAAAAATAACTGCTGCAACGTAATTTAAGGAAAATAATCAGTGTTGTTCAAATACAGAATATTTTCTTTCTGCTCCTTTGAAACTCACTGAAACAATGGCTCCATGCAAAAGCAAAAATTTAATTTCCCACAATACAAACTGTATACAGTGACGTCTTCAAAAATATGGGTTTTTTTCTTCAATGTAATATTTGATGAAATAATTAAATGAATTAAAACTAAATGCACGGGTTCATAAAGTATGTTATTATCAATTTTATTATGCAAGCAAAAACATCTTTGATAAATAAAGTGAGTCTTCTTTCAGTCAATTTTATGTAAAATAAGATATAGCAAAATCAGACTTAGGGTGTTCAGAAGCTTCAACTCAAGTCAATGGAGCCACCTACAGATTTGACCCTGAATATCTGATAAGATATACAGCCTGAAGCTTCAGAAGTATTTATGTTAGACATGTGTGTGTCTTGCAAGTCACATTTTGTACAAAAATGCACTGCACTGGAGGAGCAGATTTTTAGAATTCTTCCATGCTGAGGCACCAAATTTTCAGATAACAAAGTCCCATGTAATGTAGGTTTACAGCAGTGTGACATGACTGTGTAGTCTGGAGAAGAGGAGGCTCAGGGGAGGCCTGATTTCTCTCTACAGCTCCCTGAAAGGAAGTTGTGGCAAGGTAGGGGTTCACCCTCTTTTCCCAGGCAACAATGATAAGGTGAGAGAGAACAGCCCTAAGTTGCATCAGAGCAGGTTCAGTTTGGATATAAGGAAACATTTCTTCTCAGAAGGAGCACAGGCACAGGCTGCCCGGGGAGTTGTTGGAGTGCAAGAACCGTGTGGATGTGGCACTGAAGGACAGTGGACATGGTGGGGGCGGGCTGGTTGGACATGATGATCTAAGAGGTCTTTTCCAACCTTAATGATTCTGTTGTTCTATAAGAAGATATGCACAACGTGTGAGAGTGTCTTTAATAGCATTAGGTGCTCTACAGTGCTGTTTACTTATGAAAGCCTGGATCTAATGCTACACAAGACATTCATTCTGTATTTGGTTTTGCATTGTAGGGTGGCACTGAACCAAACCTGGTGCTTTCATACCCCAAGAGATTTTGCTTACTGGGAAATGAGACCTATTGCCTTCCACATGACTTGTCTGCAGATAGGACAGTCTTTAAAAACAACACCAACGTTTTAATAGTTTCATGGTCGTTTTCCCTCTGTTTGTTCATCCATGTTGCATTGGACCCATTTCAGAGGAGGATGTTGGTCCCTCTCCCTGTGTCCTTCGGTAATGAGCTGCTTTCTGAATTGAGCTCTTGGGTAAGGCCTTCTGCTCGGAGCCTGGGTGCCAAGGAGCACTTGTGTCCCAGCATGCAGCAGATGGGAGAGAGTGGTTTTCTGGCCTGCCTCATCAAGAGGACCCTACGCCAAGGCGTAATTGTGCTGATTTGTACATGGATCCTAGCCCCGTGTTTGGTGTTGAGGCGGCATCTTCAAAAGGGTCAAGGCTGTAGTGCGGCCAGCCAGCTGGGTAAGGTTGGTAGTTAGCAAACCAAAACATCCCCTGGATCCCCTGATCACAGTTTCACAGAATCACAGAATGTTCTGGGTTGGAAGGGCCCTCAGGGATCATGAATCTCCAATCCCCCAGTCACAGGTAGAGCCACCAACCTCCCCATTTAATACTAGACCAGGCTGCTTAGAGCCCCATCCAATCTGGCCTTGAACACCTCCAGGCATCCACAACATGTTCCAGCACCTTACTTCTCTCATAGTCTGGAACTTCCCCCTGACATCCAACCTAAATCTTCCTCCCTCCACTTAAAATCATTTCCCTGTTTCATCATTTCAATGAAGATACCACAGGAGCTCCTTGGCCCCTCTGCTCCCTTCTCCTTACATCTCCATGCATTGTTACTCCCACAGGAGAACGTTCACCTTGAAAATGGTGGAGCGTCCATGTAGAGTGGCCGGGATGGAAGGAGAGAAGCTGCTCTGTTGCATGCACTGGGGGGCTGGATGCACCCATCAGTGACATGATGGCATTTTTAATAACTCTTAAATTACTTCTCTTCCTATCTCTTTTTCAAATTGAAGCAGGATTTAAGATTGCGAAGAGTTAGCTATGACAGCAAAGAGGAATTTGGCTGAAAGATCTGTAGTAAAGCTACGTACAGCCACGTTTGCTGCAGCTTGCCTGCAACTTGCCAGTGGATGGGAAGGGAAGCATTGCAGCTCAGCTGGGTTCCTGGGATTCAGCCACTTTGTGTGAAAGGGCCTCTGTGGATGTGTTACTTCTTGGTGTACTGCCAATAGTTTAGCTCTCATCAACTGAAAACAGAGCATCTGTGAGGGAAGGTGTTCCCCTGGCAGCTTTGCTTGCCCTAACTCCTTCAATTTTTTCTTCCCGGTGAAGAATTACAAAGAAAAAAAAAAATCATAGCTCTTTTACCTCTGAAATCTTGTTATTTACACATGTGTATTCAATTTTTGCCCATCTAAAATCCAAACGTGTTTCCTACATTTATAAACAACGTTCCTACATTTGTAAAAAAAAAAACAGGTCTCTATATATTTTATTTAAAACAGACAGACCTTGCTATCTTTGACATGCCCATGACACAGATGCCACTCAGAATTTTAAGAAAAGCCTGGAAGAGCTGGTAAGCTTACGGTATAACCAAAGCTCACTTAGCACCTGTCTGGGGGAAACCAAGCAGAGAACAAAATCCATAGCCTGTGCCTGACAATAGCTAGTTTTATTTATGAAGCAGATCTAGCACTGAAGGTGGTCACTTTAATTGCAGAGCTGCAAGGGGACGAAGTCAAAAGAGTAGCATCTGCTACTGGAAATGAGTAGCCCACAGACCTGATACTCTCCCAATGCTATTTGCAGGTGCTGTGTGAGTGCTGCTCTATGTGGAGGTTGCTGTGATGATTTGCCCAGAGGCTGCAAAGCTGGGCATAGCTGTGGAGAGGTGCATGTAAATGAGAAAAGATGTACATACTTTTGGCAAACATTCTCTGAAGAACTGCTGCTAATTTTCTGACCATGAGGAGCCCAGGGATCTGTGGGACTATAGCTTATCAACAGATGAAACCAGAGATAAACTAACCCATTGGCCAAGCCAGCCTGATCCTATTCCCCTAGACACTTCAGACTGGCTTTTCTTTCCTGCACTAGAGGCAGTCTGAGCACGTCGGAGCTTTGTTGGATGCTAAATGTATAGTCAATACGCTAACTGTCCCCAGCAATCTGAAGTGTGCTTACATTAGAAGGAATTTGCTTGTTCTGTCTGAAGCACGATGCTCTGACAGCCCATCGCCTAATAGATTTCTCATTTTTAAAAGAAGCATGAAGGCTGTGTTAATTTCTTACCCCTTTGTATAAACGTTGTCAGTTGGCAAGGAAAAAAATAAAAGAAAGAAAGAATGTAAAAAGCCAACCTTTGGATTTATGAACATTTTTCACTTGCTTCCAGTTGTGTAAGAGGAGGAGGAGCTGAGCAGTGTGGAGCATGGCTGGATGTGCCAGGCTCCTGGTGTACTTGGTGGCCGTTGTGCCTGAGTTCCTCCAGGGAAGCCCAAATCGGCTTCAGCATAACATAGGCTTCTGTCCAATCAGTCCAGATTGGCAAATTTCAGTCCAGATGGTTATGATAGATACGGTACCCTTTCTCTTAATCTTGACTAAATAAGTTTTGACAAAAGCCTGTGAATTAAGTGGGCTAAGAGCAGTGATGACTGCATGAATTTCACATTTCTGTCTAGTCCATCTGCCAGGCTTGAGAAGAGGGAAGGCAGGAAAACCATTTCAGTATAAATGAGGGTATCTGAATTGCTCAAATTCAATTAGTGAACAGGCAGGACGTTTCTCTGCTATTACTACTATTAAAAACATTTTCTTTGCCAAAATGCACGTCGAGCAGTAAATCTTTCCTTTTCAGAGCTGCCATCCATTTGGACCCTTTGTCCCACATTTACATGGAAATTTTACTCCGCTTGAACAGAAAGCTTTCTTCTCTCAGTCTGCAAGCTGCGTTAATTGTCAGTAACATGAACAGAAATTCTGTGGCATTAAATCATCAAAACTGAACATGATTAATCACCTGCCCTCTTGTTGTAAGAAGTTTGGCACCGTGTGTTTTATCTGTCAGCGAGATGACTGTTTATATTATTTGGGGGTAACTGGCATAATAGCCTCAAGTATAATTGCTTATATGAATGCACACAATTAAAAGTGTTTTCCGTGAGGGTTTTGTGCTTGAAACAAACTTCAGTGAACAATTTACTCGCCAGGATGGAGAGGACTGTGTGCTTCACATGATGCCGTAGTGCAGCTCTGCTTGCTGACTGTGACCTGATTTCTGCAGCAAGTGCCTTTTGTAATAAAGGTAATAAAGGTATATAAAACACTATCTTACTGGTCCTGCCCACTTCCTCATAAGGAGCAGGCTCACACTAACTGGCTCATATCCTAACTGTCTTGTGGACTTCATTCCCATGAACCCTCTGTGACTGCTGCTCTTGTCCCCATACAGGTTTTTATTCACGGTTTCCATCAGGACTGCTGCTGCCCTCCACTTTTCTTCATCTCATGCCATTCTATTTAGTTTCTTTAGTACAAGTGTAAGTGCTGATCACAAGCAAGATCACAGGACTCTTGAGGCACAGTGTGTGCGCATCATCCTCCAGGGAGACATTTTGAGTAGAGTTCAGCAGATCATTTCAACCTATCCCTGCATAATGGGGGGGGAAAAAAGGGAAAAAAATATAATGCATTCTGGTCTTTATGCATAGTTAAAAACGTTAGTTCAAATGGATATTAATAATAAGCTAGAAGTACTTAAGCTGTGCACTGATAATTAGGAGGATGAAAGTGGGGAAGCAATTTACATTCTTTATCCAATAGTGGCATTTTAGCTGCAAAGCTGAATACTTTTCATGTTTAAGGTTGATTTTCACACTTTTGGCAAACTGAGGTCACACTAGTAAAACATTAAGTTGGATGTGCTGTAAATATGATGTTTCCTGCAAGTCTTCAAAATGTCATATGTGTTCCAGTGCTCATGCTAAAGCTTATTTTCCATAGTTGGGCTTTTCAAACGTAGCGCATTAATTTGCCTGCTGAAAGTTTTTGAATCCCCTCTGACGTGGTTTAACCCAGCAGGTGGCTCGGCACCACGCAGTTGTTTGCTCTCTGCCCTCCTTCCCAGTGGGATGGAGGAGAGAATAGGGAAAAAAAAAACAACAAGAATTTGTGGGTTGAGATAAAACCATTCACTAAGATAGAGGAAAGGGGAAGGATAATAGATCAGATTATATATATATATATGTATGTATATATATGAATGTATATGACAAGTGATGTACAAGCAATTGCTCACCACCCCTGAACCAATGCCCAGCTAGCCCCCAAGCAGTGGAAGAGAGCAAGATGTACTCCACCCCCCTTCAAAACTCCTTCTGCATGTTGTCATATGGTACTGAATATCCCTTTGGCCAGTTTAAATCAGCTATCCTGATTCTGTTCCCTCCCAGCTCCTTGTGCCCTTCACTGGGAATGGCCTTGGCTCTGCACAGCACTGCTTAGCAGCAGTCATAAACACCAGTTTGGTACCAACCTTGTTTTTCTCCTAGAACCAAAGCATAGCATCATACCAGACATGAGAAGGAAACAATTGCGTCCCAGCTGAAACTAGGGCACGTTCCTATCAAATGCTTTGAGAAAGTAACAACTTTAAAGTATCTGCCTCCAGAAGACTGAATTTTGACTGTCCTTTCTCTGGACTTCTGTTTTTCAGTAGTTGAATCCCCTCACTGGACAAAATGCTATCAACTAACGAATGTTAGACATGAAATGAAATGAATGAAAGACACCGAGTCCTCACTGTCTTTTTCACTCTTCAGAGATGCATGAAAAAATACGTAAATAAAGGTGCTAAGCAGTCTTTTAAGCCATCACTTGCTAATGTATGCTTTTTAAAATTAAATTGGGGATATCAGAAACTAAGTTATAAGGATGTTTCTTCACCATCAGTCTGTCTGAGCTAGTTGATATCTTAATGGACATTAATATAGAAGTTAAAATAAGAAGAACTTGGTAAGCAGTTTATTACAACCTGTGCAGTTGTTTTTTGTTGCTCTGGGATAGTAGACAACAAGAACAAAAGATGAAAGTTCAACATTTGTTTAAAAAGGTTGGTTTGAAAATAAAATCAGGAGATGGCAGGCTCTAACTGTGTGTTCCCTCTAGAGCTGATATTATATTCTGATTCTGATATTCTGATATTACTTGTTGTGCTCTTGTTTCACAGAATGGTCTTTGTGTATGATCCTACTATTTTTATTGAACACATACGAAAAAATCCCAGCATACAATTCTTTTTTCTTGATAGCACATTCTGCCTTTCAAACACCACTTGTAATAATGAGGTAATCTTTATTAGGTTTAAAAATCATAGAATCATAGAATGTTTGGGTTGGAAGGGACATTTAAGATCATCTAGTTCCAAGCTCTCTGCTATCAGCAGGGACACCTCCCACTGGACCAGGTTGACTGGCCTTGAAAAATCGATGCTTGGAAAAGTAAACATGTTTATGAACCGTGGGGAGCAAGCAGTGGATGCCCAGCAAGGGCAGGTCTTCTATTTGACAGAATAACCATGTGGTCCTGAGTCAAAGCCAGACCCCATATGGGCAATCTGCTTGCTGCGAGGAGAGCCCAGGGGAAATCCAGTGAGCAGAAAGAGTCTGATATCCATGCAGCCAGCTAGTGGAAAGGTTGTAAGAAATGTGTACCCAATTACACTAATTTAGGTTTCTTTTATCCAAGTGCCTGTTCAAAATTGCCAAGCTAGCTAAGCTAAACCTGCTTTTATCTCTGGTTAAAATGGAGCATCTCTAAACTAAGGAAGTACATGGGTGACAGTTGGGCATCTCTTTACAGTCTTGTTTTGCAAGTTGAATGTGCGCTCTTAATGAAACAGGCTTTCCTTCAAAGCTATTTTTGTGAAAACATTGGGATTTTGGCCAAAACATTTAAGTGGAAAGCATCTGCTTTGTCAAAAAAAAAAAAAAAAAAGACTTAAAAAAGAATAAGGAGACACAAATACCTGACAGTGGGAGGCTGTCACTCCAAAGCAGTCCCTCAGCACTGCACAGCTTGTGGGCTTTGGGAGCCCCCAGCCTTGGTGTGAGGTCCCAAAATGCAGCTCTTATCTGGATGTGCTAGATGATACTGGTTTTAAGGATGTTTCAGTACTGGTTATATCAGTTGTGTGAGGTGAATTTTGGTGCTCTCAGCCCACAGGCTCTAGGCAGCACCTGGGTTTCTAGGACTGGTCACCCCAGTTGTATAAGCTAACACTGCACCCTGAGAAGGCTTGGCCCCAGCCAAGCTGTGACTTCTCACCAGTATTGCTCTGAGGTGGGAACAGGTTTGTGGCAGCTCTGCCCGCCAAGCCTCCCAGCATGGGCACCATTGCTCTGCCAAAACCTGCTCCGTGAATAAGCTGGCCCGGCACAAAGGCAGCTCAGCCCCCACGCCGACCTCGTCCTCGGGAGAAACTCCACATGAACAGCACACCTCACACAAGCCCAGCTTTGCTAATGCTGCCTTCTGTGCTTGGCATTGCTGTACAAGGCCCAAAGATAGTTGAGGTGGAGACAGGAACCTTCAAAACAACAACTGGGGCGCTCTGATTTGCAGTCTGATCACGCCTTTTTTGCTCATCAGTGTCCCTGACAGGTCCCATACACTGCATACAGCTGGCTATGCTGGTTCTGTGCCAAATGAGAATTTCCTGGTGTGAAAAGAATCCTCAGTTGTCTATTTTGTGTTCTTTCTGGGCTTCCAGAACAGTACAAATCATGTTTAACTGGGCTATAGAGCTAGCAGTGAATACCTTCAAGCAAACCCATAAATCAGAGAGTGAAAGCCGGTTGTTATTGTCCACAAAATGCAAAACGAGATGTCTGATGTTCCCTAAATTACTCTTTTACTGAGCCATATTGAAATGATGAAGACTATTTCTGAATTCAGTGGTAATACGTATTTCTTTCCTCAGGCATCTATAGTGACATTAAGGCTGCTGGTCATGCATTCCCCTAGTGGAAGAGCAGAAGCAGCCGGGGTCTTTTCTTCTACATCACTGTAAATTTAGGCAAACTTCATTGTCTAAAACATAATTAATTAACTCTGTACTTACACTGGTTTGACTCTAGTCATGGCCTGGCCTCCCATCTATGGATAAGGCAGCTATTTAATGGCTTGTAGAAAAGTGGTGCAGTGGAACACAGAATCTGTATCCTAACTGTAGGGATTTTACTTGATGGTCAAAATTTTGAAAACATAAAGCTGGCCTAAAGTTTTGCTCATTTCCTTCTAAATCCTTCCCAGCACCTGTGCTGGGTGAAAAAAAAAAGAGGGGGGGGAGGGGGAACTCACATTCAGGTACAGATTTCCAACTGACAAAAGCAGTCTTGAGTGATTTGAATGCTGTGCTTCATTTTTCTGTCCTGTTCTCGTAACATCTCAGAGCAAAGGTGCCTATTTCCTTAGCAGATAAAGCTGCACTGCCAACTAGAGTTTGCAGCTTAGCAAGTGACATCCTGGCTGCCAGCCTGGCAGCTGCCCTAATGCAACTAATTGGAGGTTCATCTGCAGTGTGGTGAGCCCTGCGATCAGGGATTTTGCCTTTGACTGTTAACTTTAAAGTGGAAAACTGCAGCATGCTGGTTTTAGATTGCTCTTAGTGTTTATTAAGTGGTTCTTGGTTGACTATACTGTGTGATCATTCTTGTCCTGTCCTTATGGGTGTGATCCTGTGTATGCAGTGCTGACACTGGAAGAAATCCCAACTGTGCAGATGATGCCTTGCCAACACAACCCCTCTGCTGTTCAGGCCATCCCCTCTTGGAGTTCCTAACACACATGCTGATGGGTCATAAAAAAGAACAACGGCATCCCTGAATTTTGACATCTTGGGTACAAAATCAAAGGGGCATGTACTAGTTGCTTTACGTTCTGGGTTTGTCAGTCTGTCTGCACTGCAGCCCTGCTCCTTGTTAAGCACTTTACAAGATGCTTGATGATTCTTTTCAGAACATCCAGACTGATGCCATCCACGTGTTTTCTGGGATGTTTTGTATCCATGTGACCATCTGATCAATCTTGCTTAAATGTTGCATATCCTGTTATAGCCACTACACAGGTCTGCAAGGGGGAAGCAGAAAGTAATTTCCCTTCACCACTGTCTTGCATCAAACTCTTCTTTAGGATTGCCTTGCAGAGAGGTGAGCGCTGGGAGCTCTGTTGTCTTCTACTGCCATGTCCAGAATTGTTTGATTTTCCCACTTTAAAATTCTATAGCTGGAAGAATGTGGCCAGATGCTGTAAGTTCTTACTGTAAATAGAGAAAAAGCTTCAAAGAAATGATGCTGAAGGAAAAGTCATGGGATAGGCAACAGTGTCTGGGACTACCTGCTGGAAGGTAGAAAGAACAGCTTGTGGCTAAGATTATAAAGACCTGTCTTTTCGCATTCTTTTTTAGGATTTCATTCCTTAATCCATCTCTCTTTTTCACTTGGCATCTCAGACTTTGCACAGCTAGATATTAAATCCCATTGGCAATATGTAGTGTGGAACCCTGAAGATCTCTGTCAGTGCTGTGCAGTAGGGTGCAGTGTGTCTCAAAAGTTCATGCATCCAGTGGATCCTGAGAGCCCCTCAGTTTTGTTTTAGAGCAACATGGGGCGGGGAAGGGGGAGTTCTGACTGTTTTCATCAAGAATTTTCCCAGCAGCAGCACAACGCTGATCTTATTGCAGGCAAGGAAGGAACATTTGTTTCCGAGTTGGCCCCAGCACTCGGATTCCTGAAGACTTTAAACATCCCAAACTATGTCTAAACATAATTTGCCTAAACATAATCCCTCTTTTGTCATTCTGACTTCAGAATCTACGCATGCAGCTTTAGAGCTGTGACTTTCCTCTTAATTGTCTCAGCAAAAATGTTACCTGTGTACTTGGGCTGAGAAATATTTTGAAACGTGTGGATCAGTACAGAACAGATGAGACATCTGCTGATTTTTTTTTCCCCCTCGTGTGTGTATACATGCTGTACATTACACATCGTAAAAATAAACAGAATGAGAAAATGTGTGGAGATATCAAGCAATGAGAGACTGTGTACATGAGCTGCAACATTTCTCACATCAGTCTAATGATGTGAATTTCCTTGCTGCACTCCATTCTCCCGATGCATTCTCTATGCTGAGTGGATAGTGTCTCCAGCTGGTGACAGGAGGGCATTTTTTCATCATAAACCAATATGCATTTCATTTCAGGCCACCTTATGTTTTTACAAGATACACTTTTTCTTTTCAGAAGACTATTTGAGAGTGAAATTGAATAAGGGAGTTTTAATAGTACATGAAGTATGTGGGTGGCTTTGCTTGCTGTGTTTTAGGTGATGCTGCACCTTCAATTTAACAGACAATGCTATGCTTCAGTAGACCATTATATTACTCCGCTATTCCTAACATAGCAGTCATATCGAAATTGTATTTCCACATTATACAAGCATGGTTAATTAAACCCAGATATCAGCCCAAGTGCATACAATAGCTGTGTGTGGGTAAAGGAGAAGCAATGAGTTAGAAGAAAAAAAAAAAAGGGAATTATTCTAGAGAATAGAGACAGAACACCGAAGGGAGGAGAGCAATTGTATGCAGACTGACCTGTGCTGTGTGCCCTGTGGCCATGTGGGGTAGTTGGGGTTTCTGATAATTTTTTGTATCATTATTGTAGGAAAAGACACACTTTACCGCATGGAACTAAAATGGGATACTGGAAATGAAGCGTAACTGACAGTGTTTAAGATAGATGTTCAGCAAAGGTTTACTTAATGTCTCTGAAGTGCTAGGCATAATAGAGCTGTGGGTTTAACATGTCTGGAATAGAAAATATGTGTATCCTCTGCACTCTCCTTCCTTCCTGTGCCAGTTGGCTTTTAATGCATTGCTGAAAACAATGAAGTACAAATAGCATCCATGAAAGAAAAGTTGATACTCAGACTGAGATTGTGTGGGGTAGAAGAATTATTTGTTTAGTCTTTGATCATACTCCAGGGAGGCAAAAGAAGCCACAGCCAAGTTACCTCTGGCTGTTGAGCAAGGCGCCCTCAAACGTGTGAAGGGGAAAGCAATGCAGGGCTCCTCTGCGGACCTTTGTAGAGAATGAAGAGTCCCAGCATGTAAAGTGCTTAATGTGGAGTTGCCTGCTGTAAATAACTCTACTGTCATCATTTGAATTTTCCTTTTCTTTTTTTTCTTTTCGGCTCATTTAAGTTCAGAACCTGAGCTTCAGGGAAAAGATGGCTCTTTTAAGTGGTATTTAAAAATATTTTTTTTTTCCTTTGTGCTCTCTTTATTGGCATCTCTTGACCATAAACCTACAGAGGGAGAGTTCACTCTGTTACTGATCTGTCCTCTAATATTCTATTCAGAGCATGGCTTATGTCTATTGAAAATCCATCCAAAGAAACCCTGAAGGCACAGGTGATTTTTGGGAAAAAAAGAACATTCCTGCACTGAGTAGCCTGATAAAAGGACTGACTTTGGCTGAATTACTGAACTGAGCGAGTGTAGCTCTGATGACAGTGGTTAAAGTGCAGTTATTTAGGGCAAGCACCGCCAAATTAAACCTAGCTGAAGTTTGCTGGGCTTTCATTTAGCACTGCAGAAGGCTTGCTGTTGTTTACAGAACTAGAGTATTAATCCTCAAACTTAATTCTTCTCTGTTTTCATTGGAATTAAGCTGATCTAGTGGTTGGTAGTCTCCTACAGCAGAGTGGGTGGAATGAGGTGATCTTTAAGGTAAAACCCTTCAAACCCCAGCCATTCCGTGATTCTATGAAGCTCATATACTAAAGAAGAAAGTGGAAGAAGAAACGTGCTGCTGCACGAGATGTGGCTTGTTCCAAGGTTGGACGTTGGGTGTGGGCTGGGATCAGGCACAGATCTGGAAGGAGAATGCTGTGGAGGTGGGGACTGCCGTGTGGAGCGTGGCCGTGGCTACGGATTGTGCTGCTGTGAAATGTAATGCCTGCCGTTGGGCTTTAGGTGGTATGTCAAGAATGGGCTGTTAATGAGCTTGGTGAAAACGTATGCAAGAAGTTGCAAAGCATATTGGAGAGACTCTCATGGGATAATTTTTCCTTTTATCGAAGGAGGCTTGTGTTGATGGGCTTTTGTTTATTTATTAATTACAGAATCACAGAATTGCAGGGGTTGGAAGGGACCTCCAGAGATCATCGAGTCCAACCCCCCTGCCAAAGCAGGTTCCCTACACCAGGTCACACAGGTAGGCATCCAGGCAGGTCTTGAACGTCTCCAGAGAAGGAGACTCCACCACCTCCCTGGGCAGCCTGTTCCAGTGCTCCGTCACCTCACTGTAAAGAAGTTCTTGCGCACATTTGTGCGGAACTTCCTATGCTCCAGTTTCTGGCCGTTTCCCCTTGTCCTGTCTCCACTCACCACTGAAAAGAGTCCGGCCTCGCCATTCTGCCCCCCACACCTTAGATATTTATAGACCTGGATCAGGTCCCCTCTCAGTCTCCTTTTCTCAAGGCTGAACAGACCCAGTTCACTCAGCCTTTCCTCATAGGGGAGATGCTCCAGGCCCTTCACCATCTTCGTGGCAAGATTACCTTTCAGGAGAGAACACTTTTCGCATACTTCTTCACACTGCCCTTCTTCTTATTCTGCTTTTTGGTTCTAGGGGATCATTTAAGCAACTGGCTTACATGTGATTTTTAATATGTGAACCTTCATTTTCTCATTCATGAAGTGCTCCCCACTAAATTTTTGCTGACTTCAATCATTAGCAAATTAGATTTATCTTTATTACTTCTTAGCAAATTAAAATATTTTTACTATTCAGAGTTTCAGAAATTCTCGAGTAACTTTTCTTGTTGCAAAAGGTTCTGGAACTCTGTGCTGTACAAACAAATCAGGGTTCTCCACAGTAATGTCATCAGCCTTTGCCATACGGAAATTTCAACATTTATATATACCAAAGCCTTGGTTAATCAATACATTTCTGTATGTTGTGAAAGCAGGTACAGTTTAAATGTAAATTTAGTGAAAATTCCTCTCTAGTTTTCTTAGTTCCATCCAGACTACAATAACTTCACATCTATACTGCCATATACATATATGCCTTATAGATAGATATTGATGCCTTATAGAATGCCTTATAGATGCCTTACAGAAGCATACGGTTACATGTCTCACACTCAAATCTCAGCCTCAGATCCGAATTTATTTATGTCACATTTTGGGGCTCTTTGAAATTACTTTTTACGTTGTTTATATTGCATTAACACTTTTCACATACATGAGTTTCAGTTTTTTTCCTTATTTCTTTTCCTTTTCTCCAGGATCAGAAATTCAGAAGTATAGTTGGCTGTAGTGCATTTCTTTGCATACCTGTCCTCCGTGCTTTCTGATCAGGCCATACCAATGGGTGAATTACTTGAAATCAAGCAGTCAGCAGTTTTCCCTTGCTCCCCACAAGTCCTGAAGTTGTTTTTATTCCCTCTGTGAAAATGGCTATGTCAGAACAGAGTACAAAAGGAATCAGATTATACTTCTTATTACAAAACCACCTGGAACTCAGTGGGAACATCCCACTCCTCTTTGCTTTCCAGGGCTTTGATCCACTTGAAAAGCCTCATCCACTGTCATGAGGGCTTACCTCCCTGCTAACTCAGCACTACAAAAAAGTAGATTTAAACTGAAGTTAAGTCTTGAAGATGCCCAAAAGAGGTTTTTTACTGTGTTTCATTTTCTTCCCAACACTTGGTTTGGGTCTTCTAGGCAAAATCCAATACTGCCAGCTTCAAGAATCAAGAACCCAAAAGGCAGCCTCCTTTTCTTTCCCTTCTCTCTAGGAAAAATAAAAAACCAGAATAAAACAGGTTAGTTTAAAACTGCAGAAATTACTTCAATCATGGCGGCCAACAAGGAGCTGCTTTTGAAAGGGAAAGTTGAGATTTTCATGTCATTTCATGACTGCATCTCAGAAAGTCTCCACTGCTGTGAGAACTGATGTTGCTGCTGTCCATCTGCCTTTGTGACTTATTATCAATGGCCCATCTCTGGCAGCCCATTAACTTCATGGACAGACAGGCTCCTAACAGAACCTGACCCAGTTCTACCCAGTTCCTTCCAGCCTGGCTTCTTTGTGATGCCTGCATCCTGGGGGGTACCAGAAGAGGTGGAAGGGCAAACTAGAAGGTGAAGATGTCCCACTTAAATCCTTGGTTGGCCTTTGAGACCCATGCTGGTGTGAAGGCTTTGTTATTTACACACACATGGATGAATTTATGCACACACGTGCATGAAGGCTGCTGCACGGTGCCTGTGTGCCCCTCTTGCTCATCTCTTTAATATTCGATAGCTGTTTGGCAGCCAGCAAAGAAGCTGAGCTTTGTTATGTAACTCCTAATAGAACTTGGGGTTTGATAAAGCTTCTTCATCATGAGAATTACAGCTTATTTCTCACTTCTTTGCATCCTGATATTAGCCTTTGATGTCTGGACTTGGCTCTCGCTGCAGCTAGGCTCTCTTGTGGTAATTCATAGCTGTGCAGCATAACAGCCTGTTCAGCGTTCTGTCAATTAAGGAAGTGCCTAATGATGTCTAGTTAAGGTTGAAAATGGTTTTCTCCTTCACAACCAGGCAGCTGGGCACTGGAAGACTGCCACTGCCTTTTTGGGATTTCCAAACCCAGTTGCAAGGAGATTATCCCATCCCATTTCTCCTCCTAAACTTATACTGTCCTGCTTGCTTGCTCTTACTACATTGCAATAGAAGGATTAAATGGAGTTCACGTTCCCATTTTGCCTTGATGTTTTGGAGCATTTCAAAATATAATGTGACTGCAATAAAATGTGCTTGGAAAAAAACTAGAAGCTTAGAAGGAAGTTTAAAGTTTCAGGAAAAAAATGAAGTGTCCAAAGCAGCTGGCAAACAGAAGATAATTTGAAAGCTTATAACTTCCCTGACTTCTTCGAAGCTGAGATTCTCTTCTGGGCTTATCCCTGTCCCTCGTCTGTGTTCTTAAAGAAAATCTCTGGCAACTATTATTCTCTGTGTTACTACAAGACTATATTCAGTACTTAAGCTTTACAGGGTGGGGGAAAATCCCTAACATGACCTTCAGTCTTGGGAATCCTTCTTTCTTTATCTTTTAGAATATGTCCACAAGTACTGACTTCCTTTTAGCTTTTTATTTCATGTGCTGTTGAAGCCAGTGCTGTGATTTCATGTATTTTTAAGTTGGTAGATTGAACTGCAGGTGATAAAGGCTCTACTTTATCCTACACACTAAACTGCCTTTATTAATCCCTTGGGCTTATCATGAGGCTCCAGACTTTTTTCTCGCTCCCTCAAAGAAGTGAGCTTTGTGTCACAGAGGAATAGCTAACGGACAGTGCTAGGATCTGGGGACGTCTGTCCGTCTGCCCATTTGGAGTTCAGTGGTTTCTATGCTGTCACCACATGGCCAGCGTGAACCAAGTTGAGACCTTCAGCTCATTGCACATTGGCCCCATTAGGTACGCTGATGGCTTTAAGTCCCTGCTGGTGACCTTATTGAACTCTTTATGGGTTTTGTGTCTGGAGATAACAGATGACCACCACAATTTTCCAATTTAAAGATTTTGCTAAATCAGCATGCATTCATTTTTCACAAATTAGCATGGTTAAAGCATGTACCAGAACCCACTTTTGTGTACATCTCCGTGAAGAGCCATATAAATATATTGTTCTGAATAGCTGTTATCAAAATAGGAAAAGGAATAAAGTGATGTGCACTGAGGAAGTTTATTTCCTTGGGGGAACTTGGAAAAGAATGCAATTTTGTAAAATAAAAAGGCAGTATTATTTTCAGGTGACAATATAGCAGCAATCAGGTGTGCTTTAATTTAAGTTTTAATAGGCACACACTTAATCAAAACTCATAACAGTTTGTTCACAAGGAAAACACTTCCCCAGCTTCTGTTTCCAGGTGCCAATTTCCAGGGATCTTTTTCCAGTTCGTAGAAGTTTCTTACTACCTAGCCTTTGAAAATCAACGTTGAGTTATCCTGAATAGGAGGGTTCTAGTTTTTACCCATATGTGGATGTACTTAAAAAACTAAAGTTATCTTTTGTTACCTTTTAAGTAGAAGGAATGTAATTTCTCCTCTCCTGGTCCTCTGCAAAACAAAGCTACGTATGAGATAATTAATTTTTAGTCTCTGCAGTTAAGAAAGTTTTTCACATCGAAAGGCTTACTTTTTCCAGAGTATATCCCAATAATGTTTTTTTCCCTGCATATTTTTACAGTTTACAAACAAGCACACAAATCTTTGTGAAGGTAAATAAGCTGGCTTTGATCTGTGATTTTATGCCAAGAGGAGTAAACTCCTGAAACTTGCCATGGGATGTAGGTGAAACCTTGCCTTAGCAACATTAAAAGAGAGGTTGGAAGTTCATGAGGAGACTTGCAAGAATAATCCAGAATTTTTGTGGTGTCTGGCAGAAGATTTGCTGGGGATTCCACATCTCTGCTGAATTGCAAGCATCCTAGGATTTCAAGCAATATACCAAACTAATTATTCCAAGATCTGAACTTTTCTAACTTGTCATAATGTATTCTACATGTTTTGCAGACTATACTAGTATTACCAGTATTAGCCTAAATTAAAAAAAAAATTAGCTACAAATACCTGCACAAGGTCTAATAAGGTAAAAGGTGCTTTGCTAGTTACTTTAAATACTTCCAGCATCAGGAAAATAAAACCTAAACTGAAGGATGGAAGTGGCCTGTAGGTGTTCTTTCTGAGCTGTTCTTATGAGAACAGGCAGCCACCAAGCCAGGCACAGCAAACTCCTCTGTCTCTTATTACTAAAGATCTGAGGACTGAAGAGTGTGTGTTTAAAGGGTACTGCTGACATATAAAATGACAAAAATATGCAACTGCCAAATGCACATTTAAGTCAATTAAGTAACAACACAAAATCTGCAGTGAGCACATTTTATAATCTCTCAGAGTGTTTGGTATGGAAACCTGGAAGGAAAGCCCCGTGTGGGATCCCTTCCACCTCTGAACAGATAACACTGAATATAAATGTTGCTAAGATACAACTATGCAATGGGCCCTAAAAAACAGGTGAGTGTCTGAAGACTCAAATTCTGGAAGAAATAGAAAAAATGCAGATGTGACAAATGTCCTTAGTGAAAAAGAGAGTGAATGCTGATACATGAGGACCATGAAGGGACGACAGTGTTCAGGTCTTTGTATTGCTGAGTGTCCAAAGGGGTGAGAAAGAGAAAACTGAAAACCTTCCTTTCAGTTATATCTGGAGGTCTAATAAAAGACTGTACCTCTCCATACAAACCTTTCTTTCGTGGAAAGATTTACATGCCTGTGTGACATGAAATCCATTAAGCGGGTCTAATTAGACATCCATGCCAGAACATCCCAAGTTAATGAAATACATCTAGTCAAAAGGAAGTCTCAAAGGAGCACCTAAACGGGAACAATGCTTGATAAGTTATCTTTGGTTTCCTCCTTTCCGTCTTGTAATGAAAATGTTCAGGCAGCCAGAATTAATAACACTCTGAATGGTAAAGAAAGGATCCCAGACTGCTGGCACTCAAAAGGAAGTTGGATGCGTGGACATTTGATAAAGCAACTGAGAGAATCAAACTGATCCCCTTGGCCAAAATGATTGAAATCTGATTCCGCCTGGTAGGTAATATTGTCCTTCCTATTTGCATTTGTCTTATACATTTTTTCCAGTTTCTTGTTATTCAAAGTTATATGATATGAAACATAACTAATGTGGCAATTTAATCAAGACTTGCCTTGCATCTCATTTAAAGCATAGTTATTTCCCCATCTATGAGGCACACATATATGTATGTATAGCTTTTTATAGACGTGGTCCTCCTACGCCATACAGGAAACGAATGTCAAAGCAGACAGTAAAGCCAGACACCACTTCCTGCTGAAATCCTGAAAGGAGGGACAGGCAGGAGAAAAAATGTGGAGCATTGGTGAGAGGGGAATATCTTGTAAGACCCTCCAAAAACACGAGGAGCTGGAAAGGCATGAGCCAGCTTCACATGCCTTTCATGCCCTGCTCTGGGTACCTGGTGCTAGCAACAGTTCCATCCTCAAGGCCCACAGAATGGGTGCACTTGTAGGACAAAGATGGGGATGGAGATGGATACATGGCTGTTCTTTGCTCCCATACAGACCTTCAGCCCTGTCATATTGGACCAGTTGCTTGGAGGATGGATGAGGTGCTCCCCTCAAATAAATGCTCGAAGGTTCTTGTTCTAAAGGATAATTTAAGATGATGGAGGAAATTAAAGCTGTTTTTTTTTTCCTCTTGTTCACTTTCAGTCGTTTACTCCACAGCAGTGTGCTGCTCCATGTCTGGTTTCAGATGTGCAAATCCTCAGGAACCCAAAGGGAAAAATCTCTGATGGATCCAATGCCATGGGTTGCAGCACCCATGTAGAGGCACTCAGGTGGCTTGCAGGGCTGCCTGCAGGTCAGCAGCATCCTCAGCTTTGTGTTACTCCACTCAGTCAGGACTCAGACCCTTCCAGAATCATGGGGCGTACCCTTACATGTTCAACTTTCCTGCCCTCTTTGAGAGTAGAGTTTCTGGCAGATACTGTAACAGTACAGGAAAAAAAAAACGATTGCCATGGTTGGAGGTTGGACCTGGATGAACTTTCAACACCCCTTCTAACTCAAATCATTCTATTATTAATTTTTAATTTCCATGAAAAGAAGCCACATCTGCTCTAGCGTCAGCAAATAAGAAGCATATTTTAAATGGCTTTGTTCTCTCATAATATTTGTCGTTGATATGGCTTAGCAGCTAATTATGGCCCTAGTCTGTCCTTCCTCATTCACACTGGAACACACCACGCAAGGTAGCTGTACACTCATGGACGAGGAGCAGTCACACCTACTAGCTATTGCATTACTGTTGACTGATGGCTTAAATTAAAATCTTGTACTTCACTTTCATTAAAAAGAAAGAACACTGCTTGGGTAGAAGGAGAGAAAATAGCAGTCTCTAAACATAATGGCTTTAAGGGGAGGCTCAGATTGGGTATTAGGAAGAAGTTTATTCTCAGAAGGAGTGATGAGGCAGTGGCACAGGCTGCCGGGGAGGTGGTGGAGTCACTGTCCCTGGAGGTGTTCCAAGAACTGTGTGGATGTAGTTTAGTGGGCATGGTGGGGATCGGATGGTGGTTGGACTAGGTGATCTTTTCCAACCTTAATGTTTCTTTGATTCTGTGGCTTCCCAACATTTAGAGCAAGAAGTTGTGACACACATGGTGCAATTATCAGGACTGCCCTCTCTAAGCCTGTAGATGATGTACAGAGGTTAGAACACAGACAGAACTGCTCTGTGGCATGCCAGCTGCCCTACCTTTCCTGGTTCATGCTGCCTCTGGCCATGAGTAGGGAGATGTTTTTTGGATAACCAAAATAACTAAGCCTGGGGAATGTTGATCTGCAGGGCCTTGTGCCATTTAATTTTACTTTCTTGTGGGAGGGAGTAGAGAGGGGAGAATACAGTTTGCAGTTTTCTATATAAGTCTGCACGTGTGCGTGCATGCATGTGTGTGTGCCCACATGCACGTGTACGTGTCCGCATGCTTTTCTGCACAGGTCTCGACTACACATGCTGCCAGCTTCCTTTGGCCCTCTGAAGCCCTCGGAAGCAGCAGGATGCAAAATCTGGCAGCAGGAGCTGACCCTCACCAAGGCCTCTTCTTTGAGAAAATTAATTTTCTCCTTACAATATTCAAAAGAGGGAAAATAGCTTTGTACTTTCAAAAATAATCTATAAAGCAAAATGCCTAGTATGCACTACTGGTTGCACTGTGCTGGGCTACAGATATATTTCTATCGTTAACCAGGAGATTAATTTAGGCTTGGCATATAATGAATCAAGAAGATTTATAAATAATTGCCTCAGCGATAAGTCAGAGAAAAATCTTACATCTGCTTCTTTGTTAGTACTTCTGTGGTGCAGTTGTTTTAGGAAAGACCAAAAGCAGGCAGTGGAGATTTTTTCCTCTTTTTTTGTGCCAAGCTGTTGTTGGGTTGCTCTGAAGTGGTGCTCACAGTCAGCGCAATGCTCTGCTGCTGCCTGGGGGACATTCAGCCCCTCCAGCTGGTGTTTTCATGCAGCACAATGGATGCACCTCCTGCAAATCATCACTGTGTCCGCTGCATTTTGCAAACGTAATTGGGAGGATTGCAGGCTAACAGGCAGGCTGGCCTTTGCTTCTTGCTGGAAGGACTGGGTGGGAGGGTGGAGGAGCAGCAGTAAATGCCCGACATTCTTTGTGCTCCCGTTGGGTGTTTTTTGACCTCTCTGCAGAGAGGCTCTCATAAATACCCAGCCGCAGTCCGAGAGCTGACGCAGTCTTTACAGACCTGCCCTTTACAGCTGTAGGAAGGACACCAGCAAGCAGGCGGGATAACTGAGCTACCACTCTTCTTTGGTGCAGCCTTTGTTTCCAATGAGCTGGAGCTGCTCTCTTGTCATGTTTCTTATTTAACTATTTCTCCTTCTACTTCAGTCTTTCCAGAGATGATTTTCTCCCTTTTTTCCTAAGCCATCAATTCACACTGTGATCTGAGACGCTGAGGGAGCAAAGGCTCTGATGCCAAACTACTAACAGATTTAAGGTATCAAGAGGCAAGGCTCAGGAAATAACTCATTTGTTCAGGCATTCAGAGCAAATATTTATAAATTTCTTCAGAAATAATTCCCACTAAGTGAAGCCAAAAAAGCAAAAGGGTTTTTCTGGGTTTTTTGAGATTCATGTGGATGACAAAGGGTAGCCTTGAGAACAGGGGAGGAAGAAGTGATCCGCTTTGAATTCCTGCAAGTTCTGCCTTACACGCTAAATGGAGTAGGATGTGTTTTGTCCAGGAAAAAGGACCTGGATGATGAAGTCTCTGGAAGAAAATCAGGGCCTTTCCTGACTGGCTGAAAAGCAAACGAAATGTCAAGATCAGGAAATGGAGAGCTGAGTGCTTTGGAAATAGACTTCACCATAATTCTTTTAGGAAAGCCTGGTTGTTAGGCCTCATCAAAAAGCTCTGCAGGGGAGCTGTGATGAAAAAGGGAAAAGTAGAAATCAACATACTCCTCTTTCAAGAAAAAGTTGAAATTTTTCTGAGATTAAGCTTAATTGCATTAACTGTGTTCTATGAGGTTTGCTCCTCTTATTATATTTTGTTGGCCCATGATATCAGAAGCCGATGTTGGTGGTTTGGCAGTAGAGGCTGAACCTTGCCATCAGCATCCCGCTACAGGTTGTTGCCATGCGACATATGGCAGCAGAGGGGCATTCTGACACGATGGTGTCTGATGATGTGGAAGTGCATGTGAAGCAAAGGTGTGTCATTGAATTCCTCCACGCAGAAACAGTGGCACCCACTCACATGCTTGCTGAATATTGATGGAGAACAGACAGTGTGTGTGAGCACAGTCAGGAGCTGAGTGGTACATTTCAACAGTCGCTTTAGTGCAAAATTTGTTTGTAGGCAGTCTCAGTTTGGAGTACAACTGTGTGAAATTAAGAAAAGCTCAGGGAACTTATTCTATGTCCAATAGAATAAGTTGTGAATTTCACAAAGCCTGTGAATGATTTGTGAACAGGCTGTGAGGAGAAGCCACAAAACAAAGACCTTATCTCATGCATTAGCATCTCCCATCACACCATGAATGAAAGGAGCTGAGAGATGGGCACATAAGTGTAAGGCACTGGTTTATCTGCAGCATTGCAAGTCTAGATGTTGATGTTCATATTTTAACAAAAAAATGCTTAGCTGAATCCTAGAAACAAACAAACAAACAAAATGCCCACAGTTACAAAGCAAGGCACTCTCCCCTATGATACTGCACACAAATAAACTGCTTAGAAATTGCATTATATTTGTCCAGAAAACAACTTGGAATAAATGTGGTGAAATCCATGTGCATCCCAATGAAGTGTTATTCTCTTAGTGCTGTTCAGAGTAGGGGCCAATTCTTCCTGCACTTCTGGCTTGTCTTGCCTTTGAAAGCCTGTATTTGTGCATTGCTACTCTTAGGCAGACACAAAGCAGGTAGATCCCTCTTCGACTTCTGATGGGCATTAACCTTTTGTGTTAGATCCACCTTGGCTTTGTTTCCTGGCGCAGCCCCCAAGCCTGAGGTGAGACACTTTAAATTTTCCCCTCTGAAGATTAGAATAAATCTTTAATTCGATTTTGAACATTGCTGGAATGGCAGTCACCATTGGCAGGGGTCGTGGTAGTTATTTTAGCAGTGCAGAGGCATATAAAATGATAATTTAGGGCAGAAAATAATAAGGTTATAATACAGACTTGAAACTGGGTAGGCAGGGTATGGCTGTATAATGTGAAATCTGGCTTGGCAACCCAAGCTTGTGCATGAAGCTTGGTGGCATCTTTTCTGAGCAAGCAGACAGTAGGCAAGCATTTTGCTTCTGTTTGAAGGGCTGGAGCCATGGGTTGGTTTTGGACCTGGAGTAATGAGCAGCACTCTGTGCAGTACCTTGGGTTTCATTGAAACATTTCCCCTTCAAAGACTGCACCGGCTCAATGTACTTATGTTCTTAGATGTGATGTAGTCACAGTGCAGTGTAGTATGGCTTCAGGCAGTGAAAGCTGTAACTGCTTTTCTTGTGAAGTGGAAAGTATGTATAATGCACATGGTATCAGTGACTGGTGTTTTATTCATTAAAAGCATCCTAATTTTGTACCATTATGTCCTCAGCAGATCAGGCAGAACATATGCTTTGAATTGCAATCCGGAGGTTTAGTATACATTTCAGAAGGTCTGATGTCATCTTCAACTGCACAGGGCATTAAAATATCTCACAACTGATGCACAGTGTGAATACCCATCCATACGAAAATAATTCATACCTTAATTTATGGGCACTCAAACTCTAATTAGGGGTAGAGTAGGATATGCAGCATGTGTGAGAGGTCATGAACTGGCAGAGATTTTGCTTGTGAAGTTGTTGCTCCTGGAAAGACTCCCTGGTGCTTTCCATTGCCTTCACAACTGGTTCTGCTGTCAGTGGCACTGTTTGAGTGGGCAACCATAAATGTGTCTTTGCAAAGACATAAAGACACTTTCAGAATCAATTCACATATGCTGAAACACCCATATATACATACTGTGAATTAAAATATGTACCAGGGTCTCGCTTTCCTAGTTTTTCTGCAATCCCAAGTCTGCAATGTAAGCAGATAAAACAGAGATGGAAAACTGGAAACAAAACAGAACACAAGGGAAATAGCCCTGCTTGCCAAAAATCCTGTTTGCTCTCTCTTACTCTTGCTAGCAGTTCTATTTTGCCTGTGATGACTGTAAAAGCAAACAAATTGAACTGCCTGTGCTTTTTCTGTAAATTTTGGTCTAACTTTCCTCATGATTGCCTTCTGTGTGCCAGCCCTATATGGTATTTGTACGCACAGACTTTCTATTTAACCCATTTCACTTTATCCCCAAGCTTTACTGAGCAGTAGTTGCCTAACACATCACTAGGCGCACATGCAATTGCATTTTAGATGATTCTTGAATGCTCTGCCTCCTGCCAAGGACTCAGGTTGTCCTGAACGTAGCTCTGGGATGACTTGTGGCATGCTGCCTCTGTGCATAAAGGCAGGAAATGTCCATGGACTGTTTCTACAGGTGCTGTTTTTACCAGTTTGGGGAGGAAAGGGCTCGAATGGGAAACTTTGCTTATCTATGGGGTTCCTTTTCGTACTGGGCAAAGCTCTCCCTTACTGCAACACATCTTAAACATTGTTTCCAACATCTGAGCACTTGAAGAAAGCATTTTCCTAGCAGGTAAGAAAGGTAAATAAATAAAGAAAATAAATAAGCAAGTGCACTGTTTACTTTAAATATGTCCTTAAGCCACAGTAGCTGGAGTGCTGCTGGCTGTGGGAAATCTCTTTCACTGGTTTTAACTACATTGTTTTGCTTGGTTTTAACTGCCGAGGATTTTGATCCCCATCAGCTGAAACAAACTATTCTGAAACCAAAACAGGCATTTCCAAACTGGAATTTGCCCAGTTCTTAAATGGAAGTTATGAAAATGATGTAGCAGAAGTTTGATGTCGTCAGCTTCGCAGCTGAGGGATTTGTCTGCCTCTGTGCTTGTGTTTGGGAGCACTCCTGTTTCTACTGGTTGTTTTTTTACAACGTCTCTGCCTCCCTTCTCCCCTCCTCTCACCTGCCAGTGCTCTTCTGGATGCTCTGGTGGTGCTAATGGACTTCTCTCTCCCCACCTATTTATTCCAGTCCCCCTTCCAGCTCTTGGTGGCTCTTGGACATCATCTTTGTATTGCCTCCTTAGAGGACCAGGTATAATTTTTCCTTTTACGATCTTAAAAAAAAGTATAGAGCGATTTATGCGATCTGCCAAACAATTGCTTTCAGAGCACCATTAGTGAGGGCCTCTGCTTTCAGCTCTTTAACATATGACCTCAGCACATTGAAATGGCCTTTTCAGGCACTGGAAAACTCAACAAGATGTGAAAAGAAGTCAAAGTGAAAGCCCAGGAGTGTGTCATAACAACACTTAACAACTGGCCCTCTTTCAGGGCTCCTCAGGAAAAGCACATTAAGGCTAGAACACTGCACTTCCTCCACATTTTATATTCTTAGGTTACCTTAGCACCAAGGTGTTATTAACTCACCAGATCACTGGTTGCGTCTGAGCAGAATCACAAGAGCTGGCTGTTAGGAAAATGCACAGTTGAAATAGCTCTTCAGGAGGAAGCTGGCCTGTCTATTTTAGGAAAACGCTGTAACTTGAACAAGGCAAACCACTGCTAAATATTTTCCCTGCTATTTGCTAGCTGCTGACCTTTGTGAGGAACCATCCCACCTAATGCATGTCACTGAGGTCCCTTCTGTACAGTTGAAGGGAATAAACACTTCCCTAAATGTGGTTTAATTTCAGGCTTCTTTTGAGGGAAATGTATACCATTCTTCATCGGCTCAGTACAGAGGAAAGGTGCCTGTGCTTCTAATTTTTGGGCCTTGAATGGGTTTCTGAAATCAGGAGAGATGAATCTAAGGCCATGTGTGTAATTGTACCCTGCTCTTTAATGGCTTTTCCCCTTTGGACTGTTGAATTTATATGCATTCAAACACACATTGCACTGACATACCTGTGGTCAGCTCCAGAGTTTTCTTCTCTTTGAGTAATCAGGGAGCAAACAAACATCAAGCTTTGTGCAAATGTCAGGAAGTCCTCATGCAAGAAAACAGTGGCAGCAAGCTCAATGAGAGAGCAGGAAGAGGGAATGCATCTTGCATTTTAGGAATGAGCTGGCAGCTAAGTACAGCCAGTCAGGAAATGACCACTGCAAGCTGTTGCAGACTGACTTGTCTCCATCACAAATGACATTTCCAGTGAATGAACGTGATCTTACTGGACAGCATGCATGATCTGAGGAGTTTGGATCCCACCATCATACAGCACTACAGAAAAAAGTTTGGACAACCTGGTTCTACTGAGATCAGTAGATGAGGAAGGATGGGGAAAGGACTTCCCCTTGCAGAAAAGAAAAGAGAGTTATTTGGGAGAAATATACATGAAGGAGCACAGCTTGTGGAGTGAGAAAACTTCTTCTAAAATGTTCTTCAACGTTCCTAAAATGCAGCTGTAACTGACAGTGGAAGTTTTTGAGAAGAAGTTTTTGAGAATCAATAGTGAATTCAGCAGGAAATCTGTCAACTGTCTCTCTAGCATGAAAAGATGAAGTGAAACTGAAAGAAGAAATCATTTGGGCAAATGTCAAATTACGCAGATTACAGAAGATTTTGGGCAAGGACATGGAGAAAAGCTTAGGTATCATATGTTTTCTTAGGTTTTCTTAGGAGACCCAGGATTTGAACAGCTGGCTGCATTTCTGAGGTCAAATGTGAAGTTTAGGTTCTAAGGAAGATGCTGTGCCACTTCCCACTCAGATTAGAGTCCTGTTCCTACAAAGCTGGTTTTTCTTTCTTGGAAACCAGGTAGAGGATCAAGGAAGATATAAAACTAAGAACAAAAGTGGGAACAGTAAAGACTTCAGACTTAGATTTTTGCAAATAAATTGTGTTAAAGTGGTAAAGAACGTCAGATAAAGCAATAATCTTAATTCTTGGAAACTGAATACTTTAGACAAGTCACAGGAATGCAGCATTATCCCTGAAAGAGATGCAATGATCGTATAAACATTGTTTCTAAAAACTGATAGATTTGTTCCTAACACTGAAATGTTAAAATCAAGCTTGCAGATGTGTGGCATAAATGAGTGAGTTATACATACCCAAAGCTAGGGAAAACTAGGAGTTAACTGTGAAAGAATATTTTGCTATCAGAATGCAAAGGAGAGTTGTCAAGGGGAATTTTATTGGATGAGCTAGTATAGATTGTCTGATGGAATAGGATGCTACTGTCCAGAAGCCCATCCTGTTTCAGGATTATTAGAAAGGCAGTAATTAGAAATGAAGAAGCAATATTATAGCAAAATGGGGGGGGGGGGGGGAAGAGTGAGAGTTGGTAATCAATATAAGTTAGAAGTTACGAAGTGTAGAAAATTGATGAGGGAAGCTAAAGATATCAGAGAAAAATCAATGGTTAGCAGAGTTGGAGGCAGTAAAGATCATTTAAGTATGTTAGAAAGAAAAGACATCTTAGCAATAGTATGAGGCACTACTTGATGGAGATGGCAGAGTCGTCAGTGATGCAGAAATGAATCAATAATAATTTCTGTTTTGTATTTGGAAAGAAAAATGCAAGATTACGTGTATGAATCTCACGATGATTCTGAAGTACTTTCCAGCTCAGTGGTGACAAAAGATGACGTTGAGTGTCTACCAGGTTAGGGCACATTTATGATTCGTACTGCTTGCTATTCACATTCACATTGAAAGTCTCTTAATACGGAGAAATGCAAAACTTTGTGAATGAAGGCAGTGAGCACAGGACACATCTTCATATGTGGATGGGATCTAGGATGTTATGATATGTTCTAAGAACTAGGAGGTTACAGTTAACTGGTGAGAAGGTGAGAAGAAACCTAGAAAAATTGTTAAATATGGAGGAAGTTTTGTATCAAAAAGTGGTATTGATGAAATTAGGCTTGGGACAGGTCTGGACTATTGAAAAAATCAGGATGTTGAAGAGGGAAATAATAAAGTGCAGGTTTGGAACAAATATCTTACGAGGTTGTGGGTGCCCGTCCCTGGAGGTGTTCAAGGCCAGATTGGATGGGGCCCTGGGCAGCCTGGTCTAGCATTAAATGGGGAGGTTGGTGGCCCTGCCTGTGGCAGGGAGGTTGGAGATTCATGATCCTTGAGGTCCTTTCCAACCTGGGCCATTCTATGATTCTGTGAAACAAACTCAGTCTTTTTATGCTCTCCAGAAGAAAACGGAAAGGTGTTTTTATTTCTGTTTGCGAAAAAATTGCAGTTAATAACAGGTTCCTTAAGGCAGCAGAAAGAAGGCTGGCAAGAGTCAGTGGCTGGGAGTTGAAGTTTCATGACATCAAGTGAGAAATCACATTAATTGTAGTGTACACAGCTGAGCCTCTGAATCAAACTTCATTAGGAGGCCTTTGGTTCTTCCTCTTCTACTCATTTATGACCAAAACCTGATGACTGTGTGGAAGACTTCCTTTAACATGAGATGAGGTAGAATTCAAACAAATGCAGGTTTTCAGATTCAATTCAGAAATGATTGGTAATAGTTAAAAGTCCAAAGAATGCAGGTGTCTGCTTAGTTCCTTTTGATCTGAAATCCTCTGTGTCTCTGAATCCTCTTTTTTTTTCTCCTTCTGTTATTGTGATGCTACCCTGACTCTGTAAATACATTAGTCTGCAAGGACCGACTTACAGACTTCGGTTTATATTCTTATGGTGTTTGCATCTTCTTGAATGTCCTTTGGCATTGCATGAGCAGTGGGAAGGGGCCATGCTGTATGTCAGGATCAGATGGCCACGGACAGCCTTTCCTTGGGCTGGATCATGCAGAGGCAGCTGGAAATGGGCTTTACTCTGGATGTGGGAAAGGTATGCATGGCCACATGAGTATAGTTACAGATCAGATTATACTGAGATGTTATGTGATGAGTAAAAAGTGGCATAAAGCTCTGCGATTACATTTTCAGAAGTGTTCATTTTCAGAAGCTTTTGTCCTTCTTTGCTGCCATTTGGTTTTCGTAGGAGCAACCATTTCAACACTGAATTTATTTCCAGTAATCCTTCCATAAACCGCTGCTCTTGTGCTGAAAACACTTAGGGAGCTGAAACACTTAGGGAGCTGTAAGAGATGAAAACTATAGACAATAATCTCTCTTCAGTTGTATATCCCCCAATCCTTTATTAATCACATGTACTTCACCATACAGCTACTGACACTGTCATACAGAAGAAAACCCCTGTTATGAAGGTGGCGCAAAAAATCTCAGGATCATTTGTTGTACTTAGCATTAAATAATGTCAGGACAAAAATAAAAACCTGTTAATGGATGAGGTAATTTAACAGCTCGGAATATTTATAGTTGATGTCCCTCCTGGGCTTCCCTGTCAGAAGCATGATTTTGTTCGAAGAAAATTGGTCATTATCTGGGTCTTTTCATAGCCTGCAGCAAATCACACAGGGCCAGCGTTAGCGCTGCTGCTGCTCCTTCTCTCTGATGTGGCTTTGCAGCCACCAAGACCTTGTGGTTTTCCCTTCTGAACCTGTTTGTTCCCAGCAGTGCCTGATTTCAGAAAGATGCTGCAGGTTACACTCCTGCCTCTCGAGGCTTGCACTGTTGCTAACCCCATCCTTTTGTACTCAAGTTGACTCTTGAACTCTTGAGTCAAGACATCATGGTAAGAGTTGTTTTAAAGTCTTGCTGTTTAATTTTGTTAATAGTCTTCTGGTTTGGAGGCATTAGGGTACAATTACATCATGTTTTAAGTTCTGCTGTTCAAAGACAGCTTCTAGAAATTAATTTATATTGGTCCTTACTTCTAATTAGTGCTCATTACATTCAAGTAGGCATTTAAGGTAGTTACTTCAAGTTGTTCTTATTAACCTAAAACCCCGCATTATAAATGCATCTAGCTTGAACTGTGTGGGTTTTTTCTTAACTTCTCATCTTCTTTTGCTGTTTTGCCTCCTCTCTCTAGACGTTGCTGTCATAAATCCATCTTCTGCCAATACACAGAAGGATTTTCTGAGCAAGATTCAATTGTGATGCTATTTATATGCGTGTTGCTGGAGTAATTATCAAAAGAATTGTTCTTATGTCTTCACAGTCAAGTCTGTCTTAGCAGTGAAACAGTAACTTTCAAATTGTACAAATGATTGGGTTGGAAGAGTATTTCACATATTGATGTGTCATTTTGGCAGTTCCTTTCCATAAGTGATTTCTCTTTATTTTCAAAGCATTTTATTTTCCTTCAAAGCGGGCATTGTCTTGATGAGTCTCAAGGTCTCATAAATTGATGGAGTTTCATGTGGAGTTCTCTCATTTGCGCTTCACGCGGTGACAGTAATGAGGACAGTTGTGAAATGTCAGTGTAGCAGCTGTGGGTGACTCTTAGGAGACGTGGACAGACATGTGTCATTCCTTTGCACTGTCTGTCAGTGCAAACGTATTGTACCTGCAGGGAAAAAGGCATAGAGCTGATACCTATGATCTGAAATCCGACAGGCATTACTGATAGTTGACAAGTCAGAATGACTCTACTTGTGCTTCTGCTAATTTCATGCCCGTGCAGCTGCAGTTAGACACGAATTATAAATCTTTTGGGGTATTTTTCCTTTCTTTCGTATTATATTGTGAACTCCACTAAAAGGTGATTTTATGGCTGGAATATGAACATGTGGAAAATTAACTGAGCTTGCGAAAGGCACTAAAGCTCTGCCAGTGCATTAATTATCCAGCAAGTGTATTTTAAAACTGGTAAATCATCCATATCAGCGGAAGAGACAGAACAGAGATTCAGACTAAATTAGGAATGAACATTTTAGATTTGATTCTTACTTAGGCACATGAGTAAAGATAATAGCTTCTGTAATAATCGTCACAATTCTGATACCTTCCAATTAGTCCTGAAAGAGATAATTCCATTTCTGTAGCTCATCCTCTTAGACAGACTACCCATAATGTATGTAAAGTGCAGAATGTAAAACGACTTGAATTATCTCAGCAAATTTTACATGTTTCATAAAACAGAAAAGAAATGCATTTTTGTAGTTTCTTAAAAGGAAATCTGAGCATCAGAAAAAGCTTTTAGAATATGACAATGTTTATAAGACACACAATGGATATTTATAGGAGAATATATCACTTATCCCCCCCAACCTACACTTAAGTTATTTTTCTTTCTTCATCTTATGGTGAAGTCATCACACTGGGTGTGTGGCAGCACAATTTCATTGCAGACGACCTGATCTGCTGCAATACTAGTGCAAATTGTAACAAGCCTGAAAAGTAAATAATGATTAGATGCAAATAATCTGCAGTAATATTACTGAAAACAGAGAAAAAACAATAAAATGTACTTTATTGCATAGTAATGGTCTTTTTATTTGAGTTTTCCAGAAACTGAATTCCTCTGCAAGTGATGTATTAGGAAGATTCTTATTTACAGAAGAGTGGATTTGTTACTCATCTTTGGCTTTAGAATAACCATTTTCTCTATTTTTCTTCAAGTAAATGGAAAAGTGCCCAGACGTGCACTCAGTGAGAAAGTACTGAGGATAGTAAGTGCACTTTTATGACATGGACTTCAGTGGAACTGGATGATACTATTCCACCTCACTGCAAGGTTTCAATCACAGGAAACTCTTTGGGGAGCCAATAGGAAAAGAAAAAGCATCAGCAATAATCATAACTGTCTGTGAGGCGATAATGGAGAAAATGCTGATATCCAGCACTGTGGCACCTCTGGTCTGCTTCTGGACAGCCCAGTGGCATTTCATTTCAGAGAGGGGCTTCGAGGGGTTTGGGTCTGTTCTGGACCAGGTTCATTTTAATACTGGGCACCTACCCCAAGATACAATGGGCTGTTTCTCCTTGTAGTCACGTTCTAATGGCAGGACACCTCCAAAGGCCCATTCTGCTTGCTTCTTGAGGTAAGTTCTCCCAGAATACAATGACCTCGTTGAACTGCCTCTTTCTCTCAGCTGCCCAGAGAGGCGGCCCCCTCCATTGCCATAAAAACCAGCTGCCTGCTTTTTAGGGCTGAATGAGACACGTCTGGTCTTCAGAGTCAGAGTGATGCAGAAAGGTCACCTTGTGTGATACTGCCACAGCTGTTACAGCTGATAAGTTTGGTGATTTTAAGGGCTTTTTGAATCCCCATGCCGTGCTAAATAATACTGTAAGACTGAGCCTCCTGGACACTAGAATGGGAGAATCCTAAGGAAGCTGTTACAAATTGGAAGAAAACATAATTAACCAACCGCTGGGTATTTCTCTCACTATTACATTCGTTTCTTTTGCATATCAATGTCAAGTATTTCAACTTCTAAGGCCTTGCCTGCATTAAGTCTGTTTCACAGAATATCACATGCTGGGTGTGAAAAATGCCCTCTGAGCAGAGGATGGAGAGCAACACATTTGTGTTTGTTGGTGTCTCTGGGGGAGAAAAGAAGGATGGTTCCATGTCAGATTGAGTGAATTAGACAAAATATTCAGAAAATGGAGGGCTGACGGCCCAGCAGACCCCACAGCTTCCGGAGTGTTTTGGGCTGAGTGAACCATTTTGTCTGACGTGAAAGGAAAGGTTTTATTTTGGTTTCAGACAAATTCACATACTCAAAGAAATAAGGGAAATTTGTATACGGAAGTAACTTCAAATGAGAAAATCGGAAGCTTTCATTTTCAAAATGTCAAAATGAAGCCTTTCCATTTTTCACTGATTTCTTTTTGTCTGAAGCTAACAATTCAGCAAATTTGATAGAAATTCATGAAACATTTATGTGGTGCTGAGTCTTCGTTTTATTCCAACAAATAGCTTACAGTTGAAAACTGTGCCCAGCTTCAGCACTGCATCATGTTGTCCAGCCAGTGCTTAACAGCACCGGGTTCTTCTCTTTTATGTACTCTCAACTCTAAATAGAACACGTGACAGACACTAATAAAAATGACGAATGCACATCGTTCTTTATAAAAATATGGGGTTGCTGTTAAAATGTAGCTTGAGATTTCTTAACTCCTTGTAAAAGGGATTTAAATTACAAAAATGGGGAATATAAATAGTTTAAATGATGGGAGGCATGACATTAAACTTAATCCATTTACTGCTAACGGGGTGTTTAAAAAATTGCTGCTGAAAATATTTCTTCACAGCATTTTCTGCTGTAGAGAAGTGTTTTGCTGTAGACATTCTTGAATTTTGATCTGTTTTGCTACAGGTTTTTTTCCACGGTTTCACCAAAGGTGTTGGGTTAACCCTAAGCACATAAATTGCAAATATATATGCATGACTTGCTGTTGATTTGCATGGTTATGGCACTGGAGACAGGCCCGGCATAAGGCAAGACAACAGGCTATTGATAAGGCCAGTTGGGACAAGCTTGGGACGGTTTGGGCTTTCTGGACAGTGTCTTGATTTATGCTATAAATAATCAGGGTAGGGTTTTATGTTGGAGCCTTTGTGTGGGAGTTAAATGGGATGACCTAACCTTTGAACCGATCTTTGTGCTGCAGCTCAGACTGATAGCACTGTTTTGGCGTCCCAGCAGATGCTACAGGGGCTGTGAGTATAAGGAGGGCTATGCTGGACGCCTCTGCTGCTGTCAGTGCTGCATCGGGGACGCTTCTCGCAGCCTTTTTTGCTGATAGGCATCAGCTTTTTTTGTGAAGCATTTTCAAAAAATGATTGGGAGAACTTAAACACAACCAAAATGCATAAACAACACCGAATATTTTCAGGACAGGGAGGAAGAGGCACTGTTAGCATAATACATAATGATGGTGTTTGTACGTGTTCTAAGCAGGAAAAGATTATTTGTTGATAGCACAGGTGAAGTCCTTATTTCACTGAAACCTTTGGGTGAGGTTTCGAAGACGGATTTTAAATAATATAATTAGAGGAGAAGCACATCTGTAGAAAGTCCAGAGCAGTATTAAAGTAATTAGAACACCTTTTCGCTGCTGAAGCGGTTGCACTAGAAGGAGCCTGTGCCAGACTCAGTCTGTCCTTCATGAGTGTGATCCTGCTTACTTTTTGGGATGGAATGGACAAGTTTCTTTGTATGTGTCCTCCAGACCCATTTTTCTGCAGTGAGGAGTAAACCTCAGCGTGAAGCGTGTGCTTCTGTGGCTTCTGCTAAATTGCACTGCAGCCGTGGCTTTGTTTGTTGTTTTAAATTCAGGCTGATTTAATACTCAGGGAATTCTGGCTTCACAACATTAAAAATGAACGCAGTATAGGAAACAGCTGCAAGTCTCAATGCATATTGTTCTTGGACTTCGCAACAGGTGGCATCGAAATGCAGTCAGATTTCTCTCCTCCTGTGATCACAGCTAAGATAGAGGCAAGAGCCAAAAGCAGCTCAGCACTCAGGGAGGCTCTGGCTGCAGAAAAAGATAGTAGGGCATGGAGGCAAGTCCATGGAGCAAAGCCCCTGTGCCCCAATATGCTTCCAAGTCCTCACAGAAATTGTTGTTTGCATCTTTGTTAGGGGCGGGGGCAGGGCAAAAATAAACTCTTAATAGCCACATTAAACAGTCTTTGGAATTGGTGTCACGCCTCTGCAAGACAGGCATACAGATGCTCTCCTTGTATTTGGAAATAAAGCACGTGCAGCTGGTTGTCTTCAAAGTTTCATTTTGGTGTCTTGCTTTCTCTTTGTATTTTTTCCCCCTGAAATGTAAAGCTATCATCAGCTGGGGTAGCAGGTCATAGGCTTTCATTTTAATGGTGGAGTTTGGTGATAAAGACATGTTTTATTCTCTGTCAGAGGATGTTTTCATGCACTCTGAATGGGGACGAGAGCTCATTTACCCTTTCTCTGGTAGCCTCGGAGAGCTGTGCTTTACGGAAGAACATGTTACAATTTATGAAAGTTTCATTACTAGATTTGTCAGGCAACATCTGTCTGTTGCGAAGACGACAAACCCTTTTAAATTCTATAGATTAAAGGCATGTCTTCTTACTTTGGTGTCAGATCTCTGTGTCTGCTGTCTGCTCGAGGCAGTGAACCAGGGTCTCTCTCCTGCTGAAATGAGGTGTGGATTTCCTTCTGGCACTGGAGAAAAAGGCCTGAGGTCTCCTGCTATACTGCTCAAGTTCCCTATGCAGAGCCTTTTACCATAGGAAAGCAGAGTCCTTGATTTCGGCCATTCTCACTTGTTTTTTTCTTTCACTATCAGAGCTGCATCAGCCAGAGTGGTGTAGAAAAAGCAGAAGATAGAGGTCCCAGCCCTGTGACTTCCTTGGCTTTGGGGACCCCTCACTAACAGATCCCAGAGTATCAGTTCTCTGTCAGTGTGACAAGAAATCTTGGGTGATGCTCACAGGGGCTGGGGCAGCACGCTGACCCAAGGCTTAGTCCCAGTGCTCACACCTTGGCCCTCAGACCCAAAGGCAAAGCATGGCAGGCTATCAGAAATTGATAATAGCTCACGGTAAGGGAAAATTTGACCAGTTTACTTAGAAAATAGCGTATGTCAAAAGTGGGATAAAATCTCGTGTTTGCTCAGTGGCTGTCATTTTGCAATGAGGTCTTTAATTATCTTGGGAAAAAAAAGAAGAGTTTGTGAGAGGGATCTGCTTCTCAATGAGGGCTCTAGAGAGTGCATTGCCTTGACATTCTGAAGAAATGTAGGAGGCCATGGTTAACACAGAAGGTATGAATGCTGTCTGCGGTTTGGTGCTTGCTGTGTCCCCTCTGCAAGTGATGCAGTGTGAGGGAAACAAAGTGGGAGCACACCAAAAGCTGAGGGACAGAACGGTGGTGCAAGTTTACCCCACTTACAGAGGACTGACAGTTTCTATGATGGTCCCCGTATCTTTCGGCCTCTTCTGTCTGAGACGTGAAGTAGGTTTAACGAGTATTTTGGGACCTCTAGAGAGGCCAGTAGAATTAGGCTTGTGTTAGTTGTCCACATGATTTTGGAGGTGGCATTTGATCCAGCCGTGCTACATGTGGAGGCTTGGCCAGGTGCTCGCCCTGCACTGTGGTGCTGCACGCCCCTGAGCAGACCCAGCACTACATGGGCTCTGAGGAGGTCTGGGCGCTGGCACATCCTGCTATCTGCCTCCTGCCTCCCAAATCCTGGTTTTGCATCCTTGCTCCATCAGTAAAATCTAAATGTTCAAACAGGGAAAACTCCAGGATGCAACTGAGGGCAAGTTTTGTTTAAAAGCTTTGGGTAGTTTGTGGGTGGATCACTGGAGAAGCCTGCGGCTTGTCCGCACTGGTGTCAGGTCAGGCTTAAAATCGCATTGTTTAAAACAAGTTAGCTAACACATCTGCAGGTGAAAACATGTTCTTATTGTGATTGTAGCTAGAGGAAACAGTTTCATGTTTGTGGTATATGCTTCGCATTTATCTGCTCACTTACTCCTGGGGTAAGAATGAGCATCTGCCTGCTGTGCAACTGCATCCCTGTCAGGTACTGACACGAGCAGCGGGTTGTGCTGGTACCTGCCCCAGTAATCCAGCTCTACCAAACCAAAAGGAGAAAAGGTTTTTTAGTCCAACTAAATGCTCTGTTGGGCTGATAAACAGTAGGGACACTACTGAGGCTACATTGCTAAGTCAATTGTCCAGGAAACAACTGAGTTTTCTGATCAGTTAAGCAAAGGATTTGTTAAATGACCTGTCTGGGGGATGGCATTGCCTTTTTCAGCTGCCTTCTTTTTCTTTCTTTCTTTTTTTTTTTTTTTAAGTTGATGTATCCCTGGCAGAAGAGAAAGAAGGGGCTTTGCAATATAATCTTAAGGAAAAAAAAACATACTGGGAAGCTGAAATCCAATAAGCATATATAATAAGTTTTACCTGTTTTAATTACCTGTGCACAATACTGATGAGAAACTTAACAAAAAGCATTGGGCAAGGCTTTCTCATTTTATGAGGTTGCACATAATCTTTAATGCACTGAATATGCAGACTCAGAGGCACCGTTTTCTTAAGCCTGGCTAACACAGCCAACAGTATTTTGCATCAGTATCTTCATGTGACATAATTTCTTGGTACACAGAAAATTTTACTTCCCAATGAACTTTTCTTGCTATCTCATTTATTCCATTGCCTGCTTGCTTTCTGTGCTCACTAATGTACTTCTTACGTTTGTTATTTCTCTCTCTTCCCAACTGTTTGATTTGTGTGTTGGTAGTGAATTACTCTTATTTGCAAGGCCTTTGAATCAAAATCTGCTATTTATACATTTGTATGTGGAGAAATGGCTTCAGGAGGCTAAGATGGTATTAAAAAGCATTCATACCATGAAAAACTATACTGGTAAATGCACAGAGGCAACATTCAGGGAAGCTGCTTCCAAGCTGATGCCTATAGGTGCAAAACTGGTTTGTAGCTGGATGAGATTTGGGCTGCTCATGTCTCTTAGAGGTCTCTGCTCCCTCCAGCTAGAGCTAAGGATTTAACATAGGAGTCAGAAATCCCTAAGCCCCACAGGAAAAAAATAAGGCTGGAAGGAGATGGTGGCAGATATGGCAGCACTGGGTTCCTTTGCTCCCAGGCCCATTGAGTACTTTCATATGCAGTACTGCTGGGGGCTGGGAAGGGCACTGGCATCCAGCTCTTCTGTTACGTTTAAGTAGAAATGAAACTAAGCCTCTGAGGTTACTGTTTTCATTGAGAACGTAGATTGTATGGCTGGAAGATGCTGATGTGACTGTTTTTCCTTTTACATGAAACCCTCCTAGTAAAGCATTTATACATATATATAACAATTTTGTTTAAAATAGTTTGCAGCATCTCCATAGCTCAGGGCAGTTGTCCGCCCCATCTGTTCTCCTTGCTGTAAGCTTTTACCTCAGGATTTGGCACTGTGAAAGAAAATTGGCATAAGACAAAGAGGAAGCAGGACCTAAGTTGATTGACAGAATATTTTCTCAGTGGGAAAGTGCAATGAACTCAGGCATAAAAAGACATAATCCATAAGCCATTTATCACTGGGGATCTAAATTATATTAGTAAGTATACAAACAAAGATCTGGTTTCTCTCTAGACGCCATGGGGTCTACACATTTTTATGCTCTTCTTTAAAACACATCATTGCTAGAGGAGTGAATAAGAGAAAAAGCCTCTGTTGATAAATTCCCTGGGAATCCACTATAATGCTGTTTTGAGCCTTGGCGTGTGTTCCCAGAAGCATCACATGTCACATTACCCTTATGTGTAGTTGTGAAAATGCAGAATTTGATCACAGTTTCTCCAAGATTAGGGGTTTTTTTTGCTTGTTGTATCTGTACCCATGAACCTGTATGTGTTGAAAGCTGTAGTTACGCGGGAAGACTCTTTTTTCTATTCTCATCCTCAGTTGGGAAAAAAAAAAACATAGGTGGGGACGAAAGCCTTTGGGATGAAGAAGCAGATGGTCTAAAGCTACAAGGAAGTTTAATGGCTTAGTGTTTTACTGGGCTTCTGGAAGTTGTAATGCCTGTATGTGAAAAAACAGATGGTGGTGCTGTAAAACTGACTGGTACTTGTACATGCAAAGCTTGGGATGTGGCATTTTTGTCTCTAACTGTATCTTTGAATACATTGATGAATTTACTGTGGGCTTACCCAAGGCATAAAGAAAATTATTCTGATGGGCACATGGCAGTGTTTTTGCTTGTGTTGATCTTGCTGTGGCTGATGGAAGGCTCACTGGATTGCCATTAAATTATACTGCAGCAAAATAACTTTCATCAGACTGCAGGGGATTTTCTGAGCCATCGCAAAAAGAAGAAATGTGTAAACTAAAAATATCACATCCATTTAATATCATTGAGAGGTTGTACACAGTGAGAGCTCTCTGAGCCGACACAGATGGCACACTGCTCTCCTTTCATTTCTGTAGATTGAGAAAAGAACCTCTTCCGTTCTCCCATTGTTTTTCCTTTTTTTTTCCCCCCCAGCGTTAATTTCTGCTGGAGTGTTTCATTGCCATCGCTGTGAGTACACTGGAAGGTCAGTACTACTGCTCCAGCTTAAAAGTGAACCAAAAATAGCTTGTGAGGGGTCTGGGAAGGGAAAACAGTCAGCCTCTGTTCTGCTTGATAAACGAAAGGGAAGATGAGTTGAAGGTGATGATGCTCAGGCTGGTCCAGGATTACCCAGTTTTGTGGGTATCTGCTTCTGGTCACTCTTTCTGGTCTTTGGACCAAGACTTTGAGATTTTTTTGGTGTTGTAGTTGAGAGGCCTTTACTCACCTCTCCTGGACTCTATTTTCACACTGAATGCCCATCACTTGCCCTCCAGCATACAGCCATCTGATTGGGCACGATGTCCAGGCAGGCAGCTTTCCCTGTGGGAGCAAGATACTGAACTTGGTGTTTATCTTTCTCCGTATCACCCTTCTTCTGGATCACCTCTGAGCTCTTCTGTTTGAAGATTTTTTAGTGCTGGAGAGCCAAGGCAGGTCATAGGATTTCATAGCACCACTGGCATGGAGCACAGCTAGTTCAAGAGACACGTAGATGTACTAAGGAGCATGGTTTTGTGGCCAATATTGGTGGCTGCTGGACAGTTGATCTGAGAGGTATTTTCTGATCTTAATGACTCTGTGGTTCTATGAACTGCTGCGAGCAGTGGGGGCTCTGGCTATGCCATGTTGGCTTTGTCCCCCCTTTTTAGGTGACACAGGTGACTTAGGTGACAGCTGAGCTAGGCACAATGATACTGAAATTCATGCAGAGTAAAGCAAGTAGTTGTCCATTGGGTTGGGAGCTTGTGCCAGATCAGCCCTGTGCTAGGAGCAGGAGCAAGGTGTGGGAGCAAGGGCCAAAGGAGAGGTAGTGCATAGGGGAGGGAAGTGGACATTAGATTACTTCATCTGCACCCAGAAATGCAGAAAGTAAATTAAATTCGTGCTTTAGTGCTTCTGTATTTCTTTGCTTTTGGCACTGGGCAGGTCATGAATGTATTGGTCTTGGATTAGTGAGCCATAAAAATGAATGCCCTTGCTGATTATTTTCACTTGATCAGCAAATGTCAACATCACACAATACTGCATTACTGTTACACTTGGATGGGCTTGTTGTGCATCTGCTGACACCTTTCAGAGGACCTCAGAGCACAATGTATTTCCCTTTCCCCTATTTTTGTCAGTGCCAAATAGCAAGTACTTTGTAGGTAAATTAAGAAACTTCTCTACCCTGAAGGATGTACAGCCACCAGGAGCAGTGATATGCCATTAGAGAAATGCTGGTGGCAACTTGGGATTCACCGTGCTGCAGTGTGAGAGAGGAGGTCCTGAAGCATATGGACCTGGGACACATGAGGGTTGCTGCTAGTCCTGTGACATTGCCACTGGTGCAATGAATCCAGTGAATAAGCTATAATTCCATTTGCCCCCTTACACAAATCAACAATTTGAAGAGGAATTGGAGCATATATCCAAACAACTTAGAAAAAATGATTGTTTTCTTCCTTTCTGGGGAGGAGATTTGATCCTTCATTTTTCAATCTTGGCCCTGAGATAGACAGGAAAGTGATCTTCCTGAGGCTGCTTAGATGTGCAGTGGGTGCACACTGTACAGACACAGCCGTGATAGGACTTTTAAGAGTTCTACTTGACACATGCATTACTCAAACAACTGTTCCTGCATGAAACCTTAATTGGCAGGATATGAACTAAGGAAAAGTTTTGTCTGCTCGCTTGGGAAATGGTTAAGCAGGTTTGTAGTTGAAAGGTGCTGCTTGATAAAAAGCAGAGGGTTTTTTCTGTCTTTGTAAGAACACTCCAGAGTTGACATTATCTTAGTTTATAAAGAAGGAGCCCTGTAATATTAAGACTTTTTTTTTCTATTAGTAATAAAATTTGAAAAAATTGTTTATGATTTCCACATTACTTGCAAAATTGTCACTCAGACAATCAGAGCGAAAGTAGTAGGAGGAGGTCTGGGTGTAAGTTTTCTCTCAGCTCCGAAGGATTTTTCTTAGGACCGGAGAACATTAGAGGAAGGTATGTAGAATAGAGGATGCAAAACCTGATGCCTGCATGTTGGTACCTAGGAGAAGAGAAGGCACTTGCCAAATTAGTGCGCTGACCTGGAGTAATGGTCTACAGGCCTTACTGGATTAGTGGTGTCAACCAGCAGCCCTTTGCACTCATCAGCTCCCCTCCAGCCTCCAGAGCTCACAGTTTCACGCCAGCCCTTTTATGATGTTCCCTAAGCTCAGTGGGTGTCATGGGCCAGGTGAAGTTTCCTTAAGAGCCTCTTCAGCTTCCAGAAGCAGTGCCTGCCCAATCGGCATACAGGCAGCTTGCTAAAAGGCAGACTTGCCTGTTGCTCTTGCTAGCACTTGCAACAACAGTTGAGGGAGCAGCGGGGCGTATTTTGTTTTCTAGGGATCCAGTAGTTAAGTTCAGGGAATGGAAATATTCATATGCATAAATAAAGAACTCACCTGAATTTGTGCCCAAATTTAATCAGAACCAAAGCTGCGTTTCAAAAATGAATTGCCTTTTCAGCAGAGGAGGAAATACCACGTCCCAGTATTCACTTACTCATGACATTCTAGCTTGGTTTTGTATACTGAAAAAATTCAAAGTGTTTGACATAGGCTTAAGTAAACATTTACCCTCTAGCTGCTCTATCCAGTCAGGCCCAGCGCAGTCCTTGGGACTCACCCATTCATAATGGGGAAAAGAATGTGAGACTTTCCCTTCCAGCCGCTCCAGCCTGATCTGCTCTGCCTGCCCTACCTCCTGGCACTTGTTTGTAGTGCTGGCAAGGAAAAAACAGAGCATTCTTTTTCAATTCCTTTCTTTCCATATTTTGTTTTAATTCAGCTGAAGTACTTTTGTCATTTGGCCTTTAAAAAAAAAAATAAAAATTCAGAGTTTTTGAGTTTAGCAGTGTAAAAGCCATACTAAAGTCTCAGCAGTGACAGGCTTGGGCATTTTTTGCTTCACTATCCCAGCTAAAAGTGCAGCTTATGCAGATTGCACATTCCTGAAGTATGAGGAGTTTAGCTTGAGTTACATGCATGTGTATGCACGAGTCATATTTTGCCAAGAGGAAGAGAAATTTCCTTCAACTCAGTATAGCTGAGGTTCTCAAGCTAAACTTCTGCAGTTTATAAATTAGAAATCTTGGAGAGCTGGAGAAGTAGAAAGTGCTGGGCGTACAGTGTGCTCCAGGGAAAACAACACAGCTTTCTCGTGAGCTTTCACTGTGCTGTTAGAGAACAAAGCTTGTTTGGGAAATGGGCTTGTTTACAATTGCGAGGAGTAACAGAATTATTAAGGAATTCTGTATTACCTACACAGGAAATACTGCTGTGGGTATTTGGGCTCCCTTTGTAACATTAGTTGATGGTTTCAGACTTCACTATAGTCATGATTCCTTTTGGGAGACTGTGTTTCTCACAGTTGTGCTCATATCTTCATCTAACACTTGAAGAAAGATCCTCAGTTTATTGTGAGGGTAGCTTTTACCTAGTTAAAATACAGACTTGTACAGAGAGTGCTTCATTTTAGTCCAACAGGATCAGATCTCCATTCCTTGCAACTTTCCAGTGCAAAGGAGTTTGAAAGCCTAAAGGACTGAAGTCAACTTCATTAGCCCGCGTAAACAAGAGCATGTTCTATCTGCAAACCCTAGGACAGAGAATGGGTGGATAAAATGAGCTGTCAATATACAGACTCTCCTTGGGTAAAAAAAAACCAAACATTTGAAACAAAAAATGCCATGCTAACATCTTAGTGAACAACTGTATCCAGTCCATATAGGTCAAACAATGTACACATAAATTGCCCGTGCATCAGTATTAGAATCAAAACAGAAAGGATTTTATTTAAAAAAAAAAAAACAACTAATGAGACCTTTAACAAGTGCATCATAGAGCACTGCCAGATGAAAAATCCGTAACAACCATTTAGAAATGTAATTAATCTTCAAATAGTGATTGTTTCAGAAATCGGGTTGCATTTCTACTCCTTCAGAATGAACCAAATCCATTTTTACCCTGAAATGGGAGGTGCAGAAGACTTACTATTTATTTTTACTTAGAGGGTGAGCGAGGTGAGTTCAATTCTCAGCTTTACGAAGTCAGCTGTTTCCACTATTCTCTTAATTCAGTTTTAATCGTGGAAAAGACAAGCTAAATTTCTTGTCTTCTGCTCATCATATTTGCTTCTCAGGTTGTGCTTTACTGTTAAACGTGGGTGCTCCCATCTTCTTTCCCATTTGGGATTAATTTATCCTGCAGCACGATGTAGAGAGAGGTGCTGTCTCAGCTAATAATCAAATAGCTCCATGAGCAGCAAAACTAATGACACCTACTTTCCAAAGGATTCGTGTCGCTTGGTTGATTGACTTTTAACTGAATTATGCTGCAGCTGCAAGGCATGTTCATCCCTTAGTAAGCACCAGAGAATCCCCTCCTCAGCCAGAGTTGTTCTACCCTGAGGATGCTGTTGTTTCATAACACGTGGTTGGGCTGAAGCTCATTGTGTGTTCAAGAACTCAAAAGGTTATTACTTCTCCTTCCTTTCCAACTTGCATTGCTGCAGTGGGTTCAGCTGTGCGTGGCCATCACGGCCTCTTTGAGCTTTTTCCCTGCTGAAAGTGCCCAGCAGGCTGAAAGTCACTAGGGCAGTTGGAGGTGTAGGCACATTGTAGTAGCACATAGTCATTTGAAAGCCAGGCTAAAAAGTGAAGGAAACAATTGAGAAATTCTCACCTCTTGCAGGGCTATGCCCTGAGCACCGACAGGGTTGCTCTGAGCCATTAGCCCTGAAAGTGTTTTGTTGGGAAGTGCTAAATATACTCACCAGAGCAGAAAAAGAGTAAGTCTTCATTCTGTTTGTGTCAGAGCTGGGAAGGGAACTACATGGATTCCTGCTCCACTGAGCATATGCTTTATAGAAAGTGGAACCGTGCCAATAACTAAGAAAACAAATAAGTAGTATCCATCCTCTGCGTGCTGGCTGGCTATCTAGACACAGAATGGATTTGAACTTCTTTACTTTGCTTCTCGAAGGCATGTTGGATGTGGAGCTATTGGAGAGGGCTCAGCGGAGGGCCATGAAGATGACCAGAGGGCTGGAGTACTTCCCCTATGAAGACAGGCTGAGGGAGATGGGGCTTTTCAGCCCGGAGAACAGAAGGCTGCGAGGAGACCTCATTGCAGCCTTCCAGTATTTAAAAGGGGATTATATAAAGGAGGGGAATCAACTTTTTATTTGGGTCGATGATGATAGGACAAGGGAGAATGGTTTTAAGCTTAAGGAGGGAAGCTTTTTCAGCAGTGTGTGGAGAGAGAACAAGGGGAAACAGCCAGAAACTGCAGCATAGGAAGGTGTCTTCTGCGCAAATGTGCGCAAGCACTTCTTTACAGTGAGATGACGGAGCACTGGAACAGGCTGCCCAGGGAGGTTGTGGAGTCTCCTTCTCTGGAGATGTTCAAGACCTGCTTGGACACCTACTTGTGCCACCTGGTGTAGGGAGACTGCTTTGGCAGGGGGGTTGGACTCGATGACCTCTGGATCATCATCATCTGGTCCCTTCCAACCCCTACGATTCTGTGATTCTGTCAGAGGGCAGTTTTTTACGGAGTAGTGAGGTTGGATGGGGCCCTGGGCAACCTGGCCTAGTACCACATCTGGAGGTTGGTGGCCCTGTCTATGCCTGGGGGTTGGAACATGATGATCTTTGGGACCCCTTCCAACCCAAGCCATTCTGTGATTCTGTGTTCCGCTCTGGAGATACTTAACTCTGTCTCTTTCCATTTTGAGAGCGATGTTCGAATCCGTGCTGAATATATTCTCCTGCTTCAGAACGCCCCGAAGAAACGATCCTAACATGGTGTAAGTACTTGCTGCAAGTTCTGCACAGCCTCGCTGTCAGAGGAGAACTCTTTTTTTTTTTTTTTGTATACATGTATGTGGACAAGCCAAAAGGTATTTGTTTCTTGATTGTAGTGAGTTCTCTTCTTTTTGAAGTCCTTTTGGATCAGGCTCTCACACAGGTATTCTGTACCATTTGAAGACATAGTTTGTCCCTGCTATTTTCAGGAGGAAGAAACCTTTTAATTTTAACATTAATGTTTTTCTAGTTCTCTGGTGGTATATGGCTTTTACAGTACTGACCTGCTGTGGATTTCAGGGGTGCCATTTCACAGAGAACTGTAGAACACTGGAACAGTTGATTCCTGTAGGAAAAAATAAAATAGAATGGAAAGTATGGTTGCAAGAAGCGTGTAGTTACAGGGCATGTACATTACTGACTGCAGTCCCACTTATTTGTGATGTTTCTAGCAGTACAGCTGATTTTCAAGTTGTTTGAACCAGCGCTCAGTTCAGAAAGGGATTTTTTGAAAGTATGCATTGCTCAGGCAGAACTGCTTCTAACCTATAAAGTGAAATAACACCTCTGAGACCAACAAGCTGCTTTGGATCTGCAGTTGGATAACGGAGATAAAAGCCTGGCCCAGGCCTGGGTCCCCAGGGCTCATGAACCAGGCATTAGCCATGTTCTGGGCAAGCTGCTTTAGGAAGTGGGAAACCATTGAATGTAGTTCTGTTTTTGAACTAAGGAGCCCGTGAGCACTCTCTATCTTCTTTTAGGGCTCTATTGCCTTTTTCGGTCAGCTGGCATTTCACTTACTGCTTGTATTTGCTTGGGTTTAGTGAATAAAACCACGAGTGCAATTGTTTAAGCCTTGGCTTACTTGCCAAAGTCTGTAGAACAAAATGACACTGTAGAAATGCCAATAAATTCACACTTTTTTTTTTTTAGACTGCCCTAATGAAATCGCAGTTAGAAGGGTTGCTGGCTCTTTTAATTATATATTTAAAGAAAGCATTTAGAATGGCCAGTACCTCATAATTTCACTCTCTGGTGTATAATTTAAATAATATAAAGGAATTAAATTCCTCTGAGGTTACAGACAGACAAGGACTTGAAATATTGCCGTGAGACAGGATGGGCTTTCCTGTTAATGGAACTCATTTTTATGCAGAGAATCGCCACATTCAAGCAGACACCCTTTCAGTTTAATATTCCTTTTTGTTCTTTAGCCTCTGAGTGACAACATCCTAAAAAGAGCAGCGCATGGCATGTGATTAAAAAGAACAAATGTTCTAGGTGGCATCCTGAATTACCTCCTGAGCGACACTGATGATCTCTTGAGCTCTCTCTAGGGCTGCCAAGATGGTTCAATAAGCCCTAATTGAAACAAATATGTGGAAAAGGAAGGTATGCTTTGTTGATTATCTGTACTCAGTGCTGTATCCAAAATCTGGTTTCCTCTGGGTGTTTGAGTGCGTATGTGCTCAGCTGATTCTGTGATTCTGATGGTGAGTGAGGAAAGGCATTTCCTCAGTGTCAGGCATTAGTAGGCAGAAGCAGGCAGAGTGAGTGGCTGGCAGCAGAGAGTAGGCATTAAGACACATTCATCTAACATGTGTTTCATTATCTAGATCACATTTTGAGTGCCCATTACAAAGTAATTCTATATTGCCTGTGCATTATGTATAACAAAGAATGGTTACTAATGGGAGTCATTCAGCAGCAACTGAATTTCTTTTTTGCAGTTGAGAACACTTTGTAGTGAAACATTTTACTTAGAAACATGGAAAGAATCTGAAGGGATAAGGAAGAAAACATGCATGAGAAGAGATTATGATGCTTTCACCCACTGCTTGCTTGTTTTTCCCCTTGCCTTTTCCATGCTTGAAAAATGAAAGTGTACTTTTCCAGTGAGCTCGCAAATTTTAGGGAGATCACTCCTGGAAAAAGGTGTTTTGATGAACAACAGCTGGCCATTGAAAACAGGAATTTGGGAGTTGCAGCACAAGACTTTGTCAGTTCTATTACGTCCATGCTCCATCCTGTTTTCCTACCACGGAGAACACCAGGAAGCTGACTTACAACTCTCTTGTCTGTTTGGGGCACGGTGGCCTGTTCTGACTGCTCTGAACACCTTGTCCTTGAAAGCAAAAGCTCACAGCAAACAAGAGTAGGCATTTTTGAGATGGTGCAAGTCCTGTGCATCACACGGCTCCTGTATCTCATGAGCTTATGCAGCTCTCCACACAGTGTATGTGTTTAGGCTAAGCTCTGCAAATTCTAATTGCATGTGAAAAGATGACAACCGTGTTTTGGGAGTAACGCCTATCAATCTTGATATTTTTGCTTGCTTCTGTGTTAGTATATGGCCCCTTACATTGGAATTTCCCGAGTGACAACTGACAGGCCAGTAAGTGGGCCTCATCAAAAGGATTGTGGTCAGTGAGTCAAGGGAGGTGATCCTGAGCCTCCACTCTGTGCCGCGAGGCCTCACCTGGAGTACTGTGTCCAGGTGTGGAATCCTCAGTACAGGAGAGACATAGACCTGTTGGAGCGTGTCCAGAGGAGGGACTCAAAATGGAAGGAACACCTCTCCTACGAGGACAGGCTGAGAGCTGGGGCTGTTCAGCCTGGAGAAGGCTCTGTGGAGACTTGAGTGCGGCCTTTCAGTGTCCGGAGGGGGCTGTAAGAAAGAAAGGGACCAACTCTTTAGTGGGGTGTGTTGTGACAGCAGAAGGGGAAACGGTTTCAAACTAAACAGAGATTTAGACTGCATATAAGGAAGAAGTTTTACAATAAGGGTGGAGGGGCACAGGCTGCGCACAGAGGTGGGAGATGGCCCATCCCTAGGGATGCTCAAGGTCAGGCTGGACAGGGATCTGAGCAACCTGATCCAGCTGTAGGTGTCTCTGCTCATTGCAAGGGAGTTGGGTGAAATAGATTTTAAGTGTCCCTTCCAACTCATACGATTCTGTGATTCTATGAAATGGCTTTTTCATATGAGCAGATTCAGATGGCGTAGCATGAGCTGGTTTGGATGCTTCACTTTTTATCCTGCAGGAGGACAGCCCCATTTGGATGGAGTCTTTACAGACTTTCATCCCATCTCTGATGGGAAAATGCTCTAACATGCAGACATAACAGTAATTTTATCTAGGTACTTAAATTAAAAAGGCACATGTACCCTGGAGCCTTCTGCAAATATTTGAGGCACCTTGAATATAATTTGAAAATTCCCCCATCAGAAGTGGCAGTCAAGATAATTGAAGTGCAGAAGTGACCTTTGTAATAACTCAGCAAACCAGGCAAATAGAAAGCGAGAGCTCTTCTGTCTTGCCAGCAACTTACCTCTCTTTCCACAAATAAGCTATTCATAAAATGCTACAAAGAGGGCAAACTGTGTGGCACATAATTCATTTCCTCTGTCTTCAGTATATCTTACTGGACACCCTGTAGCTTCAAATAGATGCATTTTTTTTCAGATTAAGCACTTCCTAAAAGTAATGGTCCTTGATAGAAAAACTGGAGAATGATTTGCTGCTTGATTAGAGACCAAGTCCCTTTTGATTGATGTACTGTATTACAGTGAGTGATCCTTCCCTGCCTGTTCTTTGCATGACTTGATTTGGTAAATAGCACTAACTGGAGATGGACTGTGACAGTCCAGTGAATGACACATAGAGTGGAATAAATCATAGCCCAAACTCATGAGTTCAACTAAAGCTTGTAGTTGACCAGCTCTCCTATTTTCCTATTTAAGTCTTTCTCTTATTTCCTTTGCTTTCATTATCTTACTTGCAAACTCCTTTTATTTCATAATGAGTGATAAAGTAGGAAATGTTGATGTAGTAGTTCTTGGGTCATATAAGCCCTCATTTTCAGTCTTGAGAGACTTCTGGTATCTTTAAAGACTCAAAAAAGGTCTATCACAGTTCACTGGTGGCAGTCAAATTAAATGTGGTGTTTGACCCCTGAGAATTCAAAGCATGGGCAATTTAAGTTAAGCACGTTATTAAACTCTGACTCACGTCAGACTTCATATGTGTACACTTCAAAGGGTCAGACTGGATGTACATGGAGTAATTCAGCAGCCCACGCAGTATTCTTGAAGTTGCCAAAGTCAGCTGGAAATATTGTGAGATCAAGCTTTCTTTTATGCGATTTCCATAATTTCCCACTTTTACATTTCAGGAAGCTAAAACAATGTATGTGCTGAGGGAAAGGGGAAGGAAATGTTTCTTCCAGTATTTCTGAAGCTCAGCGTGAGTTCAGATAAACCTCAATTCTAGAAGTAGCAGTAGAACTCTTATTATCCCTAGCCTTTTTGAAGTGTCCTTATGTAGACCTTTCGGGTTTCTGGCTTTCAGTAAATTCTGGTGAACTTGCTGAAAGCCAGGGAGTCTGCAGGACTCACAAACACCAAGTGAAGCCAAGGTTCTCAGTGTTTCCAGGCATCTTCCAGCAGAGCCAGGACTTAGCAGCGGCCAGCTTTAGATCGTGATTGAAATTGATAAGTCTCTGTGAAGAAAAAAATAATGAAATCGACTCTGTTTCACTTGGTAAATGCTGGGATGGAACATCTTCTTTTTGGGAATGAGGAGATTTTCATCTTTTTTGGCCTGGAGCAATTTGGCACAAATCCATTTTCCCTAAACGAAATGCACTCCTCCCTCTCCACCACAACCAACCATCTTTGCTGAGCTCCATTAAACACTTCTGTATAAAGTGGCATATTCACTTGATTCTCATTTATCTCAGCTGGACTTTTTAGTCAGGTCATATTTTCGGGAGAATTCAGGTCTTTTCAAAAGCACTGGTCAGCTGGATTGAGTGATTCCTTGGCCACTGACTGGTGAGCAGAATTGTGAATTAATTTTTATGCTGTCAGCACACGATGTATTTGATAACCTAACCTGTGGCACTTTCAGAAGCCTAATAAATGGTGCTTCAGTTTTATTTACTGATATTTCACTCAAATATGAATGGAATCTGACCATGGAAATATTAAATTAGCTCTGTCATGCCCTTCTCTGTCAGAAGGAGGTGAATTATGGACAATAAATAAGTGCTGAATGAAAGACTCTCAAAGCACTTTGCTCTGTGTCTGGGTTATTAGAAATGAAGCAATTTTGCTTCATACCATCCTGTTCAGGTTCTCCAGGTTCCTGAGACCCTATTAAGAAAAAATTGGTCTTCAGCATGTTGGAATGAATGACACACAAAACGGGTAGGTTTTTAAAAACAGTGTCTGCATTTTTAAAGCTGCATTGCCCTCCTTCAGGACTGGGGGACACGAGAGGCAGATAAACATGAGTTATCTAAAAGACATCTAGCTAGAACTAAAATACAATATTGACAAAACAGAAAGACATAGCAACTAAAAGAAGTGGAACAGTCTTGCTGGGGAGCAGTCCAGGCAGGAGAGGGAAGAACTGATAAAAAAAAGCACTGCTTTGAGTGAATTGGATTTAATGGGAGAATGCAGTGCTCTCAAGCAACTGAAGTACAAGGAAGGTAGAAGGTTGCCTGTTGCTTGTTCAGGAGAGATCTTCAGTTAGAGATGCTGCTATGCAGGAAGCTATGGGAGGCACGAGGGAGGCAGGTGGGAAGTCTGGACTGAGCAGACTTCATTATATATTCCATTTCTTGGTGAGCAACAGTTCTCCCTGCCTTGCAATAACTCTGTGTCCCACCACAGAAAAAATCAGCTTGCAGTAGGCCTTCTCTTGAAGTGGCCATGCATCTCAAAAAAAACATGGGCTTCTCATTTCCATTTGTAGAAGGCAATCGGATGAGTGCTTGCTTGATCTGATATGATTCTGCTGCTCCCACCCATCTCTCCACCATATGACAGCAGTACAATTATAGCTTTTCTTCACAGAGTAGCATAAAAAGTGAGGAAGGAGTGCTGAACTACTGGGGTGATACATGGGGTGTGATCATGGCAAGATGAGTTCCACCAGGGAAATTGCTGTAAGTGCTGTGCAGTTACCAAAGTGGGCTGAGGGTCTCTCAGCAGCAGGGTGCTGCTCCTTCTGGGACTGGAGGCTCACCTGCTCTTCACTCATGTTGGTGTAAATCTATTGATTGTGAAAGGGATGATTTGCACTAGATTTTTACTGGGTGAAACTAGAATACCAGATCCTGCTTCACTTATCTCCAGTGCAAGTTAACAGACTTTAAGGAATATGAGTTTTGTGCCTAACACATGCGAGCAAATAATGGAAGCATGCCTGCAAGCCTGAAAAAAAAAGAAGCACATCAGACCAAATTCCCTTTTGGTGGACTTCTGCTTTCATCAGCATTGTATTTGATGAAAAAAAGCCAGTTTTCATGAGAAAGAGCTGAACAAGTACTGCCTTGGTGAGTGACATGTGCTTACTGGGCAGCAAGCCCAAGTAGAGCACATGCATCTGAGGAGCAGCACACAGGAAGGAGGCTAGTACTGGCATGAGTTCGTGGGAGCTGGGAGTTACACTGCTGAGACTGGTGCAAGTACAGCAGCACGAACCTTGGGGAAGGAAGAGCTGTCACAGCCTGCTGCAGCTGTATGCCAAGGGCTGGAGAACATTGTAAGGCTGGGGAGAAGTGGCACTTTTGATATTCCATCAGGTTTCTTGATGCAGAAGTAAATGCTGTTTTGTCCGGTCTCCATGCGTTTGTCTGGCTTTGGTGTTACCACTGGGACCAACAGTGCATTTGAAGCATCTCACCCTACCATCCCACTTGGACTCCAGGGTGGTCTTGGAGCACAGAAATTTAATTCATTTCAGAGGGAACTAAAGGAGACAATATGCAGCCCAGCATGTCAGGCATTCCAGCTGGTAATGGACAGTAGAATCATATCATAGAATGGCCTTGGTTGAAAAGGATCACAATGATCATTAAGCTTCAATCCCCCTGCTATGCGCAGGGTCACCAACCACTGGACCAGAGCCACATCCAGCCTGGCCTTGAATGCCTCCAGGGATGGGGCATCCACAACCTCCTTGGGCAACCTGTTCCAGTGCATCACCACACTCTGTGTGAAAAACTTCCTCCTAATATCTAACCTAAACCTCCCCTGTCTCAGCTTAAGACCATTCCCCCTTGTCCTATCACTATCAACCCATGTAAACAGTTGTACTTCCCCCCTATTTATACGCTCCCTTCAAATATTGGAAGATATTGGAGGCCACAATGAGGTCTCCCCGGAGCCTTCTCTTCTCCAAGCTAAACAAGCCTAGTTCCCTCAACCTTTCCTCATAGGAGAGGTGCTCCAGCCTTCTGATCATCTTAGTGGCCCTCCTCTGGACTCACTCCAAGAGCTCCACTCTGTACTGGAGGCCCCAGGCCTGGACGCAGTACTCCAGATGTGGCCTCACAAGAGCAGGGTAGAGGGGAACAAGCACCTCCCTCTCCCTGTTGGCCACTCCTTTTTTAATGCAGCCCAGGACACAGTTGGCCTTCTGGGCTGCAAGCGCACACTGCTGGCTCATGTCCAGCTTCTCATCCAGCAGGAGCCCCAAGTCCTTCTCTGCAGGGCTGCTCTCCTGGAGATCTTCCTCCAGTTTGTATGAACACCTGGGGTTGTCCCAACCCAAGTGCAGCACCCTGCACTTGGCCTTATTGAACCTCATTAGGTTTTCATAGGCCCACTTCTCCAGCCTGTCCAGGTCCCTCTGGATGGCTTCCCTTCCTTCCAGTGCCTTGATTGCACCACTCAGCTTGGTGTCATTTGCAAACTTGCTGAGGGTGCACTCGATGCCATCGTCTGTGTCACTGATGAAGACGTTGAAGAGCACCGGTGCCAAGACCAACCCCTGTCCCACATTTGTGACCGGCCTCCACCCTGACACAGAACCATTGGTCACAACCCTTTGGCTGTGTCCAGCCAGCCAATTCCTAATCCATTGAACAGTCCATCTTTCAAATCCACACCTCTCCAATTTAGAGAGAAGGATGCGGTGAGGGACCATATCAAAGGCCTTGAGTAGTCTAGAGCCTCCTTCAAAATAAAGCTCAGAAAACATACACTACATGGTCCTTAGGTCATCAGCACCGACTCTTCCATTCTTCCAGTCCTCTTCTATTGCTTCATGTTTTGTGCTGGCATAACAAGAGCCTTTCTCTTCCAAAATGTTCTAGTAAAATTTGTGGGGTTGCAGTAGAGTTGGCTAAGTCTTGCTTTCCAATGTGAGAAAAGTTTTTTCCTTCCAACTTTTTGAAATGTGAGGGATGATAAGCCCAGAATTAAGAGAGTTAATGTACATTTTAAAAGCCTTTTGGTTTCATATTGATTTTTTTTTATCTCCCAGATGAATGCGTGTAGCATCTGAGACTACAAAGTAGAAGTGATGCGTACACAGCCTCTGCCTTTGCATTTTCAAAAGCCTGAGTTACTTAATTCTTCTTTGAAAACAGAAATGATAAATTTTACACTATCTGAAATTTCTTTTTCTGTCCAAGTCAAGTCAAGAACAAATGTTAATCACATTCATATATATTTCCCCACTATGATATTAAGTGAGGACAGAGTAGAAGGACTTCTCCAGCATAAAGAGAATTTTCAGTCCGTGATTAACATAAATCAGGAATTCAAATCTGGGTGGCTCCCAAGTGAACCAATTAAAACACTGCAGAGCCCAGGCCTGCTGACAATCTCTCAGAAGTTGGAGGGGAGCTTCTCTGACTTCCAAGTGCAAATGCTAAAAAAACGCAACATAGGTTAAGGCACAACTTTGAGTAGAGGACTGAGCAAGAAAGATTAGCTTTTTTGGCCAGCTGCTGAGCTAATGCTTGTAATCCTTACACTGGGCAGCACCAGTGGGCCTTGCCCTAATTCTGTGAATGAAGCCTGCAGGTTCTGCCCTGCTGTGACTTGTGTGGTGCCAACTCTTTTCGGGAGTGCCCAGCACTCTGGAATCCTAGTTGTGGTCTTGCTCACATCCCTCTATCTTCTATAATACCATTCAAACCTTACATCGGAAATTCAGCTGCCACAAGACACCAGCTTTTGAGGCCAAGCCCAACAGGAAAGTAAAGTAGTGTATACTATCAAGTAACGCCATCGGCTGTGATGGAAATGCATCTGTGTGAAGGTCATCACTTCAAGGAGATTTTTATGAGGTTAAACCTCAAACTGGTTGAAAATATGTAGTAAAAGTTTCCTTTAAGTAGGGGGATCAATTGCGGGCTGAATGAAAATAGCATTTAAAATCCTTGAGTCAGATTTCAAACTCAGGACAAGTACTTGCTGAATCCCAAAATTAATGCTATGTGGAAGTAAGAAATAACTTAGAAACTGAAAGTGAGCCAAGGTTGGCTCTGGAGTGATCTTGTTCCACAGGTAGCTACAACCCCCCAGTTACCAAAAAAAGAAATTGGACAAATTGAGCCCCTGTTACACTGTGGGACAGATGACCACCAGCAGGAACCCAGGAAATGTTTCCATGGCTGGAATCATTGAATAATGTGGAAATAATTACTCAAGTAAAATGAAGGCTTGGATTGCATTCAAAATATTAACACAATCTTTCTCAAAACCACAGCAACAACCAAAAAAACCAAGAACGAGGAAAATTTGGATCCTTCGTATCAGCAGACAGCCAAAACCCTCAAAGCATTTGGCTCCACTGAAAGCATATTTATTCAGCTTTCAGCAGACAATTAGCAGGAATCAGACTTAAAAGAGCAGAGGTGATCATCCAAGTAGCATCTGCCAAGAGGGGTTGGAATTTGATACTAAAACAGGGTAAAAAGTGTGTTTGATTTAATATGTTATGTTCTTTTGAACTGTTCAAAGGTTCCTATTTTTAGATATCTACAAATATTTCAGATTTTGAATCCTAAAGCATTTTCTATTCTTCTAATGTGACTCATGAGAACAAGTTAGAAGGATGGAGAAGTTGATTTCATACAAGTGTGTTGACTTTATGAATATAGAGTGGATTAAATTTTTGAGTGGATGCAATGACTCCATACCTTTTTGGTTTAGACTTGTAAAATTATCTTTGGAAAAACAAGGTAATTTTGTTCCCTGGGAAAAAGGCTCTTCTTTGCTCTCATCTTGTACCAGTACAATCATTGTTCATAGGAGCAAGGACTTCCAATTTTTCCCTCATCTACTGAGCTCTCCTTCATCCAGCCATTGTCTTATTTTTTTCTGTTGCCTTCATATACCCATGTTTTATCCTCCTGGTGCTCGTGGGATGCTCTGCGTTGGGCTGGCATCTGGTGTGGGTGTTGGCAGACAGGACTGACAGCCCACTGTCATTCTCTGTCCCTTCCTGCCCTTCTGGCTTGTGCATAGAGATGGCGAAGGGCATGAGGGATGTGACCCACTCACCCAAATCTCCAAAGAGAAGAATTAATAACAGTTACAGAAGACCATTTTATTTATATACACCAGGACATCCTTAACCCGAATGTCACAGTGTGTGCCCATAATACATCCCAGAAGATGGTTTATCCATGTTTACGGACGGGCCGCGCAAGGGAAATTTCCAAACAGAAAGCACAGCACGTCTCCATGGTACTTCTCAGAAAGTGGTTGGACCGTGCTTGTAGCTGAACTTTGAAGCACACACACAAGCTGCTTTCTTCTCAGAACAAGGATACATGGCTCTGAAATTGTTGCAGTTATATCAACAGAACAGAGCTGTCTGCCCAGCAGACGTAAGTAGTGTGAAATAGAAACAAAAGAAGTCAACATGGTAAACATAAAGGAGAAGAGAAATGTGTTTCCTATCTAAAAAGAAGAGAGTGCTATGGATGATACAGCTAGGGAAGTCTGTGATGAGATTCATAGTCCCTGGGCATATTTCATTCATGTGAATGGTGCTTACACAGCAGATAATTTGAGCTGTTTCTACCTTCACAGCAGTGCCAGAGAAATATTTTCATCTTCTAGAATGGATTTTAAACAATAGCCCAATCATATTGCATGCAGAGGGTGCTCAACTCCATTGTCTGTAGCATTTCTTGACTTTCTTGCGTGCACACGTATTTGCTGTCACAGCAGAAGACAGAGCCTGTAGTGTAATAGGTACATGGCCCTATTCCGTGTACAGACAGATTTTCTGTATTTGGACATTCTTCCATTTCGCCCTCCTGGTGGTAAAACAAGCACAGACAAGCAGCAAAACAGGGCAGTGGAAGCAGAAGGGAAGCAGAAGCTACCTAATATTGCTTTGCTCGGTTGGAAAACTCCTCCTGCCTCAGGGAAACTCAGAGCTAAGTTTGACAATTTTAGGCCATTCTTATAGCATGAAGAGGTTGGTGATGTTCATCCAGAAAGCCCTGCTGATAGGAGGGGTCGATCCCAAAACCACAAAACTTTCCCCAAATGTTGCCTTGGTGAAGCAAGGAAGGGCTGCAAATTCTGCTATCGAATAGTCCTCTAGCCACCAGAAATTAAAGACTGTTTTTGCTCATGGCTGTTGTGCTACGTGTGTTTCTTTTAAAAAGCCCAGAAAATCTAGATCAAAGGCTATGTCTAAAATTTAAATTCCTGTTACTTCAAAAACCGATTACAGAAGTGCCCCAGTTATGATTATCTTTTGTCTTGCAGTGTGCTTTCTTCTTGGATCTATTCTAAATCTCTCTTCCCACATAAGGCCTCTCTTTCCCCTCCTTTTGCCATTTAATTTAATAAGTTATTGGAGTAAATATGCCATGTAAGTTGACTTCTGCTCGTGCAAGAGTGTCATATATGGTGAGAAGTGATGGGAAGTAGCACGTGAGAGGGAAATTCCTGAACTAAATAATATTTGCCTAATTCAGGCCATTTTTGGTGTGTTTTGAAAATTAGATGATGCTTTTTCTTTCATTAGGGAGAATCTTTTGGATTGGAAATGAAAAACTGTTTACTTCATAGGACAAGGCTTATTAGCAACTATAAATAGTAAACAGCAATATGTATTTCCCAGGCGATTTTAATTTCTTGATTAAGGCATCAGATGAATAGCTGTTTTTCTAAAATATTCTGTAAAATGAATGCATTTGTACAACGAATGTACACACTGTGAGATTAATTTTTCAGCAAAGTATGACCTCTTTTTCAGACAGGAGAATTATCTGGTGGTGTTTCACAGCTGTAGTTTTAGGTAGACAACCTTTAGATTCACATCCCTGAAGATCTGAGTTGAAACCTTTCTGATTCATCCAAATACATGGTTATTTAAAATACAGCTTTGCCACAGCAGATTTGATCAATAGGGAACTCATCTCCAGCTTTTACGTGTATCTGTTGGGGGCAGCAGCTGATGGATGGGGCTGCATCAAGGCCACCCGTTGAGTTCCCTTTCCATGGGGCTCGAGGAGCTGGGGCTTGTAGAGAAGCTGGAAATCTGGAAGGTCTCAATGGATTTATGAGATTTGACACTGGCGGGGGTGTGGGGAGACTTCCTGTGAGTAATAGTTCACACGATCAATCTCCTCATTTATTCATCTTTTCAGATGCTTCTGAGCAAAATGCATGTTGTGCAAATGTGTTTCTAAGCGGAGAAAGAGGCATGGGAGCTTGGCACATTGTCAGATTTGATCCCATTAGCTCTTGCCCTTCCTTGAGGCTGCAGCCCAAACATAAACCCTAGTGGTGGGAGGGCACATCGGGCTCAGCCAGCTTTGGTGACCTCTTAACACCATAACCTGGTCACATCCAGCCCTATAGCCATGACCCAAGGAGCCGAGAGAGGTCACCTAGGGGACCTGGCAGATGTGGAAGGTAAAGCACGTCTTTGCATGGGACAGCAATCTGGGAAAATGATCAGTGACTCAAAGGAGTCATCCTAGGCGCATGCTTTCTTTTAAATAAAATCTGTGCTCCAAGGCACGTGGACCATTCATAAATGAAAGTGAGTGGTGAAGATCTGCGGTCAAATTTTTAAAAGCATTTCAAAAAGTCATTAGTAGGTATTATATACACAGATCTCTGAAACAAAAATCTATTTTTACTGAAGTGTGGAATTTGAAAGAAGGAGATACTGCCAATAATTTTTTTTTTAAAGTCTGACTTATAAAGGAAGTGCTAATGAATAATTTCACAAATGGTGCTTCAAATAGTAAAGCGTGGAGGCAGATTTTCACCGCTGCTGGTACAGGAATAAACCTGAGTGAGTAAATCTGGTGTGCGTTGCCAATTTTTATCATTCTTGGAGATGGAAACAGAATCTTGTGCAGTATATAAAGAATGCAAGAGCTCCACACAAGGGGGTGAGTGCCTTGCTGGCAGTGACAGACTGTGCTGGCACAGAGCGGAGGAGTGTGTCTGCGGGTTGGTGCTTCCCCAGCTGTAGGAGCATCCCACAGGGAACACAGGGATCTCTTCACCCAGCTGCTGGAGAAGCACACCAGCACTTGGGATTAGCAGGAAAACTGCTCATTCCCTGAACTTTCAGAGCCTGTAGCGGCTATTTGCACAAGCATGGGTCTCTACAGCAATTTTTGCACATTGCTAATGCACCAAGGGGCTGGTGGGTATCTGCTATTAATGCCAGTTAGAGCCGTATGCTGGTTATTGAGCAGGTGGTTTACTTCCATAGGTTAGAATGTTAGCTTAATGAGATTAGACAAAATCTAATGAAAGAAGACAAGTTTGTAAGGTGTTTGTAGTAGTTACACTGCTCTGCACGGGGATTTTCTGGGGCTGTGGCATGGCTTGTTCTAATAACCTGTCCACAGCCACCTCGTCCAGGTCCCATAGGTGCCTTGCTAGAGAGCTGTCATATTGTCAGCACCATCATTTCCCCTTGTACTGAGCTGGCAGCAGGTTGTCAATCCGATTAAACCAGCCATCCTACATGGACACAATCAAGCAACAGCTTCCTTTTAATAAATGGAGAAGAATGGTATGGGGTGGGCTGTGATTGATTCCTGACAAGGGACCAGCCCTGCCCCGCTAAGGACCAGGCAAGAGGAAGGGCTGCCAGCACCAGGCCGCCCCATGGGGCTGCTTAGTGGAAGCAGGGCTAGCAGCAAGCTGACAGCTGCCCATCTAGCAGATAACAATGTGAAAAAGTCAATGACAACCTGCATGGCTAATGAGGGCAGCAGTGCTGGAGATGCTGCCCAGCTGTGGGCAGGACCTGGATCGCTGCGTGTTGCTGAGAGTGAGAACAAAAAAGTGTCTGCAGCATCTCCTGCACACTTCTCAGACGCTCTTCAAGGCTCAATTTCCTTTGGCTTTTGAATATAAGAGAGGGAGAGGGAAGCTATAATTGCAGAAACTGGAAACAATTTAATGGCCGTCAGAAATGTCCTGCTGGTGACCCAGAGTGACAGCATTTGTATGGATCCCCTTTAAGGTTTGGTGTCAAAGGCCCTTATAGTATGCTTTCAGACATCATTAGATTTCATAGGAAAGTAAAACTAAACTCAGGAAGAGCTTTTTAAGATTATTATTATCTTTTTTTTCAGGTGTGAAAATCATTACTATGTTGGGCTAGCCAAAAAATTATACTCCTTTGGGGCATTTATAAAAAGAATTTGGGGAACTGCTACATCACCCATGTGCTCGTAGGCCCCTCAGGGAGCTGCATTAAAATAGAGAGAAGATACTGCAGGAAAGGAGAATCTTTTCTGCCTCACTGAGGGGTCAGTACAGCTTAATTAACTCGAGTTTCTCATTTCACAAACCAAGGAGTATCCAGCTGTCTAATGCCCTCCCTGCCGCAGATGTCATATGTGTCATGCACACAGAATTTATGCCAACATTTGCCATGCCGTTGAGTGCCCCCATCCTTTCTCTGGCTGATAGGCAATTGCTATTTGCCGCCTCGCTTCAACCCATCATTCCCATCAGCATTAATAACATGGGGGCTGGGGTGGGGGGAGAGCTTTTCAGGTTTGCATAAACCTTGCGCTGACCTTCCTCAGTGAATTGCACCATCGAGGAAAGACTGCTTGCAGGAGATCGTCATCCTACCGCAGACCTATGTTGAGGAAGGGGGAACAGGATGTGAATCATTTTGGAATTCACACTGTACAATTTTTTTTTCTTCTTACTTTTAATGTGTAGTTC
>NW_024962262.1:43544199-43598324 GCF_019238085.1 Lagopus leucura | reverse complement strand
TTTTTTTTTTTTTTTTTTTTTTTTTTTTTTTTTTTTTTTCTGACGGTATTTTGCTGGAATACTTTTTGCAGAGGAGAAGACTGGAACTCTTCACAGCCGCAGTGCCAAGCGTCTCCTCTCCCTCCTATTTCAAAATAAATCATTCTCCTGGTGGTAATGAGTAATACAGAAAAATGCAGGCAGTGAGGATTTTGCCAGGGAGAGAGAGATTTGCAGTGCTGCGCTTTGGCTTCTACACAAACTTCTATTTAATGACACTGCCACAGAAGGAGTATTATATTATCTGTCCCACTGCTCAAGCCTTCAGTCTCGGCATTGTATAAGCACACTACTTTTTTACATTTATAAGCAGCAAGCGATTCCAGAAAAATTCCTGCTCCAGCTACAAAACTCAGCAGACCCCAACTGTGTCATTACCTCACCGTGCTGGGGCAAATCCTGCTCCTGCAGCTGCAAGGGACCTCAGCCAGCCATCCCGGTGTGCTCCAGCTGCCCCCCACCCCAGCCCCATAGCTTGATCCTGCTCTCTCTCACACCAAAATTGGGATTGCAGGGCTGCGGCCACCGCTCAGCATCTCTAAAAGAAGTCCTGGAGGGAAGCAGAGCCACCGTGCCGTGGAGAACTTATCCAGAGTTGACTGCTGGTCCCTACTGCTTGTTCTCTGCTGAACTGTTCCTGTTTGCAGAGGGAAAGTTAGGAGATTCCTTTTTCCGTTCAGTTAACCAGGATGTTTTTGACATTCAAAGATAGTATCAAAAGAGTTTTGCCTTTGAACGCTGTAGTCTGGCAGAAGTAGCTGCTTCAACCAGATAAATTTTACTTTGCTGCCTCAATAAAATGTTCTAAAGATTTCTCTCTCTCCCAGGAGCTGCTTGAAAATGCCAGCCTTCATTTGGCTAAAATACATTGAGCTAACAATCTCAGTGATTAATATCTACAACTATGCAATATCTACAATATCCAACTCCACCTGGGTAGAGAGACCTTGTGCATTTCTTTGCCTGTCTCACCAGAGTGCCTTGACCTTGGCCTGAGAGCCAGAAGGGATGCTTTTGCAGCATCTCTACCAGATTCTCACTGCGAGATGGCCAAGCTGTGCTTTTATGAAACAGAAGCGTGTCTGCTGGAAGCCAGAGAGCTGGGGTCACCCCCTTGGCATGCCGTGAATGGCCACGTTACAACCGTTCATTCACAAAGGTCAGCCTAAACCTGAGCTGAATTCCATCCAGGAGCGGGACAGAGAAACCCATATCCCGTTACCGGCTGCCTGAGCTGCCTAATCCCTGCAGCTGAAAGCTGACCTGCAACAGATGCTGCTTCAGCAGTTTCTAGGAGCCAAAGATGTCCAGGCATGGTCCATGCAATATATAGGGCCATTTCCTCAGCTGGCATAAGTTGCTGTAACTCTGATGACATCATCAGCATTATCCCGATTAATGCCATAAATAGGATCAGGCCATAATTTTTTAATTTGCCATGGCTCGTGTTTCGCGTGACACGGTGGCATACATTTGAGTCAAGAGGTCTTTTGTTAACATCTTCCTGAATATCTTAACATCTGATGCGCCAAAAGCAAAATGTCTCTTAGTTCTCATTTCCCTTGGACTCTCTTTTCAGCAGAGCTTAGGCTTGATTTATGTCGCTGTCAGTCGATAATGAGTCCTGACTGCCGGGGATTTGGGGCAGCTGTGCCAGCAGTTACCATGTTGTTGTTGGTCAAGCATCTGTTTTCTGCTGGACCAACTGGCTGGGCTGGAGGATGCTTTCTGGACACTGTACTGCTGGTGCCCAGGTCGGGGGCTCTGAGCCAGCCCTACCTCATGTGTATCCATATTTGTCCTGTTGTGGTGGTGCTGGGCATTTTAGAAAGAGGTGACTCACCTTAATGGTTTCATATATGGAGATACGGTCATTGAGGGAGAATCTGTCAGGAGAAAAGGCAGCTTCTTGCATCAGGAAAGTGGTGTTTATATTCGTGGTCTTCCAATTAGCAAAAAGTAATCATAGCTTTACTTGATTTTTAAAAGCCTTCATTTGGGGTTTAGGGCTCGTTCTCCATGCCACAGACCTGGGAAACACAGTTTGCTTTGGCATTTCAGTGGTGTTTTCTGACAGGTGTAAGATTTATGATTGGTTTGATGAAGTTAAAGCTGGCATGGCTTTTCTGCTGGCAGAGCATTTGAGCGGACAGTTTTATACAGCTCCAAAGAACTACATCAGACTGGAGCAGAGTTTGATTTAAAGATAATCTGGGGAAGGTGGAGTGCTATGAGAAAAGAGGTGGAAATACATATAAAATAAATGCAAGTGCTAGAATGAGTTGCCATCCTCGCTTTGCTCCTTTTTCACAGTCCTCAGTCTCTGGCATCCCCTCAATAGCAGGCAGGAGTTCTATATCAAAGGAAATGTTTGCCCTGTCATTTCTGATACTATTGGAGGTTTCTGCAGACACGCTGCCAAATTAGGTAGGCTGTACTGTTCCATTTCACTCCCACTGCTGGCTTTGGAGTCACTGCTCACACAGGAGGGAGTGGGACTCCATTGTGCCCAGTGGCCGCAGGCAAGGCTCATGTTCACCTTCCCTCAACAGCCCAGGTGTTATCACTGTCCAGACCTTCAGTGGGGACTGCAGCAGTGTTACAGCATTATTTCCAGTGTAAATGGGACCTCTTTGATTGTTAGCTGTGCCCCCAGCTCATGGTCAACATAACTAGAATGGCTTTAACCTGTGAGTAACACTGTGCTCTGCCATGGCTTCTCCTCACTGACTTTTTTTCATGTACTTTCTTGGTCATTGTAGGGAGAATTTTCTGGTTTTCCGTGATTCAGAGCAAGTGAACTTTATCTTTTTATTCATAAAATTCCTAAATGATCAGACATAAATGCTTCACTCCTGCCACTGTCCTCCCCAGGAGGCTTGTATGCCAAAAAAAGACTTGGAGCTGGCTGACAAGTCATTTCCTGACTTGCAGTCATTCTGGATTCACTCAGCTACCAGCCACCCCCGCAATGATCATTGTACCTGATGGAAGGGGAGCAGAATTACTGCTGGTTTTCTCTTGTTTGTTAGAGGTTTAAGCCTGCCAGATGTTAAACCTCACTTTGCACAGAAGCTGTTGATGACTTCTGACTTCTGTTATATAACTATGCAATGATGTGATGTTGTGATCTGGAAGTGTTAACCCTTTTGAATCTTACCTGCAGCATGTAGCTGTGGTCCATGACTAAGGATTTTTACTTAGCACCTTAATGCTCCAGTGTAAGGACACAGGAAATGATGCAGAATGTCTTTCTTTTCCTTACCTAAGAGATGTAGACACTGAAGTTCCAGATAATGATCAAGAACAGTTTGCTCCTCAGCTATCTAAATCTCCTCATGCACTTCAATATTTGGCCCCAAAATTTCCAAGGTCTGCTGGTTCAGGAACGTACAGATAGACCTGCTAGCCTGGCACAGGGTACATAGCACCAACTGATGTGTGTCACTTTGATGCAGGATCAGGCAAAGACAGCCCTTCCCAAATCTTGAGAGGAATCTGCTTCTCAGATGTGTTCAGAGCACATAGATCTGACAGGGAGTTATTATATAGTCTATTATATAGAGTCATTATATAGAGAGTACATATAATAGTTTCTATTATATAATGACCCAGGGAAGGAGGTTTCCAGACTTCTTAAGGATAGTGTGATGATTATATAGGTATTGTCCCTGAAAGACCCAGTCTGATCTCCTGATGGTCACAGCACCAGTCTGGAGCACAGCAATTATCTCCTGTTGAAGCTGGGACAGTCAGCTAGACCACAAGGTTCTTGGGATCAGAAGATCTGGAAGCAGCCTTAGGATAAGTGACTACCTTTGCCACGTTGGTTGCAGAAACAGTGTGCCCATTTTAAGGATACTCAAGCCTGAAATGTGTAGACAACATGACATAGATTTGTTAGTGGTATTTGCAGTGGCCATCATACTGCTCTATGGAGATCTGTGATCATGCATTTGGTTTAAGTGAAACTTTCTAAACATTGTTTTTGTAGAGAAGAGCCTTAAGATGCAAAGCCCAAAGAGCTGATTAGCAAAAGGCAAACACGAATAACTATTATATAATGATTTTTTAAATCTCATGATTTTTGTTCAGCTTGCAATATGCTTTTTTTTTTTCTTTCTGCCTGAGGTTTGCATTGCTGTGAGTGCTGAAAATAATGTTGCACAGCTGATTCAAGTAATCTTGAGTTATGTGCTGAGATTGATAAGCAGGGACATAGGTCCTGTGTCTTTGTACGTTTGCAGACCTAGCTCCTACCTGCAGTGCTGTGCACCGGCCTCTTTCAATATAAACTAACACAGACAGACATGAGGAAAAACCTGTGTTGCTCTCCTGATCCCTGACAGAATTTCACAGAGGAGGAGCTCGGGGTAGTGATCTGAGCGAGGCTGCATAGTGTCAGTCATTTGAGCAATTGGCCCCTGGTCTTATCCTTAGCACATACTTAACACATCTTGCCAAATTATGTGGTTGCTTAGTAATGTGAACAAACATCCCCTGGAGATTCAATAACCAAACTCATTATCACTTGTCATGTAGGCCAGGAACTGAATCCAGATCTCCAGGAGTGAGTGACTGGTGTGTTAACCTAGTCTCCCACTGCTAAAATAGCAGAATGAATATGTGCAAAGTCAGCTCCACGCAGTGGGTAGAAATATGCCCTAAGTAAAAACACAGAGAAGCGCCATTAAAAATTATTCTCATTACATAGATTTCATTATCTGAAATGGGAAGGGGGGAACTTGGTGTTTGTTAATGTTTCAGAGAAGGGCATAAATGAAGACTGATTTAAAAAAAAATTTTTTTTTTTTTTTAACTTGCAAAAACTAAGCAATGTAGCTGTTGTTCTGGTTAAGTGTTACAGAGAAAGAGGCTGCTGTGTGTGTCATCTCAAACACTTCAGGAGACCACTACATCAGTTTGAAAACAGCATCTCATTCCGGTGACACTTTGTGGGTGCTATTTGTTGGGTCTGCAGCTCTCACCACAGCTCCGGACATAGGTACCTGTGTTTGCTCCAGGTACCCAGCAGGGCATCACAGCAGTGCTGACATCTCCTTGGGACCTGAGCTCATATTCCAGTCAGAAATACGCCGTGGATGTACCATGCTCTTCTCGGGCTAGCTAGAGGGCACTGCCTTGTGAGCGTCATAAAGAGGTGATCTGAAATTCTCATGGAGTGCTCTGTCTCCTGCTCATCAGCAAGTTCCTTCTGGTTCATCAGGAAGATGCAGAAAATCAGCCAGTTTGCTTAACAATGATTTTGGCAGTGAATTCAATATTTGTAGATCTGCGTACTGAATACATATGCTGTTGGCTATAAAGATACCACATTTTTCACTCATAAGCAATCCCAGCTGCATATATAGTTTTTGGAGTTCTTTTATTTTATTTCATGCTGGAGTAAATTCCAGACCAGCTGCTCAGCGTACAAATGCGAGTTGTTTTAATTCATGTCGATAATGTATGCATCTCAGACATGGAGTGTGTGCATGCACTCGTAATGACGGGAGTTCAGAGGAACTGCAGAGATTCATAATCTGTCTGAACAAGGTCAGTGCTGGCAAACATGGAAGGAAACATCTTAAGCTGCTGTTGCCCTTCCGTGTAATACCTGCTCAAGGGTAAAATGGGCTTGATCTTCTTTAAGCAGCGTTTCCTATCTCTTCTTCTGGACGTCATGAACACATTAATTGTTTTCTAGATTTCAGTCTACAGAATCTTTTCACTGTCATCATCATTTTTAAACTGCCACTGAAATTACATTGTCTGAAGGCAAGCTATCCAAGTTTCTTGCACTTTTCATATTAAAAAAAAAGAGTTACAACTTCTGGTCATTCTTGGTATTAAACTCTTAAAGAGCTTTGGGAAGTGCTTTTTTGCCTGTGGTGAACTGGAGCATGTGGAAAAAATGTTTGAGAACCTGAGGAATATGTGTCTATTGCACTGTTTCTAGTTGAATTGCAAAGGTCTAGACTCAGTGGTCCAGTGGTTTCTCAGGGGTCTCTGTTCATCATTTCTTGTCTTTTCTCAGACTTGCCCAAATTCTGGATTTGCTCATATTTGGTTAGTTCCAGCCTAGACCATTAGGCAGTTACAGTTGAGTTATTGCTGTGCTGTAATGGACTTGCACATAATTTTTAAACACAGGCATAATCTTTCAAGTTCTGATTCCATTCAAACCAGAATGCGGACAATTCTTTAGTTGAGGTTTTGGCAGGGAAAGGGACAAGGTGGTGAAAAGAAAGCACTGGCATAGCAAGGAAAATAAATTCTTTTACTTTGAAATTCAACAGAGAATTTCCCATCTGCTCAAGCGACGGATCCAGCGCTCATTGGCAGACTTGGAGCTCCATCACTTACTGTCATATCAAAGCTGTGGTTTTATGGCAGGGCTGAGCCTACATAACCCCTACAGAGGATGCTAATGGAAAAAAAAAAAAGGGGGGGGTTCTGGTTCTATTTGAACCCTCTCATGTGGTGTGTACTCCCACTATCTTCCCTGTGGGACACATTGTGTTTGTGTTGTAGCCTGATGAGTCAACTGTGGGAGAAGGCCCCACAGATAAACAGCACTGACTGCCTAAAGCTGGGCTTACCCTTATCATTAAGCCACACCCTCAGCCAGCTCTTTCTCCAGGTCTTTTCTAAGGTCCCACTGCCAAGTAATTACCAGCAGAGAGCATTGAGGGAACTGAAGTTTTCTTCAGCAGTTCTGCAAAGTTCTTGCAACTGGGGAGGAATAATTCCATGCACCAGTACAGGTTGGGGGATGAGCTGCTGGAGGGGAGCTCTGCGGAAAGGGACCTGGGTGTCCTGGTGGATGACAGGTTGGCCATGAGCCAGCAGTGTGCCCTTGTGGCCAAGAGGGCCAATGGCATCCTGGGGTGTATTAAAAAGAGCGTGGCCAGCAGGTCGAGGGAGGTGATCCTCCCCCTCTACTCTGCCCTGGTAAGGCCTCATCTGGAGTACTGCGTCCAGTTCTGGGCTCCCCAGTACAAAAAAGACAGGGATCTCTTGGAAAGAGTCCAGCGGAGGGCCACAAAGATGGTGAAGGGCCTGGAGCATCTCCCCTATGAAGAAAGGCTGAGTGAACTGGGTCTGTTCAGCCTTGAGAAAAGGAGACTGAGAGGGGACCTGATCCAGGTCTATATCTAAGGTGTGGGGAGCAGAATGGCGAGGCCGGACTGTTTTCAGTGGTGAGTAGAGACAGGACAAGGGGAAACGGCTGGAAACTGCAGCATAGGAAGTTCTGCACAAACATGCACAAGAACTTCTTTACAGTGAGGTGACGGAGCACTGGAACAGGCTGCCCAGGGAGGTGGTGGAGTCTCCTTCTCTGGAGATGTTCAAGACCTGCCTGGATGCCTACCTGTGCGACCTGCTGTAGGGAACCTGCTTTGGCAGGGGGGTTGGACTCGATCTCTGGAGGTCCCTTCCAACCCCTGCAATTCTGTGATTCTGTGATTCTGTGAAAGGGGGATGGCTCAGAACACGACTGCTTGACTATGTTGTCCCCAGTGCCTCTGCAAAATGTAGGTGCAGATCCTTAATCTTGGGAGATATGCTGAGTTTATGTGACATCTGTAACTATGAATAGCTTTGTGGAGGAGGTATGCTGGAGTAATTAATTATAATGAGTAGGGAAACAAAGCTTAATTGGTTTTGACGTCATGGAAATATAGGATGTTGCCTTTTTCAGGGTGTGTTTCTGTTTTTGCAAAGCAAAACTTAACTCTGTACTTAACCCCAGAAGTTTAGTGTTGTCACACGTGTTTTGTAGGTGTCTCATCCTATGTGAGAACACGTTGTCCTGATATGGTCAGCTAAGCTTATGGCATAGGGAAAACAGTTAAGGCAGGCTGGGATCCTGAAGTGTTGACCTGCTGAATGAGGAGAGAGGTGAAGAGATTGTGTTGATGTTTCTACTAGGGAAGTGATGAGAATAGGAGTATGCCTTTCTTTTGCCTCTCTCAGTGGCCAAAACCTCTAATTTCTTTTGAGAGATCCCACAATAGTTTCCTCAAGTCAGGGGTCTAATATCTGTCTTTGAAAAACAAAATGCTCTTCGGTCTTATGACATGGCTAGAGGAGAAGCCTGTGCTCCTGCTTTATACAGTCTATCAGCGATTATAGCGTTAGCCTAGGGTAGAAGCGCAGGAATTCAATTCTATTCTGAAGGGATTCAGAACCACACAGGAGATGAATATACACCAGCATTGTGTTGTTTTGTTGTTAAGTCTTTTTTTTATTTGCTAATATGTAGTGTATCACTCTGTGATCCATTTCTTTATCAGCTGTGAAAACTATTTTGGTGAAAACAGTTTATTCCACCGAGTTAGAGAGCTGTCTTTAAACCTGGAAAAGAAATGCCCAGACATCCCATTATTATTGCTTTGAATTATTTATAGCATGTAGCATTTTACAAGACATTCTAAAAGCAAAAGAATCCCATATTTTAAGTATTACTAGGTGATAAATGGTGCACGCAATGCAGTATAGGATCACTGTCATGGAACTGCCCCCAGTGTCACTTGCCATGGAACTTGACTGTGTGATCACAGCAGTGACAATCAGTGGTACTGTCATTATGGTCAGTGGGAGAGCTCCTGATTTATTTACTTCATGTAGGCAAAATCTGAAACAAGCCTTGGAAAACATGAAGGTTATCACACCTAGTGAGGAGCAGGTGCAGTTCTCAAAATTAGTGTACAGTTTTGCAAGATAGAGTTTATGAGCTGGCTTTATAATAGCAAATAATCTGAAATATTTTCCCCTTTGAGGTTTGCAGCTCTATATTTTCTCACAGAAAAACAAAGGGATTGGCCTTATGTGCAGCTTTGTAGATGTCAGGTGTAGGTGCTGATGGCACAGAAGTGTAACTGAGACAAGGTTTCAGCTCTGGCTGTGCCTGGACCACACAGGGAAGGGAAAGTACGCGAGCAGCATTGAGCACGCCAAGCTGCTGCTATATACCCAGCCCATGCAGAGGGCTTGGCAAGTTCTGCACTCTGTCCTGCAGCAGAGAATGTGTGGGGCCACGGCTCCCAAAATCTTGAGCTAAGAGTGCCTGTGGTTTTGACCATGCTCTGTGGAAACACATCTGTTGATGATAGAAGGATATGTCAAATATGTCAATAACGTTCCAAGATGTATTGCAAACTCAGACGTCTGATTGAGAGCATAACAAGTTTTCTGATGCACTTCACCCTGGAGAAGAGTCAATCCTAAAAACAAGTGTGCTGGCTGTAGCAGCAGAGATCCTAACACAGACAGCAGTGCTACTGCTTAATCATTTGTATGCGTCCTTGCAGATTTTGTTGTAGCTGATGGGGTGGGTTTTTTTCTCTTGTACCTCATTAGAGCTGGTGCTTAACATTGGACAGCGTGCACTCCAGCTTAGCCAGAAATTCAAACACTTCGCTCATTAATATTAGTGTCTGTGTCAGAGGGCTGACTGCATCTCAAGCCTTTCTTTTTCCTTTCCTAAAGACATTTTTCACCCAAATTAATGACTGGTGCTTATCCAGTCTAAATCAGGATCCTATTACGGGAAGTAGAGGAGATTCTTCTGACTTCCAGTGAAATGTATGTTGTAATAATAGCCATGCAGAGGAGTGAAATGTAGCATGAGCATCCTGTGTGTGTCCCTTTAATTAGACACCATGCAGAGTTTGAAATCTGTGGTGCTTTCAAACATGTATAGCCATCATTTTAATCAAGCCTGAGAGTGCAGGAAGGTGTATCAGTTACATTCAGAATGAGGGGAAACGCCTGGGAAGTGGGTGCATGAAATAGATTTTTTTTTAGTGTTATTATTATTATGCACAGGGACAGCACTTTGAAAGTGTTAACCTGAAAAGGCACCAAGGAGCCCTGTAGTATGTCAGCAGCAGTCAGAGCACCAAAAGATCCTTGAGGCATAACTGTGACCCATATTCTGCAGATAATCAACTTTCCTCTCCCCTAAGGGGATTCAGGAGGATGGCATGAAAGCATGATTTGCATTCTGAAGCCTTGTATCTTCCTTGATGTTTTCCTTGTCTGCTTCGACTACTATTGCTCTGTGACATCAAAACACACAGAGGTTTGGTGGAGGAGCTAACCTGCTACTAATGGGAGTGTGGAGCAATGGGGGACCTTTCCTATCACAAAGGAGACAACATGTGGGGATGCTGGGGTGTGAGATGCTCCTTAGCCTCCTTGGTCCTGCTGCTCACTGCTTATCAAAGCTGGAGTTGATTAAAGCCCTTCTAGCTGCAAACTGGTTCAGGACTGGTGCAGAAAAGTGCCAGTCTGTGCTGTCAGCAGGATTTGGGCTTGAAAGTGATTCCTGATCATCTCTGTGAAGAGTCTACATTGGTAGGTTGTAGCTAATGAGTCATTTCAAAGCAAGGGACCTGGATGGGAGGATGAAGCTGTCAGGGGAGGGTGTGAGAAGGCAAGGAGTGGGCAAGCATCCCCCCAGAAATGTTATTCTGAGGGGAAACAGTAACCACAGTATCCCTTTCAATAAGCAGATGTGATTTAAAAAGCATGTTTCTTTCATTCCTAATGGATACCAGATATTTTAACTTTACTAGCCACAGCAAAATGAGGGGAAATAACCTCCCTTAAACTCCTACCCAGTGGATTGGTGTGTTTGTTCTTGGAGATGACCTGAGCATGAAGGGACCCGATGTGCTTGGGAAGGTCCCTGGCAGCAGAGGGACCAGGAGATTTCTCATGCAGTTGTGGATGAGTTAACTCCTCTTCCACTGACATTTTAAGCTGAGAATATTTCAGAGTTAGCATCTCCTGATGCTGTCTCTTCTCACAAAATCTGTCCCAGCGCAGAAGAAACCTCTGCAGTCTTACTGTAACCGTGAAAAAAAGACCCGTAGCAGGTTTTGTGTAACAGGATTTGTATAGGCTGCTGGTAAGGGTATGCCGTTGATAAATAAGATTCAGTTGTAAATATTCTGTGGTGACATGGGAATTTATCCACCTATTGAAGTGTACAAGCGAGCTACTGAGGAAACATGTTCCTTAGCTTAGCTGCGTATGCAGCCAGCGGTGCATTCATCCAATGCCCTGTCAGGTCAGCAAAGGCCTTGTTCAGGTAATGCAGTATTTATGAAACTGTTAATACCACATCAGAAAGTCCTCCTAGGCATGTTCTTAAAAGCTGCCTTACAAAAACTTGGGATAAGAGGAAACTAGAGGATATATTTTTGGCTTTGTAGTGCAAGACTCTGTTCTGTGGTCACACGTAGGAAGACACAGCAGAAGTAGGCAGGTCCCCTGCATCACAGTTATTTACAATAAAGCGGTGCTGGGTTTTCAGTAGGAATTGTAGATTCTCCCCTTTATCTCAAATAAGCACTAAGGCTGCTTTCCCATTGCTCTCAGGAGGCACTTTTTCACCCTACTGCCACATCAGAGGGCTTTTGTGGCCACTGGTTTTCCCCCCCAGCCTCACCCCCTGTAGCACCCCTGTAGCAGCCCTGGCAGCAGCCCTGCTTGCTGCCCTATAAACCCACCCGAAAACCTTTTAATGCTGACCCCTCGGGGAGTCCTCAGGCTGTGACATTGTTCCCTATTGACCCTATTTCACTTCAGAAAAAAAGAAAAGAAAATCTCTGAGTTCTGGAGGTTGTTCTGTGTTCTGCTGCCAGCAGACTCCCGTTAGCTGTCGCAGGCTGTTTGGGTGCTGGAGCCTGCGAGCTGCAGCTGAAGAAGTGGCTTGTGTTGCCGATTGTCGTGATTGCCAGTGACTGAAATGCTAGTAGCAGCAGCTTTTATGCAACCCTCAAGTTACCATGAAGTGGAGGAGGCAGAAAGGAGAAAGATTTTCCTGATGTGCATGTATTTATGTAGGAAAGCGAGGCCTGCTCCCCGCTTGCAGCAGGCCCGGCAACATTCGCCGGAGTGGGGCTCCCTCTGTTGAGCTCTGGGAGCCTCGCCAGATGGAAAGCGTCTTCCTCTGCAGCACAGCTGCTGCTCCATCCTGGGCAGCTCTGTCTCCAGACCTCTCTGTGTCACCTCTCCCCTTTTTGTGGTCCATCCGAGAGAGAAGAAAAATTGTGATGCAAAGCACCTGACAGAGCCAGGTGTGCGAGCGGCATCTCCCAGATGTGGTTTGTGTTGGGATGAAACCCAGCTCCAATGAGCTGCCGCAGAGCTGGGCCATGAGGTCCTCTCTGGGGCGGAGGTGGGAGAGCGTTGCTGCTGAGGAAATGGTTGAGTCACGAGGCAGGGAGCCAAGCGGAAAGATGTGGAAAGGCTGGAAAGCAAACCAAAGGTAGCGGGCTGGGTGGTGAGGTTACAGAGGCACTGCTGGAAAATGTAAGCTGTCCTGTGTGTTGTCAGCTTCCATAAGGAAAGATCAAATAAAGCCGTTAGCAGAGCTGCATCCTATGGGCTTTCAGGCAACACTTTTGCACTTTTCTCTAAAATGTTCTTTTTTCCTTTCTGTGACATACAGTGTAAAGAATCGTGTAAAATTCCACATCTGTAAATACTGCTGTTCTGGAGGTGAAGCAGCCTGAGAAAAAACATACGTCTTTCAAAACTGCACGGCAGCCTGAATTTCAACCCCTCCCATTTACCTTTGACCTATTTTATAGCATCTCTTCCGCTCTCTGACAGGCTTTGCTGTCTTTTGTCTTTGACCTGTCCAAGTGGCACACAGTAGTGAGGCTGCCCATTTAAGTTGAAGCAAAGGATTTCTTTCTGTTATTTTCTTTTCTCTTTGTTGAACATCTGATGGTTACTGCAGTCCTTCTTGCAGACTTGGCGCTGGTAAAGGCTGCACCTTGGGTACCGTGTTCAGTTCCAGGCAAGAAAGACATTGAGGCTCCGGAGTATCCAAAGAAGGACAACGAAGCTGTGAGGAGTCCAAAGCACAAGTCTTATGGGGAGCAGCTGAGGGACCTGGGATTGACTAGTCTGGAGAAGAGGAGGCTCAGGAGAGACATTATGTCTTTCTGCAGCTCTCTGAAAGGTGGTTGTGGTGAGGTAGGGTCAACCTCTTCTCCCAGTTAACAGCAGTAGGACATGAGGGAATGGCCTTAAATTGTGCCAGGGCAGGTTCAGGTTGGATATTAGGAGCAATTTCTTCTCAGGAGGAGTGATGAGACCTTGGCACAGGTTGCCCAGGGAGGGGGGTGGGAGTCTCCATCCTTGGAGGTGTTCAAGAAAACATGTCGATGCAGCACTGAGGGACATCAATGGGTCAGTGGGCATGGTAGGAATGGGCTGGTGGTTGGACTACATGATCTTAGAGGTCTTTTCCAACCTTAATGATTCTGTGACTTGGGGCTTCCCCTGAGGCCGTGCTCCATGATTAGGCTGAGTGTCCTGATGTACCTTCAACCCCTAACCATTCTATGATTCTGTGAGATCCCAAACTGGCTTGCAGCACCCTTTGTTTACACCAGGATGATGGGGTAGAATGTTGCCCATAAGATCCAGTGACTGTTTTCTGCTTGGAATGTGAAGACAGTTTCTCAGACCATACCTAAGCTTTGCAAAGCCTGTGGTCAACATATGAAAAACTATAAATATTTTCCTTGGTAGAGGCTGCCAGCCATTCAGCTTTGTTTCAGAGGAGATCACACCTAAGATAAAGCTCTATACTGCCTTGGAATGTTCTATACATTCACACTGTTTCATCAAGATTAACTGGATTAAAGTGGTTTAACTGAAAACAGAGTCAGACCTACAATGCCAGCACTGTGTTGACAGTACAGTTTCTTAAAGAACACAGAATCTGGAAAGTTTCAGGTTTTTCAGAGCATGAGGGACTTTGTTCTGCCGTGATTAAACAGCTGGCTGATGTTACGCACAGATCCTCTGAGCTGCAATAGCTGTGAATGCATGCTAGAGGTTTAACCTGAGCCTGGTACTCACTTGGTGCTTAACAGAAGTGCATGTAGCTTGAGAAGACTTGACTTGAAACAGCACTATATGAGGCAAGAGAGATCTTTGGATGTGTAAATAGGCTTGGGCTCCTATAGGCTTGGGGTTGAGTGATTGGATGACTGTGAAGAAGAAAGGTGCTGTTTGGTGCTCGGCTCAACTTGAGCCGGCAGTGTGCCCAGGTGGCCAAGAAAGCCAGTGCCATCCTTGCCTACATTAGAAATAGTGTGGCCAGCAGGAGCAGGGAGGTGATCATCCCCCTCTACTCAGCACCGGTGAGGCCACACCTCGAGTACTGTGTTCAGTTTTGGGCCCCTCACTACAGGAAAGATGTTGAGGCCCAGAGAAGGGCAACAAAACTGGTGAGGGTTCTGGAGCACAAGACTTATGAGGAGCGGCTGAGGGAGCTGGGATTGTTCAGTCTGGAGAAGAGGAGGCTCAGGGGAGACCTCATTGCACTGTACAACTTCCTGCAGGGAGGCTGTGGTGAAGAGGGGTTTGGCCTCTTCTCCCAGGCAACAAACAGAACCCAAGGAAATGGCCACAAGTTGTACCAGAGGAGGTTTAGGTTAGACATAAGGAAGAACTTTTTCTCTCAGAGAGTGGTCAGGCACTGGAATGGCTGCCCAGAGAGGTGGTGGAGTCGCCGTCCCTGACAGTGTTCAAGAGGTGTCTGGATGATGTGCTGCGTGATATGGTTTAGTGCTTGTGGTAGCAGTGGGGATGGGAGGACGGTTGGACTAGATGATGTTGCAGGTCATTTCCTACCTTGTGATTCTATGATTCTGTGATTCTAAATATTGACAGGCACTAAATGATTGGCTGAAGCAGCACGAGATGTGCAGGATATGTGAAGCTATTTTAGTCATGATTATGAAATCAGATGAGCCCAGCATGGGACACTCTCACAGGCAAGTTTTTAAATGTCCTGAGAGAGATGGTGTTGCATCATGAAACTGAACTCCTATTTTGATAAAGCAGGAGATCCTAAAGATGCCTATTTGACAAGCTGTGCAGTGGAAAGCCTGCTGTTTCTTTCTCAGTTCTGCTCCAGGCATCGATTGCAGTCTGAAAGTCTGAAAGATTTTTTTAATCTTGATGTGTCCCAAGGTGGACCTTTCAAGGTAAAATGTGAGTTAGGCCCGTTTTCTGTCTAAATTACAAAATAACCTTGAAGATGCTGTTCTCTTTAAAGAGCAGTTTGTGTTCTGTTAACCCACTGCTGAAGAATACTAAAGGTGTCCTTTGCTTTTTTGTGATGAATGTTGCTCCTTCCCTTTCTTTGGGTTAGCCAATGGGCTGGAGTGGTGCTCCATTGGCTTGCATTTGTTTAGCCTGAATTTGCTGAGCATTTAGCATGGTATCTTCATGCTAACTGCAGAATACATTCCTGGAAATGGAAGATAGGTTCTAAACTGTTTGGGCACTTCTCTAAAGAGCACTCCCAAAGTGTTCCCTAGATCTCACAGCACCTCAGAACAGTTTCAGAGAAGCATTTCGCCTCCTGTTCTAGGTGGGAGCTGGGCATAGTGTCAGTGCATATTGTGTCAATGGGACTGCAGTGCTCCACAGCAGTAGCAGCCGGGATCAGGACCTAATGGTTACGTCTAAGTCATTGGTTAAAGGAAACAGTAGAGCTTTAATTTAAATTTTATTTGTATTGGGATTTATTACTACTTAATAATAAGCATGACAAGTGTACAGAGTATATGAAGCATTAGGCTCAACTTTTGTTCTGTGAAAAACTACTTTTTATGAAGTGCTGCTTTTATTGTCAGCTTAACTACTTTTTTTTTCAAAGATTATTTTGAAAAGATTGCACCTTCGAACTGTGATGTTTTAGACTCTCAGTAATGGTTCCACCGAGCAGACTAATAGTGCATTGCTGATTTTCCTCTTTGCTACTTTGTATCAAATTAGATTATCTTCGATTAATTTTCCTACCGCTAAATTTGTGTGAAAGAGTGTGGCAGTGTCATAGATGTGATCTGTCATGTCAAGTGACCCATGGGCAATCGCTCTTCTCAGCAGTTATACATAAGACAAACTATTTGCATACAGAGGACAGGCCATTTTCAGAATTTTTGCTGCAAGTTGTAATTTGTGATCTGTCATCCTCAAAGTTCCTCTTGAAGACAGAAATCACTTAAAACTTTGTAGGTCGCAGGTTTTACCTTTGTTACACCATCATTGGCTGAAGTCTGTCCTAGCCTCCTTGCTTTCCTCAGTATGTTGCATTCTTGTTGCTTTCTGCCCTGGTTACAGAGCCACAGACTGGCTGATGCTGGCAGGCCCTTTGGGTCCCTCAGACCCACCCCCTCTCCAGCAGGGCCACCCAGAGCAGGGTGCCCAGGGCAATGGCCAGGCAGCTGCTGGAGATCCCCGAGGAGAATACCCCACAGCCTCTGGGCAGCCTGTGCAGTGCTGTCACCTGCGCAGTGCAGAAGTGCTCTGGGTGCTCTGTGGGAATCTTTCGTGTGCCAGTTTGTGCCCATGGCCTCTTGTCCTGGAAGGGAACCATTTAAAAGAGCCTGGCTGTGTAGTCTGTGCATTCTTCCCTCAGGTATTTATAGACACTGATATCTAAAATCTGTACAGCTGAAGCAAAGGCAGATGAGCTCTGATCTGTCATTTTTTTTCAGGGAACACCTGCAGAGTTTGCATGTGAGCTTGTGCAAATCCTTTAATTCTGCTTCTGCCTCTTCCTTCTCCTCCCCATACCTTCCCTGCCTCAATTTCCGTATGCGTAAAATGAGGATAGAGGATTGTTGTGTTCTGGTGCTCCCCATTTTCAGAAGCCACAGAAGGGATAAGTTCCTTGTCCAGTCTTCAGAATCCCCTGTGCCCAAATGACACACAGTTTCTGTGGTTAAAGGCAGTGGTCTGGGATCTAGGAGATTCAGTTCAATTCTTGCCTCAACCAGAAAGTCCCTGTGTGTCTGTAGGTTATTGAGATGCTTTAGAAAGATGTTAAACTGAAGGCATCTGCAGCTGTTGTGGGTTCATGCCCAGGAAGTAAGGAGCACGGGCAGGATGGGTCTGTGGGGTAAATGGCAGGGAGTAATGGGGCAGTGAACAGTCCCTGCTGCCCCCTGCTTTGTCCTTTACTCTGCCTAGCAGGCAGAACTGCCACTGCCACTGTGACCAAGCTGCCTGTTGTGTTTGCTGCTGGCTGCTTCAATCTGAGTGGAGGTTACCAGCAATTTATTTGGGAGATTGCTCCCTGCTTCCCTATCCCTGAGGGAGCTGAACAGACATTTCCCTTCAGGATTTAAGACACCTGACATGAATGGGTGCTTGCAAAGCAGACATTCAGGTGATAGTAAGGGTAAACACCCAGCCAGTCTCCTGCTCGGAGATCCTGCTGATCTGTATTCCACCACGCGGTCCATGTCCTCTCCACCACAACTGATGTGATTTGTGAGAAGCTGCTGTGTGTGGCAGATGACCATCTGCTGCAGGGTCGCCCAGCCTACCCACGGGCAGCTTCCTGCAGGTCGGAAGGCAGAAACACAAACCCCATGGATCACCACCAGATCTCTGCGTAGACTGAGATTTGTGTGATGCGTCAGAGCAAATGAGGCAAAAAATTAACACAATGTGTTTTAATTATTATTTATGCTTTCTGCTAGTGGTTCATGTTTAATTACAGTTAAGTTACAAATATGCATACTTTCCATGACTTTTTCCTTTCGGTGTCTTTTCTTCTTTGTATTTTGCTCAAATGACTTAAGTACAGCCTAAAACAATTTATCTGTCCTTAGTAGTGGTGTTCCTTGGCTGCTACAGCAGCATGTTATGGATCTGTTTGGTTTCATTCCTGCTTTAGCGTAGCTTTGGCTGTGAACAGAGCCACAGAGCGGAGGGAAGAAGCACTTGAGCACAGAAAAGCTTTTGTGTATGCGTGATTCTTCTGTCCCCTTGAAACAGGGCATAGGATAAGGATGCAACGCAGTGTGCTGGAAGCATCACACCTGCCTCTGGTGGGTACCCTTGCAGCAGAGGGGCTGGGATTTTCCTCCTTGCATTGCTCAAGCCACACAAGGGTAGGCAAGGAAAGCTACCCTGGAGCATCAGCATGGGTTTCACACAACTGATAAACAGTCTGTCTGCCGTTCTGCTGCTGCAGAGAGGAGCCACGGCTGCAGCCTCAGGAGGTTTTTTGAATTTGGGGAATGAACGTGAATGTGTACTTGATCTGTATGGGGGTTGAGAGAGAGTGGCAGTGTGGGGTTGTAGCATTTCTGTCTGGATTTGGTAACTGGAGGCCTTTCCCTTTTGTATTTTACATTTGAATTCTTACATAATGCAATGAACTGGTACCAAGAGTTAGTCTTGGACTTTTCTCATGTGTGTTTGTGAGCTGGTGAATCTTGTCAGCCTCTCTGGTGATTTTGCACATGGTGTCTGGATGCTTTCTTCAGTGTCCACCTTCCCTCATTGCACATGGACCCAGAAACTACATGCATACTCACCTCACACATCCAGACTCCGTTTGCTATCTCAAGAAAAACTGGTTGCATACAGTGAACCTTTTATTTTCGCTTCCTAAAGGGTGTGAAATAGGAAAAGCAAGGACAGCAGAAGTACCTACAAAACGCAAAGTGTCACTTTTCCTAGTGTGGCCGCCTTTATCAGGTGCTGGGTGCAGAAGCTGATGGGCTTGAAGCTCACATTGCTTCTGAGCCTATTGAGAAAACCTCTTTTCCATAACTTTCGGAAACTCAGCACCTGTTCTACCTGTGCAGCTTACTCTCTACAGAGCTTTCTACTGGAACATTTTACTGGAAATAAGCATGTTTGTGGATTTTCTTCCCCCTCCTTTTGTTCTTCAGGATATGTAATGAAAAATTCTCCAGTGCTGCCACTTAATTGCTTCATGGCTGTTGTTTGTCAATTTGCCAGCAGGTTTCTGCTTAACTGCTGCCATTTGACGTTGCTGAAACACAAATGCAGAATGATTGAGTTGCCAACATATCATTAAGTCTTCTGCGAGGGGCTTTTCAGCATATTAGCGCTTCAGGCTTTTACGTCACTATTGATTTCTGCAAGTGAAAAGAAACCTTTGGCAGCATTCAGCACTGTGCCAACCAGCATTTTCTGGCAGGAAAGCAGAAACTGGCCGTTGCCATTGACGTGACTTCATTCTTTCCTTCCTTCCTTCCTTTCTTTCTTGCATTCTTCATTCCTGTACACGCCCACATGAAGTATTGAAATTTTTACACATTCTAGCTGAATTCTAGTTAGCCTAACAATAAATCAAGGGGTAAATTGGTTTCTTAATGCGTGGCCAGAGACTGAGGCTGTTTTATTTGGAAGCTGCCGATGTAATGCCCAACTAAATCCCATGGTGGCTGGGGGTGGGGTGGTGGGACAGGAGAGTGGAACAGGAGGGGACATTGGGCTGGTCCCTGGGTAGGGGACACTGCAGGGGAGATGCTTCCTTGGGTGAGGGGAGTAGGTTTGGCACCATGGAACTTTTGGGCATGCTGATGATGACAGTGACAGACCAAAATGCTGCTACATAGAGTCGAGAGGAGACAGGAGAAGGGCGCAAGGCTGAGGTTTTGAAGAGAAAATGGGGAGTACTCACTCCTCAGTAGGGCTCGGGGATTTGCCCATGAGTCCTGGTCAGCGCCCTCACCTCTGAATTAAGGGTGTTCAGTGAGTGAGAGCGGAGTGGTTCGGCCAGAAGTACCTTCCACAAAGATTTAGCAAAGTTCGATCCCATGAAGGTTTCCAGGAATTACCTGAGTGTTGATGGGGAGTGATGTTACAGCTACTGAAGAGCAGCAGCCATTATTTTAGTTCTGCTTTTGAAATATTCTTAATGCTCACTTCTCATAGATGTGAAGAGTAATGTTCTGAATCCATTCTTCTGGGCACATACAGATGAACCAAAAGTAGAAGCAATAATAAACTGCCCCAAGATTGCTTCTTACAGACCTGAATTCAATATGTTATTTAACTGACTGGAAGTCTACTGAAGGCTGGACCTTTTGGCCAGAAGAATGTCTGAATGAAGAAACTTCAAGGGTTTACTTTGTGATTTCCTTTTTTGTTTGTTTTTTTTTTCCCTGTAATTGTGATCTTGAGTTTCTCTCCAAGGTTGACTGGCATGGGCACTTAGAGCTATGGGATGGAAAAGCAGCTTTACTGGAAAATTTTTAGAGGAGTCATTTTTTATTTTATTTTTTACCTCTGCCTGGGCAGCAGTAAACACAAGCTTTATCTGGGTTGTTTTAATCAAAATGGCCTTAGAGAAAGGCTGGGAAATGTCTATATTACAGCTGTTTTTCAGAGACAGGGTATCTTTTTGACTAAACAATAAGGGGGAAAGGAAGGGCTCATTTTTTTTTGTTGTTGGTTTTTTTTTTTTGATTGAAAAGCTGTGGCTCAGAATGAGAAATGCTGTTAGGTGGTAATGGGAACGTTTCATTTTGGAAGCACCTTGCCACTGGTAATTGCAGTTTCAGTACTTCTGTGCAGACGTTCTGTGAGCAGCACAGTCCCCAGCCAGATGATGTGGTCTGTAACAAGGCCTAAAAAAGAGAACAGGAGCACGAAGCACCTGAACTGCAAATTCCCTGGGAATGCCCCATTAGTGTTTCCAGATGAAACAATGCCAGATTTCGGATCCAAGCTGTTGTGTTACAGTTTGTTTGCTTTGCTTAAAAGTCAGTATTTTCATCAGATTAAGGAATAAAGAAGCACCTTTATCATTTTCTAGCCAGCTCAATTAATTAACAGGAAAAGCCCAGCACATGTTATGTAAGAACTGAGCTGATGACTGGTGAGACCACATAAACCCCATTTCTTTTTCTGTGGTTCTGGGTACCGTTCATTTTTAACAAGGCAAAAATGAGGCTTGGGAGCAAAAAGGTTAAAAAGCAAAGAAAGTGACCTGACCTTGATTCACTACAAAGATGTCAGGAATAGGAAGGCCCCATCTTGGGCAGGTGATCCAGAGCACTCTTGCCAGGTTTGTGCCTGGATCAGCAATGGTTCAGTACTCACCTGGCAGAAGTCGTGCTCCATGCTTGATTAATTGTCTTCTCCCAGTGTGAGTTAAGGAAATAAATCTTTTATTTCTAGATTTCCTCCAAGCTGCATAATCTTTCTTCCAGCTTAATAATTTTTCAAGATAGGTGATGCAATCCATGCTTTGCCTAACGTGGTATTGTGTGCTTAAACTTCAGAATACCGGGAAGAGAAACAAAGCTTTGGTGTCAAGGGTGTCATTTTGGTGTCACTGTCCTGGCATTGGAAAAAAAGTCTATCAGTGGGATGCTGCCAGTAGTTTGGCAGAGTGTTTTATGTATGCTTTGTTAGCTAGCTGTTGATTTGCTGCGTTCTTACGCTTTTTGTTATGTTTGAAGGTGCTTCCAATATACTGGTTTTCAAGTGGGTACCTTCATTCATACACAGCATTGGTTATGCTGCAAAGAAAAATGAGGGGAAAAAATGAGAAACAATGAACTGGTAATGAGACAACCCATCCAAAAGAGATCAAATCCCTGTGCAGAGAGCACAGGGTTAGGGTTATACAGCTAATGCCTGCTTCGCTGACTCCTTTGCTACGTGATGCAAGCGGGAGTTTTTACATTCACATGCTTACCAAGATCTGTACATCTATTCAGTCCTGTTCTAGCAAGAAGAGCAGGTTAATGCCCATGTATGAAGATAGCCAGCAGTGTCCCTGCAGTCCAGAAAGTCAACCGTATCCTGGGCTGCATCAAAAACAGTGTGATCAGCAGGTGGAGGGAGGTGACATGCCCCTCTGCTCAGCACTGGTGAGTCCTCACCAGGAGTATACATCCAGATGGGGTGTCCTCGGTACAGGAGAGACTTGGATTTGTTTACATACCCCCTCTTATGTTCCCTGCAGTACATGATGCTATGCATTTGGGCTGAGTCTTGCAACCTGGCTTTTGGATCAAGCTAAATAAAATGAGAAATGTCACAGGGTAATACAGTAATGCATCTTTCCCCCAGTATGGGTCACTCTGACTATCGCAGAGCTGCCTGTCCCCACAGCTGCTCCCTGCACCATGCCATGAAGGGAAGGGGCAAGGCACAGGCTGGGCAAGCTGCACTGCCACTAAAGAAGCCACAGTGAGGGAGTCTTGCACCAGGCCAAATCAACCCCTGGGGTGAATTCTTCACAATCAAGGAATTTCCACCAGAACAGGTTTCTGTTTTCTATCACACTGATTTATTCACATTTTAGGCTTTTTTTGCTCTTGCACTGTGATTTTTTTTTAAAGTCTCTTTCTTTCTTTCTTTTAATGAGAGCAAAAGCCTCAGAGCTCTTTTTAGTTCTAAAAGAAAGATTTGACGCATTCTGTCTATTCCAGTTTTCCCCAGGGGCATTAATTCATAAGCAACAAAGAATATTATAACTGTTTACAGTAGCCCTCAGTGAACAGCATGAGACTTGGGGATTTGAAAGAAAGAAGGGTATTTGGCTTCAGAATGAAGAGCTAAACTAAGAGCTTCAAACTCAAAAATGTTTGGAGTTCCTCAAACAAACACCACAAAAAAAAAAATTAATTTGCCAACTTCTAAGATTGTGTGAATCTTCAAGCTGGCTTTGTTTCATTTATTTTGCTGTACCACAGAAACCAAAGCAGTCCCAAAGGTCAAAATGTCTGATGCTTTACCTTCAGCTGTGCCACGTTCTACTCATTTAATCACAGATTACTGCTGTTAGAGCAGCCTGTACCATTGGACAGAAGGTGCTGTGGGCTTCAGCTGGACCCCAGGAGTACTGCTGAACCTCTCTGTGGCCACACTGCTGACTATGGTGTTGCACACTTACCTCCTCTATCCCACCTCTGCTCACATCCTCATTTCTGTGTAGGATTCAGGGTCCTGTGCCATGTAGCAGGTCGCTGCAGCTATTGGGGTCATGTGGTCATGGACGATTACTTTGCATCTAGCTCCAGGTGACTTCAAAAAGGAAATTGGCTCTGGCTGGGGTTTTACTAATGCTGTTGTGTATTTTGCTTTCCCAGAGTGCTTCTCAGCTTCCCTACGGCAAAGCTCTCTACACATACGAGGGAAAAGAGCCTGGAGACCTCAAGTTTAACAAAGGGGACATCATCATACTGCGGCGGAAGGTGGATGAGAACTGGTATCATGGGGAGCTCAATGGCAACCATGGCTTCTTCCCCGCCAGCTACATCCAGTGCATCAAGCCGCTCCCTCAAGCTCCACCTCAGGGCAAAGCACTTTACGACTTTGAAATAAAGGATAAAGATCAAGACAAGGATTGCCTGACCTTCACCAAGGTAGGGGAATAATGTTTTCTCCTAAAAACAAACAAACAAACACAAAAACACCTGTTTGGAAAGTGGCTCTTGCAACTGTGCCTGGATTTCCTTCTCTAAATGGGGTGCCTCCTCATCCTGTGCTGAAGGACGTCGATGTCTCCTGACATCTCCTCCTCATCAGGCAGAACCCAGTCGCTGCCCCTGTAGTGTGCCAGCCAAGCCCAAAGGTAGCATCCTTGAGTAATTGCTCTCTTTTTGTCTGAAGGATGGACCACTGGGATAACACATGGCAGGTACTGCACAGTTAGCATAAAGCCAGTGCAACCTAACGAGTAGAAGAGGATATGCACTTCATGGTGATGCTTTTCCTTCTAAAAAACATACATTTCATCTACATCAAAATGATATGCAAGAACTTCCAAATCTCAGAAAAAAAAAGGAAATGGAAACATATCCATTACTGTTCCTTACTGAATCGGAAGTTTCCGTGTTTTTTTTTTTGTTTAAAAATGCCATGGAGCTTTAAAATGTTTGTTTCATTGCACTGTGTCCCAGTTAGCAACTGAAACACGCTGCCATCATGTATCACAACGTTTCCTATTTTAATAACAAAAACATGTTGAAAGCAGGCATTTAAAACAAAGTCATTGCTTTTTGTTAAAGACAGACCTGTTTAATAAATCCCGTTTGGAATTAGGGAAAACTGAGATATTGTCATTTCCTTTGGATTTAAAATACCACGTTTCCCTATTCTCCCCTACCTCCCCTCCTGCTTTCACTCACCCCTTTCTTGCAATTTGTGTTGACCTCAGATGGGATTCATGGATACCAAGAAACCCACAGTAAAATAAAGCATATCCCCTAAGGTTAATTTATGGCACTGAAAGCCACGGAGAACCTGCTCATTGTCATTTTCTATTTTATTTTAGCTGTCTGTGGTTGTTACAGTATCACATAAAGTAATAATAGTTATGCTGAAAATGAATATGAAATAGATGGTAAAAATATCCTTCACAGGGATTTTACTGACCTCCTCTTTGGAGGCTACTTATTATAGCCCAATGAATTACTTGCAGCATATAATTTTCTCACCAAATGTAACATCTTTTTCAGTCGTGCCACATTTCTCAGCAGAATGCAATTTCCTAGAACATATACTTTCTCATACTTATTTAACAAAAGATTTGTAAGCATTTTTGCTCTGCAGAGAGCAAAGTGTTTGATTGCAAACACTGCAGACCCAGTGACAACACAGCCTCACTGGAGCTGTGAAACTCTTGAGTGAATGCGCTGCTTGGTGGGAGCTGTGCACTAACAAAGCCAGGAGTTACCTCTGAGGCACTATATATATTGATACTGTATATGTACAAATATACTGAGACAGATTTGTGGGCACGCTGCCCAGGTAGAGGTACAGTAGTGGTTTATTCTCCTCGTCTGTCTAAGGTATTCATCACTTGCTTGATAGAAGCAACACATTTGATATGGCAGGCAGTGCGGCCTCTTTTCTTCCAGTGGGTGCTGTCTTGGGCACTTTTGTGTTTGGTATATGTGGTGCCATTTATTAGTATCCTCCCTTTACAGTAACTGCTTTTGCATACTAATAGTTCTCATTTTGTTGGCTGTCCATTCCCATAGGCATTTCTTTCTGCTGTGTAGCTCTAGTCTCAATCTTTCAGTTTTCCTTTTCTCACCCCTCTTGTTACTTTCTGCATCCTTTTATCCCTGGTGTCTGTGTTTTCCCCAGAGAGGGTTTGGTTTCACTTCTGCTGCTTTCTTCTTTAGTTCCTTCCACTATGCACACTGTCACCTTGTAACTGTTTTTATGTCTTGCCTATTGTTCTCTCTGACAGTGAATAATCTATTTTTCATCTTGCGACTTTAGCATCGTGTTTTCATCGCATTTCCCAATGCTAATTTTAGCTGTCACCTGCGCTGATGAAGGTTCCTGTTTAGCTCAGATTTTAGATCATCTGCTGATGCAGCCAGTTCCTTTGCACAGTCACGGGCAAGTGGTTGCTGCAGATGTGATTTGGCACTCACTCAGAGTAGCAGTCATCATTTGAGTGTCCCAGTTTGGGTGTGAGGATGCTGGATCTCAATTTCATCTACGCTATTTTCTCTTTTCTCAAGTAGAACAGTTGCATCAACACACCATTCATACAAACTAGCACAACCTATTTGTGTCCCAAATATCAATTAACGCTACCAGACTTTTATAATTGGATTTTATTTATAAACATTTAATAAAGGAGAAATTTCTTCTTAACGGGAACTACCAGAAGACAAAACAAACATAGGGATGGTGTTATTATGTTTTGTTACTTGTTTGCTGGACTTTGCTTTTCCCCATCTTCTTTGTTACCGTGCAGTTAGGATATATGTTGGTTGCAATAAAAGAAAACAAAGGAAAGATACTTGGTCTTTACTCTCAGTAGTTTTTTTTCAACATTAAGATGATCTGTTGTTCCAGAGATGGAGTGCAAGGAAGTGAAGTATGCTGTACACTGATCCTCATAGGGCTTCTGCCATTTACCTGTTTCCATCTTCTATCTGCAGAACACTCTACAGAGAAAAGGCCAAAGATAAATCAATGATAATAGTTCTTTATGTGTTGGTGCAGGTGTAAAATTGGGAGGGACAGACCAGCTGCCTCCTGAGCATCCAGGGCAGCAAACAAACCTGCCATACTCATACGCATATGCACTACTTCCCTAACTCCTCCTCCCTAATTAGCCATAGGTAAAGGCAGAGGGTCCTGCCTTTGCAGGAACCACAAGAAAATAAATCACCCTGGGTACACAACTTAAGATATATTTTCCTCAATGATTAGCAGGGATCAGCCAAATCAACTACTGAGGAATTACATTGCTCTCTATAATGACTGTCTGCATCCCTCAGTCAAAGTCCAGTAGCTCCTGATTCTCTCTAATGTGGTTGCTATCAGCATGGAGCATCTTGCTACACAACTTTGAGATATGCTCACTGAACACAGCTTGCTAACGTCTCCTTAGCTGATACTGCTGTATGAGCCCGTGCTCTTGCTATGTCCTACAAAAAAATGACCCATCCTTCCTTGGGTTGGGATTTCTGATATAAGATTCTGATATCTGATTCTGATTTCAGCTGCAGCAATACACATCTGGAGTAATCACATGGCTGGCTGGCTGGCTGTGTAGTTACACAGTTAGATGGAGTCTGTCTTGAGCCCAGTTCTGTTCTGGTGTTTGACTACATTTGCATGCATGAGTCCAGGTGGTCCTCTGGGGCTTGAGTCCCAGTGGCAGATAAGTTTCAAACCTCCCAAAGCATCAGCTGTTTCCCATACTTTGTTGCTCATCACATTTCCAGTCATCCATTTCCTTTACTTCCTTTCCCATCATTTTCTCTTCCAGCCCACATTGATGTTTAACGAGTTTTGTGCCAATCCTGCAGCCATAACATCCTGTGCTGGTACCTGCCTGCATCCCAAGCCCTTAGCACTCAGCACTGGTAGTCTCTGCTTTTGAGAAAGATTGCCATGCTGTAGCTGTCAACAGAGGTGCTCGCTGCCATCGTGCCAGTGCAGGATCTCCCTGCAGCTGGAGATGGAGCTGTCATTTTGCAGAATAGCAGGCGCATCTGCTTGATGTTGCTTTGTTAGCAGCCATTAATGATTAGAGTAAAAATCAGGCTGTGAGTCATGACTATTATTGGACACAATTTTGTGCTGTTTCCTCAGCAAAAGGGTTCATTTTGCCATCGGATTGCTTTTTGCATGATTTATCTTCTACTTACTTTCTGATAATGGTTATAAACTTGGCAGCATAGGTCCTACACACCTGGCTGGAACGAGGCTGCCCTGTGCTGGTGAATAAGGAGAGAATTCAGCAGGTAATAGAGGGGCAAATAATTAGAGACTTTAGCAACAGGCACGGAAAGAGCACGCCGTGTCTTTGTCAACCTACAATGGATACCGTTGGCTCTTGAAACGAGACTTCAAGGTTGGATTCACTTAATGCTGCCTGGAAATCAATTTAGTGTATGTGAAATAGTGAGATTCAGAAAGTTTAAGTGATACGCCAAGAGATCTGTGGTTCTCTACTATTCATGATACTTTGGGGAATCTTTCGAAGAATTTATAGGTATCACAGCTATCCAACTAATTTAAGACATGAAATATTTTAATGTCGAAGCTTTTGCCAGCCCAGTGTGTAGAATGATGTTGATGGGCTCTGAATTCAAAGAAGCTTTCTATTAACAAAGAATGTCAGGAGATGTTTCAGGCTTCGCTGTAATTCCTGGAGATTTTTAGCACCCTTCTGAAAATGAATTCTGTAATGGAAAGCATTCCCGAGGATTTGCACTTTGCTCTCCCTCAAAGATGCACATTTTGAAAGTCAGCATGTCTCATTATGTGAAACGATCTGATTTTCTCATGTATGGCCGCATTTGACAGCCAAACTTGGCAGAGATGAACTAAAATCAGAGAATAGAAACGCTTCCAGATTTCATAAGTCTGTAGAAAGTAAAGCTGGAAAGGGATCTTCAAGGCTCACCTGTTCTCTGCCCCATCCTTGAGCAGGACCAGCACAGGATCCACCTCTCCTGCCATGTGCCTGTCCAGCCTGCCCCTGGGATGGAGACTGCACAGCTCCTCCACAGTATAAAATCTAGTCAAGGGTTTATGGGGTTTTACAGTTCAAAAGTTTTTTTTCTCAATTTCTTATGCGTGCATGTGCATATATGCAGCATAGAAGATACATGAATGTATATGTAGGCATGTAACAAAAATCTAGGCTCATCACACATTGTGTTTTGTAAAAAGTCTTCGGAGAAAATAGGTAAAAAATGTAGGAAGTAGGAACAGATATAGCAGGTTCTTGAAGCAATGAAGTCTTCTATTTTCCACATTTACCCTCTTTACCTAGATTCATGATAATCAGTCTTTTGTAAGAGCATGTGGAAACTTTGCAGAGACACATAATCGTCAGTTCTTTACACAGATCAAAAATGGTCCGTGCAGACACAGCTTTGGAAGGGAACACTATCCTTTTCTTCAGGAAATTAAATGCACAAATTCTTTTTGCATCCTTCCAGCTGTAATAAATAGCTGAAAGATTCAGTGCGTGGCTGTTTCTCTTAGCTTTCCCCTAATGGATTGCTCAGATGAATAATTCAGAGGAAACATTTAAACTATTTGGATGTGCACATGTTCACAATGCACACGTTCAGAACAGCACAATATGCCCATCACTGTTCTGGTCATTCTCTGTCAATTTAAATCTGTATTCTGAACAGCCTGGGTTAGGAATTAGTTTTTCCTATTTGAGATCTAACTGCAAAAAAATATGTCTCCTCTCACCTGGACAGTTAACATAGATGGCTTGTTACATGGAGAGTTGTATACCATATGTATATGTACGCTTTTGTTTTCCTAAGGTGTTGAAAGTGGAGAAAATAAAGTGAGAATGACAAGGAGGTGTATCTCAGCTTTCTGGAGGAAGACGTTATCTTCTTACAGATTTCTGCATGAGAACAGGGAAAGCTTAGATGCTATGAGAGGACTGACATATTGGCAAACTTGGCTTCACAGATTCTCTCAGCTCACTTCTTTCCTGAGGTTGCAGGAAAGCTTCAGTGGGATCTAGGCATACAGGGCTGCCTTCAGCAGCAGTTGCTGCAAGAGGTGCTGGGGCAGAGCCTGGCTCGGGGTTGCAAACCCAGCACACAGCTGGGACACCACAGATCTAACAGAGAACTAAACTGCTCAAACAGAAACACTTAGAGTTTGTTTCTAGTCATGTGAGCTTTTGTAATGACTAGTGTGCTTTAGGTTTTAATCTATCAGAAAAAGCTTGTAACACTGTAAATCTTACCTATGGTTTTCTTAATCTCCTGCTTTATAATGACAAAAGAAGGTCATTTTTAGCTGGGATTGTTTGCAAGATGGCTTAGATTAACTGTGGTATTAGTGTCATTGATTTTACAAAACTAACTTGCATCTAAACTGAAGCTGATCCAGTTGAATGCAACTTGCTTTTTATTGTTATCTTTTCTGTTTTACCTGCTTTGCACTTTCATCTCCTGTTCTGTTGGGTTTTTTTGTTGTTTTCTTTTAAAGGAAAGCTTACATTCAGTGAATTGGCAGTATAGTCTAGCTGCCATTGGATGCCAGGCCCGGGACTGAGGGAACATCTGTATGTGTGGCTTATGGCCTTCTTCACATGCTCTCTCCCTAAGCTGTCATGTGGGTTACTCTGCATAGTGGAAAAGTCTGATGGCATATTCTGTGTCTCTCTGGTTTTAGGATGAAATCTTGACGGTCATCAGGAGGGTAGATGACAACTGGGCAGAAGGAATGCTGGGCGACAAGATTGGTATTTTCCCTATCCTCTATGTTGAGGTAAGTTCATGACAGATGGAAGTGTGTGGTTCTGTGAATGTCCCACATTTATTTTCACACCGACAAGGGCAGGCTAACCTTGGAAAATCTTGAATGAGAGGACAAAGTATACCAGAATAACTGAAAAGGGAAGTTTTGTTGTTTTGCCCTAAGGCATTGAGAATACATTCTTATCTTGGTAAGTTCAATTTGAATCAGCCAGCAAAATGCAACCCAGGAACAGCTAAAGTTTTGGCATTCCTGATTGTATGGGAACTGCTGAATCACGGGCTGAACCCCTGATTGATCACCTGAGGTGAGCAATGAGTCAGCCACAGCAGCACAGGTAAAAGCAATTCACCTGTGCTGCTGGAAGGGATGGAGCCTGGCTCTGCCTCTCATAGACCCATTTAAGAGCTGACTACCAGGGGGAAAGGATCTTTTCTGGAGATCCCTCTTCTGGAGTTTTGCAGTGAGCCCAGGACATGGTAAGCCTTCTATCTATTCTCTTTTTGTTATTATAATTTGCTTTGCTAAATTCTCTTGTTTATTTCATAACTATAACATCTTTATATTCATTGATTATACACTGGTGTAATCTTTTCAGTGCATGTGGGCAATGTGGAAGGGACCACAGCTGGATGTCTTGTACGCACCCAAGGCGAGGGGCTCCCCTAGCCTCGTTGGCAGTGCTGGGCCTGGTGCACCCCAGGGCGCACAGTTGGCCTTTGGCTGCCAGGGCACACTGCTGGCTCACAGTCAGATTGCTATCAGCCGGAACCCCCAGATCCTTTTGTATGGGGCTGCTCTTCAGCCTCTCTTCCCTTGCTTACGCAGTTGGTGGTTACCTAGCCCTCCAGTTTGTCGAGATTACTCTGCAAGGCCTCTCTACTCTCAAAGGGGTCAGCAGTTCTTCCTAATCTAATCTAGTCTTGTCTGCAGAATTACTTGGTATGCTCCCAAGTCCTATGTCCACACCAGTTATAAAAACACTAAGAGAACTGGCCTTAAAATGGAGCCCTAGGGAACCCCTGTAGTGTCTGTTCGTAAGCTTGTCTTCCACAGTTAAGTTGTATTTGAAGTCTCTGGGAGAGAGAATTCTTTGTCCTGAGAACTTTCTGGAAGTCATTTTCATGTGAGACTTCTTTACATCCTCTGAGCAGAGCCATCCTGCCACCTCTTCCCACTGCCATGTGCTCTCCTGCTCATGCCCATCCAGCTAGAGGCTCCTCAGGGAAGAAGTTCAGGGTTCCCTTATTGTAGCTGTGTTAGAGCTCCCCAAAAGTGCTTGAGGCGCTTTCTTCTCTCATGGATGAACCCGAGGTGCAAAGAGCTGATGGGTAGGTGCTGCCATTCCCCACTGGATGCTCAATGATCTCAAAGCCACCCAGCATCATTGGTGTAGGCTGTTGCTTCTCTCCAGGGCGAAGGATTTCATATGCAGGCACAACAGAGCCCACCCAAGCCCTACTGAATGCAGCTCTGATGCCTGCATCCCAAATTACTTCTCCAGATTTCTTAGTTAATGGCTTGAGACAAAACAGAGATAATTAGTGCCGGAGTACCTAATTATTAACTCCAACAATGACCAATTTGGAATAAGCCATCATTAATACACACTGCATTCCCACAGTTGACAAGAACAATGATATTAAAACCAGAATGTGTAGGAGCCGTCATTGGAAAACCAGCTGCTGCCCATAAGTTAATGACTAGTTTTCTTCTATTCTGAGCATGTGAAGACCTTTTCAGTTTGTTCTGATTAAAACAGACAACTAGGATTTCTCCCAGGTTTCATCTTTTTTTTCCTATTGTCTTTCAAGCCCTAAGGTTGTAATGTGACTGTCCTGAATTCTGCTATGGAAAGAGTGAATAGGGATCTCTGTCAGCCTGCCACCTTTCCACAGCTCTAGTCTCACCTGCAGGCTGCAAGTGCTTGCACTACCTGCACACCATCCAGTATCCCTATCCCTCTCCCAGCCCTAGGTATCTGTTCTCTTTAATTACTGCTCCTGTAGGGTGGAGAGCTCAAAGCCTCAGTTGAGCAGCCCGTTGGGAAGAAGTGCACTGTTGTCTCACTGTAGTTCGCAGTGCACTAAGTAAGTGTGCCCCAGACAACTGTGGAGGAAGAAGCATGATTGTGTAGAGTTGGGAAATCAATATTGGAAGTTTCTAAAGAAATACCAACATCCAGGCACCCAGGGAGAAGGATGTGCGTAAAAATGTGGATGTGCGTATGCGTTCATATACAGACATGCACACATATATTAAAAAAAATGCACACGTGTAATTTGTCCACATAAATTTGAAATCAGAAGATCTGAAGGGTGTTTTCAAATCACAGAATCACCCGGGTTGGAAGGGACCCCAAGGATCATGTAGTTCCAACCCCCCTGCCTAGCAGGACCACCAAACATACGCATTCAGATCAGGTTGCCCAGGACCCCGTCCAACCTGGCCTTAAACACGTCCAAGGACGGGGCATCCACAACCTCCCTGGGCAGCCCGTTCCAGGGCCTAACCACTCTCCTAGTAAAGAACTTCCCCCTAACATCCAACCTAAATCTTCCCTCCTTCAACTTGGATCCATTTCCCCTAGTCCTGCTATTGTCAGCCCTTTTGAAGAGTTTACTCCCCTCCTGGGTGTAGGTTCCCTTCAGGTATTGATAGGCTGCAATGAGGTCACCCCGCAGCCTTCTCTTCTCCAGGCTGAACAAGCCCAACTCCCTCAGCCTGTCCTCATAGGGGAGGTGCTCCAGCCCCCTGATCATCTTAGTTGCCCTCCTCTGGACCCTTTCCAAAATCTCTGTGTCTTTCTTGTACTGAGGGCTCCGCACCTGGACACAGTACTCCAGATGGGGCCTCACAAGAGCTGAGTAGAGAGGGACAATCACCTCCCTGTCCCTGCTGACCACCCCTCTCCTGATGGAGCCCAGGATCCCATTTGCCTTTCGAGCTGCCAGAGCGCACTGCTGGCTCATGTTCAGTCTCTCGTCCATCAGGACCCCCAGGTCCTTCTCTGCCGAGCTGCTCTCAAGGACCACTCCTCCCAGCCTGTACAGGTGCCTGGGGTTCTTCCGGCCCAAATGCAAAACAAATGGGACACTTTGCCATGGATGTAATACGTGTGCCATGGTTTGTAAAGCCGGAGGGAAATGATCCTCCAGACATGAACACTAGCCACTTATTTCATCTGCATCCCAGTGGATAGAGGCCTTTTTCTGAGTATGAAATGTGCTTATGCAGCTATTGGAGTTTTATAGTTATCTCACTGTTGCCAGATTCGTGTGTTACTTTACATCAAAAATTAGGAGGAATCAGCAGGCCAAATCCCGATGAATTTTTAAAAGTCTCAGTGCCAATGTTTATAAAATAAATCCATTAAACAAGTAGTACTTCCATCTAAAAACACTCCTTGAGCCTGTCCAAGTCCATTAAGTGGTTTTCAGAATCTTGGCAAAATGTGCAGAATAAGCAAAGCTAAACTCGCACAGTAGCCTTTCACTTGTGTGAGCTGATCAGCTGAACTATGTAGGATTTTGCATGCCACCCAAAGCTGTGGATGGAGCAAATCCCAGCCCAGAGTCCATCTCTAATGTCTCCAGCTGCTCCCACAGGCCAAAGAAGATTCTCACTACAGCAGCCAGAGCTGTGCTACAAAACAAGCTGATGGCTCAAGGATTGTGAATTTCTATCTGTGGGGGCAACTTCTGCAATAAGACTGTAGTGTCACAAAGCAGTGCCAGAGAATACTGGAGGAAGATACCCTGCAGTGTTCTAGAAAGCCTGTTATCTCAGAGTTGTGTGGTTGTCCAGATGTACAGTGCAACATGACATTTTTTTTTTGTGCTTTATTCCTTGAATGTCCAGCATGGTGCATGTATGCCTGCTGTGCCTGAGAGCTCCCTGCAGAGAGGCTTTTTCCCAGCTCTGTAGTGTCATCTCTATCCCAAACCACAGAAGCTACAATAGTATGAGTTAGATTTATTCACAGTTCACAATGGTGACTGTTACAGAATGAGTCACACACAATATGTTGTCAAGGGAAGTTGACACCTTTTTTTAATTATTTATTATCTTTCTTCATCTCCAGTAGAAGTGTTTTGGGCTGATCATTTATGTTTTAATTTATCAGTAGAAAGAAATCCACAACACGAACTGATTCTCAAGGTGCCTTTTGCCTGGAAGTAAACATCTTATTAATAATCTGTATGGTCTGCAGTCCTATTCTTGCTGTGAAGTGTTTAGGACCTGTAAGGAATTCAAAGCCCTAACTGTATTTCTTTTATTTTACTGTCTTTGAGCTAGTTTTTTCATTCTTAATAACTGCTATTATCTCTGCTTGGAAGTTATAAGTATAGTGCTGCTTCGTATAAAATTGAGAATAATGAAGATTATAGTGTGTTCTAATAGATATAGGTGTGCAGGAATGAAATTTGAGAGCAATGGTGTGTCGAGTATTGGGAGGTCCGAATGCTGCTTTGATGGCCAGAAACTACAGAAAGCAGAAGCTGTTAGACCAGAAACCCAGCCTGCAGCCCCAGATCAGAGAGGCATTCCCCATGATCAAGAGGCCATTCAAGTCTGTGGTGGAGCAGGGATATTATGAGGAGCGTGGCTGTGACTGTAATATCAGCACATTACAATTGATGAAGTGCCAGCCCATTGTAATAATGTTTTATGGCAGCAGGGGCACTGAAAGCTGTGATTAAGTCATATTAAGAGTTTTAAAAGTCTTTTTAAAGAGCAGCGAAGCAGAGTAATGGGGATCTTCTCCCGTTCTCAACAGTCAGAATGAAGAAAAGGAAAAAAGAGGTCTTGAAGAGAGAAGGAGCAGGAGAACTGGCAGACCTGATGGTCTCCATGCCCTGCAGTGTGGATTTAGAAGACTCCCTTGAGATCTTGGGGGGGGGGGGGAAATCTTGTGAGTCTGTGTTTAGAAAGAGGGCAGCCAAAAGGAAAGAAAAAAAAATAATCAAAAGCCAAATGCATTTCTTAATTAAAACAATGATTTTTCATTCCGGAATTAACTTTGCAGTGCAGATCACCACATATAACAGCTTTGTACTGTATCACTGAATGTATCAACCACCTTAAAACAGCTTACCCCATACAGGGGTACCCAAAAACATTTGCCAGCCTGTGAGCATTGCGTAGTGTCACAGAGACCCATCTTTCCAGCAGAATTTCTCCTTAGCTGTATAACTATTTGTTTTGCTGAGGGCAGCCCTTAATTAGCCACCAGATGAATGCACAGGGCTAGGAGTTAGCACACTTGTGTGTGTGTGCATTAACTTAATGTGAAAACCACGTGTTCCAGGAAGAGATGCAGAGAGCTGGTCTCAAAAAAAGCAAAGCCTTTCCCACAGCCCAGCCTAAGCTTTTCTTCACTTTGAGATTGTTCAGTGTTTTTCTGGTGCTGTGGCCCACAGTCTGATGTTCTGTCCAGATGGTAAATTTTGGAAAAAAATTTTCTCTATGTACAGATTCCCAATTGAGTTCCAAATATCACTCAAGATACTTCTTGTCTGTGTTTTCCCTCTCCTCAACCTGTTCTGTTCCTCCTGCAGCTGCAGGACAGATGGACCCCTATGGGATTCCCACAATGAATTCAGCCTTGAAGCCTGACCAGTCATTTAAAGATATGTTTCCACTTAGGAGCAAATCTGTACCTTTCACAGTCCCATTTATGACATCCTTCTAAACAAGGGAGCATTCCGCAATAAGGTGGAATCTATCAAAAAAAATCTGCATTATCTGTTTTTGAGGACTGCCAGACTTTTTAGCCGTGCTGTTGTCATTTAACTTAGTAAAAATTGAGGCTTTTTAGAAGTGGATAAAATGAAACCATAGATGATTTTAGAAAAGCTGACTTACTGAATCTCAGAGGAGCAAATTCATCCCAATACTAAGTAGTTGTAACACTAATGAGTTAAGAATTATACCCATTAACATCTGAATTGATTTCTTTTCTCTCTCCCTTTGCTTGTCAGCTAAAAATAGAACAAGAACCTTGTAAAGCTGGCAGTAATGTAAGCTCTAAGAGGTATTTGGCTAATTTCTATTGAAAAGCCTTATTGATATGCATTTTCAGATTTTGTTATTACATTGTTTTAAGACTCTCATTCCTGCACCTTTATGGTTTCTAGAAAATTGGTGCTACTTGATTTCCCCTTGCATAGAAGATGGCTGAATATTGCAGGATATTTTCTGGTATCAAATTTCTGCATGAATGGTGTATAAAATATAATTGCTGTGTTTCACATTCTAACTTAAAAGTGCAGAAGTTGTGTTACAAGCTGCCAGACAGACCTCAGGAAGAACCTATACACTTACTGCTATTTCCACGTCAATCAGTGGATAAAACTTACTGATTTAAAGTGCTGTCACGTACATACAAAGTAAAATAATTTAAATAACTTCAAATAACTATGATGCCAGTCAGCATAGTTAAGAGCATTAGCAGTCAGAAGGGAGAAGGAGATTAAACATTCAAATGTGCTGCTGTTTGTTAAGGGAAACTTTGGGTGTCTGTTGCATGTTTCTGGAATATATCCATCTTCTCAGTGAATTGTTTTCACTGCTTTTGCCACTTCCAATCTCTCTAGTGTAAAGAAATGTATAGACTATGTGCTACCCTTCTCATCTTGTTCTGGATGTTCTGCTGACAGAAACTTTTGTGTTTTCCAGATGAGATTCGAAAGCCCAAAATGAAAGCTATGGCCACAGACCTGGGATCTCTCAGTTCTTAGTACAGATTGATGCTCTAAGTACATACTTACTTTATTACTGAATGACATTGGGCAGTCATTCTTCCTAAGCAGGCTCCATCTATTGTGCACAACAGTAATACACTATCCTTCTGTAAGCCAGTGAAGAATTTTCTTCACAATGGTCAGTGTATTTGCATCTTGTACTGCTGCTGGACTAGGAACTTCCCTAGTTTGGGAGTCGTGTGCATTGTTTTATAATCTGTCTCACCGTTTCAGCATAACAGCTCACTGTCTTCTTTTCCCTTTTAGTTATGTCAATAAACAACTTTTTGCTCTTTGTTTTAATATCCAGTGTAAAATGTATACTAACACGACTCTAGGCAATCATTTTGTTTTCCTGTTTTTCTTAATCTTTAAGTCATTTATTCTAGGTACTCTGTTAGTTTCTAGCATCCTTTATGAGGTGATTATTCATGCATATCCTATAAGATTTTCCTCCATCTTCAGGATACAAAATTGAGCTGGGATTGTCACTATTGGAATTAAATTCCTGGTTCCCCCTACATCATATTAGCTGAGCTCCTCAGCTTGGTAAATGTTTTTTAACCTCTTACTCCCCTTAGGCTATTTCTGGACAAGTTGATCCAGGATTGCCTTCTGCTTTCTGCATGAGTTCCTCCTACATCAAAAGTTCATCTTGAGTGGGTGCCACAAAGAGGAAGCCTGTGTGCCAGTGTGGGAGCACTGTCACCTTTGAGTCATCCTCCAACCCAGACAGTCATGAGACCTGTGGTGAGCCTTACCAAGAGCCCGCACATAAATTTAGACATAGCCCTAGGTTATGAAAAAATGTATGTTGGAAATTGATAGTTACAGTTACAGGTCTTCTGCTGCTTGTCCTTCTGCCTGCTTGCACACAAATGAACTCATTATTTAAGTTGTTCAGATCTATATGCTGTGACCAATATTCCTACTCATCAAAGCCACATATAAAGTATTACCATCTCTTATGATTTCAGGAACTGTTGAACCAGAAGTTGTCAAAATCAGAAACATCTTCCTCCCTCACCACATTAATATCTGAATTTCCTAGATTTTATTTTTGCAAAAATAACTTCCCGGAGTTATTTATAGGTAGCTTCCAGTCCTGCCAACTTAAGCACACAGCTTTGGCAAATATGATTATTTTCTGAGTCTTTTAAAAGCATGCATATAAAAATTATATATATATATATATATATATATAATTATATATATATAATTTTGATAACTGTATGGGGCATTTTTGAAGTGCTGCCTACTGGGTACAAAAATTGAAAGTGCAAATTAGATACCTAAGTAAGATGGACTGATTCTCTAGGTGTGATAACAAGATCTCTGTTTCTAGCAGTAGGACTATGGTCTTCCAAAATTTTTCCTGCTAAATCGTGTTTATTGTTCTTCCCTAAAGTGAGAAGACTGGGAACTCACCTGCTGTGTTTTACATATGCTTTCAGCATACAGCACTCATCAACCCTTCCCCTTACTTCCAGTTTTCCTGGAAAAACAAAACCAGTAACTGGTGGTTACAAGCCATCATGTTCTTTGGGTGGAGAACAATACAATTTCCTCTTACTGATATTTTTCATCCATTTCAACGTTTCCTTTCACTTGCAGTCCTTTCATTCTTTTTTCCTCCCTGTTTTAAACTTCTGTGTTTTCAGTTACATTGTAAGAGAAGCGTCATGCTGAAGCCCAGTCATGCTGGTGAGTCACACTATACTGCAGCAGAACAAGAACAGAATGGCAGTTCTGCCTCCAATGCCACCTCTGGAATGGGATGTACTCTTGCAGATCATCTGGAATCATAGAATGGCTTGGGCTGGAAGGAAACTCAAAAGAAAATCTAATCCCAGCCTCTGCTGTGGCCAGGGCTGCCATCCACCAGATGAGGCTGCCCAGGGCCCTGCTTACTGGCCTTGAACACCCTCAGAGATGGGGCACCACAGCTTCTCTGGGTGGCCTATGCCAGTGCATCACTACCTTCTGAGTAAAGAATTTCCACTTAACACCTAACCTAAGTCTCCCCTCTTTTTGTTTAATAAAAAAAAAAAAAAAAAGCCAGTCCCCTGTAGGTCTCTAAGTACAGTTCATTTGATCAGTAAGTAGTCCTCTGCATCCGAGCTGATCATCCACATTTCCCCTTACCACTGAGTGAGACAGCCAAGTGCTCATAGTGAAAGAAACAAGTACTGCTGCTTAATGGAGAAATCAAAAATATGTCACCTCCTTGTGGGAGAGCCTGTTCCTATTCAGTGACTAGGAGGGAAAGGCAGGGGTGCTAGCTCTGGCCTAAGGCAACTGGAAGGTTACTCCTGGGCTCCATCTTCTATGGTGGCTCAGGCTGGAGGTCTGTACTCTGCTCAGAGCGCCAGGGAAAGGCCTGCCACATTTACTGCACATATAACCCACCATTATCTATGTTCAGGTCTGTTCTTTTGTGCTGTAGGCAGTATTTATCAATTTCTAAAAGTACCTATCTGTCAAATAGCTATCGGTGTTTGTTCTGATATTGTTAGGTAATGTTTAAGGCTTCTGTATATTTCTGAAACAAGATGTTCAATCATATCACTTACAGCTCTTAACCATCACTGATAACTGAATGTATAACCTTTTGACAGTGCTCAAACAAATGTACAGTAAATTTGGGGAGAGCATAGGTGCACCTTTTACTAGCCATCTTTTCCTTATTTTGCTTCTGGAACAGCTGAGGCTGCTCCATACAAAAAGTAAATGTTCCTGGGATCCTACAATGCTTCTAGTGGAAAATTACTTATCGTAAAGGATCCATACCTTTGGCCTTCTGGAAAACCAATTAGATAGATGGCATATAACTTAAGGTTAGGTTCTGCCCGTATGTTTTATGTTAACTATTTTGGACTTCCCAGTAGTGCTTATAGTGCCTAACCATTGGAGTGAAACATTTTAGAAACAGTGCAGGTTTCCATGGGTATCTATGCTGTCTCCCATGGAGCATACCCACTACTCCAGGTCCTGAGGTGGCCCAAGAGCACAGTCAGAAACCTGCATTCTATAGGGAAGGCATGGGAATGGGCTTTTGTCTCTTCCGCTCATTGATCACCTCTGACAGCTTCTAAAGATCACTTCAGCAGTGCCAAATTCTTGACATCTTTTTCCTTTTGAAAAGAAAATCTCTTCCAGTCTCACTTATCTTGAGCTAATGCATGAACGTATATTAAGAAGATATATGTCAACAGAGACATGATTTGTCTAGCAGGTAATGAAAAAGAAAATCCTATAGGACTTTGTTATTTCTCACACATTCTTCACTTCGTTTCCTGCTGTTGCTATTAGTGTGTATTGCACATCTTAATTAGCTTCCTTCCTGGGGAGTTTTCCTTGCGATGCAAAGCTCTGCAGCTGCAGATCAGTGATCCAAATGTAGCCACAAAGGGAGTGTGAGGGTTTGGGAGAGAACCCTAGCCTAGTGTCTGTCTCTTCTGCTCTTTTGCTGGCAGCAACAGCCTGCTGAGCAGAGAAAATAATGTGTCTGTGTGCCAGCTGTGGCAATGGTCAAAAGAAAGCGGATCCAGTGTTAAAATGTCACCCTATGAGAGGCTGGAAGAGCTGGAGTCATACGTTATCCTTTGCCTATGATGGGTGTGATTGCCTCCATCAGAGAAGGACAAGATGGACAGCTGGTGTCAGTGAAACTATAAATGATAGTCCGGGAGGTGCCATCTAGGGCCACCTCTTGTCTCTGCTTTCTGAAGAGAGCATCTTACATAAATATTCTCCCGTGCTGTCAAGCCACAACATTTGATTAAGCTTGACCCTGTAAACTTTCAGGAAGCATTAGTTTTAAAATATATTAGTTTGCTAATATGATGAAGCCATGTAGTGTTTTTATCTCTTTTTTCCACTCCTGTTTTTTTACCTTTTTTTTCAACTCCTGCAGTGCTCCAACTATCATACTGTGTGTAGAGACACGGGGGTGCATATGTGTGCTGAATGCTTGCTTCAAGCAACAAAAATAACATATGAATTTGATTTTTAGCCTGAATAATACCATTAGCTGTGCCAAAACCAGATGTTAAGTCTCAAATCCCCTAACATTTTGTTAGGTATTAGCACTGAATATTGAGAATACTAAGTTCACAAGACCAGAGGAGGAATATGTACAAGCAAATTAAAAACAATAATCACAAACAGAGGGAGAGAGCTGGAATTAATTTGGGGATGTCCATCTTTTCCTCATTTTCTGCAGAATGCAGGTTTATTGAAGGCTCATCCCTTTATATGTAGCCTATCCTTTAGAAGAAATTGCATGCAAGTCTTTGATTTTGCTTACTTCTTTCCTTTACAAAATAGATCTGTCATTGTTTATTTCAAGTTCTGCTGTAACATTTTTGGGTGTGATGCTGTCATTGTTTTAATCTGACAAAAACAAGGGCTGCCATCAGCCTTTGCCTTTTGATTGTTCTGCCTTTGCCTCATCCATGACAACACTTTCCTGTCGCTTTACTTGTTCCAGGACTACTGGATCTCTGGCTGTGTGCTGAGATGGACTGGGGAATTCATCCCATTGAAAGCTACTCATTTAAGTTGTCATTGTTTTTTTAGTTTCCAGGCCTATCTATTCCATCCTCCCATTTACTGCATAGGCACCTGAGCATTCATGCGGATACAGGGCAGAAAGTGTGAAGATGGGAAAGTAGGACATGAGGTGAGGACATTCGCCTCAGGAAAGCATGACCAGGGCACCAGCCCTCACCCCACAGATACTCTTCAGGTGATGCTGCTGTTGAATTGTGCTCTAAACCATCAAAACAGTGAGGTGAGGAATACGGGTCTTCGTACAAGCAACCTCTTTTTCCTCCTAGTCATCCCTCAATTTATCTGATTATTTTATTAAGCTATAATTTTATGACAAAGCAGCACTAGATATTCTGTAAACAAAGCTAATCGTATTACCTTTGGTTTAAGAAAGGCTGGAGGGAGTGTCCTGCTCTAAATCTGACTTTGAAGTTTTCCGATCTGCTTGGACACAATTGAATCAAATTGACAGGAAATTTCATGAGAGAAGTTTCCTTAATAGAATTTTTCCATAACAGAATTTTTCTGGAAACCTTGGGACAAAGCAGGAGGCACACTAGAGCACTCAGGCAGTGGTGGACTCAGGCTGGAGATGTTCTCTTGCCCTGCTTCGCAGGAGAGAACACTGAAGGAAGAGTAAACTTTGTCCTGTGTTATTGTTTCTTGAGAAGAAAGCAAAAATGGGGAAAGAACTCCTGGTTCAAACCATGTCTTCACTGCTGTTCATTATGCAGTAGGAAAAGTTCAATTATATTTTCTTGCTGGGGATCTCCTTGATTCCTTTCTTCTGATTTTTGTCTACTTCAGCAGCAGAGTAAGGAATTTACAGTGATGTTTTCCTCATCTCCCTTTTCTCTCTTTTTCTAGACCAGGAGGAAGGTCTGTGTGCCTTTCCCTTTGAGGACAGAAATTATGGCCATGGCTCCAGTCTAGTACTTAGAGACGAATGCTCCTTCCAAGCTAAATCCTTTTCTTTTAGTAGAGCCATTGCCCAAGAGAAAGAGGTGCCTGCTTTTTCCTTTCCTTTGAAATATTGGGATGGAAGGAAAGCTATAAAGTGCTTGTCACTCCATTCCCAGCAGTTCCCTGAGCCATGACCTGGTCTGAGAGCTCTTGGTATGGCAGCTTGGTGCCTTTCTTCAGCAGCTGCTTGGGCCCATGCTTTGCCTCAAGCACTGCTTCTAGTTTTTGTCCCTCTTGGCACAAGACTGTTCCTAAGAGCATAATTTAAGGTCATAACAATGGCAGCTCCACACCACTCCAGAGGCAAATCTGTCTGCTTTTGCATTGAGCAATTTATGCTCAGTACGTACCTGAGGTTTCCATGCAGCAACCTGTCAGAGTTAAACATGTTACTGTTCCTTCTTGGTCATTTATTGAAGAGGGATCAATGCTTTTACAAAAATTAGAAAGACATCGCCAATGGCAGTTGCATCATCGCACCTGGCTCCATTCACCCGTATATCTGGCAATTCTACCTAGTCTTTGGCCAGCCTGACTGCTCTACATGTGCAGATGCTCTACATCTACTATGGCTGCGTCCTTTCTGCATTCATAACAAATGCAGACCTGGCTTATTTATGACCATCCTGATTGCTCATCTTCTGCCACTTCTTTCATTCTGATGGATCACTTTTGCTGTCCTGTTGAACAGATACAGCTTGTCCATACTTGCAAACCTTTGATTACTCACTTATCCCTCTGTCTATTGTCTTTAATTTACTACCTAAAGAGCAGTCCCTGCCTTTGATTAGTCAGTGGTGCCAATCCTTGGTCATTTTTCTCAAATTCTTGTTTTCTTCTGTAGGGCTCTGTTCTTTGTTGTAAAAAAAAATGCTTCTAAAATATCTGGACAGCTGCATCAGCATTTCTTCTTTAGACTCTTCTGTGAAATTGTCCTTGACTATGATGGTTACAGATTTACCATGTCAATTGTCCTTTGTCCCTCCCCCTGAAAAGATTGTATCATTGTATACTTTATTTATATCTATATATTGTGTCCTGCTCCTGCCCACATCTTTAATCATACTTTCTTTAGGCCAAGAGCTATCGTGTTGCTCTCTGTTTACGTAACACTGCTTGCATTGGAGCTGTGATCCATGGTGGGAGTTCTTCAGCATTTAATGGCAAAATTAATAAGTATTATTAACAAATGTCTCTGTGTGATGCATCACATGGTTTGGTCAGTTTGCAAAAATTGAGTTCCCACAGGACAGCTTGTTTCTCCGCCTGCAGAATGTAGGTGCAACCCAGGGCAATCTGTTTTCAGGAAGGAATGTGTTAGAAAAATATTTGGGCTTGAGTATTTCAACAGACAGGGGGGAAATAAAAGCCAGTGTTGTGCACTTTCAGAAGGATTTCCTACTGTGCAGGTTTTTGTTAGCCCATTAATTTTGCCATCTCAGAACTGAAGCAACATGGCCTAGAGCAGTGGTTGTCCAAATTCCTTCCAGTTGTAGCATACTAACATAAACAGCATTTGCATATGGATGTCATAAAAATGACTAATGTCAGCAATCATCATACTTTATTGCAGTAATGTGGCACATGTGCCCAAGCATCCTAGGGGATCTGCTCAGAGGTGCTTGGCGCTGGGGAAGTGACACCCAGAGCAGAGCAGGCCTTGACAGACAGCAGAGCGTCCATCCAGCTTCCTGTGTGCATGGGAGGAAAGGTGCTAGCTGTTTCATTACATGACTCAACAATACTGGGTTATATATCCTCTGCCCTTAACCAGAAATTAAGTGCTGGAGGTTGAACAGTGTTTTCTAGTTTGCTAGCAGAGCGTTCAGTATGCTCCTTAACTGCAGCCAGCGGCAAGTCAGTCGAAAGTCTCACCTCGAATGTGTACCCGATGGTGTTGTAATATCTCCAGTTCTCCAAAAAAGGCTGCTAATGGTTCCTATAGTCAAGGGGCAGTCAGTTGCACCATGTGTGTGAGGCTGAATGCTGCCGTTTTCAGTCAAGAGTTTGCAGAGTTGAGGGAATTTGTCACAGTCCAGCCCTGTTGGATTTTTCTTCCAGAAGTTGAGGGGGCAGGATTGTGAACCCAATTACATCACCATGTAGCAAAGAAAACGCACTTTCATCTCACAGACTGGCTTTCAGAGCCGTCAGCTACTGCTAGGGCTTCCTACATGATGAGATGTGCATGATTACAGGCTGTGCCACAGCTTCTGCTTCCAAGTGCCCTCCCAAATTGTTACCCGCCTTTTCCCAAATATGACAGAAGTATAAAGGACTCCAAGGTAAAACAACCTTGTGTGAAAACTGTTTAAAAATAATTGCTCACTGCATAGAGTGAAAAAGGATGTAAAGTAGTGCACCTGCTGAGGGAAAAGAGAGCTCTGCTGCTGTACCAGGCATCATCTCTGTGGGATGGAGGCACTTTAAACGCACAAGTAATTTCAAACAGTTTTCACTGTAATAGACACAGGATAGGACAACTGTGAGATGCAAACTCAGGCTGGTAAGTTACACCTCTCTCAGAATCAACTCTTTCTTTATTCCAACCATGAATAAGGGCAAGAAGACCTGTTGCGGGACAGTCAGTGCATCCTGGTTTGCTGCTGCCCATCACAACCAGTGTAGTTCAGTTCACATTTCACAGGAATGCTTCAAAACTTTCCCTCATTTATCAGACATCCAGGTAGAACAGCAGTACATCATGTCATAAAATCTGTACTTTCACTTAGCCTGGCAAATAGCAAACCCAGATACTGGACAAAGCTCTCCAATGATGCAGCAGCTTTCACGTCTGGTGGCTGGCATCCTTTGAAGTTGGCTACTCCCAGGGTGTCACCCAGAGCTGCTGCTGTGACTCCCTAATGCAATCAGCAGCCCTGCTTTGTAGCCAACTCTGGCAGGAGCTCTGTGCACACAACATCTAGCTATATAGCCCCATGGGGCGTTATTCTATTGCAAAAAGCTTGTCTCACATCCAAAAGTCCTTCTCTGTCTCATATCTGGAAAGCAGTACGCAATCAAAAATGTCTTTCCTATATATAGCACACGCAGGGCAAAGACTGTTTATGGCAACTCTTTACTGCTGATGTCTGCTTGTTGCGCATGTACCTTGATTCCTTTTACAAGGAATTGAACCAAAATATTTTCTTGCCATTTGCTTTCATTCTTCATTTCACTGCTTTATCAGAGATAGAAACAGAAGCACATTTATTTGTGTGCTATTCCCCACAGGTAATCTTCAGCTGCAGCACATAAAACTTAATTTTTCCCAATTGCATGAGATTTCTTATTTTACACGAAGTTGTAAATCACCTCAGCAAAGGCTCCCTGCTTCCTCAATAGAGGCAAAGGCTTGCAGTACTTGAAAAATGACTTCAGTTTTCCCAAATGTTCCTTGTATTGTTATTCCTAATATTGTTATTCCAAGGGCTTCTTAGATTTATCCGACCTCATGCTTTCTGCAGATAAAATTGCATGGTGTGGAGTTCGTGAAGAACTTTTTCTCAGCATCCACCAGGACACTTTTGTAATCAAATTCAGAAAGGGCTTCAGCATCTGTATCTATCTTAATGTTTTTTTCATCCATTTCCTTTTTCTCATTACACTGGAAGTTATTTCCTTTAAAAAAGACTTTATAATATTTCTGCTTCTTTCACAACAACTCTGAACATTATAAATACAGTTTCTTCAATCACAATATTTCCAGGAATGAACCTCAGAGAATCAGCAGAAGAGCATGATGTGGTATCTAGTGGATCCATGCCACAATGCGTGTAGGAAAGATCCATGCAGCACAGTGAGCACAGTATTGCCTGGTTTACAAATTCATTCATAATTACTTGGGGTCACACACCATATTTTGAAAGTTACTTGCTTTGAGACTCACAGGCTTGATGTGCATTGACTCTAAAGAGATCCTTTGCCTTAACTGCTTGTATTTAACCTGTTAATTTTCAGTCAATTAAAAACGTTGTAGGTATTGTTGAGCATTCAAGAAAACATTAGCACCAGGAGCCTTGTGGAACAAGAGGGAAAGAGGTAGATAGTTTCCAGAAAACACTGAAAACATGAGGCTTGGCTTTCCTTAAAGCAGCTGGGCTCTGCGGGTATTGCCTTGAGATCACTTGCCATTCACACAGCTCTGCTCCAGGAACTGCAGGATCTTTCCTAACCCATGCTGTGGTTTTGACATCCAGCTGTCTCAGATTCTGTAAGCGAAGGTGTTTCTAGATTTCAGCACAAAGCTGCTTCAGAGTGTTTTTTCTCCTTACAGTATCTGGCAGCAACTGTAAAGAATTCATACAGATGCTGGGTATCAGTGAGGCAAGAGGAATATGTCTGAGCAGCTTCTGTTGCTGTATACATGGAGACCTGTACTCACAGATGCACAAAGGTTTTCCATTTAGAGCGAGCAAGAGCAAGGGAGGTTCAGTATAGTCAGAAACCCAGTATCTTCCTCCCAAGAGAATGGTAACATCACCTTAGGTCTCCAGTGCTCAGGTCTTCCTGTGCTCAGGGACATGCAGCCCAGAGTCCATGTAGCTGAACTGCAGCCTGGGTCATTTTTGTATTTTTTAGCTGAGAAACATGATCTAGAAAACAATTTTGTGGTGGACATCTTGTCAAAACTAGAATGTTCTAGGGAAGTGCTTCAGTTCCAATTAATTTCATTTTCTGATTATAAACCAGTTTGTCAGCAAACTCCTCATAGTCTCCAGATTCTAACAGGGTCTCTGCTGGTGCTGAAATTGGTACCAGATGGGCACCAGACCTTCCACCGTTGAAAACAGTTGGAGTTTTGCCACTGACTTCAAAGGAATTAGGATCAAGCCCATGAATTCACGACTGCACTTATTATATAGCTTTCTGAATAATTTATAAGCAAAAATAGGCTGGATTCTCCCAGTCTTTCTGATGTTGAGTAAAGCTGTATTTGGTTACTTTTCTTGATTTCAAAGGAGCTTTGGTTCCATCGTGAGCATCTTGTTATGAAAAATGGTGCCCGTAGAGGACAGACAGGAAGAGAAGAGAAGGAAATCCTTAGGCACATTGAAGATGCACAGCAGATCTGAGATTCAGAGATGACAGATCAGAGCAAAACAGTCCTCATACTTGGAGCTGAAGGCTAGACAGCTAGAAATGGGAGGGATGAAAAAAGCATACCTCTTTTTGATGAGTTCATCTATTTTTAATGCCACTGCATTTAGTTTTTTTCTGCTTTCTTCTCAGCAATTTGGACATTAGTTTCCATAAGGTTATTAGCTGCGCTTTGCTCCTGGGCAGACTTTGCAGCAGACTACACATTTTTCTGGGATTCACCGAGCTGTGTGTTTGTTCTCTATCACTGTGAACAATTTTCCATCTTAAAACTGTTTGGGAAAAAGGGGAAAGAAAAAAAATTCCCAGTTCACCACCCAAGGCTTAGTGTTTACTTCTGCTGCACGCATCATTTATTTTCATTCTGCAAGATCATGATGACACGCTCATCCAAGCACATGCTGTTCTAATATGCTACATTCCTTCGGCCTCTCAGTGCGTTAAAAGTGACATTGCTGCTAAATGAGAAAGGTCTTGTAGGACAGGGAAATAGATTGCTGAGTACCATTGCCTCCCAAGGAGCCATGTTGTAGGCAGAAATGATTGGCTTGTTTTTTCCAGACTCCACACAAATGCGTACATAGATGACCCTGACTAGGAAGGCTGTCTGCTAGGTGATCCTATGATCCTTGAAACATGTGACGTTTTATCAGGCTGTTGGAAGAGGCAGCAGGACGCAGGCCTCAGGGTGTGAGCAGAGGGACACTTGCAGTTTGGGATGTGTCCTAGCAAAATATTTCTGCAGCTATCGTGCCCTATGAATGTGTTTGAGTGAATGCCTTTATTGCTCTTCTTGCATTTTCTGGGCACATGGAGTGACTCTACTCTCAGTCACAGTGTGGGGTTTCAGAAATCTGTCTTCTGTGATGGCTGAACCACTTGCAGAAAATCTGGTCCACATTTGCTTGTTCCTCCCTGGCAATAAATTAGAAAAGGCAATACTGGATCGTTACAGAAATGATTAACACAAAAACATTCAGCAATGCTTTGTTTTAGCTGTAATATTTTCTCTTAAACTGTGCCTTACTAATGATTCTTCATTAGAAGATAGTGCATGAGTAATTGAGATAGGGTCATGCAGTGTCTGCCCAATGGAGAACTTGGGAGGTTTCCTCTAAACATTTTAAAGTTGATTTTATGAAACATATACAAGATGAGAAGTATAGATGGCATTCAGTGTGACTTAGAGAAGAGCTTTTGGCACAGCTTAGTCTGCGAATATCCCATTAGTAAACCTTTGGAAGTGCTGTGTGTTGCCTATGCTAACTTACCCAATGAACAGTTAAACATGAGGCAAAGTGTTCTTCTACTGCCCATTTGAGTCAAAGGGTGCTTTTGCTACTTGGCTACATTATAACAGGGGCTGTAGCGTGTAGCCAGCAGGGGTAAAAAGGAGAAAAACTGCTTTAACTTTTTTGAAGTGCTGCTTTCTGGAAATGAGAATGCTTTCACAGATACAGTCCTGTCAGGAAACTAACAGGGATAGGAGTTCCTGTATAGCTATGTCTTTGTACTTATTTAATAACCTCACTGTGTTTCAAAGCATAAATTATAATACTAGCAAAACTAATTTAATGAGGGCATAAGAACTTAATATTTCCTGAAAGTAACTACTCTGAACTGAACGCACAGTAATAAATTCAGACTGCTTTATTTTAATCACAAAATCAGCTCTGGAACTTGAAGTTGCCAAAGTTTCTGCAAGGCATGAAATAGAGATGCGCGTGATCCTCTCAATATTTATGAGCTGTAAATTATAAAAATGAGCAGTCCCTGGGTGGAAGTATTTTCAATATTTCAGAAAGGCATTGTGAAGAACTTTTATTAATCTTAATTTTTCTTTCTTCTCCGCTAATCGATTCTTCTCTAAAACCTCAAGCGTGGTATCTTATTTTTTTTTTTCAGAGCAGTTAATTCTTTTTATCAGGTGTGCACTGAACTGGGGAGTTTTGCACACTTTTAAAGTGGGCCTGAAGTAATGCATTTCTGGTCTTAAATCTGTGTTTGAAGAGCACCATCCTTTGGCCAATTCTTCCTAAAGAAACAGAAAAAATCTTACAGAGCAAATGAACCAGTGTTTTCCTGTGAGCCCTCATAAATGGCACTTTCTGCTTCAGGCTGGCGCCAGTCTAATAAAATACTTAAGCACGTGCATAACTCTGAGAATGTAAGCAGTCCTTCCTTATTCAGAAAAGAATGACATTTTAGACTCACTCAAAGCACTTTGGTCTGTGCCCAGCCTGAAGCATGTGCCCAAGTCTGTTGCTGAACCAGAAACAGAGAAGGGCCATCTCTGTGGCAGGTCAGGTATCAGTTGCGAGTGAATCCTTTACCTATTCCTCAGTGCCTAGAAAACTGAGAGCATTCAGCAGCAAATACCTACTGTTCCCTCTCTTGGAGAAGACCATGCCATCTGGAACTGCACCAACCCAGGAGCTGCTGTGGGGCCACTGTGTGTCACGAGGTCCCCTAAAGGTCTCAACTGCACTGCAGCCATTTGCCAGTGCCATGGATTAGAAAATACCTTGGGATATTTGTTAGAGGAGATGCAGTGGCTGTTTTGCTATTACACTTTCTTATGGATTACCCACAGAAATTATGGTGGCATTGTCCTTTTCTTTTTGCTGGTGGGTATAAGAAAAACTGGATATAATAGAAATGCTTTTTTACAATAAACATGGTGAGGCACTGGCACGGGTTGCCCTGAGACGTGGTGGCTGCTCCATCCCTGGAGACACTCAACATCAGGCTGGATGGGCTGTGAGTATCCTGATCGTGCTGCAAGTGTCCCTGTTCATTGCAGATCAGTTAGACTAGATGGCCTTTAAGGATCCCTTCTAATTCAATGATTCTATGATTGTATTGTTACACCAAAAAATAAAGGACCAAAATTCTGCAATTACAGACCAGAACAGCAGAATTTAATTGTTGAAATTTGTCCTAGTCTCCTGTGCACCCATCTGGTTCCATAATAAGTTCCACAGTAACAATTTGTTTTTCTGACTAGAGCTAGGATTAATCAGGTCCCTACCAAGTGCACGCTGGCCTAGAGGTAGCTTTTCCCTTGCTCATCTTCCCCAGTTGGCTGTGTAAGTAGTTGCCCATTGAAACTTCAGTTTCATCACATCACGCTGGGGTAACACAGGGCAGACAGTCCTGCTTGGGAATAACCAGTGCGGATGAGAATTGTGTGCACATGTGTGTATAGCTGTGTGCAGTGGAAAGACAGGGAGAGAAAGTCATCATAACATATTCTGCTAAAAAATGAGGTTTATCACGAGACTACTAAAGCAGTAATTTTGGCAGCTAGAAGTCCTGAGTGAGGCAGCTTAATGTTGACACCTTTGCCGCCCATAAGGGAAAGTCTCAAGTAGAGAATCTAAAAGATCCTGTCTAAAAGGCAGAAGAAGAAAAACAAAATGCTCTCCCTCAATGTTTCATTGCACCTTTTATGTGACAGCATCACTTAGCAGCTACATGGGTTGCTCACACAAGGTTTAGTCTTCCCAGGGAATGCAGGGCTTCTGGAAGTGTTTGCCTGATTTGGTGTTTGAAGCCAAGCCCCGTCCCACTGAATTGTATCCTGAATTTTCTGGGGTTTCCTATTACTGCAGTCTCAAGGACATTTTACGATTTGGGTTTAGCTGGGCCAGAATTTCAGGGGAAAGATTAGAGACAAGCAAGAAAGCTGTACTCCTGCATTAGGGTTTGTCATAAGAGCTACAGTCTTCTGAAATGTCAAATTCCTGAGACTGACTGTGGGTCAGAACTTTCCATTAAGCTTCTCCTCTGGATCTGCCTGAAGATCAGATGACAGACACCAGAAAGCCATGTTTATTTACATAGTCAGAGTTTAAAATAAGAAATTTGCAGTCATGTTTATGTTAAAAGAAGGGTTTCTAAAAGTTCTTTGTGAAGGGACAGCATCATTTGCTTTTACAAAGTAGTAAGCAGAACCTTTTCTCTGGTACTCATAGCCTATTTGGGAAGTTCTTTCCAGCATCCATGGGGCAAAGCTGTTTAAATACAGAGTTCTCTACAAAAATAAAGTGGTAAAGCTATAAAGCATTTGTTATCTTGGCAGGCTACAATAATTTTTTCTCAGTATTTCAGGAAGACTTTGACATTCCCCAAAGTTCATCAGCTTGTCTGTTTTGAGAAGGGGTTTTCTTTTTGCCTTTAATCTTCTACCAATAGTGAAAATGACTTTCTTTATATCAATATGAGGCTGTTTTTTATCACCCTTTGTTTAGATGCCAGGTCTCTTATTGACCTTTTTAGCTAGGTTTTACTGTGAACAAAGAGTAATGGGTTTTGTTGTTTTAAAAAAAGCAGTCTCATTGTTAAGCTGGATTCCAGCCATTGGGATTTATTATCTATTCTTAAAAGACAAATCAGGGCTTTGATATTGAGAGCTGGAGCACTTTGTCCGAATGGTGCACTGCTGTAAATTCAGGAAATTCTAATTGTTTAATTTTTTTTAACTCTTCGTACTTTCATATGTCAGAGAGCTAGAATATATTCCTATCCCACTTGAAGTTGACTAGCAAAGAATTTCCTCAAAGAATTTCCTCACCCTCTGTTGTAGAAAAGTATTGTGAGAATTTGATGTCTTTCTCCTCCTTAATATTTCAAATAATCCAAGTAGACGATCTCCATCAGTTGGGTAAGCGGAGCTGTTACACCTACTTAAGGGAGGGGAACCATCTGGATTTCCTGCCACTTGGAGCCTGCTGGCAAATATTAGGTTGTACCAATTTAGAGCATGATGAAGTGGGAAATAATGGACATTCTTGGAGAATCTGAAATGGGATCAGCTGTTACTGGCGAAAATTGGCAGGTGCAGCGCACTATGCTGACTGTAAGCATGATCTCACGTTGGAGAGTGCAGCTGGGAAAATGGCCTGCTAATTGAATGGTAGTAGGTCTCCCAGGGCTTTGACAGCCATGGAGCATCGCTAATTGGAGGCTCCCGTTTGCCTTGATGGTGGCTGTCACTGAATGAAGGAGCCTGCAGGTTGACATTTCTCTAGGTGCTGGCGTTTGTCGCCTTTTTGTGGAAGTGAGTCCTCATGGAGTCAGAAGTACTCTCAGACTTAAGAGGGTTGGCATGAGGCTGGCAATATCTATTTCTCATTTGTGTTTGCAGCATGCTGGCAGTGATTTGGAGCCATAAAAGCCTCTCAGTTACACATTTGTTTAACTGTGCACTTGTACTGTTATCTTTTCCATCCCTCTCTTTTCCCTTCTTGTATTCGCTTGTAATAGGTTTCTAAATTAGCTTCACAGCAAGTAGCAAGTATTCCTTTTTTGGGGAGCCCAAGGAGGCCTTGTCCTTGACTGAGTTTTTTGGATGCTGCCATAATTCATGCAGTAATTAGAGAAAGAAAAATAGCCTTGTTTTGGGTCCAGAACAGTGCCACATGTACCTTTGGTTCATATGAGTCTCAGAATAGTAGAGCACGCAAAAGCATGCATGCGTTAGCTGTGGCTTCATTTTTCATATGTTGTTTTTATTCATTAAGTGCAAACATATTGCATTGCATACCAATTTGATGCAAAGGTCTGCTGGCAAAATGTGGCATTTTCCCTCAGCTGTTAGCACCCCTCGAAGGAAGATCTATTGGAAATGAGTGGTGTGCAGATAGTGCTGCTGCTGCCTGCAGGGTGTAATCCATGTATCATGTAAACATAGAATCACAAAATGGCTTGGTTTGGAAGGGACCTTAAAGATGCCTTTGTGGCCAAGACAGTGGTAACCTGAGGTGTATTAGAAAGTGTGTGGCCAGCAGGTTGAGGGAGGTGATCCTCCCCCTCTACTCTGCATTGGTGAGGCCACATCTGGAGCACTGTGTCCAATTTTAGGCTCCCCAGTTCAAGAAAGATGGGGAACTACTAGAGATAGTACAGTGGAGCGCCAGAAAGATGATTATGAGGAAATGCTGAGAGATCTGTGGCTGTTGGGTCTGGAGAAGAGAAATCTGAGGGGAAATCTTATCAATGCCTGTAAGTATATAAAGGACAGGAATCAAGTGGATGAGGCCAGGCTCTTTTCATTGGTGCCCAGTGGCAGGACAAGGGATAACAGGCACAAACTGGAACACAGGAAGTTCCATGTGAATGTGAGGAAAAATTCTTTCCTTTGAGGGTAACAGCACTGCAGGCTGCCGAGAGACACTGTGGAATTTCTTTCTGTGGAGATATTCAAAGCCTGCCCTGACGGTTTCCTGTGCAATCCTACTACAGGGAGTCCTATCACTGTCTGTGTAAAAAATCACATCTCATCTTTTACATAAGCCCCTTTTAAGTACTGGAAGGCTGCAGTGAAGTCTTCCCAGAGCCTTCTCTTCTCCAGGATGAACAAGCCCAACTTCCTCAGCATTTCTTCATGGGAGGGATGCTCCAACCCTCTGATCACCTTTGTGGCCTTCTCTGGACCCACTCCAACTGTGTATCTAAAAACCATTCCATTCTGTGAGAAGTAGCTTGCCTGTATAGGAGGTGATTAGCCTTTGGCATTTTTAGGCATGAGGTATCTGAAAGTGTGAATTGAACAAAAAACTGTGGGCAGAAAGTTGGTCTGGACACCCTGGTGATGTACTCTCTCTGTGGATTGCAAACTAAGTTCTAAACCCATCATGTGGACTGATTATACAAGCTGTATCCCAAACAATTCTTTCAGGGGCCACCATGCTTCTGCTCAGCCGACGAGGTACAGTGGGAAGGATGCCTTCATATTGCTTTTGCCTGGGGATAGCCTGCATGAGATTGGAGGCAGGGAAAGGAAATCAGAAGGGTTTGAAGTTGTGCACTGGTTTGTGTTGTCTGGTTCCTCAGTGCCTGAGACTTACTTGGGTTTGGCCACCCCCTTGGTGACCAGCATCATCCTCATGCTGGGACCAGAATGCATGCAGACTCAGCATCCCTGTGGTATCCATTCTGTGGGGAAAGGATCGGGGTCACTCAGAGAGTGACCTAGGTGCGGCAAGCTGTGATGGGTCATTAATGTCCCTCATTCTTTCTCTTTCTTTTTTCTTTTTTTTTTTCTTTCTTTTTCTACCTATTCTTTTTGCCTTTCTCTTTTCCTTTTCTGCCCCATTTTCATTTTCTTCTTTTTCTACCACCTTCCCTTCCCTTCCCTTCCCTTCCCTTCCCTTCCCTTCCCTTCCC
>NW_024962262.1:43012879-43544026 GCF_019238085.1 Lagopus leucura | reverse complement strand
CTATCCCTTCTCTTTCCCTCCCTTCCCCCTCCCTTCCCCCTCCCTTCCCATCTCCTTTCTATCCCCTTCCTTTTCCCCTTCTCCTTTTCTTCTCCTACCGCTTGTTTTCCTTTCTGTTCCTTTTTCCTTTTCTTTTCTTCCTCTGCCTCCTTTCCTTCCTTCTTCTGTCCCCTTTCCCTTCACTCAGCTCAACGACTCTGCCAAGCAGCTCATTGAGATGGACAAGACTTGCTCAGCAGCTGCCGCTGGCTGTGAGGCACCACCAGATCCAGCTGCAGCAGTGGGGCTGGGGCCGTGCCCCACACCAAGCAGTGCAGGGGCAACGGCAGCAGCTCCACGACCAGTGGAGGGCAAGAAGAATGCCAAGAAGCGGCACTCCTTCACCGCCCTCAGCATGACCCACAAGTCCTCCCAGTCTGCCAGCAACCGGCACTCCATGGAGATCAGCGCTCCCGTCCTCATCAGCTCCAGCGACCCACGGGCAGCTGCTAGGATTGGGGACCTAGCACACCTGTCCTCCAGTGCTCCTGCCCAGGTAAGAAGTAAGGGACTTTGCCCAGCCCTGCAGCCTGGAAGGCATAGCTGAAGCTGAGGGCTGCTTCACCTCCTCCGACACAACCCACGCTGGAGCCAGCTGCTGCAGAGCACTGTCTCTCTTGTTTGACAGGATTTAGCACAACAGTTTTTCCTGACTGTGCATTAATGAGTGGGCAGGCATGATGAGCTGGAGAATAAGGCCAAATCATTTTAGGTTTCTTTCAAAGAAAAATAGAATAAAGCATGTTATTGAGGGCATTGTCCAAATGCCTCCTGAACAGGCACAGGATATCAGCCGCCTCGCTAGGAAGCCTGTCCCAGTGTTTGACCACCCTCATGGTAAATAAATGTTTCCCATTGCCGAGTCTGATCCTCCTCTGATGCAGTTTTGTGCCATTCTTTTGCATCCTGCCATTGATTCCCAGGAGCAGAGCTTGGCACCTTGTTCTGTTTCACCTTCTCAGGCAGCTGCAGAAAGCAGAGGTCATCTCTGTCTCCTCTTCTCCAGCCTAGACAGCCCAGTATCCTCAGCCTCTCCTCACTTAGGACATGCCTTCCAGCACTGTTGCCAGCACCCTCTTCTGTATGCAATTATTAACTTAACCTACATTTAAAAAAAAAAAAAAAAGCAACACTCCTACAGTGTGTACATATTCCATCACTTTCTGTTATAGAGAGGAATAATATTGAGTGATCCTGTTATCCTTGCTCTGGACTGTACTTTCTCCCACTTAGGGTGATGTTACCTGTATGAACGTCATGTGCTTGGTGCACATCAGGGACAAATAAAATTTCTACAGCGATTATTTCCTTCCATATCACTGGAAGACAAACAGTTGTACTGTAGTTTGGCAAGTATCTGGTACCTGGTTAGCGGCCACTGCCCAGAAATGCTCAACAAGATATCAGATATGCATGCGTGCTGATGAGTAGTTATTCATTTCTTCCCTGCTCAAAAATCCCAGTGGATCCAAAGCACTTCTGGGCTACTGCTGCAAAGGGGTGGGCAAAGTAGGAGCAGAGTCTGCGGGGATATGCTGAAATTCTGTGCAAACACCCACTCCTTACATTGATAAAGGAATCCGAATGGCAGTTTGCAGTTTGGAGGTGTAGAATTAAATGGAGAATAATAATGGTCTAAAACCTCACTGTTGAGGAGTGTGAAGGTGAGGATACGGCCCCTGCTGGAAGAGGCGTGTATGCCAAGATGTACTGGGACATCTGTGACTTGGTGCAAACTCTAGCTGGGAGTCAGGGTCCCAGGCTCATCAAGTAAATGACACCCAGGTTTTTGGCACTCAGAGTGACACATTTGGACTTTGCAGAGATGTGACAGTCTGTGGCTTTTCTGTTCTTGTACTAGTTGAAGAGAAAAGCGTGCACACACTTTGCCAGAGTCATGTGAAGGCTCAGTCTAAGCATAGTACAAAAATCAGACCAAAAAGCAGAAAGTGCTTTAATTACCCTCCCCTGCTTTGGCAGAACAACTGGTGTGCAAAGCCCCACTCACTTCACAGACTGTTGTGGTGTCTGGATGCATGTGGTTGGGGCCAAGAAGGAGTCAGTGTTCCCCATAGAAGCTTTAAATGCATGTTGTAGGGAGGTTAGCTGGGTCCTTCACACCGAGGGAAGAGCATGAAATCTGTGTCATGGTGAGAGGCACAGCTAAGGCTGGAGTGCAGTGAAGCCAGCCCAGTTGGGACAGGGAGACACATGGAGAGTGCTGTAGCTCCAGTTCTTCTGCCTCAGGACTCAGATCAGTCAGGCAGGCAAGGCAGCTGGAGACATGCCTCTACCACTGCTGGCCAAAGTGATCTTGGCCAAAACCCAGAGGAGGGAAGAAGAGTCTTGCTTGCTGGTTTTAGCCTTGGAGAAAGGAGATTTATCAAATCATTAAGGTTGGAAAAGATTTCTAAAGTTATCTGGTCCAACCTCCAATGCATCCCCACCATGCCCTCATAACCACATCCCTCAGTGCTACATCCACATGTTACCTGAATATTTCCAGGGGCAGAGTCCCTACCACCTTCCTGGGCAGCCTGTGCCAGTGCATCACCTCTCCTGAGAAGAAATGTTTCCTAACATCCAACCTGAACCTCCCCTGGTGCAATTTAAGGCCATTCCCTCTCATCCTGTCACTGTTACCTGAGAGAAGATGCCAGTCCCCACCTCACCACAACCTCCTTTCAGGTTGCTGTAGAGAGCAATAAGGTCTCCCCTGAGCCTCCTCTTCTCCAGATTAAATGAACCCACTTCCCTCAGCCGTTCCTGATAAGACTTGTGCTCCAGACCCTTCACCAGCTTTGTTGCCCTTCCCTCTGTGAAAATGTATTATTGCAGTCCCAAATATCCAGTCACTGCAAAAGTGGCATTTGCACGTGTGAATGCATTTGTCTGCTTTTGGAGGCCTTACTGTTTGATGTGTGGTTTGAAGGACTTAAAGATTCGCATTTACAAACTTCACTAGGAATCTATTGGGAAAAAAAATGTGGAACTGACATTCTCACTCTGTTCTCCTGACTGGAGGAGCAGCCTGCAGATAAATGTCTCACCACTTCAAGACTTGCAGTAAAATCACAAGAGCTACTAACACAACTTAGAGAGGTCTGCAGAGAGCTCAGAATCTGCCTCTTACAAAATGAGCATTAAAATTGGGCATCTATATTTATGTATCTATTAAATCCATAATTTGAGGGGTTGCATTTTAGATCAAAATATCAGAAATGTAGCTCCTTCTCTGCTATCTGCTGAGACCTGACACTACTCCGAAACAACGATGCTGCAGCTTCAGACAAAAGATAGACTCAGAGTTTTTATTTTATTCAAGTGTGGCTGAATGCCAGCCAAAACAGCACAAACAGTGGACCACAGCACAGCCAAGTTGAGGCATTTGGAGCAGCAAGAGTCTTGTGTTCAGATTGGTTTGTTCTTGAACACACTTGGTGTATTTAAGGTGAGATGTCCTGTGTGTCTCATTAGGGATCTGACATGCTCACAACCCACGGGCCGGCTGTTCTGCTGGAGGGTTGCTGCCACCAAACAGCACTGAGCTCAGCCATGGGAAGCAGGGTCACCCTCTCCTTCCTCCCTTGGGGACAGACCTGTCTGTCCTGCAAGTTGTCCTCACTGCCCTCTCTATATAACTATCTCAGGCCCCTGCTAGTCTGCAGCAGCAAATTTGGCCAAAGTATATTTTTTAATAGGGGAAACAACAAATTTACAGTTTCAGTTCTGGCTGTCAAGCAAATTTATGCCTTTCTTTTCATCCTTAGTTTCAAAATTTGATTTACTGTATCTTTAAAAATCCTTGGAATTTTCAGACACTTCTACCAATGTTTGTTTAAATTCATCTCCTCATGAAAAAAAAAGGATTTTTGTTCCTGTTTTTGTTTTTGTTTGTAGAGTAACTACATACCAGGATCAATGATTGGCTTGAAGGGAGGTTCTGCCTTTTTAAAAACTTTGACATGCATTTTTTCCTATAGTCTATCCTTTGAAAAAACAGAATTCCCCATCCCTGGAGGCACTCAAGGCCAGGTTGGATGGGGCCCTGGGCAGCCTGAGCTTGTAGGGGGTAGCCCTGCCCACAGCAGGGGTTTGGGCTGAGTGGTCTGTAAGGTCCTTCCCACCCAAACCATTCTGTGATTCTGTGATTCTATGAATTCAGTCCCAGAAGCTCTTGAACAGCACCAGCTGCCCTACCTTGGGCCACTGGCCAGTGTCTGGTGGAATGGCCTTCCAAAAAATGGTGTCCATTTCCCTATAGACCAGAGGTACTTCCATCTGGGGCACTTGCTTTCTTTCAGCAAACTGTCAAGGAAACAGAGATGTTAAAGGCTGCAGGAACTTAAAAGTGAGGTGCGCATTTCAGATATTTCAGTAATGTGCAATATATTGCACCCCTTAAAAGTTATGTCATACATGGTACTATATTCCTGTGGTTTTTGTCAGTATTTGTGAATTGGAACCAGACTTTCATGCAGAGCTGACATGTTTTCTGTTTTTATGAGTTGTTAGGCTATAATAAGCCTCCTGCTTCTCCAGGAGGGCACAAATCTCTGCATCTTGAGCGCTGATGTGCAGACCATAGTATGAAGTCTTAGGTTCTGTAGCACTCTGCATATAATTAATTCAATAATTGCAGACTACAGGATTTAGACTGCAGGATTTAGGATTTAGGATATAGCCATCGTTCTTTAAGCAATATCAAGTCAACTGCTTCCCAATACCCAAGATGCATTTTGAGAGTGTAAAAGATATCTTCATTGCCTGCCTACCTAGGAATGCTCTAAAGCAGGATCAACTTCAGACTACTTCAGATGGACAAAACAGTAACTGGGAAATCACAGTAGTCAAGATACAAAGCATTTCTTTTCAAAGGGGTGATGCTGGGATCTTCATTTTACTTGCAGCCAAATTTGTTCTGTGCTTTTTGTTGCATGCCAAGTGTCACTCATGAAACCTCCATTTGAAAGGTGATAGCATCAGTCCCTTGTGCAGAATGCCCCATCGTGGGTTTTTATTGAAGGTGTGAGATGCCTGTGATGGAGCAGAAGCTGAATGAGGTTACAGGCACAAGGAGATGCTCGTAACCAAGACTCCCAGGAGAGCAGGAAATGTCCCCCAAGACAGCAATCATGCCCAGGCCTCAGGTGGCTTGTCCCGCTTCCATTTGCACTCCTTATGAATTATTCGTCCCTGCTGTTTGGAAAGGTCAGAGGTCAGTAGCATACCAAACACCCTGGTTTTCGGCAGAAAAAGCTTCTCATGAATAATGAAGCGTGACTGTGTGCACACCAGGACAGCAGCTGAGAGGGGAAGAAAGGATGCTCCTGGCAGGAGGAACTTGTGCGTGCACTTCGAACAACTCATCACTATGCACAGGAAATCCGCTTGTATCTGTGGGTGTCAGAATGGGCTTCTAACCGGAGGCCACATGTTCAGGAAAAGCTGAGAACAATGTCTTGCACGCTCCCAGTCCCAAGCAGCAACAGCATTTGAAATGAAAAATCTCCCTTGAAGTGTCTCCCTGTATAAATCATTTGGAAGTGTGACTCCTTATCAGTTACTTAGAAGCGCTGGATTTTAGCTGAGAAAATGTAATAGCAGAACTCTGGTTGAGCCTTGGCTGATAGCCTAAATGTGCTGGCCATGAGCAGCATACAGATTATGTTTAAAATCCAGAGACTATGAACCTTTCATTTTCAAGCGCCTAACAGGCTCTGAGAACAGAAGAGAAAGTCCTGTATTTTTCAGCTTTGGTCTGGAGTCCAGATTGTATCCAACCTGCTCTGCTGTTGGCTGCAGATGACAATGGACTGGAATCCAGTAATGACATTTAGACAGCTGAAACAAATGGCAGCCATCTCAAGGGTCTGCGCTGGTCAGAATAACAAGAGAAGTAATTTTAGTTGGTCTGACCTGTGTTTCTGTTATTTGGATCTACATATGTCATGAAAGCAGTGTAAGACTTTGCTGAAATCTAACCTACATTGTTTCCTAGTTTTTATATAGTCCCAGTTCTACGATGAATTGGTCCCAACTGGAGCCAAACATTGCCTATTTGTTGCATCTCCATTTTAAATAACTTCATAGAGAGCTCTTCTTGAAGGGCTTTGGAGGTTGGAAGGAACTGAGTTTTTTAAGCAGAAGTTCAGGCAGACATGCAAGCTGCTAATAGTATGCTACTAATAGCGTACATAAATGCTAATAATACTAATTGAAATATACTCCATGTATTAGGATATATTACATTATTTGTCAAAATGACGGGAAGTGAGACACGTGAGCTGACTAAATCTATGAACTGATTACATAACCTATTGAAGATCCAGTCAAAGCACAATTCCCTACCAGTGTGAGACAATGTGGTCTCTTTATCCTGTAATTTGTCTCATCATGAATACGTTTTGAAAGATTTTTCAGGAACCACAAAATCTGATTTTTGACTGAATCAAAGCAAAGAAGGCTAAGCTTTAGAAGAGCATTTATTCAACTGTGCATGAAATCCTCTTGCCTGTAAAACAAAAACAAGTTTGTTTTTCTTTCCAGCTACTCCTCAGGGTACTAACCCAAAAACACTTTACCACTAAAATCATTTTTGCACAGGGGTAATCCCAAAGCTTCACGCTGCCTGCCAGTCAGCTGCCGATTTGGAAGACTCAGGAGCAAGCAAGTCTCTCTCTTGGTATTTGCACTACAGCACAAAGCACTGTCCGTCCAACACACTCTGTGTGCACATGCATGACATTTTAGCAGAAGTGACCACAGAGTGTATTTTCCCTTCTCGTTTGTGTGGGATTTTTGTTTACTTGTTTACCACTACCATCTCTCTGAAGAACTTACTACAGGAGCCATTGCACAGGATCCTGATAAGCTTGTTCAATTATCAGGAGGGTAATTATGAACTTGGGATTAAATTAACATCTTTTAGAGGTCAAGCCTTCATTTTAATCTTCCCTGTCTTTCTGCCTTTGAATTTTTATGTTGTTTGACCCCAAAATTGTGAGAACCTATTTGCTGTAAAACCATTTAAAGCCCCAGGGAGGAGAGCTAGATACCAGCGCTTGGTGCTGAAAGGGTTGCTCTGAGAGAAAAAAAGGCTGAATAAAATATAATTCTCTTGGTGCTCATTCACATAATGCTTAATTAGGCCTCAACTGGGGGAACTGAGAAGCAGCAAACCAAGATAATCAGTGCTCTTATGGATGGTGATGTCAGAGGAATATTTGGAAGAAGGTGCCAAAAAATATTTGGGTTTTTCTCTCCAATTCACAACTGTCTTTAGACTGCAGCGTGTTGGAAGCTCCAGGAATACATTTGTGTGACTTCTCCAGCTCTCTTCATAGCACCATGACCCATTCACAGAAGACGTGCTCTAGAATTTTTAAGTATTAGGAGCCAAAAAATAATCAGGGCCAACAGGATGGTATGATATTCAGCCTGACCATCATCCGCAGCCATAGATACACACTGTAAGAACCCCTCCGTAAATAGTGAATTTTACAAATTTAGCTTCAGTTTTTGCAGAAAGAAACTGGAAATTTATGCAGCTATTTATGCAGCTGCAGCTGCCATTGTTCATGGATATATTATTATTTTTTACACACATACCATTAGGGAAGAAAAAGTCTTGCTTCGGAGTTGGAAAGTCCGTTTCAGCTCCTGCTGTGGTAATTAGCATTTGATGAGGCTACTTGGTCTTACATGTAACACTTTCCATCAATACTTGGTGGCACCACCACACATTAAGTGCTTATACATTATTTCTGGGAACATTAAGGCCCAGAGTGATTGCCCCAGTCATTGTTTTATGGAGTCAAGAGAATTAGAGAAATGAGTCACAGGAATCTTAAAGACCATTAGCCTATTTTTGTGGTATTTCCAGAGGACAGTACATCAGCCTATGTGAGTTGAATGTTTGAATGTTTTTCTCTTATTATAAAGCAATACTAAAGAGAAATTCTAAGTAAGCTGTAAATATGCATTCAAGACATTAAAAGAAATTTCCCTGTGAATTAATGAATGTGATAAGTGCCCTGTGGTGAGACAGTGCTAGATTTGCTTTGAAGTCAAAATAGAGATTTCTGGTTGGTGATTTTCTTGATGATAGAACATTCACATGATAGCAGCAGCAATTTTTTTTCCATAAAGGTTGCTGCAAACTGCAGTATTCCTGTACCCTGTTCCCACTTTTATCATTGTTTTCACAGCTTCTGTTCCCCTCCAAGACCGAGTCCTGTGCTTTTGCAAGACACTTCCCTAATCCCTGCAGGCACTACATCTTTTCAAATTAAACAACAAACATGGCCTCAAAATACTAGTGGGAATCTAAAGTGAATCTACAAGGGAGAGAAAAAGGATAGTTTATGCTGGAAGTCCAGAGTACTAATCCTTCTGCTTTCACAGAGGTGTGAATAGGAAGAGAGAAGGGGAATGAATGTGAAATGAACTTCCAGGCTGAGCAGTTATTACCTTTAATTTCCTGATCTCTGTGGGCTTGTCAGTAATGTTTTGCCTGTCTGGTTGTTTTTAAATATATGTCAGACCTGACACAAGAGGCAACAGCATCTCAGTAGTGTATTATTTACTCAGGAGTATATGCTATAAAATTTAATAGAACTATATCATTATATATACATTAAAACATGATTTGTTTTGATGCTCTTGTAAATAACACTTATGAGCTGGAGGAGGAGTGAGACTCATCTGAGCTTAGCCTTGTTGCAGGAGCTTCTGTGAACCGTGAAAGTTGTACTATTCATTCTCATCAGGAAATGTTGACCTCTGGGCTGCACAGTCATCTGTAAACTTCAGTTTTGTCAGCTAGCTGTGGGTCTCTTTGTTTTGGATGTGACCCAAACAGTGCCATTATTTATTTAAGTATCTAAAAACTGTATTGAGTCAGATGGAAGTTCTACGCAACATTTAGAATTCCAGGGTATTTGCGCCTTTGTGCAGGCAGCCAGGCAAAGCTGTTCTGGAGCAGAGAAGAGCTGTTGCTGTTGAGCTGAGGACTTGGGTCATGGCGAGTCCGTCTGGAGGATGCCAGATGGAAGGGAAGAAGTCAGAGGTGGTTGTGTAGTGGCCTAAGTACCTGTGGTGAGGGCTGGCAGGGTCTAACTCAGAAAGCTGCAGGCAATCACTAGGTAGATATCCTCCTCATGAGGAGTGTGATTGCACAGCAAGCCTCATCTGGAAGCTCAGTGGCCAAGCATTTAAGGGCACTAGAGGCTCATAAGGATACAGAGGGCCACTAGAAGGCATTTTCAGAAATGAGTTCTATTACTTAGGTGGCACTAAAATCTGTGGGAATCAGCCAGAGAAGTACTTCTTAGTGCCTCCCTGAGCAAACTCCATTAAGTGCCTGTTTTTATTAGAGCCTCTTAAAAACCTGACTGTGAGAGACATCTCCTCTCAATAAGGCCTAGTGACAGCAATCATCAGAGATACAGGAAGGACAAATATCCCACTGCTGCAGTGTTAGGGCCCACTCTGTGTAATGTCTGTGCCATCAGAAAGGATTGATGAGTACACAGACTTCCCAAAGGTTATCCAATACAGAACAAAAAATCAGAGTGTTGTCTCAGATTCCCATTCCCCTGAGCAGATGAAGAGGAAAGGCGGGCATGTTTAGTACCTTGTTCCTTAGATCATGATAATGAAAGTACAACCTGGCTGTTGGGCTAACTGAAGGAGGAAAACAGTCCTGCTGCCCTCTGTATGCTCCTGCGGAGACCCACACAAAACTATGGCAAGAGGAAGCAGAAAGTTAAGCTTCTAGCAAAGGTAATCAAAGTGTGAGGAAATAATAGCTGAGTCTCTCACACTAGACAGTGTGTATTAATCTTCTCGCAATTATTATCTTGCAAAACAATCTTGCAGTATTGTATCTTGTAATATGAGCTAACTAGTTATAAATGAAACAGAGAACAGGGAGCCTGAAAGAGGAGGCTTAGAAAGCCTTCACCAACTGTGTCAGGGGCTGTAAATGCAAAGCAGTGAACTTTCAGGCACGTAGCAGCAATCAGGCAGCCACTGAGAGAACTCATCATGGATCATGGGGTGCATGGAGCTGCTGAGAACAGTACTTGTCTGAAAGGCAACGCCAAGGCACGAACAGATGAGCTGGATTCAGCACTATGGAAGGCCATTGGGTCCTGCAGAGTAAAACTTGATGATGAGAAGCTGGAACGTAGGCAGACTGGCAAGAACCCCATCATGTCAAGCCTGCAGGGGGGAACAGCTATAGAAAAACTGAACCACAATCAGGAAGCAGGCGCTGATTTGGAGTTCAGATGCATATGATACTAGGCTGAGCAAAGTGGCAAAAATGAGCAGTTTGTAGGGTCCAAGGCAGCAGCACCAGGTGCAGCAGTATTACAGTAACAGACAACAGGCAAGAAACAGAAAATCAAGTGGGTAGAAAACACACAGGGCTATGCAGATTTCTTCAGAATTGGTCAAGGGAAGAAAGCAACATTGACAATTCAATTATGTCTTAATCCCTAGGACTGTATGCTGGCACAAGCATAATAGTAAAATAGAAAGCATCTGGGCTCGTGCTTCCAGCGATGATGTTGCAGTAGCCACCGCCTTCAGCAAAAGCAAGCAAATGGCTGATGCTAACACAGCTGTTGCTCTCCGGGGTTGAGCAGAGGTGTTGCAGAGGGAGGGCTGAATGATCTAAGGGGAGGATAGCAGATCTCTTGGAGGCAATTCATGTAGCTCCCATAAGACAGATGCTGGTGGTATAATGCAAAGAAGTTTGCTCCAGTTGATTTCCCAGTTGTGTGTTGGGTGAAACATGTACTCTGTCTCTCTGCCCAGCATCCTTCTCATTAACAAGCTCAAAACCAGTGAGGGATCATGCCCCAGCTATGCCTACATTTTTGGGTTGGTTGTTACTACCTCACTGATGTGACAGGGAGGATTAATAGAGCCTTAGCTGCAGAACTGGAAAGAATACTTAGTTTTACACATAGGGCTAAGAGCTGCCTGGAATCTTCCTTGTTTGAATGTGCAGCCAGAAAGTGGGGAAATAATGAGAAAAAGGAGATGTACTTGTCACTACAGCTTCATGATTGAGTGTGGATGTTGGTGAGAGAGGAGACAGCTTGCTGCTTGTTGCCAAAAGCTGGGGAGTCACAGAGCAGAGTCTTCATATTTCACTGCTTGATTTCTTAATGATATTGTGTTAATATTCAGCAAAGCAATATAAATTAGCAATGAAATATCAAGACATGACACTGTAATAATTATGTGGGCTTCTCTGGAATGAGGTGACCTTGAAATCCTTTAATTAAGTAGCAATGTGTGTCTTGGTTTAATTCAGTGTCATTTGTAAGTGCAAAGAAATGTCTCTGTGTTTCTGTTCCTAAAATAGACCAAAATTTACTGTTTGCTAGATAGCATTTGGAAAGAAAAATGCTGCACTGGAGGTCTGTGAACCGCTCAGAATCTTTGCTGTATGGAAGAGGTTTTGTCTGAACCTGCAGTTTGTACATAAATCTAGGATTTGTAGATCCATTCTACGTATAGATGTGCATCCAGCATTTGGTTGGACTTACAAAAAATAATCTTTTGCTCAGGTAAACTATTGCACGTCCCATCAGTCTAGCTCTATTTGAAGCCATATATTTGAAGCAAAGATACGTTGCTACAGCCCTTGTCATTATTTCAGTGTAAGTTTCTGAGCAGGATTCATTTTTGACGTAGATGAACAGGAACTTTGGTGAGACAACTCAAAAGAGTTTGCCCTCCATATTTTAGCTCAGCATTAAATTTTGAAAGAGGAATTATGGCACTCAGATTTGCCTTTCAATATCAGTAGCTGGAAAATGTACCTGCCCGGTTCTCTGTATGAGAGTGGTGGTTTATTCGCTGTGGTAAAAGTAGAGTATAATTTCTCCATTCAGAGATCCTCCTGTTCTGGGTTAAGCTGTTACCTGTCTCTTTAATAAGGAGAGTATTCCTCAGGACAAGAACCGTATAGAGAGATGTGACTATGTTTTGGAAATGCAATAATATGTTCTTCCCCATAGATCCATAAGTCATTAGCAAAATGAGAAAAAAACAAGCCATTGAGGGAAATGGATACCTTTACCAAAAAAGCTACTATTGCAGAGATGTACGTGTTGAGCTGCTTTTACGGAGCAGTCAAATAGTTTTGTTTCCTAAAAGTTAAGGCTTGCACACAGATTACATCTGATTTTCTCTGACGTGTACATAGAAATGCAGTTAATAAGATAAAATCCCCTCTGTCAGAAATGTGTTTCTAGAACATGTAAGCTTAGAAGATTTTTTAATGCAGCATTATGAAAGTAGTAAGTCTTTGAATCGAGAAATGATGCGCCTTCATTTCTGTTTCATGTAGCAGTGGGCTTCACCTTAATCCTTGCATGTTCTTGTATACTTTCAGGATTCCTCCTCAATTGGAACAGCCACGGTGGCTGGTCCCAGGACAAGTGCAATAATTGGAGATCAGGGAGTACCACCGAAGGTCCAGCTCCCACTCAATATGTAAGCATTCAGCTCGTCTCACTTCTTACTCTTTGTTTCCAATCATGTGCATGTGTACATGTGTTTGAAATCTGCAAGCATGAATCTCAGCTCAGGAGCACTGAGAAGAGAGATACCTCAATTTCTTACACAACTCAGCCTCTGATGAAGCTGAAAAATGAATCGTGAGAAGGAAGACATCCCTTTCTCTTTGAGACTCCTGCTATATTTTTATTACAGCTACATGAATCACCGTTAAGGAAAAGGAATGCCTCTCAACTAGGGAAAATCTTCCTCCTTCATTCAGCTAAAGCTCTTTGAAAGATGTAGTCCTATGTAATCAAATATCTGATACCAGGAAAAGGTGACCCATTTGCATTTTTTTCAGTACCATCAGCAAAGGCATCAAACTGACATATAAAGTGCAAGGGTATCATGGGCTTGTTATATAGCGTGTGGAAAAACAGAAGGTTGACTAGGTACAGAACAAAGTGATAGCCTTTGTTATAATAAATCTCTTCCAGTCTAATTGGCTAATTTGGTACCTGTATAGTCAAAGTTCTCAGCCCTTTCCTCTGATCACACATGCTTCATGTAAGCAGTAGAACTATATAGACACATACACATGCATACCAGTATTTTAGGGTTTTGTGGGGGTTTTTTTGTTTGTTTTTTTTGGGTTTTTTTTTTTTTGTTGTTGTTGTTGTTGTTGTTTTTTTTGTTTAATGAGTAAAATAATATCTGAATTCAGAAATTATCTTCTAAAATAACCGGAAATCTGCTTTAAGGAAAATGATAGAGTTGGAACAGCAAAGGAAAAATTGTTCTTGGGTACCAATGTAGGGCCTGCACACCTGTGGGGTATTGCATGTTATTGGGTACCCCACAGAGAGGTCACATCATCACCCTGCAGACACTCAGTTGGAGCCTATGTGCCCACATAGTGGGCAAAAATTTATTTCAACTGGTTCCATAATCAGCAGTATTTCTGATATTTAGTTGCTGAATTAGACCAATTCCTGGCTCTATGGCAATGCCTCTGCCCTTGTACCTCAGCAGCCCTCCCCTGCTCCCTTTCTTTCTTCTCATCTCTGAGAAGCAGCCTCATTATCCACTCAGACTTTTTGCATTGACAGGCCAAGCTCCAGCCAAGGAGTTAACATTATCTGAACTGGAGAAGCTCAGCCCAAGACAGGGCCATGGGAGTTTTGCATTATAACTGGGCTCACAGGTTGTTTCCCCAGGCCAAGACTGTGAGCTGTGCTCTTTCTTAGACATTTTTAGGGAACTGAGTTGGGAGAAGATTTTTTTTTAGGGAACTGAGTTGGGGGAATTTGCATAGAAAAACAGAAAAAAACTCATAGGAGAACTGGAAACAGCTGCAAAAGAAAGCAACTACAATCCACATTAGGGTGTTTTTCTCTGAACCTTCTTCCAGTATCTCAACCTGTAAATTACATTATTGCATGTAGTCCTTTGGGAAAAAGGCTGAGTGTGACCATCTAAAATGTTCTGTCCTTTAATTACCCCTAGCTCCTGAATATGAGCCAAATTTAAGCAGTGATTTTCAAAGGGAAGTTGAAGCCACGCTTTTTGCTACCTCAAGTGAGTGCGATTCCCAGCACTTTGCATTATCCTAACAGAGCCCTGTGCTGAAGGATTAGCACTGAAGCATGTAACCTTATTTCATGTCAGGGTGATGCACTTCAGATGTAGCCTCATGTTTTCCTTCAAGTGAACAACAACAGACTTGCTCAGGACCACCTAATTATATAGACTAAGCAAAAGATGTGCAGGATGGTTTCTCCCATCTGTTGATTAGTGAAATACAGTTTCTGATTAGGTCGTTGTACCCCATGAACATGGTAAATATGGCCAGGCACATCAGCCTAAGAATGCCCCAAGGAGCTGTTACCAAATATTTCATATTCTGCTCATTACTGCTGTTTATTTACTGCCTTCAGAATAAAAATAAGGAAATCTGCTGGTGACATAAAGGAGGAGAATCAGGAAAACTAACAGGATTTATTCAGCAATTATATTTCCTAGAAAGCAAATGTAAAAAGTCATGTATCATTTTTATTGGCTGCAAGTCTAAAATCACAGTGGTTATAGTTTTCATTATTTCTTTGGCTTGCAACTATCAGTTAGGCAGCAAACCTTCTCCCAGCTCAGTTCCCTCACCCACCCTTGAGCCTAAAAGCATTCTGCTGCACTTTGTAGTGTAAATGCACTTCCCATAAGTGTTTCCCAGTTTGTCTTAATCTCTCTGTACCTGTCAAACGCAAAGACAAAAGAAAACCCAAAACTCAATGTACAACCTTGATCAAGAATCACCAGAAATCCCATTGTGCATTTGTGTAAAGGTGGCAGTACCAAAAAAAATTGGTGTTTTACAAAGGAAGTGTTGTTCTGCATGTGCATTCTTGCTATCCTATCCAGACTTCCTGTTATTCCCCAAAGTGCAAGCAATCATTCTTAATTTTCAACAAGGATATCTCTAAGCAGAGGGAATACCTTCAGGGACTTTAAGTTGTAGTCATTTCACAACATTAGACATGTCCCCAAAGTAGCAGTGGAAGAACAAAAGAGAGATAAAAAGGAAGACTCTGAACAAAGGGAATAAATAAATGCTGTAATTAAATAAATAAGAGGCTCTACGTACTGAGACTGGCACTAAATATTTGAGTATACTTGCATATAAAACATCCACAGCCAAATTATACCTCTGAGCTATGTCAGCCTCTGTCACTTTTTGTTTTGCCTACACAGTACAAGTATTACCAAACTATATCAAAACAGTTCAGTGTGTTGTTTCTATAACTGGCCAGCATAGGTAGCACAATGAAAAGTGCAAGAAAAGCAGCCTTCAACATTTGTGAGGTAGCCTATCCATAAGAAAAGCTTCTTCTGAAAATCCACACAGTAGAGGTGGCTCACACCCTGAAGCTCAGGAATGTATGCTTCATCCAGACTATGAGAAGCCTTCCTGCCTGGATCCTGGTTGCACTGACTGCAACTGCTCCTTCTTCTGAGATTGCTACTAAATTCTTGAGCTGAGTGATGCTTTGTGGCAGTGTTTTGCTTCTGTTGCACCCCATGTGGAAAGTTTGCTTTGCTAATCTCTAAATTACCCCCTCCCTTTAATCTCATTAGCTGTTCCCTTATTGTCTCAGCACACAGCTGATCTGTCTCTGCCTTCCTTGTTCCTTGTGCTGTAATGATGCCCCTTTTCAACCACTGCTTCAAAGCAGTGTTTCTGCTCACCTTCTGCTCCACGGGGCTGGAATTGAGGTGGTGACTGATGTCAGCTTTGTGTTTTCTTTGTGTGACCTCTCCCCACAGCTACCTGGCCCTGTATGCGTACAAGCCCCAGAAGAATGACGAGCTGGAGCTCCGCAAGGGCGAGATGTACCGGGTCATTGAGAAGTGCCAGGATGGCTGGTTCAAGGGGACATCTCTGAGGAGCGGCATGTCTGGGGTCTTCCCAGGGAACTATGTGACACCTGTTTCCAGGTGAGGACTGCCAGCCAGGGTGGAGGTGCCTGAGATAGGGTAGGAAGGATTCTGGGTATGGAGGATGCCAAAAACAAGGTGGCTCTGCTTTTAAATCACATTCCCCATACCTGAAATTTTCTAGTCAATTACAGACTTGGGTAACATGACATGCTGGTGCAGTGTCAGTTATCCACACTCTCAGAAGACTTAACTAGTTGCGTTAGGTGACAGCATTTATAATCCCCAACTTTACAAAGTCTGATGTTCCCAGCTTTTATTGTTGCATAGAAGGGAAAGACTCTTTAGCAGGGTCTGCTATGACAGCCAATTTGCTACTTACTTTGCATTATATTGTAACTACTGGTCGTGTACCAGGACTAAACAAAGCAAGGAATATTTGTGGCTTGTTTTGTAGTAGCTCCTCACCTAGATTTTGTTTTTCTGAAATCAGAAATATTGGATCATTTAGAACAAGACTAATGTTTGAACCATTAGCGTTCAGGAGTGATAGAAGAGTCCAGCAAATTGTTTCATTTTAACTACCCTTATCTGTTGCATGGGATGAGAAAAGGAAAGAATAGCATGTATGGGGAGGAAAGCCATTTGTCAGAGTTTGGTATTGGAAAAGAACAAATCAGAGTGTTTCTGATCCATCCCCTGCTCTGAAATAGTCAGAAAGCTGAGGAGAAAATTCACAAGCATCCCCAACTGCTTTAGCACATGTGCTCCTTGCAGACAAGTGCTGCCATGTGTGTGCCCATCTCTCCTTTAGAGCAACTCTGGGTTTGCAAATTGAGCTCATCTCTTCTCACGTGCTGTCAGTGCATCCTCCCATAGGCACACAATCCCCCCATCTTTTGTTTCTCTGCAGAGGAAGGCACTCTGCCTTTCAGAGAGTGTTGATCTTCAAAAATTGGTCCAGGTTTCTTCCATCTTCAGTTTAAATGAAGTCTAAAGTCTGTAATATGTGGTCTGGGCAAGAACAAAATAAAGAGCAGATGAGAAGATGATGACTAAGCCTGTTGACAGTCCTAATACTGCATTTTAGCTTAAAAAGAAAAAAAAAAAAAAAAAAAAAAAGCATTACTTCATGGGATCTTCACTACTCATCAACCTAAATGTATTTACCTGATTTTATAGAGGCCCTCAACAGCTTTCACTTCTTGCCTCTTCAGTTCTTAATTAGTAAAGCGATTTGTGCTGAAGTGTTGTTGATCTGAATCAGCAAGACTTTATTAAATGCAGCATGTCACAGCTAGAGCAAGACACAAAAGTGCTGAAGGGCAAAAGTCCTTTCCACAAAGCCCAAAAGCAGCTTTATGATTACATTTATGATCCTGTGCACTAATTAAGTTTCTGTGTAAATCACTGTCAGTGAGAACAGCAAGAAAAATCTGCTAGCAACAGAATACCTTATTTGCTGCGCTTTAAACTTGCTTTGTTCCTTTTCATTTTGACAGTAAAGCAGAGAGTTAGATTCGTACATGGTTTTCTGCCACTCCTTACAAAACCCAAGAAAAAGAAGTTGACCACGAATTTAATAACAGTGAACTAGATTTACAAGCTGTCAGAGCACATGTGAGGAAAGGATGGTGAGAAAGGGGCGAGCCTCTCCAGGTAGACTGAAAGACATATTTTGACATATCCAACCTCCACCCAGGAATACTGCAGTCACAAATGAAGTTTTTGTACCTGTTGGTGAACATTTGCCTGAAGGCAGCCCTCAGTGCACTACTAGGTGTCCTTTTCTGGCAAACCCAATCTAGCACAAATGGCCAAGCCAGTTCCAGCTGATCCTTACTCCTATTCTGCCAGCTTTTCAAGGCAGATGACAGTCAAAATTTCCGTCTGGTGGGATTCCTAACCTCTTCCTACCTGAAGGCTGATGAAAAAAGTTTGAAGAAAAAAAATCAGAGGAATTACATTTAGCAAAATGTAATCCAAGGAAACCCTGTCTAGATTTCATGGTGTTCAAAAGCACCAACACCATGGTGTTTTTCCTTCTTTGTTTTTCTTTTTTAAGAGAAGGGGCAGAGGAGACAGCTGTTTTCTAAACCTTCTAACCTTATCTTCCACCCTGTCCTTTGGCCTCTCTATCAGAATTTCGCTCTTCATCCCTCCACTGTCTTCTTGGGGTTGCTTCTCCAGTTTACCTTATCCTCTGAATTGCACCTGATTGTTCAGCATACTCCCTCTTCCTGCCTCTCCCACACAACTGCTTGGGACCCCAGTAGTTTTTCCAATCCCACCCCCATATGTTGGTCTTTTACCCTGTCTGTTATATCCTCCTCCTTTGCTCACACTCTACAATGTCTTATGTCCATTTCCTCCATAATTTGTTCTGCATCATATCCCCTTTTCTGCTCTTTGCTGGTGGAGGCCCTTGGCACATGGAGCAGCCAAGTAGAAGAGGACAGCACAGAACTCGGTTTCGTAGTGTCTCCTGCTGGGAAATTACTGAGAAACCTGAGTAAGAAACTCAGCAAGCGCTGCTGAGCAGCAAGTGACTTTGTCCATTGCTGTCCTCCTGCCCTGGTCGGAGAGTTTCTAGCTCAGTGGTAAGAGGAATGAGAAGTGATTTAGACTGAACTCACTGCATGGCCTCATTCCTCCCTGCTGAGGTCTTCATGGTCATTCAGACAAGAGAAAAGTTATACATGCAGCTTAAGATAGCAGGAAAAGAGGGGCCAATTATTGTTGAATTTCCTTCCCAGTAAGGGTAGCTGCAGTCTCTTGCCTTTTCTATTTTCTTAGTGAGTCTAAGCTAGGGCTGATTGCACAGGTAAAGCTCAGGAGGCAAACCAAAGCTCACAGGTAAAGCAAAGGAGCTCAGGCAAGCCCACCCCTGCCAAGCCTGCTGCTTTTCAGTCCCCTTCAAAAGCCACACGCCAATTTGCTGCTTTCCATCTTGTTTTCCATCTGTGAGGCTCTAAGCAGGTTCGACCCTAAGGAAGATCTCCAAGTCTGTTTTAATTATTGCTCCATTATTGCCTGTAAAATAGCTTCTGGCCCATAAAACAACATTTGGGAGATACTAATTTCTTCTGAATTTAGATTTGCATTCTCAGTAGAAATTATATAGACAGAAGCATAGCCTAAGAAAAAAGCTGGCTGGAAAAATTATCTTTTCTGTTTTCATCCCACTCGTCTTCACATGGGATGAGGGGGTAAAAATGTCCTCCGGTGTACTTATTGTGTCCCATAAAGATACAAATAAAGCTCAGTTTAATACTCGAGGGAGTACTGCGTTGAGTTACTGGGGCTGCCCATCAGCATGGTGCCCAGCTGTCAAGGTCTCCGTCTCCACACAGGGTGCCAGTGGGAGCCGGGCAGCCCAGGGCCAGCGCAGCCGGGGGAGTTCAGGCCCCGAAGGGAGCCCCAGGATCCATCCACCCTGTTGGGGCCGTGCACGCCGCTGCTGCCACGGCTGTCAGGCCAGCCGTTCCCATCACAACTCCTCAGACGCATCCCCAGCTACAGGCGGCCTCTCCACAGCTGAACAACTGCCTGAGGTACTCGGCACAGCAGCCCACCAACCAGACCCGCAGCGCCATGCAGATGGGTACGTACGTGTTCCTGCAGGAGCCTCCACAGCCTCCCCAGGCTGCCCATCCCCGCAGCTTGCTTTCACCAGTTCCAGCACAGCTCCGCATGGAATAGACTGTGCTTTATTTGCTTGTAATATTTATAGGCTTCTATTGATCTCTGGGAACCGCGTTGTGTTTATCAGATTGTTCTGTTGCTACAGCTGAAATAGATTATGGTGTTTACAAATATTTATTCAGTTTATCTGAGCGAAAGCAAGCACCCCGCATACTAAGATTAGCAGTCCCAAGTCCGGTTGGCACGCTGACGGAGAAATACTGCCCGTATCACAGAGCAAGGAACGCACATCTTAAAATGAAGAAGCATTTCATTGGGCTGCAGGGATGAAAGGTATTTATTAGGCAGAAGGGGACCCGGTGTTAGTGATAGAGCGAGAGATCTGAAAAATACTGCCACCTTTTTGGAACAAGAATAAGAGCTTCTCACGCCAGGGGGGCTCTGTTCTTTCTGGGTTTCCTTTTTGATGTATGGCACAATTTTCTGGAGCACAATTTATTCCCTCTTCCCTGATGTTAAGCAGCTCTGATGTTGAATAAAGTAAAAGTAAATCCTGCGGTGGAACTTCACAGAAAAATTTAAAACATTTTGTTTCTGATATTTTATAGGGATGTGAGCCACAGTGTTTACAAAGGCAGATCAGCAAAGGCTGTGAGACTGAGGTCTTTGATACAAAATGAAGCAAACCCAAATGAGCAATATAGTGTAGTGTAAGTCATGGATTCGTACTGTTTGAAGCCAGAAGGGACCACTGTGACCATCCAGTCTTACTTCCTGCACAGTCCAGGCCAAAGACAAGACAGTGTAATCAAATACATGTGAATTTGAATCTGGAACAGAGCAAGCTCCTTCTGCTCAGCAAACATCAGCAGGACTTTACATTGCAGCCACGTCACACGGGGGGATATTCTATTTATTCTCTTTTTTTGTGGTTTAGAGGGCTGCTGCTTTCCCCTCAAGACACTATGAAAAGCTCTTCTGCTCCTGCAGTGCAAAGGCAAAAATGTCCCTTCTTGCACAGGGCTTGCAGGGTGCTAAGGGAGAGCATCTCTGGTAGATCAGCTTCTGGGAGCTTCCCTGTGCCTCCTGTGCCCATGCAGACAGGCAGGTGGTCTCCCCTGAAGTATTTTTCTTCATAACGTATGTTCTGACTGATATTCAGTGGACCACGGGCCCTCAAGAAGGTCTCTGAAGTCCTGCAGGATGAGGTAATGCACATTCCCTTTTTGAGAAGCCTTCCAGGAGAAGCAAGCTGGCACAGTATTCAAATCACGTTTTCTGTTGGCTTGCAATATGTATGAGTAACAAATCAATTTTGCACAAGGCCACTAATGTAGGAATACACCCAAAATGAAATATGAGTGGTGTAGAACAAAAATAGCCTTCAGTGAGCATTGCTAATTAATAGCATGTTTGATGCAGCACTGTCCAGATCCAGAGATCCCAGAGCAAAGGCATACATTGTAACAGTAAGAAGATGAAATTACAGAAAAAACAAATGTGAGACCCTTGCTCACAGTTGATTTTTCTCAGGCCTTTTATTTTGCTGGTTTACTTGCTTTCTCATTCCTTTGTGTTTATAAACACTGAGGACTATATGAAAGAATTAATGTACCTAATATAATTATCAAATTAGTCTTCCACATCCAGATAAATGCTGTGAAATTCCATTGCGGTGCTTTTTCTTCAGATTTAGGAAAGCCATTCCTCTCAGCAGCCAGTTCAAAACCTTGACCCTGCAAGCTTAACCATCTCAGAAAATTAGATTTCTAGCATCTGAGATTGCTCATTACACAAGCTTCAAACAGGAAAATCAGGAGATAATCGGTTCTAGATAACCAGTGGTACTCTGGCTCTCCAGAAATGGATTGCACTTTTCAGTAGGTGTTCTTGGTAATCCAGGGAAAAAGGAATTGGGAACTAATAATAAGAACAGCCTTGAAGGATCTCTAATAACAACTTTTATTGCCTTTCTCATGCTACATCTAAAATCACTGCAAGATTAAGACCAGTTAATGATAGTTTTGTTGGTTTTCTATGAACAACATTAACAGAAAGAAATGTCTAGGGTCAGAGTTCCTGCAGGGGAGAAACATACGAACTTCAGAGGTGCTAATCTGATGATTTCTTGCCCATTAGGTTCAGCATTATATGGCATAAAGCTGAAGGATTAAATTTCCTCCCAACCACATGAGTACGCAGCTGGTAGTCAGTGTGACAAATGACACTCCCTGTCATTTTAATCCTGGTAATGGGTGCTGTTGCTAACTATAGAAACAAAAAAATAGTGGTTTGAGTTGTTCTAGCATTGTGGCTTAGTTATAGACCGAGTGAACTCCAGTAGCTGCCTTTGGTACCGTATTAAAATGTATCCTCCAGATGAATTAAGGAATCCACAGATCAGTGCAGTTGTCTTGGTAAAAGAAATTTGGCTTGTTGACATAAAGTTTTTTGTTGGGAATGGTAGTTTGGACTTCATCCAGAAAGCTGCAACGAAAACAAGGAGGGAAGCAAAGTGAGTGCCCAGTGACTAGACTGTGTGCTTTCTCATTTTAGATAGATACCCTGACCAGCAGAAGAGGCCACTGTTGAGAGGATCAATAGGTTGTGCTCAGAAAAGTGTTCAAATGATCAGATGTTGCACTGGTGCAGAACTGAATCAGATTATGAAACCTTGAAATGTGAGATGGGTGTTTGCCAGCCAGTTCTACTACTGAATCGTTTAAATGGGGAAATGTCTGAGTGTGTACTCAGCTTCTTCTCTGTACCTACCTGAAGTGTAAGTAGATTACACCTAAGCAGTCAACCAGTGTGGAAGTCAAAGGAAGCATCATTGTGGGAAAGGACCTGGAGCTTTGTCACATTTCTGAAACTTGGGATGTGCAACAGACTCACAAATCCCTGGAGTGGTGACCTCAGCAGTGAGTCGTGGTCACTATTAAACAGCTGAGCACCAGTTCAGGTTCCTAATGGTGTGCTCATAAGGGCAAGCTAGACTAAAAGGCACTGCACAGTCTCTGAGGGACCTCGCTGGCAGAGATGAGGCTGATCTCAGAAAGTCTCCTGTGGATTCCTCTTTAGTTTATCTTGCACAGCTCAGTGTTGTGCTGCTGATCATTTTGTTAAAGCTGAAACAAGAGACCTTCATTTGTAATTGCCTTCTGCAAGGTCATCGTGGATCATGCGGGCTAACTCTTTAGGCTCCATGCTTTAATGCCCCCTAGCATTTCAGGGAGTTAACAGCAGCATTAGGAGGGTGTCTTGCCAGTTTGGAAAACAGCTCAGATGAAGTGTGATTATGTATTTAAAAAAATCAGTTTGACTTACGAGTTATTTCTGAGTGTGGGGATACATAGCAAGACTAGCCCTCTGGCAGCAGTAGGGAGGAATCACCAGTAGTGAGGGTCACCATTTTGGTGACCACAGACAGGCCTTTTGCAGCTGCGAAAGGGATTTCTAGGATTTTGCCAAAAAAACGTTCAGGCTCAGGTATCCTCAGTGCAGGCTAAGCGCTGTAGGTCTCCATCAGCCCCCAGCATCCTTTTAGCAGAGAGTCTGGCAGCACGGTGGGGACCTAACCATGCTCTGACCTCCCTTCACAGCTCACCCCCCGGTGCCAGCGCCGGAGCGTCCCACCGCCACAGTCTCACCGCTGCGGACGCCCAGCTCACCCTCCCGCCTGCCGGCCACCACCATCCGGCCTCACTCCGCCATCTCCCCACAGCACAGCCACCAGCCACCCACGCCGGGGGCCCGGCCCCTCATCCCCCTCACGTCTGCCGCAGCTGCCATCACACCGCCCAACGTCAGCGCAGCCCACCTCAATGGTGAGGCGGGCAGCGGACCTCTGGGTGGCCCTGCAAGCCCCAGCACTGCTGGCAAGGCCGAAGAGAGGAAAAACGAGAAGGTAAAGGCTGCTGTTGCGGGCAGAAGTGGGTTTTAATCACCTGCTGTGCCACGGGTTATTTCCATGCTTTGTCCTTTCCCCACCCCTCCCTGATACTGCTCTTATGTTGCCCTCTGGGATGAGAAGCGAGCGGAGCTGCTCTCCTACTGAATTTGGCTGTTCTGATAACCAGCATCCAGTTCTCACAGGTTTGTGAAAGATACTGTAACAGGCTCTCAGGTCTCAAGAAGAGATGGCCAAGTCACAAGCAATCTGCCAAGCAACATGGCAGAAATTACAGCAGGTGATAGAGACCGGCTAAAGCTGCCTGCAGAAATGTGTGAGCAATCTGAGCTGTTTTACTACTTTGCAAATATCCGGGTTTCTTGCATAAAATGTCATTGCTGTGGAACAGAAGAGCAGGGAGAAAGGCATCAGAAGTGTCTCACTGCAGCATGTAGTAGGCCAGCCCTGCAGGAGCCAGCCCTGGCAGCCATGCTTCTGTCCCTGGTGCACCTGGATGAGCAGAGCCAGCATGTAAAGCTGCTCTCAGTGCTCTGCCTTTTGGGTTTATGCTTTCACCAAATGTTTTCCTTGGGTTAACAGCTTCCATTCATCTGATGGGAGTTATCTCCATGCTATCTAGCAGAACCCACTGATGAAATGGCCTGTTGGAATCATACTCTTGGTTTATACTGCTGAATATACTGTTGAAGAGCCTCTGATGCTTGCTTTTTCTTTGGGAATATATACCTTCTTGTATGTCCCCCATGTTTTTCCATAGTGATGGGCACATATAGGGTAGACATTTACTCAGAGAACATGGTAAACTGAGATTGCAGATCTCTCATGTGGTCACAGTCACAGACTGCTCCTAGTTTCTCGATGAGAAATACAAGTCTTAAAATTGCTTCTGTAATCCTGTCCTGAATTGTCTCTGATTGTCTTTTGGTGAAAGAAGAAAGGTGTAAACTGCTACCCTAGACACGAAATTTAGATATTTGCTTTTGAAGAATGAATTCCAAGTATTCATTGAGGGCTCCATGGTGAGTGAGCAACACAATACTTGCTTCTTCTGCAAGCTAGAGAGACTGCGTAGCATTTAGCCATGGTGGTAGTTTGCATGTTGCTTCAGAGCTTTGTGTAGTAGCATATTAAATACTTCCTAAAACTAGCATGTAATTACGTAGGTCCATGTGGAACACACCAAAATTTCCTAGGTAAATTTATGTTGAGGTTCTACATAAGATTCTGGTTATCCATTCCCAAATGGTTACACCTTTAAGCACTGGCACAGGCTGCCCAGGGAGGGGGTGGAGTCACCATCCTGGAGGCGTTCAAGAACCATGTGGATGTGGCACTGAGGGATGTGCTTGCTGGGCATGGTGGGGATGGCCTGGAAGTTGAACTAGATGATCTCAGAAGTCTTTTCCGTCCTTAATGATTGTAGGATTCTATACTGAATTTGAATGCAGGGAAGGAAAGTTAATGATATTTGTGCTCCACAGATAAAGAGGAGAAGCAAATAATATACTGCAGCAACACTGAGCATTGCTAAAGATCAGTACAGTACCTGGGAAGTACTGGAGAAAAGTGATGTTAAATCTGCCGTCTCTGACTGTATAGAGTGGTACAGAACTGTGTTCAACTGTGCTGAGCAATGTGTTCCTGAATCTCCTCCGTGTCATTTCACTTTCATTTAAGGAAGGTCTGAACTAACAATGCTCCCTTTCCCTTTATAAATAGTACATGATGTTTGGCCTATTAAACTGTGCTCCTACTCTCTGCATAATTCAAATCAAACCCAAATATCTCATTGAAGCTGTTGAGAGCTTGGATAGGGCCAGACTAAAAGCCGTGCTGCTATTCAAAAAGGAATCTGGAAATCAGAACTGTAGCCATATCTGGAACCACACTCAATATTTCCAAAGTGGAGGCTGGTTGGGCAAGTTTGGGGTAAACAGGGAGTAGCCATGACACTCAGAAGGAATATCATAGAGAGAGGTAATATATGTTATTGCTACACCTCTTGGGAAGAAAAACAGACAAGGTTGAGAGGTGAAAAACAGATGCAGGGACATAACTAGCAAACTGCCAGATAAGGAAAGACTGGAAGCAATTTGTCTGAGTTTAGTTTCATTATAATAATCAGTCAAGTACTTCAAGATGAAAGGAAAAGAGGGGATGTTAGAAAGAGGAGTTATAATAAGGTCTTCAGCTCCACTGAACACGGGGTGGAAGAAATGCACAGGTAATTATCTCCTGAGAAAATGAGATTAGCAAGCGGTGTCTGAGGTAAATTGCAACGTGCCATAAAATCGGTATTGTTGTTGGATTCAGTGGTTTTGGGGATCCAGTCATTTTTTGAATTTTAATCCCGACTTCTCTCTTTGCAGTTTCTTTTATAGGATTTTATGGAGAGTGAGGGCTGAGCAATCAGAGGCAGAATGGCTCTTTTGAGAAACATCCTCCTGTTGTTAACTGAGTTTTTCATTTACACACAGATTTTCAGTGCGAGTTTACTGTAGTACAGAGGGAGTTCACGTAGTACGAAGGAAGAAGTGCATATTCTGGGATGGCCATGCTGAGAATCCACTGGATGTCATGGTTCTGTTGTAGAAGATGTCTTCTGTGAGGACTGTGAGATAGTTTTTTGCATTTGTCACTCTAGCACTGTCAAAGATATTGATCCTTGAGAAGTTTTCTTCAGATGACAAGCTTAGAAAGGTTAGCTGATTCCTTGAGGCCAGGCTGAGAGAGTGGGAAAATGTAGCTTAAGATACGATCTTCTACTGATTTATGTTTTATGAGTTCCTGCCTAGATTCTGTGTGGTGTTACCAAATATGACATCAAGGGGCAGCTGTTTATGGAGTCTGTATATGCTACTTGGGTAGCTTGTTCCAGAACAGGATTGCTTTTATCTTGGGAAAATCCCTGAGTGTACTGCTGAGATACTCGCTGCTAATGCTTTCCTCTGTGCAAATATTTTATATACCAGTGATATTTCACCAGTTCCTGTTGGTGTGCAGCAGTCAGATGCAGCACATTTCAGGATTTCTCTAAAATCAGGGTTCTGTAACTCCAATTTTTGCTCTTCTTTCCTTGTTATCTAAAGACAAGTGACAGAAGCAATCCCAAGAATTATGGTTTTCAGTTCAGTAGAATGTTTTGCTTGCTCATCTTCTACTGAAAAAAAAAAAAAAAAAAAAATCCTTACTTCTATTTTTTGATGATTCTTTTTTTTCCAGTTCAGCTTATACTTTGAAAGTCTTCATCTGAAGTTTCAAACTTGCAGATAAAAGTTGGCACCTGCATTCAGATTTATAACAGTGTCTGACTGTCATTCTTGTGCTGACTTAAATGGGAGATAAATAAGAGGCAAACCATGGCCTTCACGCCAGTCTGCACTTGTCAGTGTGCACTTATCCCAGGAGGATGCTGGAACCAGCCTCCTGCCCTGTTAGAGAGCAGTTTCAAAGCTGCTGGTGGTAACTGAGGTAAGACTGAGCAATAGGTAGTGCTTAAGTCCGCTATGCAACCATGCTGTAAAATCAAAGCTGTTTCAGGGCTTTATGGACTCAGTACAAAGCAACAGGAAAGGCAGCTCATGCAGAGGTAGAGCAGACACCACAGGAAAAAACAAGCAGGGACTGAATACAGGCATGGGAGCATGGCAAAAGTCAGGGAGGTAACATGCTCAGGGCAGCACAGGAGAGAGAAGGGCATTCGCAGAGGTGGGGAGATGCAGCCAGGCAGTGGAGAAGGTATGCCAGTACAATCCTCTATGACAAGGGCATGAAAGAGGTAGAAAAGAATGAAAATGGGGAACGGGGCTGTTTGCTCTAGGGCTGTGGGTGGTGTCAGGAGCCCACTGATCTCCAGCTTTGTCATTTGCTCATAATATCTGCTCGTGTAACTGTCTGAAACTCAGAGAAATACCATTCAAATTCCTGAATTTTCTGAACATCCAAAAGCAAGGGATGGAGATCCCAGCTGTGGAATGGAAGCAAAGCCCCATATTTGGGAGGCTTTTTAAAATTGAGAGTCCTGCTTTTGCAGTCACGACAAGCACTGTGCAAGTTCAGCCTATGGCTGGGAGCTTGTAATTACAGCATGACTACTGCTCTGACCTCAGCCAATTTTTGCTGTAATGGTTTCTGCGGTACATAATCTGAGCTGATACTTAATACCTCAGATAAAACCACTTGTTTGAATGAATTAATGCATTTCTCATTAAATGTGCTCCTCATTACGTTAATCAAATCAAGCAAATGATGCTGGGTGGTTAGACCACTGTAATTAAACTTTCTTTAAAATCCACTCATTTGGCTTTTGATGAGGATTTTGATTAAGCTCTTCCAAAATGTCTGGCCTGGTATCTGTTTGAGAGGGAAATAAGATCTTGCTCTAGTGAGCAAGTTATTAATTCATCACTGTGCCACACCAACTCCTTAACTGTTTTACCTAGCTAGAGTATAAAGAAATGTTTGAAAATTGGCAATGTAAAATTAAATGTTTCTTATAACTATGCTGAGATAAAAAATCTATTTGCAGTTTTAAAACTAGTAACTTTGTTCCTGGAATATAAAGAGGGGCTGGATAAGCAAGTCACAACAAACTGGAAGGCACATTGCACTGCTGTTGACTGATGTTATGACAGCAAGAAACCCATCTTCAGAAAAATGACTGAATGCACAACGAGAGTTTTGCATGCAAAGACCGAACCAGTCAACATCTGTCCTCTCACTGGTGTCACTCACATTCTCAAATATTGGTTCTGCTCAAAATAGCTGCAATCCAGTCAGCTTGGCCTGATCCTGATGTAAGGAATACATTATGAAGCAATACAAGCCAAGGCTTCCACTTTTCTAAGCTTTCTTCCCCATCAGAAATAGGCTGACTTCATCCAGACTGCTTATCAAGAACAGTCCTGGTACATGGCATGGCACACACCCTGCCCCTATGCTGTCCTGGGAGAAAGCCAGACCCACAGAGATTAGTGGTTGTGGACCAGAGTTTGATCCTAAACCCTGGCCTTGTTTTATGTGCCAGTGTGGACATGAGTGGAGAGAATTCCCTCCCTGCTGCTCCTCCTTTCTGCCAGTGCTTTCCTCTGCCTTCCCTGGTTTGCAGCCTTGAGCCCACTCTTAGTAGCCCACCCTGACTTTACATAGTGCTGCAAACTAGTTCAGAGGCCCTTTGAAATTTTGGTTTTGTAAACTCTGAGATGCTCTTCAGCTTTGCTTCACATTAAAGCTGTGTGGCTAAGCTGTCCGTTGGTAAAACTGAAAGTGCCTGAAGGAAGTGATTCTACATGGTAGTGCACCTTCAGTTTTCATTTACTGTTAGTGTCTGTATTGTGACTTCTTCTCATATTAACGTGTCCCTGAGTGAGGAGTTTGTTATCACTTCTCATCTATGAGAGAAATTGAATTCCTTATCCGGAAAATGGAAGATCAGTCTCAGAAGTAGAGTGCTGAACACTTGCAAGGACTGTGTGGATAGAAAATGACATGACAAAAATAGTGGTCACCCTGGGACGAATAAAGGCAGCTAGGGACAGAGTTGATGGAAGTAGATTTTTCAAATACAAAGTCAATATGGCTGACCCTGAAGTTTTGAAAGAGAAATTCCATCTTCCTCGTAGATATGAAATCATTTAATATTTTTCACTTTGTAGCCACTTCACCTAAGAGAACCCCTTAAGTTGTACGAATATGAAATGGAATAACAGCCAAGTGACTAAATGAAGGCAGAGTGGGACATGAAAATGAACAAATTGCACAGGAGCAGGGGAGTCTGGTTTGAATTTCTACAGTAAATATATCAAAATGTAGCAAGCATCAGGAGGAAGCAGCATTGAAATAACGATGTAAAAATTTTCATGGAAATGGCAAAGAATAAGTTCTGTGAAGCCAATTAGCTTGGGTAGTTGGTAAGACATCTGAGTTGATCCTGGCCACCACCACCACCATTTCACTGATCATTTTCAGAATCACATTTGACTTTTCTGTTGCATGTGTGTTCCAGTTCATTCTTCAGGAGGAGTTCTTTAATCTGGGATATTCGAGCCCATTTCTCTGAAGGCTTGTGCGCAGAATACATACTGTTAATCCATTTCCTTTCAACAAAGGAGAGGGGGCTGCATTCATCACCAATGCAGTGCTGCTTCCCATGCTCCAGAACGCAGATTTTGGCTCTGTGACCAGCAAGTGATTCACCAGAAACTTGGCCAGAGAGTGGAAATCTCTTTTTCTGGTCATGTGAATTCAGGCCACAGAGTTCTGCTCTAAGGCAGGAGAGCTCGTGCTTAACATCTCTCCAGCACCTTCTCCTTCATCATTAGAGTTCAATTTGAAAGGACAAAAGCCTGGCAACTCACTGATAAATATTTTAAGGCTGGCAGATAACCCAGCCAAAAGCACGAGTCTCAGCTGTCAAAACATAGGAAACTTCTGCTTTACAATAAAACAGATTTCTGTTATTTCTGACTGGCTAGGATTCTTTTGCTTAGATCAAGGGCAATAAGCCATTGATCAAAATTTCTTTTTCTTCTTCGCATTTTTGATGTTAGGAAATGCTTTCAAACTCCCCACAGATATTTCAAGTGCTGGCTTTGCTGCCAAGCAGGCTCTGAGAGCTCTTCCTCTTCTCTCCCCTCTCTCCCCCCTGCTTATCTTCCTTGTAGCACTGTCGCAGGATTTCTGAAGTGGCTGCAGTGGATTTCTCTTACACTGTTTCGAGTGGCTCTGTGCTGTACTCCGCAGCCATAAGGAGAAGGAGATCCAGGGGAGGCGAGGATGGAGAGTGCTTTTGTGTCAAGAGGAAATTCACTTTATCTCCTAAATGGAAGCGAAGCTGCTTGCATGCCAAGATGCAGCGTTGTGCTGGCACTTGGAGAAGCCTAAATTTACAACACATAAGACCTATAGGTTTTTACTAAATCCTTAGCTCTGTTGGAAGGAAGTAGGGATGAGAAAAGGAAGAGCATGTAAGGGAGCGCTGGAGACAGAAGGCTGCAGGCATGTGCATGTGTCTGCATGCGAGCATCGTGGTGCTGGCATTTCTCTGGCATTCCCATGCCAGCAGAGGAAATGGCACAGTCCTGGCTCTCTGGATCTGGCCATGCTTGGGTTAGCCAGGTGAAATTTAAGCCCTTTAAGTAGTGGTTCTGATGAAAGACATTGATATATTCTGGCTGCTAAGGCACTGTCAGGGCCATCCAGTAAGAAGGTAGAGGTAGCCCTGCTCCCCCACCCTCCATTTGTCCCCTTTTAATTTCCTTCTCTCTGCCTCGAGCTACAGCACCCTGCAGGTGGGCTCTTGAGCATCCCTCACCCCCTCCTAATGTCAATTCCCACACACAGGTTAAAAAACAGAGTGCAAATGCTGTGCCTGACACCACCCCATCGCTCCCAATGAGGATAAAACAGTTCCAGCAGAAAGCCACGCTAAAAAGTTGGATGCCTTGAACACGGTGCAAGTCTGCAAGCACTTCTGTAGACCATCAGGTCCCATTTTCTTTCCACAGTTGTTTTTCAACTATGAATTTACAAGCCAGCAAGTCTTAAACTGCCAAGAGGTAACAGATTGTTCACTGAAATACAGATATCTCGAGCACTAATACAGTTGTTTTACGGGTACAGGGTTTGAACTTTGCTGTGAAAACTGACCATAATCAGCTTTTCAGTGTCTGTGTCCGTCTTTTTTGTCACAGAGGTACTTGTATTTTTCTTTGCTTTGCTCTATAGCTACCCAGTAGGTAGGTTAAAATACATAGAATCAACGCAGAAATACTTCAACCAACTCTGTTAGAATAATTACATAAATAAATGAAATTGCTGTTTCTGACCAACATCAGCACTATAGAAACAGCGCTTTGTAGCAGACAGCAGATACCTGCAGCATGTTTCTGTTTTTATCATGTAACTTGAGGGCATAACCAAGTTGTAGCGGAGGGGTATTTTTCTTATTTTCTGTATTTTTGTTTATTTTCCATTGAGCAGTAGCAGCAGAAAGATTCGCCAGTCCTTAACTTTTAGTTTGCCAAGTGGTAAAGCCATTTTAAAGTCAATCTGCTGGGTTTTTTTTTTTTTTTTTGTTGATGCTTGTTGTGTTTTTTTTTTCTGGCCTGAATGTCTCATGCATCAAGTAATTCCCTTCAGACCAAGTCAGGATGTAGAGCTAGTGCTTGTCCCTGATGGTCTACAGAAAATACTGTTATTATGCCCTCCAGAGAAAAATTGTCCTCAGGAATTCAGAAATCCACCATGCAGAAGTTGTTTTTCAGACACTTGATCTGCAGGCTGCCTGTAATCAGTGAATATTGGGTGTAAAGTGGTCAATTGTTTATAAAAAATAATTATAAAGGCAGAACTCATAGTTTTATGTTTTGTATGTATTTTATTTGATTGATGCTCTCCGGTATATGTCTTTAAGTTAAGACTACAGAAGCTGAAATATTAATTCACCTCAGACTGTACTCAGAACGCGAGCAGCAGACCAGCATTGGGCTTCATCACCAGATGCCCCAGGGAGAGAAGTAATTTAATATGGGTCCACGGCCAACTTATTTTACAGTAAAGTAAATTTTCTGTACTGTGTTTTTTAATCCCTGTTCACAATCAGTTCAGAACTGGCATATTTAAAAATGGAACTCGCTGGCTTTTTTGATGACTTCAGAGATCTCTATTCCCTCCCGTACCACATTATGTTATTCTTCATATTATAAATTTTGAGACAGGAGGGGGTGAGGTCAGGCAGACAGAGCCTATCAACAGGACTGTGCCTGCTGTGGGAAGGGAAACTCATAACCCAGGCTTTGATCAGGACATAAAAGACAAAACTGATTTTCCAACTTCTTAATTTTTTTCTGGACAGGTTTTATGTCTAATCCAGATACTTCTGCTTGGCAGGTTTAGATGCAGTTTCTCTTCTTCTAGCCTAACTGAGCTCAGTTCCTACCCTTGGTTCACACGTACTGTTCTCTAGGTCTCTGAGAGGTCTACTTTCTGCTCTCTCCTGGACAGTCTGCAGCTTGCTGGGGTCTGGAAGAGTAGTGCTACAGAGTGGAGTTCAGCTGAGACTTTGTTAGCAGTGACTAGAATCCAGTAAGAACTTTCCATAGCTTACACATAAAATGCTTATTAATGTGTATCCAGGAGCCATTTGCCTTTTTCAGAGCAATTTCTTGAGTCTTTTTCGTGATCCACTGAAACTCCCACATCCCTTTCAGCAGAGCTGCTGATTTACTGGTCAGTGCTTGTTTTGCATCTGTGCATTTGATTTACCCCTCTAGGCGGTCCAGACATCATGTTTGTCTTTTCAGATTTCACCATGATGTTTTAAAACTATTTCTCCATTTTAGGAAAATTGTTCTGAATTCCTCTCGTTTGTTCCCTCAACTGCTTGCAGACTTAACTCAGTGCCTACTGCAGGTTTTAGAAGTGCAGCTCTGGCTCATTTACCACGTAATTAACAAAAAGATTGAACAGCACTGGGCCTAAGACAAGCCTTGTTGGCATCCGTTTGAAATGTTCTCCCATTTGACAGCAATTCATTACCTGGAACACACCGCAAAGCAACTGACAGCAGCTGGTTGTCTGTCTGCAGTTTGACTTCTTGTACATATGCTGCTGAGTAGAAAAAGAGAGCACGAGCCTGGAAGGGATCCCTCAAACACACACATTGCTGTCCTAGCAGGAGGAAGCAGAAAGGACAAACCCATAGAGGATACTCATCATATTGTCTGCCCAGCTGTAGGAAGACTGTCAGATACATCAATAGTAATCATAAGTACAGGGGCTTGACTAGAACTCATGATTGCTTTAACTAATGGGCTACTAATTCTCTTATCCTTACAGGCAGAGATGTTGCAATCAGTTGTGGTCAAACTGAGGACAGGATGATTCTAAATCAATGTTTACCCACATTGTTTTGCTAAAATGAAAATAAGAAAGGCTGTCACTCTTTAGGCAACATCATTTGATCAATCACTATGGTCAAGGGAAATCTTCTAGCACTTACGTTTGATTTGTGTAAAGGGTTTTCCAGCTTCATCTGTGAGACAGACTATTATGACAAAGCTGTCATTTCTGCTCCAGCTCAGCCGTGATTTTATCTTTAGATAGTTTCTGTCATTTTCAGGTATGAGGTACATGTCACCAGTGCCTTCACAGAGGCTTTTTAAACTTCTGTTTTAAAATTGCCCAATTTTTGCTGGTAGTTGGCAGGATCCACCTTCGATTTCAGGTCACACTGTCCTCTATCAGGCAACTGGTTGTTAGAGCAAAGAGGAATGTGCTGTGTGCCTGTTACTGTTGCTGGTTATTTGTGCACTGGTCACATGTAAGAACACCGAGCAGACGTCATTGCCTCATTGCCTAGCAGTTTAACTCAATTGTATTTAATTACATGGTCATACTTGTAGGTCATGTGTCGTGGAAGAAGAACTAGGTAAAACAGACAAAGGAAAGGATAGGATGGATGGTAGAATGGAACAGAATGAACTTAGCACAAAAAGAGAAAAAGGCCATCAAGCTACGGACTCCCCTTTCCTACTTGCATCCTGGTTGTTCTGTTTGGTTTACAGCAGTCTGAGGTTTTTTCATTGATGGTCCTTCTTGCTCTGATCTTTAATTTAAGAAAAGAGAATGTTGTTCTTCCTAAGTCCTGACTTTGGCATAAGGCTATTACTTTTTTTTTTTTTTTTTTTTAGCAAATTGTCTTTGATAGTTCCATTTTTATTTTTAAGTAGCAAAAAGACTAAAAACTGGGAAGAAAGGTGAAGCCTGATTGTTGCCGAAGAGAGGATGCTGCTGTAACAAGTTCTGCCTGGTATTAAGCAGCTTCTAGCAAGCTTTTTGCTATCACAGAGCTTTAGTATTAATTACAACCCAAGTGTTGTGACATTTGGAAAGCTACAATGCCTTGGTTGCTTCATCAAAGAAATTGTCGTTTACATGCCTGGGCATCCTTCTGACATTGACAGCCACTTTTTAATCCTTCAAAAGGATTCTAGGTTTCTGTCTTCATTTTTTAAAGGGCATTCACTTAAAGGATGTTCATGAGGGCAGGAGGAAGCAGAGGCAAGTGCACTAAGAATAGTGCTTTTGGATGCTCCAGTTTGATGCTGTGGGAGCTGCCAAAACTGGAGGGCAAATTTTAAAGAGAGAAATGTTCGTGTTCACGGCTTTGATTGTGTCCAAAACCCCTTCTGCAATGTCAGATCACCTGGGAGCCATCAGGGCCCTCTCCTTCCTATCTCTCACCCAAGCACTGCAAAGCCTAGCACTAATTCTCAGAAATCACAGAATCACAGAATCACCCGGGTTGGAAGGGACCCCAAGGATCATGTAGTTCCAACCCCCCTGCCTAGCAGGGCCACCAAACATACACATTTAGATCAGGTTGCCCAGGACCCCGTCCAACCTGGCCTTGAACACGTCCAAGGACGGGGCATCCACAACCTCCCTGGGCAGCCCGTTCCAGGGCCTAACCACTCTCCTAGTAAAGAACTTCCCCCTAACATCCAACCCAAATCTTCCCTCCTTCAACTTGGATCCATTTCCCCTAGTCCTGCTATTGTCAGCCCTTTTGAAGAGTTTACTCCCCTCCTGGGTGTAGGTTCCCTTCAGGTATTGATAGGCTGCAATGAGGTCACCCCGCAGCCTTCTCTTCTCCAGGCTGAAATACATTGCCCAATCAATAGGAGCTTCTGCATTTGTAGCCTCTGGGCCAGAGTCCATGTGGCTGTGATAAGTTCTGTCAGTCTCAGCTGTGTCCTCAATCTCTAGATAAATGCATCTTTTATGAACTGGTGAATTGTTTGTAGGAATTATTTCACTGTAATGTACTTCAGTGTCTGGTACACACAAATCCTGCCAATTTTTTATTGTCCACAGGCAACCCTTTTTCCCTTCTGTGGGGAATTGATTTTGAGAGAAAAATATACCTGCTGTGATGCCTAAATTTTCCACAAGCAATCTTCCCTCTGAGTGCCAACCACCCCAAAACTATTTAGCTCGTTGGAAGTGCTGAAATTACAGCTTGAGGTGGCACAGCTGCTGCAACATATCAACCAAGTGGGAATAGACTCATCAGTGACAAGGGACAAGATGACCTCCACTAATCCAAACCGTTTACCCACATGTTTCTGCTTTCCATAAAAATACAAATCTCACTTGTCTCTTATTTAATAAGATTACAGAGCAAGACCGTGTGATCTTAACTGCTTGTTTCTGAAATGAAATCCATTCTTTGTGACTGGGGAGAGCCAGAGCTAAGTATGTGTGAGATTGGAGTATGTCAAAGCACATCCTGAATTCTGTCATTGGTTCTCTTTCATTCAAGTGTTTGGTGAGTGAGCTTCCTCTGGCTTTCTGCAAAATGTGTGTTGCTCCTGGTCCTCCCCAAAACCAATGAATCTTTTTCATTTCCTTACAAGAGACAAGGAGCAGCAAACTAACCTGTCAGTCTAACTCATCACATTTAAAAACACTAATTCTATGCAGTCTACCATTTACTGTGTTTGTACATCTTTTTCTCATTTCAGAATCCTGTGTTGTCAGTGAAGCTGTGATAGATTTTCCTCTAGCATGAATAAATGAGCCTGATTTTTCAGAAAGGTGCTCGTACTCTGTCCATTTGTCCAATTCTCTAGAAACTGCAGTTAGTCTTCCAGAGCGTCCTAAATCATTCTTTCATACCTGGTTTATACATTGAAATAAAATATAAAAGATTCGTAATTTGTTGGGCTACAGTTTAGGGTAGATCTTCAAGACTTGGTCTGGCATCATGTAGGAGACTTCCATGCTGATTCCAGGTAAGTCTTTGGTATGCACAGTGGCAGTGTGACCCCAGGCTAGGAAGCAAGGTGTGCTCCTGGAAGCAGTAGGGCACCATCAGCCCCATTGCCAGTACTCTGATGGCTTCTTGGTGCAGGGTGAGCCCTTGGTCTGTGCTGAGTTCCTCAGCAGAGATGAAGCTGAGGAATCTGCAGTTGCAGAAAGTACTCTGGGGTTGCACTTCCCAACCTTTTGTGTCTCTTCCTTGGCTGACACTGCATCCTGCTGGCTGCCTTTTGTCTCAGACACCTGCAGCTGATGAAGTTTCTAAACAGCTGTTTCCAAAGCTGGGACAGTACAGGGAAGGGCTCGTTCCTGGCTTTGTCCTGTTTCCTCCGCTCTTGCCCAAATAGCTTTGTTTCTTTATTGTAGCAATTGTCATCACTGATTTTATGATCTCTTTGTAGCAAGGTGGGGACACCCTGTACATGCTCCAAGTACTGTTTCATCTCTCTATTTAGACCTTCTGAAGCAGAGATTGGATCCGTACCATTATTTTAACAGCCTTTACTAGATCTGTTCTCCATTAATTTATTTAATCGCCTTTGAACCTGATCTTACTTTCGGCTTCCACAATCCTGTGTGCAGTAATTCTGTACTTAATTATGTGTTGTATGAAAAACTGCTTCCTATTTTTGTTTGTTTGTTTGAGCCATATGCCTGATAATCTCATTACACTTCTTCTAATTCCTGCATTGTGAGAAACAACCGATCTGTTCCCAAGTCATCTCCAATGGCCTAGGTTTTCCTTCTAGAAATACAAGATGAGGAATCCTTGTGAGACTGAGCATGAACTAATAGTTATGTTGGATTGTTGAGTGGGAAAAAGAAATGAATACCAGAAATGTGCAAAAATACCACGTCTACTCCCTTGCTTTGAGCTCCCAGAGAAGTTGCTCACACTTGAAGTGAAGAGATGGACGAAACTCAGGATTAAAACACATCCATCTGAGTTTGCGGTTACTTCCAGACATACTGGCTGCTTGTAAATAAGTGTAAATGTTGCCATGGACTTGGCTACTACCATAGTTTCATCACTTTCCTCGGTGTTATCATATTTCACTTTATCACCACACAATTTTGAGTAACTTTATCAAGTTATTGAGTAGTTTTCAGTCCCCTGGTGCTCTCTCTCAGCATTTTCCACAAAAATAAAATCACAAACTGTAATCAGGGCATGGAATAAGTTGCATATCTTAAAACTTTCCACCCTTCTCATAACCATCAACTATTCCCTATGTAACAGATGAGGAAAAGCAGTGAAATTAAGAAATAATAATAATCCATCAGCTTCTCTCTCCATCAATCACAGAAGAAAAAGGCAATATCAGTTCAGCAAATGAGCTGTCTCTCATTCACCATAAACAGTTTTAAAGTACCGGTAGTTTTTCCTTCTGCCTTCTGCCTGTTAAGAATGCAGTAGACCCCAGGAAGCCCACTGATAGCTGAGTCTCTCTGCTTCCATTCCAGCTTTTTTTCTCCCTGATTAGTCTTTAACTTTGCTCCAGTGTTTAAAAGATCTAACATTCCATACAGCTTGAATATTCAAATATATTTTTAGATTCCCCCTGTATCTCTTTTAGTACTCTGTAGAGCCTTGCATCCAGCTCAGTTCAACAAAAGCACATGATTAAGTGCCTGTGTGCTTTTCTGTACTGATCTGAACTTATTTATTTTTGCAGTTTGGTTTTTGAAACATTTGAAATGCCCTGTGAGGTCTTACTTATCAACACTTAAGAATATCTACAGGGCAGGAGTCAAGTGGATGGGACCAGGCTCTTTTCAGTGATGCCCAGTGCCAGAACAAGAGGCAGTGGGCACAAGTTGGAATACAGGAAGTTTAATACTAACATGAGGAAAAACTTATTTACTGTGAGGGTGAAGAGCACTGGAACAGGCTGCCCAGAGAGGTTGTGAAGTCTGCTTCTTTGGAGATATTCAAAACCCACCTGGATGCTTTCATCTGCAACCTGCTGTAGGTAATGTGCTTTAGCACAGAGGGTTGGACTTGATGATCTCCAGAGATCCCCTCCAACCCCAACAATTCTGTGATTCTGTGATTAATGACTTTAATACTAGTTAGTTATTTTACAAGTCAGTGACCATAAGTCTAATATAACTGTGCATATGCAAATGTATGTATGTTACTGGAATTGCTGGAATTTAAAAACTAATGATATAATGAATTCTTTTTGTTCCTTAGTGTGTTTACATACTGAGAGTATAATAGACTTCTGGCCAGAGTTAGTTGTCTCCATTAAAAACTATATATTCTACGGACACATAGATTGCCGTGAAAGTAATGCCTCCTATTTATTTCCATGGAAACTACAACAGATACAAAGAGCACAATAACACTATTTAGTAGAGCACATTCTCAGCTACAAAACACTATTTTTCAACACAGTCACTAGCAGTAGCTATGCCTTTTTGCCAGTTTTGAGCAAGAGCTTGCATGCCACACTTTTAAAAATCTGCACCAGTGGAGGTGACCCACTGCTTCATAGCTGCTATGATAACTTCACTGTTAGGAAAATGTTGCCAGTGCAGTCCAATATTCAGTGTGCTGACATCCACCGTTTGTTTCCATAAATGCTGAGCAAGAGCTGACGAATGTCAATGGGTACCATTTTCTCTGCATGGAGGAATTCAGTAACACACCTTTGCTTCATCTGCACTTCCATGTCAGATGCCATTGTGTCAGAGTGCCCCTCTGCTTCCATCTGCCACACAGCAACAAAGTGTTACAGAATTTAATGGGAAGGTTCAGCCTCTACTGCCATACCACCAACATCTGATGTCGTGGGCCAACATAATAGAACAGGAGGTGTTACTTTCAGAAGACTCCGCATATTTCCACATAATATACTATACAAAACTAGCCCTTAAAAGCAGCAATGCTTGTCTAGTAATTGCTGAACAGTAATTATTTAAAAGTAATTACTTAGAAGTAATTACTGTTGTCTTGTTCAGCATATCACTTGTGCCTCATCAGAAATGATGACAAATGGTAAATCTGCATCCAAAGACTTCACAAACACGAGGTTTTCATTTGAGGCGATGCCAGTTTGGTTTTTAAATAATTATCAAAATCTCAAATCATTTTATGGATTTTACAAAGCCAAATAGCTTTCTCCTTAAACTACATAGTTCAAAGTACTCCCTACCCTTTTAATCCAAGCATCAATCACCAGTAACCAAGTTAGACTCGGAGTAAAAACATACTACTCTCCCAACACTAACTTAAATTTACTGGAACCAGTACTGGCCGAGTTAAATAAGTAATGAAAGTGGTGGTTGAGGGGTACTGACTGATTGGTGAGTTCCTCATTTGTTCTTCGGTGCTCAGGGCAGCATTTAAGCACTTTTGTTTCTTTTTTCTTTATTTTTAAATGAAACCTTTTTTCTCCCTCTGGCTCTGTTATCTTATGATGTAGCTGGTGTTGCATGAGAAATTGCCTCTTTTCAATGGCTGGAACCAGATTTTCTATCAGCTGCAGTAAGGTCTCCTAATTTATTTAATAAACCTAGATAGGTATGAAATGGAGTATTAGGAGCTGCTGATGAAAAGAAAAAAAAACAAAAAAAAAAACACCTAAAACAGAATTTTCTATTTATTTGGGTGGTTTGGGGGGTTGGGTGGTTTGGGGCAAAAAAAAAAAAAAAAAAGAAGAAAGAAAATATCTGTATTAATAAAACCAGTATGTATAATTGGTGTTTGGATTACGGCATGATTATTACTTTGCAGATATGGGACTCTGTATCACTCAGTCATCAACGAAGTAGCTGCATTCTGTGCTCATCTCATCTCTGAAGCTGAAAGAAGAGCTGGTTATTATCTTCAAGTGGGGTTATTAATGAGGGGAAAAATCATCCCCAATTACTGTGAAGCAAAATATTTCAACATTTACATATCTGAGACTTTAATTTTGATCTAGTCTTTCATGGTTTCTTAAGCTCAGACTGTATTCACTTTTCAAAATGTTCCCACAGCAAAATATCAAGGGGAGCTTGCACCTGTCTAAGTGATGGCTTCCTAAATGTATGCTTCAGGGTCACAGAAGTGTTGCCTATCCCTTCGTGTGTTGCCAGAGACTGATTGCCTCTGAGATTCCTTCATGCTACACCATAGGAACAGTCTTGAGCTTAGATTTTGTCAGGGAAGTAAGAAATTCTGACCTATATATACTGTGTTCACAGTCCTTTTTTTTTTTTTTTTTTCTTTTTTTTCTTAACTAGAAACAGCCTGGGATTCATTTCGTTCTTTCTCTTTTTTTAAAAGAAGGTATTGATCCTTACAAAATTAATGGCTTGGAAGTTTTGACTGTGAACCTCGTAGAATAAAACCTGCACAACACAAAGGTGATGATTTAAATTCAGTTGGACATGTGGGCAGTAGCCAGGAGATGGGAGAAGTGCCGTTAGGACTGTGAACCCATCTATCAACAGAGATGCAAAGGTCTGACCTTGGTGGGTTCAGGAGGCAGGGACGTCAAACACAGTTTGCAGTCAATTGGAAACGTAGCTACCAGACAAAGAAAACTCAATAATTACACAGCTGCTTCGGTAGATTACAGATTTCCTAGAAAGCAACAGAACAGCAGCCCATGAATGGAGAAGGGAAAGCATCTTTTTTGTTGTTCAAAAACGTAATTCCTTACAGTCATCAGAAACGTCCTCTGTAAACTTGTCTCTTTTCAAAACCCGCGGCGTCTGAAACCAATCGGTGAGCATTTCTGTACAGCCCTTTAGTGCTTAGCTGATTTATGGTGAAACCGCTGCAGAAAGGACTGTCTTGGACAGCCATATAAATATTAAATTAATTTCTTATGAAGGATGGTTGCTATTATACTAAATATTAAATGAATTCATAATACTTGGACACTTGGAATAAATCATTACTGGGATTGCATTTTAAGATTCGGCTCCAAATTCCCCCTTTTTTTTTTTTTTTTTTTTGGCTGTTAAAGCCATGGAAAACGACTGGTTGCTCTCAAAGAAATGTGTGACTACGCAGCATTGGAGCACTAATGAATTCCCACAGCACAAGGAGTCTTAACTTAGGACCGTTTACGGATGAGAGGAGGCCTGATGGGTTTTAGGTTGAACTACTGATTGTAGAAAGTTCAGAACCAATGTGTTTCTCATGAGAGACATCACAGCAAATCATCAGCTCCAAGCAGTCCTTGGTTTACTCTGAGCAGCATCAGCAGAGAGTCTGGCACTGCAGTACCAGAAGATGCTGGGAACATCTGGCAGACTCGAAGGGAGGGAGAGCTGGATGCAATATCTACACTCCAGGCACCCAAGGCGTTCTGTATTTGTTCACCTCCAAACATCTCCCCCAAGGCCACAAGGGGACTTCTGGGTCTTTTGACTTGGCTTAGCAAATGAAGTGCAACATCTCAGCTCTTTAAAGGTCACAGATCTACGTCTCAAAAGTTGAGTAAGATGCACAGTTCACTACAAGGAGCCTAAAAATCAATTCTTTATTTTTCCCTTTTGTTAAAGTAGAACAAGGGGTACCTCAGTCAGTTCATTATAGCTCTCTGCTGTCTGAGGGACAGCAGCTTCAGTGCAGAAATTTATGTCAGGAGTAACCTTGTAGGGTGGGAGCTGTTCCTGTAAACAAAATTAGCTGACTGTCAGACTCGTCTGCTTCTTAATGCACAGATGGTTGTGAATGTGTGTATTTCCTTCTTTCCAAAGATTTTGGCTTCCGTGCCTTGGATGCCTAAGTCATCCAAGGTTTTTCAAATGAAAATTGCCCAAGGTATTGAAATTAGAAGCAAAAATTAGAAAAGCTGCTACCACATAGGAATATTAATTGTTCATTATACAGGGCTTTAGTTCGTGTAGTTACTTTGCATGTGCAAAGCTGCCAATTAAAGAGTCTCGAAGTGCTCACTGCTGCACAATAGCCATTTCTCCAGGGCCCCACAATGGCTATTGTGTTCTGTCACTGACCTTTAGACACCTTCAAATGCGTATTGACACAGTATGCTGGGATCATTCGAGCTATTGTTTCAGCGAGCCACGGGGAAAGAAGAGGTTCTCAATTTTCTGAAGAGCTTTACAATTTGATTTAATGATGACAGCAGCAATATTTCTTAATCAGAAAGTGAAAAGAAATGCTGAAATGTTTTCTGGTTCTTCAAGTGAGTTCCATCAATCACAGAGGAGTTCTTCCTCCTGGTCAGGGAGAGATGTTTCTCAGGGGCACTCGGTCTCCTCCTCTGCTACACCCAGGGGAATGAAGTTGGTGGCTTTGACCCGTTGGTGCCATACAGCCCTCCCTTTGCTCACGCAGATAGTGCCTGGGTGAACATCTTGGCTGGACGAGTCCTTTAATCTATAAAGTAACCCGTAAGTGACAAAAGACCTTAATAGTTGCAGTGGGTCCCAGGAGACTGGCACCTGGAAGCATAGTTTAGACTCTACGCTTCAAAAATCACTGGATATGGTAAGAACAACCGTGCTTTATTTTGGCGTGTACAGATCTTAACATCTGAGGTACTTCTGCTTTCTGATGAGTCCATGACGGTAAAGAGTGCAAGCAAGAACTTTCAGAAGCAGAGACATCGGATATTCTGAGTACATTTGCAAGTAGATTTACTACTCTGAGCGTCTTCTAAAAGCTTATATTTATTTCACTGTAGTCCTCCGATTCTTTAAAGCTGCTTTGAGAAATAACTTCAGCACTCAGCACATAAATGAACATTGTTTTAAACCTCGCATGGGACATTTTGTCTACAAGCAAATGAATTGCTGGCTTGTATTTCCAAAGAGCTTTCCTGCTCAGAGATAGAGAGATCATTCTGTTCTATCAGTACTGTGTTTGCTGGGCTTGTTTTTCCCTCCCTATATTTGTGCGTGCTTAAGATGGACACATAGCAGAATTTCTCACACTGTTACAAAACATGCAAAGTCCATTGCATTTCTTCAGTAAAAGACTCTGAGCTTTATTTCCACATTAAATGAACGAGTGCTTTTAATTTGTTTGCTTTACTCTGCATCAGAAACCACAGCAGAACTTTGAAACTACACATGCACTGACATTGTGATTGCCAAGTGTGAACGTTGCAGTCTGTATTCAACCATAAGGCAACACTTGCACCTTAACACTGAAGGAGAGGTGACCTACCTCTGGAAGGGAGGTGTGGGTAGGAGCAGTGTGATGTAGGATGAGGAGAGAAGCAGGGCCTGGAAAGTAGTATAAAAACACTGTTTCATGCCTCCCTCCTCCTTGCAGTAAGTCTGTATCGAGCAGTAAAATGGCAAGCAGCAGATGAGGCAGCCATGATGAGTGGTTCTCTTGCTATCCCACTGGTGTTTTTTCAGCACAGCACCTGCTGTGTTACTTTGAGGGAGTTTCTCTATTGGACAACAGGAGTCCCTGGAAAGAGAGAGCAGCAGTCTGGTTGCCTCCTCCTCTGTATGGGAAGTTTGTACCTTTGCAGTATTTCTTTCAAGAGGTCCATGATCACTGCTTGGGTGAATTCGAAAATAGAGTTTATCTATAATAGGTCCTTATTCTGCTGAATAAGTCCAGCACTTCTGGGTGGGGAGGGATTTTTGTAAGATGTTTATTAGCAGATGCTCAGTTCTACCTGAATCTACCCCTTTATAAGGCAGCCTGGGGGAGTTTCCTGCCACACAGGAGAACAAAGGGACGAGGGATATCTGCTCACTGCCCACGTTTCCTTTTGTTGCTTTGCAGAAGGAGAAGAAGAGCGGGCTGCTGAAACTTCTAGCAGGAGCATCAACAAAAAAGAAGTCGCGCTCACCACCATCCGTGTCTCCCACACATGACCCACAGGCAGCCATCGAAGGAGTCCTCCAAGGGGCAGTGGGACCAGAGCTCTCCTCTCTCTCCAGCCACGGCAGGGCAGGCTCATGCCCTATTGAGAGCGAAATGCAAGGAGCAATGGGGCTGGAGCCTCTGCACAGGAAAACAGGCTCCTTGGATTTGAATTTTTCCATCCCTTCTCCTGCCAGGCAGCCCCTCTCTTCCATGGCAGCTATTCGGCCAGAGCCCAAGCCTTTGCCTCGGGAAAGGTAAGCTGCGTATCTCCAGAGGTCACTGCATCCTCAGAGAGCATTGGGAGGAAGGCTGCACATTTAACTTGCTCAAGGGTTGTTAAAGTTTTGCAGCTCCGTAGATTGACTGTGAGCGGCTGTGCCTATGCCCATTGAAAACCTTCTGGCGCATAGTGCAGGTTTAATTTTCATTCATTTAAAAACGTATTTCTGGAGAGCAGCACCTTGCCACGACAGCCCTCATTCAAGTAGAGAGGACAGGGATGCTTTCTCAGCCCAAAGACAGTAGATACTGTGGACAAATACCTCTTTGGGATCCCAGTGTTTTAATAAATTCATGGAGCTGTCAGGTGGCAACTTTGGAACAGTAGCTGCAGAAAGAAACAGAAAGAAACTGTTTTTATGTGAAAGAGGTCAGATGAAATGCACAGGGAAAGTCAGCCTGGCCCTGAATCTGGTCAGTGTTATGGAGCAGGTGTGCAGGGCATAGGAAGGGCTACCACAGGACAGTCCAGCCTTACATGGTATTTCACAGCATACAGCTTGGCATTTGGCTGGGAAGGTGACAATGACACTGTAACAAACTTTTCTAAGGCATCTAGCCTGTGAACCACGGAGTGCTGTGCTTGGCAAACTGTACACAACTGAGTAGCAGGTAGTAAGAAGGTTGCAGGCTGATTCATTGCTTGGCATTGAATGTAACTCTAGATCAGAAAAATGAGTTGGGCCATAGGCCTGCACTGTCCAATGTGAAGTTTCTGCTATTTGCAGGACAGGTGTGGGAGGACGGTGATGAAGAGGGCAGACCCATTGGTACAGAGCTAATTCAACTCTTTCATAGAAGAACACAGAGTAACAGCATATTCCGTGAGGGCCAAATTTGAGGCAAATCCAAGTGGGTGCAGGGCAAACTAAGAGCAATGGGAGATTTGAAACCACGTGCTTTTGGGGAGTGATACAAAGAGCTCTATCTCATCTGTTATGGAACAGGCTTGGGACCAACCTGTAAGAGACTGCAGAAGGGACAGGCTTGGGAATATTTTTATTCTGGATTGGGAGTTCTGTCTAAAAGAGATGCTGCACTTTAAGCACAGATATTACAATGGAAGCAGAAATAAATGCAGACAGGTCCTTCAGCATTGTAATGAAGGCACTGAGAGTAGACTATCACAGTAGTCTCTTGTCTTTAAAATCCATGAAAAACCAATTTAGTGAAAAGAGTGAAAAACCAATCCCTATTTAGGCACACTTAATTTGGTCTGCATCAGTTTAGATTAACGCTGTAAGAAAAGCTAAATCAATACAAACCAGATTTAGCAGCAGTGTAACTACATCAGTGGAACGCTGCACCTTTAGTTAAACATAGCCATGAAAAGAAACCAGTGAGAGCATTCCCTGGTGCCTTGGAGCTGGCCGTTGAGGTGCTGCTTTCCAAGCTTTGATGTAGAAGAGTCTGGACGCGTTGTTTAATATGCCAGGGCTGGTCCCATATCCTACACATTTCTCATTTCACCTCAGGGGGGTCCTGACAGTGAAACATTGAACTAATGACAATTTTAAGCAGCTGCAGTGAAACAGAATAGAACCAGAGGGACACTCTTAGCCTTGCTGGAATGAGGAGAGAATAGATGTAGACTGCTACAACTGTGCAAATACTTCCAACTGCAATATATGGTGGTAAGGAACTTCCTCTCATTTTAAGCATTTTGATTCTCGAGTCTTAAATCTGAAAATAAGCTATAATTGAAGTAACCCTAATTATACACAGCAGGCAAGATTCTCTAATTGATTTATGAATTAACTTCCATATCATTGGTGTATCTGCATTCCTTAACTGATCATACGGGTTTTTTCGTGCCATAATGGGAAATATTAATTACCTTCATGCACTAGAAAGGATAATGCTTAGTCCTAGAATAATCTGAGCAGATACATTAAACACTTGTCTCTTAGAAATTCATCCCACATCCATCTGTGCTCATTAAATCATCAAATTGCTCAGAAGTACCGAATTATTTAAAAAAAAAAAAAACAAATTACAGTTTTCAAACCACTTGTTCTCTTCACATCTGGCAGTGGAGGAACTTGCATTCAACATCACTCAGCTACACATTTTGCTTGTTTGCATTTTGGTGCATTTCATCTGCACAGTAGGAGCAATTCTCTGAGAAAGAAAAGGGAGGGAAGGGGGAAAAAAAAAAAGAAGAAAAAAAAAAGGTTAGATAAACAGATTCAGATGCTGGCTGAAATTTTAAAAAGCTGCAGAGCATTTCAGTGCTCTTAGCTGTACTTGGCTTTCTATCTCCCAACGCCCATCTGTGCACACAGAGACAGAACGCTGGAAGGTTGGAAGAAGTAGCACATTCCTTAATATTTACAGCATTCAAAATGAGGCTCACACAGGCAGCAGAGCACTGCTACTTCTTACAAAGGGGTTGACTTGTATCTCTGGCCCTTGCCATGTCCAGGCTACTGATGGAAACCAAGCAGACGTACCACAGGTCATATCGCACAGGAGATGCGTTACAAAGCCCTAATTGCTTGCAGCTTTAACAGGAGAATTGCCTGTCCTGCTGCCTGACAGCACAGCCCTTCATGAGAGTCTGTCAGAAAGGAAGGTGAACTGAGGTTCACCGTCATAGAAATGCTGCTAATTTTTATTCTGTTCATTCTTTGTACATGGAGAAAGCAAGGAAAGCAATACTGTATCTTACTCCATTTGATGTTTTCAAAACCTGGCTGTGGGTGGCTGCATCAGAAGGGAAAATGGTCCTACCTCCCCTGTCATTTACCTTTGACATTTAACTGTTTTGCTGGGATGGTTAGTGCCTATCTCTGCCTTCTGAGTGTAGCTTCCCACGGTACATTTTTAAAACCACTTTCCTTCTGCTGTTCCCTGTTGTAAAGCATACCACAGTCTGAGCAGCAGAGCGGAGAAATTTCCCAGGTGGTGTCCTTGTCACTTTGTGTTGCAGTGACTGACTGTCAAGTGAGTACCCCGTCATGATGCATGTGCCTCACACACTCTTTGCCAGCAGCTGCTCCATCCAGCAGCTGGTTGTGCAAGAAACCGGACTGGTACAGCCGATCCCATGCAGGGATGCCATGAGGCAGCTACAGACTCACCCCCATCCCCCTGACACCGGTGGCTCACGTGGAAGAGGGGTATGCCGTCTGCCTAGCAGCACCAAAGCAAAACATTTGCCTTGCCACCCCCTTCAAGAAAATATGACTGTACATTAAAGCAAAATGGGAAAGCTGAGTGTATGTGTGTGAGTCATGTTCCCCTAGCTGACTGGCACCGTTCCCAGATGCAAACCTGAGTAAAACATGTCACGCGTTGTTGACTCTTTTATAGTAACTGGCACTAATTCTGCCATGTTATAGTCTGATAAAGCGGTTGTATCCAGACTTACTGTCACGACTGGCATATCTGCCTGGCGTTTATATGGTTTTCAGGGAGCTTTTGAACAAGTGGTAACCACAGCAGCACTGCAGAATTAGATAGGAGCAGTGAGTGTGACCTTTAAAATAGACCCCTCCTGGTTTCCAACTATCCCTTCTACAAATCACTGCCACATTAGAAATTGAGCTCCCCATTCAAGGAGGCATTCAAGCATGTGCTTAACGCTCATTGACTTCAATTTTGTCATGCACGTATATCTTCTTTGCCAAAAGGGAAAGCAAAGGAAGGGCTTTTTTCTTTCCTGAAAAGTGATACCAGAGAAATGACCCTAGGAGTGTGTTCTGACTGAGCAGTGACATGTATGCACACGGTTAAGTGCTCCTCTGTCTTGGGTGCTTGCCTCAAGGTTGAGAAACTGGGGTCAGCCATCTTGGAAATTGAATCCCGCAGTGCTTGCAGCAGAGGGTGAAGGATCCAGATGAGGTTTGTTCTTCTGAGTCTGCTGGTTCAGACACTGTCAAACAGAGCAGATGAATGGGTTCTGGCTTGTAATTTGCAGAGGTGCTTTGCAGGTCTCTGCAATGGGTCAATGAAAGGATGAAGAAACAGAGCTCCAATGATAAGCAGGAGCAGTGGTTATCTGGGCTGGATACTCGATTGTCACAGATGAGCTATCCCCTCACAGATGTCACATCCCAACACACAAAAGATCTGTTGAATTCACAGCACTGGACTCCTGAAACCTATCCTCAGTGCAATATTTTTACAAGCAGAAACTTGGAATAAAGTTTTCGAACTGTAGCACTGTAAATGGGTCCAGATTGGAGATTAGCTTTGCAGGACTAATTTGCCTTGTTGCACCTCTATTTTTGCAGCCGCTGTAGCTCTGTCAGTCTAGTGGACATATAGATTTACTCAGGGAGAAGATACTCAGTATTTTGTTTCTTTTCCTCAGCTTTTAATTACTGGTGACTTCTGATCAGTACCGTTCCATGCCTGTCTGTTCACAGTGACAGCCTGCATGAGCAACTTAGAGCAGGCAACTGACTCCTACGCAGCTGAAGTGCATGAGATGAGGCTTACTCTGTGGAAAGTGTGGCATGAGGCCTTGCAGCTGGAGCAGTCAGACAATCCACGTGCCTCACACCTGTGCTTCTCTGCCAATTTCTCTAGGGTCACTCACCAGACATCTCCCAGCCTCTGCAGAAGATGAGGTAGCTTCAGCAAGCTCGTATCTCTTCCATGTCAGAACCTTGACTTGCATCCAGAGCAGGACATTGTGTGCACTAAATGAGGCAGGCATCCTGTAGGAAAAGTAATACATGATCACGTAATGGAAGGCTCAATTGAAAGCAAGCAACATGAAGTCATGGGCAGTCTTAGTCTCTTATTTCTTCCTCTCAGATGTGTGGTTGTGAAATGTTCCTGCTCTTTCAAGGTGTATTTATGCATCTACGTATCTGACATCTTGAGTTACTCTTGCTTTTTTAAAGGCAACATGAGCAGAACCTCCATCATGTAAGAGGTCAAGAATTTTAGCTGCACCTTGCACACGTCAGCGGTGATAGTGAAGGGAGAGCAGTATGGGACAGCTGACTGCAAGGACAAGTGCTGTAAGGACACAGCTATGGGTTTCATTTCTTACTCAGCTCTCTGATCCCTCACCTTCCCCCATTCACCAGTGCCCAGGCAAACCAGTTACCCATCCTTGCTGGTACTGCTCCCAGCCTCCCCTTATGTATTTTCTCTTGGGCACTGAGGACCCTCCCCAAACCGTATCATCCCCTCTGAGTTTGAAGTGCCCAATCCAGGGATGCAAAGTCAGCATAGAATCTGTGCCTTGGAACTAAAATAGAAAAGAAGCCCACTGCTGGGAAATGCAACTGCTGATGTCTCTCAGAGCTAATACAAATTGGCGCATCAGCCAGCAGAGATTTTAACTTCATTGCCCTCTGACCCTCTACTAAATATGTGCCATCTGGAGGCATTTTGAACTTTACCAAGAGCAGGTGAATTTCTGAAGGAACACCACTGTTGTCTGACCGATAGGGCCATAGATTGGGGCTTTCTTAGAAGGCTGGGAAAAGGAACAACTGTCTGAAGATGCAGTTTGAAAGAGAAAATACCCAGTATCAGTAACATAGGTGAAGGTGCTCGCCTCACTTGTAATCAGCCCAGCTACGTAGCATTTCTACAAGTTCATAATTCAGAGATGTAATGTGACATGGATAAAACAGAGGTGGTTCTGAGATTCGTCTAAAATGTCAGGAGGCAGTTTGGGGTAAGAAAACATGCAATGTTATCATAGCTTCTCAAAGACTAGGGGACGAAAAGGGAAATAAAGAGCGGAGATATAAATGGAAGAAGAACGTTGGACTGCCTTTTTGGGAGCAAGGGAAGGGAAAAGATCTCTTCTGCCAAAAAAATACGGCCAACGTATATTTGCAGTGAAGTTCTGGGGGAAAAAATCGAGGCTGAAATGCCACCTGGAGGCCTCCGAGTGGCAGCACACGCTCTGACAGGAGCGATTTATGGTGCCCGCGAGCCCCTTGCTGGCAGCCAGGCTGTGTGATCATTTTTCTGCTCGCTGCAACCTTGATTGTTCTGGCTCTGCCTGGTACTGCTTCTAAAACCTCACAAGGGAGAAAATGCAGGCATCTTTTTTGGTCCTTCACGGAGGATTTCTTAACTGATTTCCAAGGAATTTATATCTAAGATTTCGTTACTCTATCAAAAACACTCCAGTGTTATCCCACGAAGTACCGTAGTTAATTGAATTTAAACCACAGCACTTGGGGTTTCCTTAAATGGGAAGAAGTGCTTCATCTTGCGAGGCAGTGGCTGAGATTTATTTCTTTAACTCTCTAAGGAAATGCTCTGAGAATCCCTTTAATGAAGATGGGCACATTCTTACTGTGCGTGGTCACCTCCCTCCTCATGTGAGCCATTTAGGGAGTAGCGACTCCTTGCTCCTAAGGTGCACCCTGCCTTTAAAAGAAGGGCTGTGTGAACTTCAGGTATGAGGTGTTGGCAGTCCCAGCTCGGTTCTTGGGGTGACCCTACACCAGACAAAACCTTCTTCTATATTTTTGAACTCATCTGCCAAAATGGCCTGGGGCTGCCTCTGCAGCACTTGGCTGCTGTCTTGGTCCATCCCTCTTCTTCCTCAAAGCCTTTTGGGATCCTGGAGCACAGTTCGAGTGCATTGTGATCGTACATAGAGTCGGGAGATCTGAAACTTGGCATCATCTTAGCTAAAATTGTTCCACTCTGATAATTTAATTAATCAACACTGCAGCAGTGTTTGAAATAATGTGTGCATTCATTTGCATAATGGTTGTAATTGGCAAAGCCTCATAATATAAGTGTAGCAATTCTACAGATGATAGCGTGATAGACCATTTTCCCGCAGCCAGCCAGAAGCACACTTTTCAACGTCTGCTATTTGCTTTCCACAGAGAAAGGCAGTGACAACTAGATTTATTGACCAAGGGACCGAGATGACCACCAGATTTTTGATGGTGCTTGAACACTATTTTCTACATGACTTTGTTGCCATGTAAAGCTAACAAGGCTGCAGTCAGGTTTTAGAGCAGAACATCCACTTCAAATGGAAGGTGTCCAAACACATAGCTAAATCTGGCATTTTTACTGTCATGTCAAAAATAAATGGGGTCCCTAATTTCAAAACAGTGGTCACTATGTACCCAAAAAGTGTCTGCAAAGAAAATCAGCAGTTGCTTCTCAAGAGCTCCCTGCTTTGGTACCATCTCAGAGGAATCATAGAATCATAGAATGGCTTGGTTTGGGAGGGACCCCAAGGATCATCAAGGTCCAATCCCCTGCCACAGGCAGGGCCACCAACTTCCAGGTCTGATACCAGACCAGGCTGCCTAGGGCTCCATCCAGCCTGGGCTCAAACACCTCCAGCAATGGGGCATCCATAGACTCTGTAGGCAGCCTGTGCCAGCACCTCACCACTTTCACTGTAAAGAACTTCCCCCAAAGGAAGAGCTCCAGCTCCAGATCCACCTCCAGATCCAGTGCATGTTGAAATCAGTCCTAAATGACAGGTGTTATTTTAAATAAATGTTTGCCTGCTAAAAAAGCAACTGAGGGATCAGAAGCCATCCAGTGGTTGTGGAAATATAAATCCTCAGGAGATGGGCTTTAGATGATCAATTGTCATCTTTTAACTATCTTACCATATTAATTACTTTGTAACTAGCAAGACAGTTATTGATTGTTAATCAGATGCCAGAGAACAGTGAATGTATGTGCTGTGAGGAAGAAGAGTACAGCAGAAATACATTCCCAGCCCTGCACAGCAGTGCACTGATGTGAAAGGGCTCCAGTCTGCGTTCCCAGGATGATGAGGCTGAGAGCAGAACAGCTGTATGGGAACCATCACTGCTTCATTGCAATGGAGTGACACATGAAAGCCCAGTTCCCAGAGAACCCTGAAGGTGGCTCAGGGTAAAGGCTTCCTCTTGGCTTAGAGAGTGTTTTGAAAGTCGTTTCTTATCTTTCCAACTTAGTTTCCCTTCTGGGTCTGAGGGACCTAAAGTGCATTTGCAAGACACACGGTAAGAAGAAAACTGTGAGGTGCTTTAGTTAGTTTCTGCTGATAGTGAGGGGAGCTGGCCAGAGCACTGCCAATTCCAATTTGGGATGGCATGGATGCAGCAGTGTGCAAGGCTGTCACTCCAGCCATCTGACAACACATCCTGCTGTCACAGTCCAGCTTTATGGCATGTCCCAAGCACAGCCACTGGTCAAGCTGGCCAGAAAGCTCCCCATGGTACTGAGCTTTGATAGAAAACGTAGCAGCGTCAGATGCAACTGCTTTGCAAAAACCTCACTTACTGATGTTTCCAAACGCATTTTTCCTCAAAATTTCTGATTCAAAGGAAGTGAGGGAAAGAGAGAAGCGAGGTGATGTCTCTGACTCAAACCACGGCAGTCTTCCTTAAATCCAAAGGAAGTTTGTCCTGGGTGAGCCCCTGGGGCCGCTGGCCTGAGGAAGTGAGCCTGCACAGGCACACTCGTGGACCAGGTCAGCCCTGCGTGGGCTTCAGGCAGCTGATGGGTGGATGTGTGTCCGACGAGATCTTTGCCCTTCTGTTTCTGAAGGTACCGTGTAGTGGTCCCCTACCCGCCGCAGAGCGAGGCCGAGATCGAACTGAAGGAGGGTGACATTGTGTTCGTGCACAAGAAGCGGGAGGACGGCTGGTACAAAGGGACGCTACAGAGGAATGGCAGGACGGGACTCTTCCCCGGGAGCTTTGTGGAGAGCTTCTGAGGACGGATCGCCGCTCTCTGGACTGGAGGAGCTTTCAGGGGAAACTGCATAGCACAAGAAGAGACCGCAAAGGGAAACTGGACTGATAACCACTGCCATTTTTATTTCCAAAGACTCCCCCAGGCCCTTCAGTCCACAGCTTCAGAGACACAGCACTCCACTGTGCTTCTGGAATCGCGCGGTGCATACGGTGGTATGTTGAAGTAGTGCCTTCCACCTGGAATCACGGACTGAAAGGACGCCCACATGGACTGTACGTAGCCTGAACTCCGGCTGTTAACCCTTTGTGTAAATTATAGAGAAAATATCTTTAAAAAAAAAAAAAAAAGATTAAGAGGAAAGTTGTTATATTGCTGTAACTTATTTGTCAGAGCTGCAGTGTTCTTATTACTGGCCTATGCAAGATGGATTTCACGGAGGTGTGCTAGGAAGCTCTTAAACTGGGATTTTGTTTTTCCTGAGGGAAAAAGAGGGTGGGGAGGGCAGAGAAAACCCCGGCTAAAGAATCACGTGTCGTCATGCAAGAGAGAGCGAGGAGCCCAACACGTTAACGTCATGCTTTCTATATACCTCAGAGATATGCTGCGTGAGTTTGTCAGTAGGTGAGTCAGTGCTCAGAGTCCCCGTCACACGCTGTGTCCCGGTGCTCCCGCCGGGTGGATCTTGGAGGAAGCACAGCTCCGCCATCCAACTGTGGTTATTCCAGCGGAATCCCTTTTGCCTGTCTTCTGCCCTTATTATATGCAGCATGGATTTTTGTCCTTCAGTATCACTTCCCATTGCTTTTTTGTATGACGTACCTTTTTACTGTAAGAATTGTTATACTTTATATATATTCCTATTAGATCAGACATTTCCTCTTTTTCATACATCTGGTGCTATTTTTTTTAACTGTTAAAGATTCGGTTTGGTTAAACAGAGAGGCTGCAACAAGATTTGCATTCAGCATACGAAATTAGAAGTGTACCTGAAGATCGAGATCAGACTGTTCATGCTTCATAGAGGAAAAGAGAAAAAGCTGCTTGGTCACTGATAAATGTCCTGGGAGCAGCGCGCCCGTACACTGTGCGCATGTGCGCTCTCTCCTGCGTGTTGGTAGTATCTGAAGACCCACGCTGAAACACAGCGTTCTGTCTGGAGAGTGAGAATGACTCCAGAATTGGAGGTAATTCCTAGAGGAGTCATTTTAATTGACTTTTTCATGGCAATAAGAAGAACACTGCAGGTTCTAGCTTGTGCAGGAACCGTGGCATTTTCCTCTGTCGTTGCATTATGGAGATGAGAGCTGATCTGTGGCGGCTGTAATTAGCATTATTGAAATGTGATTTCTTACTGTAGAAATGTACAGTTTTGGAGACTGTTCGATTTCTTATAATGGTCAAGCTACAATACAAACCGTATCAGGCAATATAAGCTTCCATCTACCAGGGACTTAAAGGTGCAATAAGTGTAAAGCGAGTTCAGTCAGTTATTCCTACAAAGCAAAATGAGAAAAGTTCAATAATGCAATTGTGAGAGTACTTAAAAAGAGCTCAGCTCTTCTTGCTGAACGAAACTTGATGAAAGAATTTTCTTAACTGTATCTGTACCTTGGCTGTTGGCCAGAGCCAACATGTGGTGGTCATTTAGGAGCATGTTGGAGCACTGTAACCTGGAGATGATCTTATTAAAAGGAAGAGGCCCAGTGGGTGAGCATCGTTACTGCGTTGACAGTACTTCATATGTGAAGGTGTAAGTTTTGTTTTCGTTCAAGCCGTGTCTTCTGGTACATATCAAAAACCATATCCATGAACGTTCCAATTTAAGGTCAGCTCTGTGACTTTGTTCTCTGCAAAAATAAGTTTCTTCTCGCTGTCACACGTAACAAACAGATCCCAGAAACACAGTCCATGGCCAAGTGTAGCACCTTCAAACAGGGAGGCATTATTTTCAGGGTGTTTCTTTTTATATTTAACATTGCCGCATTTGTTCGTATTCCAGTTTGTAACGAGTCAGCCACTAAAAGCTTAGTTACTGATGAGAGGAAATTGCCTTTTTTAACCAACAGGAGATTGAAGAAATGTCTTCTGGAAAGACTTCTTTGAGAATAGAGCCATATCTGTCCACCTGTTTGGTCCAAATCAGAACCGGTGTCACTGCACCTGAAACAGGACTGCACAGTTAGCAAGTTGAAAATGTTTGAAAATGTCAGAACGAGTCTTACCGATTCTAATGAAAAGTCTGGGTTAGCTCTGCCAGATACAAGGAGATTTTTCTGACAGCTTACAGTGGTTAACGTTCTCTTAAAATTCTGTTCCATGGGTGTATTTACTACATGCAGAAAAACGAAACAGGATGACGGCTTGGTTGCTGCCTGTTGTGTTTAGCCAGATCTAAAATGGGTCCAGATTTCCACCTTTGAGTGCTTAACAGAACAAAAGTTGATATGTGAGAAGATAAAGGAAAACACGCAGATGTTGTGTCATGAAATCAGCGCTTTAAATTACGTTTTGCAAGGGAGATGTTGTTTTTCTAATGGGCAACAACCCTTGCGGTCATACCTCCTGCAAAGAAAAGTATTTGCCGGGGGGATTTGGTTTGATAACAGCTGTTTCTGGCCCCTGTTTACTGCATATCATCACACTTTGGGTTACTGAGTAATCTTCTTGGACAAATCACTCCCATGCAAGGAGCACAAGTGCAGAACACAACGCAGATCGGTGATACAGAAAAGTGACCCAGAGCCACTCGGAAAGCCCTGGACTGAGAGAGGCTTGATGTGTGCTGTGGTCTCACTTCCACCTGTTATGCCAGGGAAAGGGGAAAGAGATCTGCATCTCCTACAGCAGGGGAACAAAGAGAAGAATCCCTCTGGCAGCCTCAGATCGTAAAACGCCAGGTTTGCTGTTTTAGAAGTGCGCTCGAGTAATTGAACAATCCCTTTGAACTTTGCACAGCTCAGAAAATGTTTTTGTTACACATGAATGTTAACGTGATTTAGGAAATGTTGGCGGATATGAGTACAAATGAACTACAATGACTGTGTTTCTGATTCTTTAAGTAAAATAAACATTAAGGCAACTCGAAGGAGGTTCCTCTCTTTATTAGACGGCGAAGTGAACAAACAACATAAGTAAGTGGCACGGAAGCTCACAAGGAGCACTTCCTTTCACTGGTAACTCCCAGTAAAGACCAGGTAATGGTAAGATTTACCTGACCAGAAGACACAGCCTGCTTCTGGTTCTTCTTTCAACAGGTCTTGAGAAATCAACGCTGACCTCAGATGTGAGGAAAACACCCCCACACCTCGTGCTTTGCTCCTGCAATGGCAATTCCAGCCATGTTTCAAAAGAAAAATAATAATCGTAAATTGTTATGCGGCTTGGCCTTCCTAGATGCTTGTGGAGAGCAGAACCACCTGGACAACATCTGCGGGGCTGTCCCGCATCCAAGAGCTCCTCCTGACATCAGCAGCTCCTTACAACATGGTGGACCTGGCAGACGTGTGGCGTAGCGAGTGGCTGCCAATCCAAATAAATGAGCTGTCCTGGCAGGGGAGCCAAGCAGTGATCCAGTCTGGAGAGGGCCATGTCCTCTCCTCCTAGCCTTTCATGTAGCAAAAATAACTTTCCAGTCTGCTGCAGATGTATTTCTAATTACTGGGTGTGGGTTGTATCCCCACCCTCAGAACACCGCTTGGTTTTTATCAGCTGTATGAGACAGGCTGCCAGGCAGGGGCTGGCATTTTAGTCCTGACCCCATCCCATACTATATAGGGACAGCTCAGCTCAGCCCACTTCCATGTATACTTTATCACATGGGGACAAGCTTCCCTCTTTGCCCCCACTCTGGTAAGACTCCACTGCCCATATAAAGAAACCAGAATCCCCAGCTTGGCAAAGAACTCATAGAATCATGGATCACAGATCAGTTTGGGTTGGAAGGGAGCTCACAGCCCAGCCATCCCCAACCCCTGCCATTGGCAGGGCTGCCCCCCACCAGCTCAGGCTGCCCAGGGCCCTTCCAACCTAGCCTTGAACACCTGCAGGGATGGGGCATCACAGCTTCCCCCTCATCCTCCCCATGTAAAAGTGTCAGTTCCCCTGCTGTTTATAAGCTCCCCTCAAGTACTGGAAGGCTGCAGTGAGGTCTCTCCAAAGACTTCCCTTCTCCAGGCTGAACAAGCCCAGCTCTCCTAGCCTGCGTTCACAGGAGAGGTGCTCCCTCTGACCATCCTTGCGGCCCTCCTTTTGACTCGCTCCAACAGGAAAAGACACATTCAATGGAGACACCTAAAGGACCTACAAGCCACACCTCACTCTTCTTATTTCCCCCTAACAGCAGCAGCAGCAGCAGAACACTGACCTACTCTTCTTCATGGGTGCGTTCATGTGCCCTGCAGCTGTGCCTTCAGCAACACCCCAAGCAGACACAGGGCGGGGGGCAATGCGTTAAGATCTTCCCCACCTCTCCCCAGATAATTGCCTGGGATCTGCATTAATAGGAACATAAATTGACTGCTGCTGTGCTAAATGACAGCCGGGTTTTATTTGACGAAGCTAGGAAGTATCTTGTTCTGAACGTCAGCACCGAACAATCTAAATGCAAATTGCAAAATGTTTGGGGGCAAGGAGGCTGTTTATCCTCTGATGAGGCTATATAATGATGCAACCAGGGGAGAGAATTGCCTTTCAGTTCATAAAGGCTATCAAAACACGTGACAGTTAAATGGCGGGGCCAGTGTTTGCATATTATTCTAATGGGCCAGCATCAGCTCTTTGCCGTGGGTTTTCATTTCACAAATGATATTTTTTAGATGAGATGTAGTGCTGCAGTTCCCCAGCTGTATTTCAGCAGGCCGCACGCCCCAGAGCTGCCATGGAGCCACCAGCACAACCCTGGTACATCCTCAGCTCCTCTCATGTCCTCTGCAATAAGACGCAGTGCTCCTGCACCCAATCTGGGGGTGACTGCCAGGGGCTGCCTCCTGCTCTGTGGGTCCCAGGGCAGCACACCGTGTGCTGCAGCATTTTCCAGAGGGAAGACTGTAATTCTCTTTGCCCTAATCCTGGAGTGAAGAGGCACCCGTGGCCATTCAGATGGAGTGTCAACAACTCAGCACTTTCAACATCTTGCAGAACTGCTCTCCCTGAACTTCCGCAGAAAATTTGTGATATAATCGTCTCTGAGCTTGATTTAGGCTCCTGCAACTCTCCATAAATTAAGGAACAGTTTTGAGTTTCCTCCAACAGCTTTGCTCATCCGGGAGGCAGAGGAAGGAAAGGATTAATGTGTTATTTTTATTTTCAGTTTTAAATATGTCTCATGCAGAAAAATGCTCCTTTACGAGGGAGGAAAAAAGCAACAGATCTGCAAAAACAACACAAGTTGTTTGTGTATAAATCGTTGGGCTCCCAAGTTGTTTAATACAGGGCAGCCAAACAACTGAAACGCAGGATGAGAAGGCCATTGGAATGTATCGATGGCCTTTTCATTGCTACTTTTAGAGACTGTGACCCAGGAGTGGGGACAGCAGCCCAATTGTTTGGAGGCACCCAAGCTTGGGTTCTCTCAGGGCACCTTCATGAAGGATCTTCACACCATGGGAGGACTGAGGACAGGTTGGCAAATCCTTCCAATTAATTTACTAATGTAAACATATGTGTATATGCATGAATTCATATATATATATCATCATTACTACCATCATATGCAGCCAAAGCTCCAGGTGTACATCTACAGCAGAAGAGGGAAGAAGATGCTGTGGGCTGAGTGGGCAGCTCTGCCCGTGGAACTGGCCTAACTCCAATGCTGCCCTACAAGTTTGGCAATGCAGAAATAACAAGCATTGAAGAAATGACACAATGCCCAAACTTTCATTTGACATCAGGTGGCTCTGGAGAAGGCACATTCAAAGTCATCCTTCCTTCAACCCTTCGGTCTTCACAGAAGAGCCCTTCATGAAACAAGCCATCATTTATTCAAATGTAAAGGCATAAAAGCATATTCTTGAGCATTTCTCACAATTTTATTTGGAGAGATGTCACAACATTGCATTTCCATTTACCATGAGCATGGGACAATAACATGCTCTGGAAACACACAACCAATTAAGCATAAATTTTGCACAAGACAATTTGCAAAAAGCACTGCTTCACTTCTTCTAAATTAATACTCATTAGGTGAGGGCAAGAAAGCGAGAGGGGTAACTGGTGTGGGGTGGAACAGGCTGCCAGCAGCTGCTCTGATGGGCATTCATTATGCAAAGAAATGGAGTCCAAGTAAGTATCCAAGGCATGTTTCACTCACAGTGCCCTGCCTGGGGCACTGGTGTGGGATGGGACAGAAGAGGGTTGTATGGAATGGAATGGGATGGGATGAAGTAGAAGTGGGATGGAACAGAATGGGATGGAACAGAATGCAGTGGGATGAGATGGGATGGGATGGGATAGCAGCAGTATAGATGTGTGTCCTCCATCCCCAGCACCAGCTCTGCCCTGCAGCCCAGCCCCATTCAGGTGGGGAGCAGGATCCAGCCTAGTTGTGATGCTGCAGGGACAGGGACACCTGCCCAGGAGCTCGTTAGTCACAAAGCACTTGCCTGACGGTCATGATGTAATTTATTCTGTCATTAGCCTTATCTTGCATTCTAAAACTGACTTAGTTTCTAAACTGCATGAGGTTTTGTACTTTCATTAATCTCCCTGGTTTGATAGACTAAATTAACCTTTTTTAAGGACAAAGGAATTTCCTTTTTTTTTCATTTTTCCATGGCCAAACAAGCTGAGGGGCTGTTTCTCTGACATTCCCCTTTACTTAAAGCACATCTGTGTCTGCGACTGTAAGTGGGTGCGCCTGCATCCGTCCCTGTAGGCCTGTCAGCAGCATGTTTTCCTCCCTGCTCCCTCTGCTAATTTCTGTACGGAAGCCTTTCTGCCACCTCCCAGACATTAATAAAATTGGAAATGAGCAGCACTGAGGATGTACACACGAGGCAGAGCAACCCAATGAGGGACCGTCCCTCATACCAATAAAACCCTCTGCATTTCTCCAGGCAGTGTGTGAAATATAGTGGGCACATAACATATCCCGCAATAATAGGCTGCCATGTGACTCCCCGGCACCCAGGGAGCCATCATTTTCAATTAGGAAAAAGGCCTCTGGCACACAACAAAGACAGCAGAAGCACCGCAGTTAAGGTGAAATTTAACTTCGTTAAGGCTCAATGCAGATTAGTGTTTGCCTTTGTCTCAGCACCCTGTCCCTCTGCCACCATGCAGGAGAGGACTCTGTGGCGCTGGCTTTGCTGACAGCCCGGTGCAGGTGTGATGGAAGAGAGAAGATCCCAAAATAACACTTGCAGGAGGCATGCAGCATAAAAGACCTTTGTAGAAAATCGAAAATTACCATCCTCACCAAGCAGGGCCTGTAATTTAAACATAAATCTGCTTCTGAGGTGCTGAATATCAAGGTCAGTCATCATTTCGGGATGTAAAACCAGCCTGCTTTCTGCTTGATTTAAGGCATTGCCTCTCCATGCTCCCAGCCGGGATAAGAAGAATATACAAAGCCCTGGTGCCTGCCCCTCCTCACCACTGAGGGCATTGCCTGTGCCTGCACTTCTGCATGAACCCCCTCACTGGGCTCATAGAGTTACAGCAAATCCAATGCATTATTCTGGACACATCTCTTTAATGTCTCACTTAAATCTCCTAGTGAGTTTAACTTGTGTTTTACTTCAGGTTTCCTGAAGTGAATCTGCTACAATATTGACCCGTGTTTATTAAAGCATTTCTTATATTTTCAACAGAATATGTTGCTCAGAGAAGTTTGGTACCCCATCCCTGGAGGTGTTCAAGGCCAGGTTGGATGGGGCCCTGGGCAGCCTGAACAAGTGGGGGGCAGTCCTGATCATAGCAGGGCTGTGAGGTCCCTTGCAACCCAAATCATGCTGTGATGGTATGATTCTGATACAACGGGCCCCCCATGGCACCACCCTCTCCTGCAGGAGTCTGCCTGGGTCCGAGCTGGCTGTTCATCAGCATGAGTGTAGACACAGCCTTGCAGCTGTGGCTGTAAGGCAGGAGACCTGCTGTTTTGTCCCCAGGATTTCTGCAGGGTGTGTAACCACTGACTGGTCCCATAGGAGCGCGTGCTGGCACAAAGCCCAGGAGATGTCCAGCTGATGTCTTGTTACTCTTCATAAGGGCCAGCAAGCTGTGCTTGGAGCCATTATGGAACTAGGAGGTGTCAGCAACGCAAGTGAGCGCAGGAAAATATTAATACAGGACTTCGAAAGTCTTCTGATGTATGTGTTGTCTTACGTGTCTTACTCCAAACCTCTAATCTCTATCTTTCACACCTGGCCTTAAGGTAAAGAACACTGCACAGCACCTGCCAGAGCACATCTTCCCACTCCGGTGTCAGCAGCAAATGCAAGAGGACAGAGACATCAGCTGTGCAGTTTTTACTTTGAGGAATGTTTTTATGATGTAAACCAGTGAACATATTACCAAAGAGCATTCCTTTGCGCTTAGGTAAAGCACATTTTCAGCTTTTGAGACTGAGAATCGTCACAAGAACAGTTACTGAGCAAGTAGCTAAGCTGGAAAAGGAAGGATGTGCAGTTATGTCTAGTATTAAAAGAAAATAGACGGTGCACTGCATGAAAATACACTGTAATCTGGTCTGAGAAAAACAACTCACTTATTTGACAGCTAACACTAGATGGAAAAATCTCAAGTCTTCCCTCTTGAAGACCCAAGCTTTGAAATACACTGTACAAAATTCCTTGTGCTGGAAGGCCAGGATCCTGATCACCCCCACAGCACACCTGCCCCAGCAGCCCCCACCTTCCCTCCTCTGGTGGCTCCGTGCCGGGTTTCTTGAACTGAAAGCCTCGTAAGGCAGCCTTTCACAACTCCTGGGGCTGCATTCTGGCGCAACTCTGCGCTTAAACATACTTCAGTTGCCTGAGGATTTACCGTCCCAGTTGTTTCTGGAGAGTAAATTCTGGACAGTCCTTTAATTTTGGCTGTATGAAGTGGGACTTTCTCAGCTTTTCTTTGCCTGTGGGTTTGTTTTTACACCCAAACGTAATTTTGGGCTTACAGCTGGACACGGCTCCAGCCTTTCCAGCAGTTACTTAGCACCCCTCTCTGGTGACTTGGATAAACAAGGCAAAAATGGGCTTTACAATACAGACAGAAGAAATAAGCCAAAAAAGCGCTTAATGAAAGATGGAGAGCAACCACAACATACCTTTCCTTTTCAATTTCCAAGAAAACTGTAGCGTTCTTTAAAAATAGTCTTGCAGGCAAACAGATGCAGTGTTTCCAAAAAACATTGGTCCTCGGTCTCATCCATTTCTCTGAGTTTCTACATCAAAATGTTTTATTTGAAGAACACATTTTAATAGCTGTGTTATAAGTCACCAACATGTCCAACTTGCTCCTCCACGCCTGGACTTCTGAGGCAGTTTCCAAAACCTGAAGCTAACACTTCTGCACAAAGGCTCTTGTGCCAGACAGCACTGAATTACTGCTTCAGGTGTTACGTCCCAAGAGTTGTTTTAGTGCATTTGATCAAATTTTTAAAGCTGCAAATCATTTTTAAGTGTGCGTGAGATTGTACAGATCTGTTTGTTTGTTTGTTTTTTAAACAGTCTGTGCAGGCAGGTTGTAAAACATGGCTGTTATCAATGAGCACGCTGGGCTGTAATTATTGTGTGGGCATACTTACACTGACAGCAATCTGTTTGCAGCCATTATCAATCCCCACTGCAGTACGCTTGCAATGCAGTATCTGTATTTATTGGCACAAGAAGCTTTGCCAACACACAAACTTCATGATATCATTCACTAAAATGTGAGGATCGCTCCTGACCTCACAGGAAAAGTGAGGTGAAATACTCAAAACGTATTATTGGCATGAAAGGGCTTACTGGGAAAGTCAGCTGTTTCATCTGCCACGTTGCATCTTGCTTATCTGTGTCCATGGGTCATGTTCTGTGGTTTCTGTGATGACTGGATTCATAAACTGTTTCCAGCCCCAGCAAAATGTTAGGACAGTATTTCCCCACATGCCAAAAAAACAATGCATCATCTTTTAATTAGGATCTCCCTCTTTTCTTTAAAAATGACTGAAGCAGAGCATCGGTTTTGCTGGTAGCCTTTAAAACTTGATATGCTGAATTGTGGTGGCCCAAACAGCTTTGGTTCATCACACATTTGCCCTGAAGTTGTTTTCAGGTAGAGAATTCAGGCTGAACTCAAATTTCTGAGGCCTTCTGACAGCATCTCTCTCCCCTACCATGCCATGTTGATTGTTTGTGACTCCTTGTTGACTGGTGAGGTCCCAGAAGACTGGAGGCTTGCCAATGTGACTCCCATTTATAAGAAAGGTCGTAAGGAGGATCCGGGGAACTACAGGCCTGTCAGCCTGACCTCGGTGCCAGGGAAGGTTATGGAGCAGATCGTCTTGAGGGAGATCATGCGGCATGTGCAGGGTGACCGGGGGATCAGGCCTAGCCAGCATGGGTTCATGAAGGGCAGGTCCTGTTTGACCAACCTGATCTCCTTCTATGATCTAGTGACCCATCTGGTGGATGAAGGAAAGGCTGTTGATGTGGTCTACCTAGACTTCAGCAAAGCCTTTGACACTGTCTCCCACAGCATTCTCCTGCAGAAGCTGGCAGCCAGAGGCTTGGATGGGTACACTCTTGGCTGGGTAAGGAGCTGGCTGGAGGGCCGGGCACAGAGAGTGGTGGTGAATGGAGTTAAATCCAGCTGGCGACTGGTCGTGAGTGGTGTTCCGCAGGGGTCGGTGCTGGGGCCTGTCCTCTTCAATATCTTTATTGATGACCTCGATGAGGGCATCGAGTGCACCCTCAGTAAATTCGCAGATGACACCAAATTGGCTGGAAGTGTGGATCTGCCTGGGGCTAGCGAGGCCCTACAGAGGGATCTGGACAGGCTGGAGAGCTGGGCTGGAGCCAATGGGATGAGTTTCAACAAGGCCAAATGCCGGGTCCTGCACTTCGGCCACAACAACCCCAGGCGACGCTACAGGCTTGGGGCGGTGTGGCTGGAGGACTGCGTAGAGGAAATGGACCTGGGGGTATTGATTGATGCTCGGCTGAACATGAGCCGACAGTGTGCCCAGGTGGCCAAGAAGGCCAATGGCATCCTGGCTTGCATCAGAAACAGTGTTGCAAGCAGGAGCAGAGAGGTGATTGTTCCCCTATATTCAGCACTCGTGAGGCCGCACCTGGAGTACTGTGTCCAGTTTTGGGCCCCTCACTGCAAGAAAGATATTGAGGCCCTGGAACGTGTTCAAAGAAGGGCAACAAAGCTGGTGAGGGGTCTGGAACACAGGCCATATGAGGAGAGGCTGAAGGAGCTGGGAATGTTCAGCCTGGAGAAGAGGAGGCTCAGGGGAGACCTTATTGCTCTCTATAACTTCCTGAAGGGAGGTTGTAGTGAGCTGGGGGTCGGCCTCTTCTCTCGTGTCATTAGTGATAGGACCAGGGGGAATGGTTTCAAGCTATGGCAGGGGAGATTCAGGCTGGACATGAGGAAGTATTACTTTTCAGAAAGGGTGGTCAGGCACTGGAATGGACTGCCCAGGGAGGTGGTGGAGTCACCGACCCTGGGGGTGTTCAAGGAAAGACTGGATGTTGTGTTGAGGGACATGGTTTAGTGGGAGCTATTGGGAATAGGTGAACGGTTGGACTGGGTGATCTTTTAGGTCTTTTCCAACCTTAGTGATTCTATGATTCTATGATTCTATGTCACAGGACACCATTAGTCAGATGAATCGCTAGCCTGCTTGGCAGCCACTTAAATAGGAATTAAGTCCTGGCTCGAGTGCTCAAGTGAAGTTGAACTGGTTGCATTAGATGCTGACTGCTTGGTTGGAACCTGGCTGACACAGCCATATCAGCAGGGATGGAAGAGCCCAAGTTAGGCTCGGGCAGGAAGGTGAGCCGCCACATAGGTCCAAGCCTGGGTGCAGTTGGTGACCAGGACTCCTGTTTTGCCTGGTGAGTCCCAAGCCTCTCAGCGGTCACACAGGAGCACTTGCCTCCCTAACAGCATGTTCATGGAGAAATGCAAGAAAACCCTGCTCCATGAGGAACCAAAGGAAACACATTCACACAAAAGCTTCAGTGTGAGAAGAGTTTTAAATCCAGCTCCTTGCTCTGCTAATTTGGACCAGGGATTTGAAACTTCTCACCTTTCAGAAAGTGAACTTATCTACCAAGATTGGGAATTCCTGACGTTGGTCTTCCTTATCTCTTGCTGAAATGGTCTCACGTAGTTATAAACAATTGCATCTATACTGGAGCAAAGAGTAAAATTTGACATTATCTTTAACCTGCTCATTGTTTTCTTTTTGGATCAGTGTGTGCTTTCTTATCTAAACAAAATCAGAAAATGACAGTAAGATGGAGTGACAATTTAGAATAGAAAGCATGCCTAATTGTGGCAAGCTTTCTTCCAATGAGGACAGATTCACAGACACTTCACATCCACACCACGGACCATGTTGCTCCAACAGCAAGACATTAAACACGAACGCAAGTACCTCTCACATCTAAGTGACTGGGGAAGGAACAGCAGAAAGCATTTCAACCCCAGATTAGCAGATAGAAAAGTCTCACACAAATCTAACCCAAAGCACTGAGAAGTCAGATTGCATCTTTTTCCTTCTTCTGTAGATCATCATACACAAAAGCTTCTCTCTGTTATTAATCAGCCAAAACAAGAGCAGGTTTGAGAACCATACTGAAGTCTAGGGGACAAGCAGGCCACTGTCTCATTCCAGCAAGGGGTGTTGGTCCAAGCACCCATTCCATCACAGACTTCCTGTGCGACTGTAATTGCATATTAAAAGCTATGATGGATTTATTTCCATGGCTCATTTTCATAAAGGGTGTGCAAATAAACGAATAAACAACTAAATGTAAAATTATGCTTAAAAATCTACACCCTGCCCACCACAGATCTCCTCTCCCATCTATAAATGTAAATAAAACATTCCCACTTCTGAATATATTTTGTGAAAATAAACAGACTGAAGACTGTGGAGCAGTCAGAAGATACCACAACTTGTATAGGATTTTTATTTTCCTTGAGAAGCTGTGTACAAAAAAGCTTCTGTAACTTCAGAGTCAAAACAAACATCCCAATCTCGACATCCATCAAGACAGGCAGTGAAATTATTTTTTACATTTACATACTTGCATTACGCAGTTGCACATTTTAAATTATTAGGAATATGAAATGATATGACCTCGGGGCAAAGCTTTGGTGTCATTCATCTATTTTGAACACAGTCATGAAACAGCAGCTGCGTTTTGTATTCCTCAGCACAGTTCATCAGTCTCGTCTGCTGTGTTTCTAGATGGCAGCTAGCAAGAATTCTTCACCGGAGTTTGTAAGTCAAATGAGTCTTTAACAGAATGACAGGGAGGCTAACAAATGCTAAAGGAAAAGGTTGTGACTCAGGTTCAACATTTCTCACCTCTCCAGCTGCCTGCACACCTCATCAGGCAGCTCAGCCAAGATGCACTGGGATTGTCACATTTCCCCAGAACAGCAAAAAAACCTTCACACTGACAAACCAAAAAGACTGCAGATCCAGTTCCTCAGAACTGCCTTAACACTATGTTAAAGTGTATACCAGTTTCTGAGCTATGCACATAGTCTTTCGCCAGCCTAGTGAAGTTTTATCTGTTAAACAGATTTATAATTCCCTCTTGCGACACCACCAGAAGTTGGAACTTTTGGAGTACAGAATCTAAAGATCTAAATGATCACAACAAATGCCGTGTGACTGGAAAATCCCCTTCCCCAAGCCATGGTGTGGTGCTGCACTGCCACACTGTGCTTACCAGAACTGGGGAGAATGGTTCTCCACCTCCGGCGTTTCCAAAATGAAGCCAATGGTGACCATCTCAAGAAAACAGCTCTAAGTGGAAGCGGTGAAAAATGTAGTCTCAAATGAGTGTGCAAAGTACCAGCAGGGTACCCTCTTGGCCACTTCTTTCCCCTCCTTCTGAACATGCTAATGATTTTCCTCCAAAAAGATGGGACTGTCTTCTGTTTCTGAGTTTTGAGACAGGGAATTAACTCTTCCTTGGTCAGGACCAGCTCCCCATTTCCAACCCATGGAGGCAGGGAAGTAAAATCATAGCCATGCTGAAAGCTCTGCCCTTCTGTCTCCTCTCATTGGAAAGCATCAGCCCCTCCAAAAGCATGCAGGCTAATGGGAGAAAAAGGATTTCCTGCTCCCAACACGTGGGAATGCAATAGCTGCCAGCAGGCATTGAAACCAAGCGTTGAGCACTGCAGTGGTCTCCATGTGTTGACTGGGGATCTCACACCTTGGAGACCACTCTTCATACTCATCTGCACTCCATTAGTTCACCTGCAAAGATGTTATGGAAGACAGCACCAAACGGCTCCCCGAAGTTGAAATAACATCCACAGTCCTTGCTTCTTCCACTGATCTGTTGCAGAAGGCCATCACATTAGGCAAGCATTATTTCCCCTTTGTGAATCCATTCTGACTACTCCCAGTCACCCTTAAATAATCTGTGTGACAGTAAGGAGACACAGCTTTGGCTTTTCTAGCTGTGCAGGTGACAAATGGAATGACAGTTTGAGCAATTAAAACAGCTGCAATCTTTAAGCAATTTGTAAATGTGTTAGGACAACAGAAAGCTTTTAAGTCAGAAAACTGTAAAAATAAACCCAGAGAAAATAAAAGAAATACCCTCTGAATGTCCTTCTGAATGCTAAACTGTGACTGAGGTGAAATAAAATACCCTTGGTAACATTTCAGGGAAATCCAGCAAAAAAACAGGAGTAGAACTCAGCATTTCTGGTCTTAGCTCATGCTGGATTTTGTCTCCAGCAACACAAAACGGAGGTCACGATAAACGTACCATAATGAACAGCCACAAAATAACACGCTTTCATCACCACTTTAACCCTCTCGAGTTAATCACACACTTGTTTGCTAGTCACGGCTGCCAGGAATGAAAGCCACGTCCTTTGAGCGCACCCTAGCGAAAATAGTGCTGATGCCTTTTTTCCGGCTTGAAAGCTTGAAAGTGTCGATCCCTAACAGTGTTTGGCTTCTTCCACAAAAGGGTTTCAATTCATTTCTTTTCCTTTTTGTACTGATGCAATGCTACTGCTGTTATGGAAATGGTTCTTTTTTTCCCTCCTCCGGGCAGGGCCACCTCACACCAGCCCAGGTTGCTTGAAGCCCCATCTCCAGCCTGGCCTTGAATGCTTCCAGGGAGGTGGCATCCACAGCCTCTCCTGACTATTCTGACTATTCTAGGAGTCAGGGCTACCTGACTAATTCTCCATTTTTGGGAAATATAGTTAGCTGTTCCTTTGTAATTCCTGGTACTTCAGTTGACTGTTCAACTGTGATGTGCACTTGTGTCCTCTCATATCTAATCTCTAGGCTAACTTAATTACAGAATTACCCGTACCTACAGATGACTCTGCACTGCTTGAATGAGTATCAGGAAGAAAAACAAACACCCACTGGCCTTCTCAGAGGATACAGTGCCATTAACGAACTCCCTGCAACTCCTGCTTGTTCCCAAGCCCTGCTGCAGTTTTGTTCGGCTGCTGAGCCCTGCAGGGCCCATGCAGACACCCTTCAGCATAAAACAGCTCTGACCAAGACATGGCACCTATATGGCACTGCTCACGGTTCCCAGTCCAAGCTGGGGTCTACCAGTGCTTCTGCACCTCCAAGCCAGTAGTGGTCCCGCTATAGCCAGCTCATCTCTGCTTTCATAATGCATGTGAAGAACCATGCTTGAACTGCCTACATCAGCAGCTGGAAGAACCCACACTACAATCGAAAGCTGACGGTGCACATCACTCAGTTGTAACTATTCCGCTCAAGGTCACAGGGCAACACGTCCACACAACTGCTGAGCTCAAAAAAGCAGACTTCTTCCACGTGGCTGTTACCTCTGTCAAGCAGGGCACATCCCCTGTTTCTAATCAAACAGAAGCAGACAGCCCAGTCAATAGTACAAAGGCAAAACAAAAAGTACATTTCATCAAGCAAAATTTTGCTCAGGAAGGAGCAAACAGGCAACAAACCAGGCCTGGCCCCAGCCAGCTTTCTTCTCATGAAAGAAGTGCCACTTGCATGCTGGAGGAGCGTGTGGACTAAACGGGTGTCTCCTCTTAACCTTTCCCTCCTATGCCACAGCCTGCTGGGGCTGTGGAACCAACCGAAAACAAACACAACTGGACCCTTCTCTGGTCAGTTAAGGGCTTACATACCTCATCTATATTCCCTCCCATTGCTGTGGAATTCAAGGAAAGCAATTTCATATGCAGCACTGCTTGAATGAGACTGAAAAGTTCTGGATTTAAGTACAGGGGCACCGATGAGTCACAGTGTTCTTCAGACAGTATGCACAGTCATACATTTTCTCCAATCAATAAATGCAAAGCATTCGAGCTTTTGCTACACAATGACTTTAGTAACATGGGAATGATAGGAAGAACAACAGCAACGCTTATGCAAAACCAAAGTATTTTATTTCTGTCAACTTAGTATTTCATTTTTAAAAAGTCCTACAAAACCATTTCAGAGGACTGCAGCTCCTGGAGAATGTTTCCCATTTGTTACTATGACTACTCAAAATACAAAAAAGTTTGAAAGTTGTTTTAACCCAAAGCTCTTGAAGTTAACAGTGTAAAGTTTAACCTCTGCTGTAACCAGACACCACAACAAGAAATTGTAGGTACTTTCCAAATTGTAAGTAACATTAGATAAAATATCATGCAACGGTGCAGCATTGCAAAATATCTCAATGGATTGCATCTGAGAATGAGGACAGCACTTGTAAATAAAAGCCTATAAATAAACAACTGTCAGCAAAATAAGTAAATGGTTACATTATGTCAGCACTTGTATTAAGTAATATTTAGTAGACTAGTATGTCACATGAAAATAACCCTTTAGAAAGGCCAGAGTAGATCTATTCACTCAATACTTTTGTACTAAGGCATTCATACTATGAATGGAAGAGTTCATAGCACGCATCTTTTCTTTGGTACAATGCACATAAAACAAATCAAAGCTGGCCACACGTACATGAAGCAAGTGTGCATCAAGGCAGACGCATACAAGAAAGTCCACAGACAACAGCTGCCATTGTCACACCATGTGCGTGCCGCTCAAACTTAAGAACTCTCTCGTAGCCTGCAGCAACCAAGAGAGACTGTCCAATTCCTTTAGTAAGAAACTGCAACTCCTTGACCTCCAAAACCATACTGTGCATCACGGCTTCCCCAAAATAAATTATCATCCTTCCATCATTGGTATTACGTAAAGCTGGAACTGAAAAACAAAAGCAAGCGTATGAATTGTAACGTATTCTGAAGAAATAAAACTAAGCCAGAGAAAACATCTGGAAATCTCCTGAACTCGTGAGTTAATCGCAACAGTACAGGTTACCACTTTTATTAGCCATAATTCCCCTTTTCCAGAAAAAAATAATTAAAAAAAAGAAGTCTAGGAATAGGAATTCAGTGGCATTATTTGAAATGGCAATAAAATTTGTCAAAACCCAGAAGCAGGCTTCTGGCATACATCCCAAAACTTCAAAGCTGTCTTGCTGATATTTCTGGAAGTACGTGCACCCACAAAGCTTCTGCAGGTTTTCATACTCCAGGAGTTATGCATAACTTGTGTACAAAAGATCTGCTTTTAAGTGCCACGAGATATTAACAAAATCGCATCCACAATAAAACAGAAACCTATCAGGAACGGAGAATAATAAACTGACAGCATCTGCTATTTACATTATTTAATGTCTACAAATGAAGAAGATGAGCACATTTATTCTGGAGACTACTTCTGAATGCATCTCTAAAATTTCACAGATTATTCAGGCTTTTGTTTTGGTGTGGAGACAGAAAGAGCATCAAGTGAAGCGTGCATCAGATCATACTCTGTAGACAGTGTCATTTTTAGAACCAATTTTATTAATCACTCCTCAGAGAAGTCTGTAACAGGAAAACAAATCTAGAATTATGGGACAGCAGCAGACAGGTCACTTCACAAAGCTGATGCAACCTACATTCAAAATCTGAATGCTGCTGCAGCCAATACTATTTCTGGAAATCCCTGGCAGAATTTCTCTCCCTCTCTAACTTCTCCCTCTTGCTCTGTTTGTGACCATTCACAGCTTCTTCCTTTCTGATGTCAAAACACAGCAGTTCAAGTCGAAAACCTTTGTCCCTTCATAGGGGGGGCAGGGGAAAAAAATAAGAAGAATGCTCACAGAATATACAACAATTACTCTAAATGTTAATTTTAGAGGCAGAGATCCAAGCATGATAGAATTGCAAGCACAGAACAGAACAGGAACACATTCACGTCTTCTCTAAAAGATGACTATAATTTGTGTTACAAAAGTGAAGATTTTTCTATTGCTATCTCTGATGACTAACAGCACTTACTTTTTGCGGTCCTTGTCTCTCTTCAAGCTAACAGGAGTAGAGACCATTGGCTGTGTTTGGAGTAATTCAGCATTAGCTTTCTTCATGTTAAACAGAGCGATTTCTTCCTCTAAAGCTTTTCTCTTCTTCTCTAATTTCAGTTTCTCCTCTTGATGCACTAGCTTAAGATGTTCAAACTTAGCCTGTATCTGTTGAAAGCACAGAAAATGCATTTCCAACTAGTAACACAAGGTGGCGATATCACAATACAAAAGCACTGCAATTCCAGTAAAAACCACCTCAGCTAATGTTAAAACTACAAAAAACTGCATTCTTTCCCAAAAATCAGCAATCCAGAAGAATATATCAGATTTATATTGCATTTTTCCTATGGATGCCAGGCTACCACACACAAAAAATGAGGGCTGAAATGATGGAAAATGCTACATTAGTATTAGATCTATTGCAGGATGTACCTTTCTTAGATCAAAAACAAGGATTCCTTTAGAGAGGAAACAAAAATATTAAATCAGAAAGTGTCAAGCAGAATCCACTTTCCTTAAACCAGGCAGGCAAGAAACCACGTACACTTCTTTCATATAGGGTATGTGTTTTAATATGTTCATTAATTACATGTATGTATTAATGTGTATATACACAATTAGGTTGGGGAGTTACTTGTCACCTGCCAGAAGTTAACTGCTTTTCTGCAACCAAAAATCTTTAGGCTTTTTTTGATGTATTAATGGATTCTGGCCTTGGATGTATTTGACCTGTTAAAACACACTTGTGTAATTGTGCATGGTAACCAGGGAGTACTGCCTGCCTCTCTTTCTCACCTCCCACCTACCCATGCTTTGGTGTCCTTCTGACCAGCTGGATCAAGATGCTCATCTGGCTGAAAACTATAACCCTACCAAAATACTCTTGGATTTCAACTACGCCATTTCTCTGATCCAACCAATAACATTAAACACGTAGAAGCTACATGCACAGCTTCAGACTCAAGTGAACTCAAGTGCTTGCGGAGGCACAAAGCTTGTGCCCCTGAATTATGTCAATATAGAATCACAGAATCCTTAGAGTTGGAAGGACATTTAAAGGTCATGTGTTCTAAGTCCCCTGCAATGAACAAGGACATGCACAGCTCCATCAGGTTGCCTTGGGGCTGATCCAGCCTCGCCTTGGAAGTCTCCAGGATGGGGCATCTACCACCTCTCTGGGCAACCTGTTCCAGCATACAGAAGTTGTATGACTCCATCTTAGTGCAGCTATAGAGGTACAAAAGTCAGATTTATTTCCATCTTGCACAAAGAAAGAGCAAAAATAATACTGTAAAAATATATCAGTATGCCTATCCTATACAATAGAGCTGTCAGGTTTTATAGATGTGTCTATACTATGTATACTATTCATCATTTATTTCATTACTACAGTTAATTCAATGCATTGCAATAAAAAAAATAACTCAGAGTAGAAAACATAAGGTCCTAAAGCAATTGTACCACTCCAGAGCAGTAATGCTGCACATTGTAAGTACAAGTTTCCTCTAAATGAAGGACACAAAAGCCATCCTGAGTACAATGGAAACTCCTGTTTTTCTCTTATTTCCATATACACATACACACTTCTAGGAGAACGAGCAGCAGCAGGGTATATGACAAATGTTCTTTGCAAGTGACTGCATTATTGTTTTCTGACATCAGGAACTGGGAAAATAAATATCCATAATTCAACTGCAATATGCAGAGCTCACAGAAACTGCACGGTATAAAGCACAGAAGGAAAAACATCAAAGGGTATCACAGATAATGTGTAAAACTTAGCTGTGTCTATTTTGAACACAAACAAGTATTATTCCAATTGGACAGCCTCCTACTGAGAATGACTGAACCTGATACTTCCCACCACTAGCACAGGGGACTACACAGGTTTAGAAAATACAGTATATTAAGTCTCCTTTGTACTTAAAACGTGCATCTGAACCTACTATTATTGTAATATAAGAACGAGCCCCTTCAATCTGCAGGTGAGAAGAACTCATGGGACATGGCAGGAAGGGATCTCAGACAACAATATTTTTCTGTTTAATGTCTCACCACAAAACTCAATTCTACTGTAATGGACAAAAAATAATAACTGTAATTGCATGATTCTTTAGTGACGAGGCCATGGCTAACTGTCATAAATTGCTGCAATGTGACTTTTAGAGGCCCCAACAGACAGGTTACTCTTCCAGCAACCTAAGCCTGAAAAGCACCTGCTGTGCTGATATAACAAACACATCACCATTATATTCATCACCATATTCCTTCCTACTGTCTTGTCCCAGCTATCAACTAAACATGCTGCACACCATAACCTCTCTCATTCCATAAAAGTTTGCCATTTATTTCTGAGCATCTAATCAATGTGCTAAGCTAATCTTTGTAGTCAATCTGCTTTTGATTTTAAGCATTACTGCCACCGACTAGAAAATCAACTAGTTGATTAGAAGATCAACTAGTTGTGATTTTAATAAGAACTGTTCCATATCTCAGCACACAAACTCATGACAGACCAGCACACTTACTCGTTGCTCTGCTTCTTTCAATACTGCTTCTTTCTCCTTCACTCTCTGCACAAACTTCTGCCTTGTCTCCTCCTCTCTTCGTTGCAGCTCAAGGTAGAACTTGCGCCTCTTTGCCTCATAGGCTTCCTGCAGACTGAAGTCCAAAAACATAAGCAGGTCTCCAGCAAACTGTTCAATTCAGTGTGAAAAACTAACAATCTGGAACGTTATTTAAACAAATCAAATGCATCTGAGATATAAAGTATCATAGTTCTCCACGTAATAATTCATGGACTTCAGTAGAAACAGGTTTCTGAGTTTTCTTAGCTGTAAGTAAATAACCTTGCAAAACCAAAAAATATCAAAGCTAACAGTACTTTACTTTTCAAAGTAAATAAAGCACTTGAGAAATCTCACGTTCTAGTTGTAACTTTCAAATACAAATTATTCGCACTGAAGGCAGAAGTTAGTTATTAATCAAGACACTGAAATTGTGAGAAAAATCCTCCCAAAACTTCCACATTGTGAAACCTTAACCTTAACACAGGACGTTACAAACACAGTGCATCTGGATGCAACTACTGATTGCTCACTCCTTATGTCATTTACTCATCTAGCTGCATGTCAGACATTTTCTCCAGGAGAATACTGTGAGAAACCATATTGAAAGCTTTGAGGAAATCCAGAATGATGACGTGAACCGGTTCCCTTCGGTCAGCTGAGTGGGTAACCTTGTCATAAAAGGCTGTAAGTTTGTTAAACAGGACTTTACCCTGTAAGCACATGTTGGCTGTGACCCGTGACTGTGCTGTCTTTCAGGTGTTTGTCAATGACTCCCACTGTAATACTCTCTACAATTTTGCCAGGCCCTGAAGTGAGATGGACAGGTCTGTAGTTACCAGGGTCTTCCTTCTTGCCCTTCTTGAAAACTGGAAGGATGTGAGCCAGTTTCCAGTCCCAAGGTCATTATAAAATAATTGAGACAGATCCCACGATGACATCCTCGAGCACTCCCAGTATTCCACGTTCTTCCTTCCACTTTTTTCAAACTTACTCTAATAGACATTGCAATATGCAAGACAATTTTCTTTCCATTGAAAAACAGGTACTCAAAATTGAGAAATTTCCTTTGTATCCACACGTATCATAGCAAATTAAAATATGCTGATAATTCACACAAATACTATCACATAGTTGCTACTTTCAGGGTATACACCACCACTTTCTGCCAGCAAAGCTCTGCTTGGGAAAAAAGGAATACAGCCTGTGTACGCCTGTATCTCCTATCCCAAAGAACATGGTAACTTCAAAAAGCAGGGCACAGTAACTTCAAAAAGCATACCTGTTTAGTGCTACAAATTCTTTCAGTAAAACTTTTACAACTTCTCTAAATCACATGATTCCACAAAAGCAAACATGGAGGATCAGAGCTGCAATTATGGTTATAATAAAACCAAAAGGATCTCTCCAGTTTCTTGCAGGGGAAAAGGACACACAGAAACATCAGAACAATTCCTTCTTTAATCTGGGGCTGCTCTTGTAAACCATTCAATACTTCCTTAAAACTGACTAGCCAGCCTCTCAGATATCCCCAATTATTTTTCTTGCTGTCTTTCACGCCCTTCACTCTGAAGTAAAATACATTTATATGTATATATTTCTTACATTAAAAACATACATAAAATACTCAACATTGCTTTATATTCTTTACTGCTTTATATTAGTTATTTAAAATTAAATGCATTATACACACACTTTTGTACCGAGTTTGAAGTCTCACTCTTAGCTTTTAACAACTTTTATTGAAAGGATTTATAAATGGAGAGATGACACAGGACATCTAAAAACTCAATTATTTAGAGCAACAGGAAGCTGAAATCTCTTTCTTCTGTATTTTAAGATGACTGAACAGTTTCCCAATCCTAAAATCACTTACTTTTATTCAAAATATAACCTAAGGAGACAGAATAATCATCTTGAATTTGCATGTGCAGACTTAAAATTCTGTAAGATCACAAAGTAAAAAAGTTCTTTTCCTATCCAACAATATCTGAGTGATGCTTTGCAACTGAATGAGTTCAGCAGGACAACATTCTGCTTTGGTTTGATTTGTTGTTGTTGTTTTGTGTTAGTTTGTTGGTTTTTTTTAAATCAATGTAGGTCTAAGCCTTGTATCTGCCACTTGAAATACGGACATGGTTTTCACACCACCTTTGAGTTCAGACAGCACATGCAATAACAATAAAGCTACAGCACAGGTTATTCAAGTGCCAGCAGCCTTGCTGTGTGTCAGCTGTGCTAACAAGCACTTTGCCTTTGGGTGTAGTGCAGCAAAAAAGCTAAAGCAAAAACTTGACTAAACTAACACGCTGCAGTTGCATCTTTATTTCAGTATGTGGACATCTTCAGACTCAATCTAAGCTAGTTTATCAGATAAAATCAGTAAAGGAGAAGTCTTGATATCAGTAATAGATTAACCTTGCAGACATTGGGTTTACCACACAATCAAATTACATGTTTAAAAACTATGAAAAATTAATTTAAAAAAATTATCATGCATTCTCTCATTTTTCTTGGTTGGACCTCAATAATTTTATACCTTGTACTCTGTGAAGAAAGCCTTTGCTTTACTAACCCATGACATGGCTCCTAACAACACTTATCACCTACCTTTCTACAGGAGAAAAGCTGTCATGTATAGCTTTCTTATTTGCATAAGGCTTCCAACATGGAAGTCCAAAAATAAAGATGCAAATCAGGCACAATCTGTTCGTAAACTGAGACTCTAACTGAAGTGAAATTCATAGCTTGGTGGAACACAACTGTTGTGTGTTTTGTTGACTCTGGATAAGAAAGACACTCAAACTGTTCTGCAGTTTGTTCATTTAAAACTTAAAACGATTTTCAAGTTTCAAAAATATTCCTGGAACTTTCTATATAACATTTCAATACCAGTGAAAGTGTATCATAAAAAAAAAGTTAACTAGTAGCAGGTATCACTAGCACAGTCCCTTGACTCAGTGGACTATGTTGCTATGAAGCAACATTTAGGATGTGGCAGATCTAAATAATTACCATCTTCCCAACAAAGGCTTGAAAAAAAAAACCATGTATTTTGGCTGGAGTTCAGTCTTCCCATACAGAGGTTAAAGTATTTAGCTCGAATGCAAGGATCAACACTCGGTCAGATGAACTCCAAATCCAGGGGACTTCTTGAGGAAGTCTAATAGACTTTTAGATACGTTGTTTTCCTTCCTTAGAAAAGACAATTTGAATCATACAAATGATCCTCTACATGGGAACTTCTGATTGAATCCTTCCTGTTCTCCTTGCATCCTCAAAACAGACTGAAAACAAACCTGTTTTTGTTCTATCACTGCAAGGTCTGAATACTCCAGTTTTAGAGAGTAATAAGAGAAGGTACTTCACATACTGAGAAACTGAAGCATTTAAGATGAAGAAACTGTACCTTCTGAACACAGAAAAACAACTACACTAGAGAATAATTAACATCAGAGAATCAGAACATGCAAGCAAACAGCCCAAATATCAACCTTTTTTCAACACTCTTGCCTATCATTTTTCTTCTTTCCAAACCAGGAGAGCTCCCTGAGGCAATAACACAGTTTGCAATCAAAAAGTGGACTAACAAAATACCCAAATTCAATACTTTAATAGTCCTCTCCTCCCCTGCAAACATCTAAGCTTTCCAGACACACATATATTTTGACATTTGTTTGGCTGGAAGCAGTCTTAATATCTAATTGCTGTTTCCTACCGTTCCAAACTTCTCTGTTCTAGGCATCTCAGCAGTCATCTCTTGCTGAGAATGATTTGAATCTAGGAGTTTGACAACTTTGCAGTCTAAGATTTCCTAGTGGAAGTAACTAGACCATCAAAATGGCAGGACTGGACAGCCCCCACACACACACACGCACAAAAGAAGGTCTTCAGGTGTCCCATAAAAAATAAAATTCGATAATGGTTTGGGGTTTTTTTCCACATGGAAGAGTTGAAGCCTTTATGGATGTCCAACTGTAACCCATCCTGGAAGGTACCTGAAAATCCAAGAATTACTGACGTTGCTTTGCACCGACATACAGTTTTGGATGAATAAACTACTATTGTATTTTTAAATCCAGAAGAGTTGTACAAGCACTCCACAAGTAGCTTTTGTACTTCATGCCAAAAAATAGGGCACGTTACCTCCTCAAGTGTCAATGTTTAAATGCTACAAACATCAGTGCTGTAACATTTTCTGAAGCTCTCATAAAGCAATCCAACTCAGATTATCAAATTCAGCATGTAGGCAGCTACATCACAGGCATAAAATGTGACTTTTCAATATGAATTCCGATCACTATATAAGACATGAAATTCTAACACTCATATACTGCTATTTGTATTATTTGTAAACTAAAACTAAACCTCTTACAATTCCTGAGCATGTAACTGTAAACATCTTAAAGGACAAACAGCCCCTATTGTGACAGAAACTTAAATTTGGAAGTCAGAAAAACAAAACCCACTGAGCTTCCTCTATGGAAAGTGGCATTTTTCCATCACACACTGAGCATAACGCACTTCATGGTTTCATCAGCAGCTTCATAAAGCACCTGATGGATGAGGTTACTAATTATGTCACATACAGATCTGCTATATTCTCTTCCCTTTTTATGGTATCATAAAATGTCTCTCACAAATGACCAAATGCCTTCCCTTTCAGACCTCAGTGTCTTTCACCATGCCACACAGCTAAGGGACAAACATCCTAGATCAGGTCCCACTTGTTTCTTCCTTTCTCTGTCAACTGGGGAAAAAGTTTATGTTGCTGGATTTGCATGCAATACTATTCTTATCCTTCCAAAATAGTTATATTTCCAACACAGAGTGCTGTCTTGCCCCAGCACTCTTAATAAGCTGACATTTAGTGGCCCATGCATAAAAATTACACACCAGAGGGAAGTAATCTTTTCTATAACTTCACTAAATCAACTTCACACATGTAAAATACTATGACATTCTGATGTCAAAGTAGACCATCCTGCTACTTTACGTGGTTAACAAAGTCAACTGTTTAAGGGTTCTGCAAAGACAACTCTTGTATTTGTGGAAAAAAGTGCAGTTCTGTGGACATTTTTTTTTTTAATTTATTTAAGAATTCTTAGTTTGAAATGGCTGTACATTGTGAAATTCAAGTTCAGGAAAGCAAAAGGTACTGCAGTCAATATCCCCATGAACAAATCTATACGCTTTCCTTTGACAAAGAAAATAAGGTATCAGCTGTTAGCGTGTGTTCTCAAACCCAATGAAAAGTCTACGGTCAATTACAGTGGGCTTTAAACCTCATTCACCTTTGGTCTCTATGTATGAAAAGGATTTATTTCTTTCTTTTTAAGTCAAGAGAAATGTCACAGTGATTCATGGTCAGCTTAAGATCTAAATTAACTACTCAAGCATGCCTTGGCATTAAGGTTTCAGAAAGTGCCCACGTCCAGCATCCTCCTTGATACATTCTTCTTATGTAATGATCACCTTGAACAATATAGAAATCAGACTTAGTGAAAGAAATGCTGTTCCATCAACACTACGAGTTAAAGTAACTGCAACTTCTTTAGAACTTCTGCACAAAGTAAAGCTGAAAGCAAAGAATTTAAGCTGCTAAAAACAATCTGAAGGGAAGCTATTTCTACCAGAACACTTAAATACATTCTGAATCGCTATGTGAAACAAGTTAAAAATCCAACTGGTTCCAAGTATTAGAAACTGTTTTTAATGCAAATCCATACTTTGTTTTCATGCCTGGCTTAAGCTGGTATTTTCCACAGTGACTATGTGGTAACAGCACTCTGCTAAATCATGAAGACTTTGAAGATTCCCAAAGCATGAGCTTCTTCCCATCAGGATGATAACAATTTGCACACTTACAAAATACAGCTCTACATATGAAATGACCAAAGGAAGTTGGAAGAAAGAGAGGAAGGATTTGAAAATAACAGATTAAACAAACTGGATATAGAAATTAGAAGTACTTCCTACAGAAAACAGCTTTACTGCACGAACAGCTGAGTGTCTCTAACCCTTTGCTTTACTCCACTCTGGAACAACCTGCAAATAACAACTTCTTACAGTATAATAAGAGATATCTTGACCCAAAAAGGCTAAATGTTTGTTATTACAGAAGATAATGAAGGAAGTCAACAGTGTAAACAATGATTTTGTACAAGTTTTTGCTTCAGCTCCTGCTGGATTTTAAGTGCAGCCAAACCATTGCTTGAATCAGACATTATTAGAGAAAAAGTAAAACAGCATTATTTCTATAATAACATTCCAGAAGGCATACAGTGTACATACCTCTGAAAAATGGATATTCTTCCCAGTGAAAATTAAAATGCTCAAGTTTTTTTTAAAAAACGGATGTATTTCAGAAATAGAGCTTGTATGCCTGTAAAAGCCATGCTCATATAAACTCATATACTGTTCCATGAAAATAAATGAATGAACACATGTGTACTTACACTGATTCAGAAAAAAATAATAACATATAAACATTCTCTCTCTCTCATAAGAACTGTTCTAACTATGAATCTTGTTTGGTATTGTGCTGATACAGTCAAATATGCAATGAATGAAAGTGGAAAGCCAGTGCTGTATACAGAATCACAGAATCACAGAATGGCCCGGGTTCGAAGGGACCTCAAGGACCATGAATCTCCAACCCCCCTGCCACATGCAGGGCCACCAACCTCCCCATTTAACGCTAGACCAGGCTGCCCAGGGCCCCATCCAACCTGGCCTTGAGCATCTCCAGGGACGGGGCATCCACAACCTCTGTGGGCAGCCTGTTCCAGCACCTCACCACTCTCTCTGTAAAGAACTTAATGTACAATAAGACTCTTACCTTACTGGCTTGTTCTCAGGGTCAGTGTCTCTGAAGCCCATCTCCTGCAGTCTGCAGCGCCTGTACAGCTCATAATGGCATGTGTGAGTCTGCTCTATTAAATCTTCCATATTTGTGCAAATAAGCATCTCACGGAGCTTCACAAAGTCACAGTGGTTCTCATTTTCCACTAATCAGTTAAAAGAGGGATCATCATACACAAGTACAGAAATTGTCAAAATATATTTTAAATACCATTGAGATCCTTCTATTTTGTTCACTGACTACACTTCTAGGAAAAAGGATCTGTACTTCTTATACCTCCTGCACTTTCTTGTGATTTCTAATACACAAATTGAAGCACTAACCGTATGTACCACTGAACATGTTCCAGTATGTCCTGATTTCACATTTGAATTGAGCAACTATTAATTTCTCTTTTTCTCTTCTGACAATCAGGAAACCTTACAATCTGGTAATGCTAGAGGCACTGCCACAATATCAACCAACCCAAATATCACATACAGCATCATATGGCTTGATTCCAGGAAAGCATCAATGTTGGAACTGCAGACTTCAAATATGAATTTCTAAATTCTCTAAGCTGCTTATACAAAATACAATCGATATGACAGTAGTGGCTAATAACAGATCATGAGAATATCAATGAATCTTACAATTAAAAAAGACCATAAAAATATGCAGGTCACTCCAAAAGTAACAACTTTTATTTATTTCCATGGAAATGACAACAAATCATCAAGGAGCACAATAACACTATTTGAGAGAGCCCATCCTCAGCTCCAAAACACTCTTTCTCAGCATAGACAACACCAGTAGCTATGCACTTTCACCAGTTATAAACAAGACCCTATGTGCCATGCCTGTAAAAATCTACATCAGCAGAGGTGACCCACTGTTTCACAACTGCTAAGAAAATGTTGCCCACAAAATCCATCTTTTGTCAGCGTGAACAGATGGAAGTCAGAAGGTGCCAAATCCGAACTACATGGTGAGTGTGGTTATCTTTTTCTCTAGAAGTTCAAGGCTTCAGCTTAGTCAGCAACTGCAATGTAGCCATCAGTTGACGGTTTGCTCAGGCTCCAGGAAATCCAGAAGGAACAACCCTTTCCTACTGAAAAGACACTGCACATCACTTTACCCGCTGTGTCTTGAACCTTCTATTGGATAGGGAATTCACATCACCACCCTATGGATTGCTATTTTGACTCCAGCTCATAGCAGTGGCACCACATCTCATAACTGGAAATGATGTGACCCAGGAAACTGTCACCTTAAGCCCAGTATTGGTTCAGTAGGTCCTGACAAACTTGCATACTGTGTTCTTTCCATCCCTGTTTGAGCATTTGTGGGACCCACAGGGCGCACACTTTGTGTTATTCCAACACTGCCACCATCACTGAAGCTGATACTCAGTCCCATATACACTTCCCTGTCATAATCTACCAATCTGCATGCATGAGCTAATCAAAATGCTCTGTATCTTGTGGAGAACTGCTGTGCGTGGCCATTCAGAACACGACTTGTCTTTCATGTCGCTGCTGCTATTGCTGAAATGCAGCATCCACCACCTCATTGCTCACATCCACCATTATGGTATCCAGAAGTGTTCAGCAAGTGTTGATGAATCTGTACAGAGGAGTTCAATGACAGCCCTTTGCTTCATGAGTATTTCCATGTCAGATGCCACTGTTTCAGACTGCCCCTCTGCTGCCATGTATCACATGGCAATAAAATGCAAGTGAATACTGGCAGGAAGGTTCAACCTCTACTGCTATCCCACCAACACTTGCCTCTTACATTGTAAGCCAACAAAATAAAACATGACACATTACTTTCAGGATGACCTGCATATTTTTATGGTCTTTTTTAATTATAAGATTCACTAATATTCATAGAGGCTGTTATTAGCCACCACTGTATTACACTTGAGAATTCATTTACCTTGTACAATGCCCCAAGGGTACTGACGAGCTTTCACCATTTTGTTTCCAATTTTCACCACTTCTGTACTTCCCACTACAGCAAAAGGTAAATGCCCCTGCAAGAGTCACACCAACACAGCCTTATCTCTCAGTGTTCTTACGTAACAAATGAAAAGCAAGCAATCCAGAAATAAACAAAGGGTAAAAAAATCTACCACACAAGGAGCGAATACAGCTAGAATGCTCAGAACACCCAGCTTTAGCTTACAGGCTCATTTTAAAATGACAAGGTAGATCTGAAAGCACAACAGTGAAAGAGCTTGGAGTGCACCTGACTTTGTGATTCCTGAAGATAATCTGTCCTGCTATGGAAGGAAAGTAACAACAACAAAAAGGAAAAAGCAAACAGAAAACAGTTCTGCAGACATAAAAAACAGAGAAAACTGGAGAAATGAGTCACCTGACTACCTTCTCTAAAACATGTAAGGTACCATTCACTATGAAAAAGAGCAGATCAGTTTATCTATGTTAGTAGATGTACATTAAACATCCAGAAAAAGGAAAAGTATTTATGAGTAAGATCCTCTTTCCAGAACCAGAAAACAAGGAGCCTCCTAAAACAAGCAGCATCAACAGCAAAGGGACAGGGAAACCTGGGGGACAGGGGGAGCCCAAAAGCATGGGAGTCATTTAAAGAAAGAGAAAATAAATAACCAACTTGCAAAAAATACAAAGCCATAAACCTCAACACAGCCACAGAAGAACAGGCATGAATCAGTGTTACAGTGATGCTTTAATACTGCAATATTGACATTACTTCCACTTACTTACATTCATGATAGTATTAATTTGAGAAACAACTTCATCATCAGTTGGAAACTGGTATATCTGGATACCATTGCTAACTAATTCAGTAATGAGTTTCCTCTTGAATTGCTGCAGTTCTGTTTTAGAAATGCTGTCTGCTTTGCCTATAAGTGGTATAATGTTCACCTATTAATGACAAAATACATGAAATCTGTAAGACATCAATTTTGAGACAACAACATTAACGAATTTCTTTGGTCGTAACTCTTCAAAACTACCCTTTCAGTCTAAACTTTTCCATCAATATCTGATTCATTTCAACTATAACCAAAGAAAACTTCACAAGTCATTAAAATATATTCACTGCCACCATTTGAAAACAGTAACTTTATTTAATTCCTCATAACTAACTCTGAGAAAAGAATTAGGAAGGTGACCTCATACAGCGTATCACTCAAAAGAACAGCAATGCCTACTTACTACCAAATAAGTCATGAAGTATTTATATCTCTGTTTAAAAAATGGAATTTTTTATTGATAGCAGTGGGGGACATGTCAGGTATTAAAAGTTGGGAAGTTAAATGCACAAAGAAAAGGCTGCCAACACCTCAGCTTCCCTTCAGGTACAACAAGGTCCTTACTGTCACCCATAGCTCTTACTCCACTAGCACAGCAACGAGGTTGACTTGTACCTGCTGAAGGCAGAAGAACATCTAACACTGAAGAATCTCGCCTCCAAGTTGTTGCAGTAGTTACTCAGAATTCTAAATTCAATCCTAATGCTGAAAGTTGACCTATCTGCTAAAATAGTTATGACAGTAACTCAGTACTCTTAAGAATAATTCAGTATCTGTGACCCTCCCAGCACCCCTTTCAGAACAGGACACCAAGAATTAGTGCTCAAAATTCTAGTGGATCACTGCAATTCTTCAGTGAATTTGAGAGTTCTGGATGGTTCCTTGATTACAGACACACACAAAAAAAAAGGAAGAAAAAACACACACACACCCCATTTTGTATTGTTCTGACTATTCTGCCTGAATGGAATTTCCACAGCATGAACTTTCAAGACTCCATTCAGTAATTTTTCCGACACTGCAAAGACAGCAAAAGACTTCAAGACAGCACTGACCTGTGTCAGGAGGGCAGGAAAAAGTAATAGTAAGCATTGAGTCAAACAAATAACCTCCCTAGAAAGATAACTTAGCTGTGCTAATAAGTGCTTGCAAAGCAGATATATGTAACGCCTAGCACATCAATATTTCAGAAGTATTTCAGGGCAGTGAGTTTTGTGCAGTCCCCCTAATTCTAGATAAAACACATGGTGTTACAATTTCAGAAAAAAAAAAAAAACTCTCTCAAAATCACTATCATTAAAACAAACCACTTTATTCTTTAAGCTAGAAGTTTCTTACCCTTGTTCACTTTGTCTTCCTGCTTCTAGGGCTCCTCCCTCCCCAGTTTCCTCACGCTAACATTAAAGTATGACTTGTAAGATTAACTGGTGATATTTCTTAACAATGTAGCACATGCAGCCTAAGCATACATGTGGTTAAATCAAAATGCTACATATATTATTTTGATGACTGATATAACTTAGGATTGTATAAACAACCTGATACAGCTAGTAGAAATCCAAAGCTTCTGCTAAATTAGCTGAGGTATACTGAGCTAGATTTTCCACTGCACAGCTCTAAAAATGGATGGAAGAATCCTCAGACTTTACTTAACCTTCACTCTGCCTTCTCAACATAAAAGGTTTACAGGCCCATCTAACTAGGAGAGATTGGTAATGAATAGGAAGGAAACATTGCTGTGGAGACAAGTAACAAAACAAAAGCAAGATCACTGCAAACTGAGTCTAGTTATCAATACTGATGTTAAATCATACCTGTCATTAAAATGTTAAAGCAGTACTACCGTGGCTTTAGATAAGCAACAGAAATAGTCTTTTTCACCTGTTAAACAATCTATTTCTACTTGCAGCTCCTAAGGTTTACTTGACAACTAGTATCTCAGTACTTTCATCCAAGAACAACACTAATTGAAAGCATGCACTGACCTGTACTCACAGGAGACTTGAACTATATTGAGCTGGACCACATCCAGATGTGCTCCAAGTCGCAGTGCTTCCATCTACGTCTGCTGCACACTTGGGCACCAGCTAACTCCTTTCAGCCTCTTCCCAAATCACAACTCCCACTGCACAAAGCTGAATTCTGAATTCCACAGGCCGTTAACACAGAATCACTTCAACCCCACATAAAAAGTCAACACCTGAAACTAAAATAGCAGTCTTCATCTTCTCCCGTTGTGTGCAGCAGCTCCTTTCCAGGTAGAACTATAATCTGCACAGCTCTACAAGGAGACAGATTACTTTTCAGTTTCCTAAGTAGGCAAAATTCTTTAGTTTTCAGTTTAAGTCAGTCTTCTCATCCAGGAAACTGACTGAGGAAAACACTTAAGCATGCACAGTGTGAAGGAGCAGCTGAGCCTGCTTCTTTCAAACAGCAGTGCAGACTTACTGAAGTTTAACTTCAAGAAGTAGTTTAAAGTAGTTCAACTAAAACAACAACAAAAAGCCACTGGGATAAAGGTTTTTCTTTATCCATGCACACAGTTTTGCTGTGTGCTAGCACCAAATTCAGCCCTTTGATCATCCTTCATATCCATGATATGCAAAGTATCACTTTCTTCCCTCACACTTAGAAAATAGACTATTTTTCTAAATTACAATTGTAATGTAACACCTCACATTAACGTCAAAGCATCTGTTGCTCCATTATGCTATAGAGAATGAAAAAAATATATTCATACTTGCAATTATTATTGGTTGGTATTTGGCACATATATTTAAGTATATTTGAAGGTGTCCACATGTTAAGAAGTACACTTACACCTCATGTACAGGAAAAAGAACATGCTGACAGTAAAACACAAACTAAAAGGCAATAAAACCAAACACTGCAGCATTCCAAATTCTTAACATTTTAACAGAAAATAGAAGAATTCTCCTCTCTTCTTTTATCAAACAAGATTTCCTAAAATGGCTCAAATATCTAGCTTCTTCCAATTCACACAAACCCATTCTAATAAGAATCATAAGAATTTAGAAAGAAATAATCACTAGAAACTATTTTAATGATTGCAAAATTAATCAATATGTGTGTAGTTTAAAACATTAACACAGACCATCATAGAAAAGTCAGGCTAGAGGAGCTCACAGCACTCACCTCTTCAGCTGTTTATAACAAACATCTTTACAGTGCTGCAAAGTTTTCTATACACCAATTTTCCAGCAGTCTCAAAACTTGATAGTGAACTAGAAACTACAAACTTCATTAGAAACATTACAATACTCATGGAGGGTATCCTATCCAATCAGTAAGATGTTAAGAGATTGTTTGTCTGTGTTCTTCCCATTTGTGAATAAATAAGTGATGAACTGCAAACTTTTTGTTGAACTGAGTGGTTCTGAAGTTAAAAAACAAACAAACAAAACACAATCTCCTAAAACCAATCACACAGATTTGGAACAAAGAGTTGGTAGCAGACTTATAAGCTGCAAGATGAGTCAGAAAACAGAACAAGTCCTAAGAGCTGTTTCAAAGTCTTACCTTTCTGTCTAGACTTTTCATGGTTAACAAATCTAGAGTCTTTAGGGAATGGCCTGTAGGTGAAATGATGTAGAGGCATACATGGATGCGAGTATCATGGTAGTTAAATATAGAACGTTTAATTTTCAGTTCTTCTTGGAGATAGGCTTCAAATTGTGCATCTATGTAATCCACTATTGGCTGATAGCTGTAAGAAATAAAATAAAATGAAATAACAAGACATTAGCTATTCCCAAACAAGCTAAGAAAGAAATTAATCTTGTACTGTTGTGCATTTTCATTTTACAATTGAACAGGGTGCTCACGTAGCTGCATGACACAGCAGAAAATTAAGTGCACTGATCCTAATTTCTGAGAGGCTACTCCAAAAATAACTGTACACCTAAAACAGATAAAATACTCTGTAGCTATTGTAAGTGGAGAAAAAGAAAAAAAAGGCTACGTAAATTTACTTTTGCTTATTAGTGATCTTTTCAAGAGATGTTTTATAAACTTTGGCCATGAAGCTGTGCAACCACAGAACACTTAGATTCGAGAAAGACACACAAAACTTCTAGATACAAGAAAGAACATGCAATTACCAGTACCAAGAAATAGGACTTCCAGAATCCTCTGAAGATGAAGTACTGTACATGAGAGAGCTCTTAAACAATAAACAAAAATTGGAAAGGAGGAATGTGAGAGAAGAATGAAAATCTGATTTGCAACATCAGCACAGTTTAAGCAAGCTTCATCCTGCTTAAAACACAACTATAATCTCCTTTCAAAAAGAAAGTGTTGCCAGATGTCCCAGCAGGACCTCACAGTTTTGCTGCCACTAAAATTTACTAGACCAAGTCAAATGCAAACAAAGTTCAAAAGCAATAGTTGTATCCAAAATTAATAAAGGGTTAAAAGGCAGCTTCTTACAATATAATATATCAACATCTCTAGTATCTATATTAATATCTACACACATCACACTCATCCCAGTCTCTAGCATTAGCTGTTTTCCCATGATATCGTAGGACAGTGATCTCATGACAATCTTAATGTGATTCTCTAACCTTCATTTATAATTAACACAATTTAGGCACCCATGTAGCATGAAGGACTACTAGAATTCATTATAATGAAAGAAAAAATCTGCTGAGATACAGTTCAATATTTTAAAATCTTCAGTTCATAACAGCAGAGACAAAACTGACACTGCACTTCTGTATCTTTTGATTGAGCTGACCAACTTAAAGGACTTCAAGAATCCACATGATGTTCCTTCCTGTTTGAAGTCCTTAATATAATCCAATATTTAAAACAAAAACAAAACCAAAAAAAACCTACAACCAACAACCTACAGATCTACTCTCTATAATGTAGTGTACAGCATAACCTTCTTGGTTGTTTAAATAGTCCCCCATGGAACTTATCACCCTGCTCAAAAGAAACTCTACGCACTACTGCACTTCTTATTTACACGTATTTATAAAAGATTTTATTATAAAGAAGGGAGCAGATTTCAGCTGATTTCTCAGTTTCCTAGACAAGAAGGAAAACACTACCTGCTTTGGTACACAGAGAAAACGGTTAACCAAATATTTAGATGACATGTAAGAAAAATATTTACTACAAAGTCCAAAGAAGAATCAAACTGGAATTGAAGAACTTCTGCATGCATTAGCAACAAGGCAACACTTACCTATCTTCTTTGTTTATCTGGTCACCAAATCCCACGGTACTCACAACGGTTAGTTTCAAACGAACGTTGCTTTCATGGAGTTCGTATCTCTGAGCTTTAAGTCTTACATTTGGGTGAAAATGAGTTGACACCAAGTCATCAAAACTGATGTTAAATAGACTGTTTATTAAGGTAGATTTCCCAGATCCAGTTTCCCCTAAAGTTAAACAGAAGGGTTGGGGGAGAAATAAAATACCTGCCAAGCACATCAAGTGCTATCAGAACAACCTGACAAATCCACCAAAAAATATTAAATAATTTCTCCAAACAGTTGTTGCATTCCTTTTTTTTTTTTTTAATATAAGGAGCACTAAATGCCTTCTGTTAAATTTTTATCACATAGACAGGAGACAGTTAATACTTACCTATAATGAGTAATAAGTAGAACTGCAGGCAAATTTACCATTGGATTCAAAAGCTAAGTAACTACCTGTGAAACCACAGGGTTAGACAATTTTTATAAAAAAGCATTTATTTGGGAAGCATAGAAACATGTCTGTGTTATCGCCTTGGATTTTAGAACTTTTTGACCTAAAGCTCTATTGCAGTAAAAACCGTGTAGCCTCATTCACTCAAAAGAATCCAAGAAGCTATCTACAAATCCTAAGTGCATGATGCCCACTTTCAACATTTTTTGTCTTCCTGTTCTTTATAAAAATGCTAAATATAAACCCAAATTACTGATACAAATGAGCAAAGTTGGGGAGAGAGTGGAACTGCACTTCATGCTTAACAAGTCAGTTCCTAAGGAGAGGTGTAGCTTACAACCAAACAGCACCTACCGATACAAAGAATGTTGAAGCAAAAGCCCTGCTTGATGGATTTGTTAACCAGCTGATCAGGTAAAGTATCAAAACCAACATGGCCAGACAAGGGTAAGGATCGAAGGCCATCATTCTGCAATTAAAAAAAAAAAGAAAAAAAAAGAAAAAAGTATGTTATCAAAGCGAGTTGCAAAGCAATTAGCAATGGCAAGAAAGGAACTCTGTTGGTAAGCCAGAATTCATTCCTTAGAATTTACAAGGAACTCAGGAAAGCAACAGTCCAGGAGAAAAAAAGAATCTTTCAGCTCAGCTTTACACTGTAACTTCAGAAAATACTCAGATTTACTCTGCACAGCTATTTGCAGTGTCAAAGTAAAGACCCTTTTTTTTGGGGGGGGGAGGGGAGGAGGAGGTGGATGGGGGAGGAAAGGGGCATGGGGGAACAGAAATGAAATGGACAAGTCCAACTAAAAATGTAAACTAAAGAACACAGAAAAAATATCAAATCACATTTGATTTGCTCTAAGAAATGAAGAAAAGACTATTAAAAACAACTTATGAGACAGATTGCAAAATAGGGACATAATCAGAGGAAGGTATATATTAGCAATCACAATACATTCTGAGTAGCTGGAATTGTATTATTTTATTTTATATAAGTAACTATTTCATTACCTACACATCAGAACCCTAGATAATATATACTACTAGAAATGTCTATAGGAGCACACTGTGCTTTTAATATCCAGAATCCTGCAATCCTGCATCACAACACCAAGGCAATGAGCATACAAAAAAACCCCAAAAAACGAAACATAAGATTATCAGTTTATACAGTTCTGTTTCAAAACATTCCATATCAAAAGTATAAACAGCAACAAGTCCATGCTATTCTGCCTCTTCTCTTTGCAATCCACTTGCCCTTAGTGGCTCCTGGGAATGTGTCTATAGCCAACTGTGGAAATACCTTCATTTAATAGTCCCAAGCACAAAGGAATGCCACCTTTTATAGCAGGTATGCTATACAGCAAGTGTCAGACTGCTTGCAGCTAAAAGGATGCAGACATGGCTTACAGCAGACGGTTCCTCTCCTCTGGTTTTGCTCAGGATTTCTTGTGTGGGACTACAGACTGCGCTCACTGTCAATTTAGACCGATGTACTCAGGCATCTCTGCTTAGACTAATGCAACGAGGAGAAACCACAGCCCTGTGCATCCCGCTCCATGCCCACGGCGCTGTGGTGCAGCCCCTTTCCCTGACCCCCAGCTGCCCTCCCCTGACAGCTCCATGCCGTTCCCTCGGGCCCTGTCGCTGTCACACAGAGCAGAGCTCAGCGCTGCCCCTCCGCTCCCTGTGAGGAGCTGCAGCCGCCATCAGGCCTCCCCTCAGCTCCTCTGCTCTGCGCTGAGCACACACAGGGGCCTCAGCTGCTCTCCACACACCTTGCCTTACAGACCCTTCCCCACCTTTGTAGGGTTTTTTGATTGAAGTCCACTTTAATTTCTGTGGCCAAACCCAACAAAAGCCACAAGCTGGTTGGCCATTTCCAGAAGTCACTAGAAACAAATACTGCATCACCCAGCAGGCACTACAACAGGATTAAATCTGCTTAGCAAGGCAAGAGTGAGAAACCTCCTATTACAGCTGTGCCCACAGCACATGGGAAAGCAGCAAGAGTCCTCACAGCCTGTAACTCCGGAACTTCCATTTTCGGAAGGAAGAAAGTGATTAATCACAACCGAACAATTCAGCACGAAAGTGTATTGTTTTCTGGGAACAGAAATTAAAAACAATCTTTTCTTCCACTGTTACATTAGTTGTTTATCACAAAAACTGATAAAATTTCTGTGAAACAGAGAAAATGGGAAATCATAAATGTGCAAAACAAGGCGCCTTCTCTGTGCTTAGCTTAGAAAGCTATGGCTGTGTTTACAGCTCAACAGTATGGCCGCATCACTCTTTAAAAATTCATCATTTCTTTGTGTTTCTGAGTTTCTCCCAGAGAACTCTACTTACGGATATGTGTGTGCTTCAGTCAGGAAAGAGATATGTCTGCAACAAACATGTATGCAGTTGTCAAGACAATCATTTGAAGTTTGCTATTTTAAAATAGCATATTTCATCTTTCTTCAGTGCACAGAAGTTAATTTAATGTTACAATGTCACAGTTACAAGTGAAAACGAGAACTGTTTTTCTGGAAATGTAAATACACAGAAGTCCACTGCAAGTGCTGTGTCATTTCACACAAAAGCTTGACACCAGAAACGCCCCGGTAAGCTCTAAATGCATCATAAAGGAAAAGGCTACTAGAACGTGAATCGTATTTCCCCCACATGTAATTTAGAACCTTCATCACAAGGTTGCTCTTCTCAGTTCTTTGTGCCAGAGCTAATGACTTGGTAAACCACCAAGCTAACCACCAACCACCACCTCCGCCCAAACCTCACATCTCACCAGCTCTGCATGACCTGACAGTGAGAACGTGCATGGCCACAAAGTACGTAACAGCTGGAATTTCAAGCACAAAGAGTATTTGTTATATCAGTCATGAGAACAGGTTTTAATGTCTTTGCCCTATTGTTCTCATTTTAAAGAGAAAACTGACAGACTGAAGGATGGTCAGAACAAAGTGACTCAGGGTCTATTTACATCTTTCCAAGAAAATGGTCAGAGTTGCCTTGAACATAGAGGAGGAGACTTTTGGTATTGCACATGTGAAAAGAATTACATTAATAGTTGAGGGTGATGAAAAGCTGGAAACTTCAGGGTCTATCTCTAAGTCTGCATACTATTTCAGGGATTTAAACCACCACTAAGCTGTTCAGACAGCCATCCTAAAACTCAACTGACTCTTCAAGAACCAATAACACTGTAGTGAAAGCTTTTAGCTGTTAAACTTCCAAGAAACACGGTGTCGTTCAATTTCAGCTGAAGACTCAGCCATGCTGATTTAGAAGAATATATCCTTGCATGTTGTACTTCTGCTTTCCACATGAAAAACATCATAACATTGAGTCCTACCGTCCCGATCTGGAGACTTGCAACCATCCATGCTCTTATAATAAATACCTTTGTAAATCTGTTAAGTCTGACAAACGTGGCAACATTCATATAGAGAGTAATAAGCTACATTTTCCCTTCCAAAATTTTCCAAGCACATCATGACTAGACAACCTTAGTGGTCTTTTCCAACCTTAATATTCCGTTTGTTTCCTCCAGCACCCCATGCAGCCTCACTGTGTTACTATCTAATCTAAAAGCAGAGACATTAAATTCACAAGCCTGATTGTGAAATATCTGCACTCTTACTACTTTTCTAAGAAAGAATATGTCATTTGGTTGAAAAACAAGTTGTTTCTGTTTCAACTGTTTAGGAAAACGGTGACAACTAAAGCATTACCAAACATAAATCACGCAAAAGCAGTTAAGTTGCTGTACTAGTTAGTCCTTTTGAATCGGCTTCAGCGGCCTGGAGCAGCTAAATCATGTTTGAAGACAGCTCACCACCCAACTTTATTCAGTGAAGTATTCAAGGCCTGCAGTCCAAATGCTACTAGGGCTGGAGTACTCCAGTAAATTCTTCCTGTTTCTCATTTCTTTCTTAGAATTCATAGTCTCATCAAAATAGCAAACAATTTAGGCAGGTTGCGGTGGTTCAAATCACATCTTGCTCCTCCCCTCCAATTTGTTTTTTAAAAGGTTGGTAGCATAACATTCATAGAACCAGCAAAAGCAGTACCCCGAGTACACTGGTTTACAGAAAGTGGTCTAGCCCATTAGAAGCAGTGTGCAAATAAAAATTATTGTCTGAGACAAAAGTAGTATTTTTTTTCTTTCAGAAACGAAGTTCTATTTTAACCCTGCCATGTATTTCAGACTAAAATTGCACAACACTGGGCCATCCCACATCAAAGGCTGCATCTCGGACTTACACAGGTATCCCAGATAAGCCTCCTGCAGAACCAGACTTGCAGTCCAAGCAAACCATTACCTCAGCAGTCTGCTGGCCTGCAGGCTCTGCAAACGTGACTCATTCGGAGTCCCAAGTCTCTCACAACAGCAAACAGCTGAGGGTATTCATTAAACCAAAAAATTAATTCCCCAATACCAAGTGACACTATGGTACAATCAATTACCTCTCTAATGCCATTAAATTTAATCCAATAAATATTAACATTGCTAGTGCCTCAAAACAGACATTCTATTTTTCTACTCTGAAAATTATTTTCCATTTTTGGGTGGTCAAACTGTAAAATGAAGATGCAGCCCTGCATACCGCTGGTGAATCTCTATTCAGATACATGCATGAAGGAGAGACAGAGCAGGTGGGATGAGCAGAGGGAACAGAAAGGGAATCTTGGCGAAGTAACACAGAAGAAAGGCAACAGGGGAGTAAGGTAGGAAAACAAAAATACAAAAAAAAAATCCATGAAGATACAGAGTAAGAAAAAAAATATGCGAAAAATTACAAGGGATTAATACATCGGCCTACTCTGTAAAATGAAAAGAAATACAAGGAGTCAAATATGAAGCAAAATATGCCGAAAACAACTGCATAGGAAATTATTGGCCAAAGGATGATTCAAAGTAAAATCATTTGAGAAATTTTACAAAGAGTGAACAAGTGATTTATTCACCATGTCAGAAACCAACAGCCAACTTTCAGGGGACTGATCCAAAGGATCTTGAGCTCAGAATTCTTACAGCTCTTGCAAATGACCCTTTTCACAGCATTCTGCAGTACCTACAATTTCTTTTTTCTAGTCCACTTCAACACACAAGGCAGCCAACTGCCTTCAACCACTGAGCGCCTCAAATTTCCTTGATATATACATGGGCAAAGCAAGAAGCACACTGCTGTCAGCTGAGGGCATGCAGCTCGCTGTGCTGCTGCTGCAGAGAACTGCTGGATTCTATTTGATGATAATTAGCAGAAAAGAAGCAAAAAAAAAGCAGAAGCATCTTGCTCATTTTCCAGTTGTGGGGAGGTGATTCCACAGGGACTTGCAAATGTCACGAAGGCCTCTCTTTCACAGCAGGTATTTAAGTAACCTGAGAATGTGGCATGCTTTGTACCTGCACCTCCTGCACTGCAGGTAATGAGGAAAACAAAGTAAGGAGCTGAAATCTGCTGCAGCACACTGAGATGCCTGTGATAAGAGAAAATAATCGGCACTGACGCAGCCACCACTTTGCTTCAGTAGACGTGCCCTGAGCTGGCTGCGAGCCCCTGGGGCACTGTGTTTCCTGGACAGCAGCAGTCAGCCGCAGTCCGTGGCCCTTCATGTCCACACCAAGAGCAAGGCCCTGGGTGCGAGGGGCAGCAGCTGGCAGCGGGTGTCTGACTGCAACGTGGATCTTCTACTCCCCTTTAATTAGTCAATGCTGAGCATTGTGCGCTGTTCTACAGCTACAGGAGCTGCCAGAACTTTCCCAGAAGTCAAAATTTCAAAACTTGGAAGCATTGAATGCATGTATCTCAAGACTGTGTGCAGCCTGATTGTGTGGTAAGGTCAGACTGCACTCTGAGAGATTTTGCATTCCTTCTATGAAAGGACTGAGAACAAAACCCTTCCCACAACATACTCAGAAACACTTCAGTGATTTGATTGCACAGCATGTGCCAAGCTAGGAAATCTTATTTGATGTCACTTTGTTACTTGAAAACCCAAGGGTAAAGCACTGTTCCCCGTGACAAACCAATCTCATCCTTCTGCTTTTAGGTCTCTCCTCTGTGAAGCCTTCCACCTCCGTGCTCCTCTCTTTTCTTCCCAGACCTAGTGGGCCCTCCAGTCCCACTCCCAGTGTCTTTGCTGCTTTACTACCTCTCTTCAACCTCAATCTTTTTGTAGTGCTTCTTAAACTTCAGCTCTTAGGTTTTTCTCCTTTCAGTATCTTACCAGCCTCCCACAAAACAGCCCAGAGGAGAGTTACTCCAACTGCAGCAAGGAGGTGTCAGTATCTTGCCTCATGTGACAAGTGACAGAATCACAGAATGGCCCGGGTTGGAAGGGACCTCAAGGACCATGAATCTCCAACCCCCCTGCCACAGGCAGGGCCACCAACCTCCACATTTAACACTAGACCAGGCTGCCCAGGGCCCCATCTAATCTGGCCTGGAACACCTCCAGGGACGGGGCATCCACAACCTCTGCGGGCAGCCTGTTCCAGCACTCACCACTCTCTCTGTAAAGAATTTCCCCCTGACATCTGCATCCCCCTGACAGGATGCAAGAAATCATGTCCCAGGGGTGGTTTAGACTGAATATCAGTGACAGTTTCTTCATGGAGAGGATGGTCAAGCATTGAAACAAGCCACTCGGGGAAAAAGTGGGATCCTCGTTCCCGAAGTATTTAAGAGGTGTGTTGACACAGCACTAAGGAAGAAGGCTTAGTGGTGGGACTCATACTGTTAGGTGATGGTTGGACCTGGTGATCTCAGAGATCTCTCGGTGATTTTATGAGACTCCCAAAGTACAGTGGCTGTCCTCCATTCATAGAATCATAGAACCATTAAGATTGGAAAAGACAACTAAGATCATCATGTCCAATCATCAGCCTATCCCCACCATGCCCAGTAAACATGTCCCTCCGTGCTACATTTCCACATTACTTCAACACTTCCAGGGACAGTGACTCCCAAGCCCCCCGGGCAATCCGTGCCAGTGCCTTATCACATTCTCTGAGAAGAAATGTTTCCTAACGTCCAATCTGAACCTCTCTTGGTGCAACTTGGGGCCATTCCCTCATGTCCTATTGCTGTTACCTGGAAGAAATCGCTGACTCCCACCTCACTACAGCCTCCTTTCAGGTCATTGCATGGAGCAATAAGGTCTCCCCTGAGCTTCCTCTTCTCTAGGCTGAACGATCCCAGCTCCCTCAGCCCTTCTCCCAGGGCAGCCTCCCATACAGCCACATTGCATAACACCGAAGTGGGACAAAGCCTGGAGCCACCCAACCAGGTACTTTGCCTACCGGCATAAAATGCAGATTACTGGCTGTGCAGACAGGGCGGAGGAATTCTCCCTAAAAAACAAACAAACAAAATAACCTCCTCTCACTCTGCCTTACATGCATGCTTCGCATTGCTAAGGTGCGAAGCACAGCAGAGGACTCCATTTCACACTCATACTCTAAATTCCAGAGTTAACACACTGACGGTACTGTGCACTCGAAGCCTAGGAACCCATCGCTTTGCCCTCATACAGAGTAGCATTTCTCTAATATCCAGGATGCAGCGTATTTCTGGAAACTCACAGCACCCTCTGAGACCTTCCACAACATCTGTAACCCCTGGCAGCTTCGGCTGCCCAACTACGAGAACTCCAGTAGGTTTCCAATCGTACCGTACCGTACCGTTCCTCCCCTGGAGGCCGTTGCCCCGCGTTGTCCCGTCCCCTCTCCCGTCGCAGCGGGCAGGCGCTGGCAGCCCCCTCTGCTCCCCGCGGCGAGACTTACCGGCTGCCCCGCGCTGGCCATGGCCCCGGGAGGGACGGAGAGCGGCGAGACAAGACGGAGCGCCGCGACAGAACCCTCCCATCCTCCGCAGCCCCAGCGGGGACCGGGAGGAGTCGTTCGGCGGAGGGGCGGGCGCGGGGGCAGCGCGCACCCAGCGGGCGTTGGGGAAAGCGGTCGGACGCGGGGCCACCTCGCTGAGCCGCCCCGGCCCCTCCCGGCCGGAGGAGGGCGCGCCGGCGCCGCGGCTCTGAACCGGCCGCGCCGCCCGGAGGAGGGGCCCGGGCGGCAACGGCGGCCGCGCCGCACCCTGGGCGGCAGTCAGCGGCAGCGCGATGGGGAAGCGGCGGTGATGGCGGAGCCAGCCGAGCTGGGCCAGGAGACGGTGGTGCGGTTCCTGGCGGAGCGGGGCGGGCGGGCGCGCCACGAGGAGCTGCGGGAGCATTTCCGGGGCTGGCTCAGCCCCCCGGAGCCCGAGCGCCGCGCCGCCGCCCGGCAGCACTTCAAGGAACTGGTCAACGCCGTGGCCACCGTGCGCCAGGAGCCCGACACCGGCGCCAAGTACGTGTGCCTCCGGCGCCGGTACTGCGCCCCAGGAGCCGCCGGCGCCGTGAGCCCCGAGGCGGCGGCGGAGGGCAGCGCGGTGCGGCCGAGCCCACCGCCCTCCCCGCGGGCGGGCGCTGAGCGGGAGGCGGCGGCGCGCGGAGATGCCGGTGGCCGCGCGGAGCCCGAGGGGCGGCGGGGTGAGGCGCCCCTGCCGAGCCCGGCGGCGGGCGGAGGGCAGCGGAAGGGCTCCCGGCGAGGACCGGCGCCCGGCCGCGGCGGCGGCGGCGAGGAGGCGGCAGTAACGGCGGAGGAGGCAGCGGAGGGGTCCGGCGGGGCGGCGGGCGGCCGCAGGAGCCTGAGGGAGACGGCGCGGGGCGGCTCGCCGCAGCTGAAGCGCGGCGTCCCGCCCGGAGGGGGTCGCGGACGCAGCGGTGGCGGCGACTCGGACAGCGCCTCGGTGGCCTCGTCCTCCGCCGAGGAGGAGGGCAGCACGACGGGCTCGGTGGCTTTGGACCCGCTGGAGCACGCGTGGATGCTGTCGGCTTCGGACGGGCGGTGGGAGACGCTGGAGGGGCTGCTGAGCTGCGAGCCGGCGCTGTTCTGTAAGAAGGACTTCATCACCGGCTTCACGGCGCTGCATTGGGCCGCCAAGCATGGGCGCCAGGAGCTGCTGGCCACCCTGGTCAACTTTGCCCAGCGGCACCAGCTGCCTGTGGACATCAATGCGCGCACCAGCGGCGGGCACACGGCGCTGCACATCGCCGCCATGCACGGCCACACCGAGGTGGTGAAGCTGCTGGTGGGCGCCTACGATGCCGATGTGGACATCCGCGACTACAGCGGGCGTAAGGCTGCCCAGTATCTGCACCAGGGCACTTCGGGGGACATGCGGAGCCTGGTGGGAGCCCTGGATGAGGAGGAGGAAGAAGAGGAAGGGGCCACCAGCAACGGGAGTGTGCGCTGGAGGCTCTCCAAGGTGTTGCCCTCCAACCTCATGAGCTACCGCCTTTCCCACCACCATCACCACCATCACAGCACTGGGGAGGAAAACGGGGGTGCCGATGGGGCAGCGGTGCCAGGCAAGGGCAAGGAGATGGCCAGGAAAGCCTCAGGCAGCGGGCGGATGAAGCCTCGGCTTAATAAGATCCGCTTCAGGACTCAGATCATCCACAACACGCCCTCCTTTCGTGGTGACACTGAAGAGGATGAGCATGAGGAGAAATCCCTGAAGACATCGTTCAAGCTCAGGCCAAAGTCCAACATCTTTGGGTAGGGTCAAGGGGGAGGTGGGTGCCTGGACCAGAGTGCCCCAGGTTGTAGGTTGAAGCAGGTGCTCGTCTGAACTCGTGTTCTTGGGGGAGGTGGGTCCCAGAGCCTTGCTGGAATCTGCAGTTGGGTTTCTGGCAGCTGCCGAAGAGGTGGTGCCTTGGCTGGGCCCTTGCTGGGACAAGGGGCAGTGGGTGAGCTGAGAAACGCTGGGATGCTTCTGGGTCAGAAACGTGTTCATAAACCCCCTAGGATTAGCGAGTTGAGCGAGGGAAAGGAAAATGCAGATGTTCTACTCTTGTATTATAAACCCGTACTATAAATTGCTCATAACTTGCTATGTAAGAGCACCACCTCAGTAATATGCAGGTGTATTTTAAGTTTCTTGTTTAACAGCAATACCACCTGGCACGGTGTGGAGTTGGTACCCAAAATGAGATCATATGTAACAGTTTCCTGTCAGAATCTAAATTTCAGTCCAGCAAAGACTTGAGTCTGTGTTGACTTTATGCATTGAAAATTGCCGGATTTGATGTTGCAAATAATAAAAAAAAAGCATTGCACTGCAAACAATGAACAAAGTTAGCCGTGTGCTGAAGTCTCTGCTGTCTGAGGTACTACTGATCTTGCTTGTCACTGTTGGGATACTGATACAGTATAAGTGAAGAGTCTTTTATATATTTGGTATCTTATTTTGTCTTAGGCAAAGCAGTTTTATGTTAATCACTGTGAATTCTCAAGTGCCAGACCTAGTACAGTTCTGTTTATTAAGTCTGGTCAAGTCTTGTTACTGTTGTTTGTGTAACTCACTGCATTCGAAAACAGAAAATTGTGTTGAATGTGTTACTTGTGAAAGTCACTCTGCTCTAGAAAAGAGCACAGACACCATTGCATGCAATTTTCACGTGGTCCTGTAATGTAGAAGGTACAGATCTGTGTTTGCTAAAAACTCAGGTGCCAATCCCTTCAACTTACTTTGTGAATAGGAGGAGGAGAAAAGGAGCAGGGGAGGTACAAAGTGAATAACCAGAACTCTGAAGTTCTGTTCCTCTCAGTAAAACCAGTGTGATGAGTGATGGCAATGGTGTTTGAGTTCTTTTAAACTTGTATTTCCGGAGAAATAATAACCAAGGCTTTGAACATGCTATCTGTCTGCTAAAGCTTTCTGAGACCTTGAATCTTGTTTCTCTGCTTTAGTGGTAGCAATTCCAGTGAAATCTAGGAGGCTCTCATTGAGAATGAGCTGTCCCTGGATCCTGAATGCTGCTCAAGGTGGAAGTTCAGCTGTGCTTAGATATTAAGGTACTGCCAGTCTCAATGCAACGTTTGTCAGAGTGCGTTTCAAGTTGGCTTCCTCAGAATGTATGTGCCTGCCCATCAGGTAGCTTTAACAGAAAGTGCTTAGACTTCAACACAGTAAATTCCAAACCTGAGACACTGATGAAGTATGTTCCATAGCTGCTAGAACACTTCATGGGGAAACTGCTGCTGGGAGTGGTGCACTTTCAAGGTAACAGCTGTCTGTGGCTGTTGCTGGTGGCTTACGCTTTTAGTGACAGAGGAAGGGAGTGGCAGCGATTTATCTGTTTCAGACTTCCCATGCAGATAAATTACCAGTATCTGCACTTTGTGTCAAAACCTAATGAAAGTCAGTGTTTGCATAAGCATGCAGGCGACATTTAAGTATTTCTGGGAGTAGCTACATTGAAAATAACTGAAACTCTGTATAGGTGCTGGTCATTAATTTCACGCAGAAAGGCTAGAAATTATACAGAGCTTCTGCTTTAATTTATAATTTATAGCTATAATATAGATTTCATGTGCCTTCTTTTTGGGTTGGTTGCTACAAATACAGTGGATATAATCAGTTTTGCAAAGCACTTTGTCTTTACATCTGAACAGGACCAGGAATTTTTCTTCAGCCTTTCCTTTTTAGGCTCATACAACAATTGAGTGTCTGAAAAAAATCATACACATAATTCTGCAAAGTTCGTTTGCACCAGAGGAGAGAATTAAATGCTGAAGTCCTAAACTCCCTTCATTACGGAAGGTAAATAGCTTTTTAGGCTTCTGCAAAAAGGTCTCCAATTGGACATTTGCAACATGAACTTTCTACAACATGGCAGTTCTGAATTGAGTATGTTCCAAGCAACTATCTACTTCCCAGTCTAATTAAAGTAACTTTCTGCTTACCATTTCTTCAGAGGATCTGTTGAGTGAAGTGTTTTTCTTTTCACATGTGAATAGCAAATAATTGCACAAACATATTGAGTCCTAGCTGTTGGGGTTTGAGGAAATTATTTGTGAGCTTTGATGCTTTGGGATTTGGAATACAGCATAGTTTGGGTTTTAAAAGACTAACTGGAACATAATTTTACCTTGTGTAATACAGTAGAACTTGGTAATTACTAAGGGAACTTGGAAAATGTTCCCTTATGCATCATTCTCACTCACTGTTTGAAGTATCTAAGTGAAAGCTTTTGCCAACTCATATGGTGTAACTGACTGTTAGCTCACGAGACTTCATGATAATGGTCCAAAGTCTTTCTCAAGGTGGAGTGCCATTGCAGCAATTTCAAACCCTAAAAAATTGGTACTGTTGGTGTTAGAGATATATTGACAAATGGCTGGATAACCACTAGTGTCTGTTTGCTCTGCAGGACTAAAGCACTTTGATTTCACATTATGACTTGTCACATTCCACACGGTTACTTTTTATAACATGAGCTGAAACTTATGTTTTGTTTGGAGATAGGAAAGGCTTGATGCCCTGTTCCAGGATATCTACAATCTAAAGGTACTCTTGAGTCAAATATTTTTGGATACATTGCCTAGAAATATGTGAATTTGAAATAAAGTTGTATGGTACAGAAAACTGGAGCACTTACTGGTGTCTTTTTAATAGTACACTGGAATGTCCTGTGTTTATTTACTTCCTGTGACAGTGTGCAAGGCAGCGAGACTGCGATGTGAACATTGGATATCTTTTATTGTATCTTATGCTTGTGATATTCTAGAGGCCTGGAAGCCTGTCACTTTTTTATTAATACTGCTTTTTATGGGTGTCTTTCTCAATGGTTAGGAGTTTAAAATCTGCAAGTTTTTGTTTTACTGAAATGAAAACAGCCCATGAATTGTTAAGGCTTCAATCTACTCATGCATGCTACATACTCAGGTACTGCTTTGCATACTGGATGGTAAACCTGCTTTATGGTTGGGCTAGATGATCCCACTGGTCTTTTCCAACCTTAATGATTGTATCCTTGTTTTAGATTTTCCTTTATTGTGAAGATTCTGACATTGTCTTGCATAACAGAAGAATAAGACGCTTTAAAAATATGGTGGAGTTGTTTACTAGACAGTAACTTTTTTCCTTAGCAGTTCCTCTCCAAAAGCTCGTGTCAAAGCAAATGAAGACACAACAAGGTTTTTGTAGAGAAGTGCATCTAAATAAGGGCCTGGGAGAGCGGTGGTGCTTGACTTAAAATAGCACACTGACCTTATTTCTATGCCACTAAAAATCTCTGAGAAGATTTAATGCTAGTTTTTGCCACTATGTAAAGGTCAATACCTAATTAAAAAAGGTTTAGGATTAAGGCTTTTTGTAACATGTCTTAACTACAAGCAGAAGCTTCTCTGAAGGGAAATTTCACTGCATTGCCTTGCTAGACTGTCATATTTTGGTGTACCTTGATATATTTTTAAGTTGCTGCCTGACTAAAACTTACGTGAAATCTATTTAGTTACATGCTGCCAGTAACTCCTTTGAGAGCCATCCAAATTTATGGTTAAACTGAAAAAAGGCTCAGCTTGATGCTGCTTGATGAGGATGCATGCAGCTCCAAACCAAGCAGCCCCCAGTTGGTGGTTTGGGAACAGAAGTGAGAGGAGGAAGAAGGGGAAGCGTTCTTGGGGACGTGGGGAAGCAGCTGAGGTTACACGGGGAGAGCAAGGACGTGAGCTTTGCTGATCATGCAGTGGCTTGCCCAGTTGCTCAGAAACCCATCTGAACACCTACCCCTTCTGCTACAGAGTAATGCCTGGGAGAGATGACCCGCTGAGAGCTCAAATGTAAACTCGTGTCTGACTTCAAGTATTTCAGTCCCTCCTCTCAGTAGCATTTTCTAGTGTAGCTAATACAGTTTGCAAGAAATACAAACAACTCCTCTGTGTTGAGTGTAGCTCCAGCTGTTGCAGGAGAGTCCCTGTGCATCAGATTGATCCCACTTAACTTGAGGGGAAAAAGCCCTTCAGCATTGCGTTGTTAAACTACTTTTCCATTAACAAGAAACAAAGGGTAAGGGGACTGCACTCCTGATTTGCTGTGCCTTGAGTGGCCAAAGCTATAGGGAATGCATGTGAGCCTGAAGACATTACACTTCAGGGACTTGATCCTGAAAAAAAAGTTTGGTCATGCATTTTTTTATTTAGTTGGTGGGGATTTATTATTTTTGTTTTATTTTTTATTTTTTGCTCATGTTGAGGGGGAAAATAAGTATGTACTGCCATTGTCTTTTCAGGTCCCTAGCTCAGTGTTAAGGAGGAATAGGCCTCAGATTAACATTAGAATTTGGGAGAGCTACTGGCTGTTCAGGTGGGGTTAAATGACCATCTGGGGGAAAATGGAACATGATTCTGAATTTTGCTACACTGAAGCATCTTGTCTTCTTGTTTTGCAACTGTTCCAGAGTTTAGCTTGTATCATTTTTCAGTTCAGCCAAACTCAGTGCTGATAGGTTCTAATTATGCACGTTGCTGGAAAAAAAACTGAGCCAAGCCACCATGGTTGGTTGATTGGTTTGTGATACAACTGCATTATGGGGGAGGTATTCCATCTTTTGTGGTAGAAGAAATCCTGTTCTGAGATTTTTCCAAGGAGTTACACTGTTAACACCATGCATAAAAGTTGCCTTAGAAGGAAGTAACATTTGGGTCAAGGTGTAACTGCATTCTGTGTCCTTTCAAATGGATTGTATAGAATGAATCACTGTGGTTTACATGCATCTGCCCTTCAGTATCAGTAGCTGTAAAGCATCTCCTCCCGTTGTTTGGAGGAACCATGAAAAGAAGGTAGGGAGTCACATGAATCTATTTTAGCATCCACTTATTTCACTACCAGGTATTTTGCCAACCTGTGACAGGCACGTCAAGAGACAAGAGAGCTAGTCAACAGAGCTGTGTCCCTGCATGTATCTGCATCGCTGCCAGTGAATCAGTGAAGCTGTTCCTGCCTGTCTAAACAAAGCAGCCTGTAGCATGCACACTTACAATTCTTGTCCTTGAGAAGTGAGTTTGGGAATTTCCTCAGTATTTTTCCCCTGAAGCTAGAGGCCTTTCAATTTTTCTAGTCGGTTCTCAGGCTCCTGAGTGGTTCCTTGGGGTGACTGAGGGAATGGTGATGGAATGGCTATGACTGATGGGAATCTCTTTTTGAAGCTGAGGGGTGGGTGGGTGTCTGTTCTTGGGGAGTGTTTTTTGTTGTTTCTGTTTGGGGTTATGGGTTTGTTTTTTGCTGTTCTGTTTTTTTGTTTGTTTGTTTGTTTGTGTTTGTTTTTGTTTTCTTTTAGGAAAGAAATAAAGGATGCCTGCAGTATTTGTTGAGGCACAGGAATTGCTTGGGAGAGTTCATACTGAGGAGTTGCTGTCTGTTATTACTTTTAATGCAGAAGAAAAAATGCGTTATGCAGGCTTATAGAGCTGTTCTCTGAAAATAAACTTGCATGGAATAATAAAGCCTCATAATACCAAAACAACAACAACAACAACAACAAAAACATTGGTAACCCTTGAAAAAATAGCAGCACTTATTTTTGCTATTTCTTTTCCTTGTAGCCTATCGCATACAATCCTACCCTAGATATATCGAATGGAAGTAACTCTGTTAACTTGGGAGTGTGTGGCTGGGTCCTGCTGGTCCAACAGCCTCCCACAAGAGAGCTGTTAGCTGCCAGCCTCGCCCTTGTCTTCTGCCTTCCCTTTCTATCACAGATGGGCTGGGTGGAACAGACTGCAGTACCAGAACTGCCACTCCACTCAGCCTGCAGCTGCACAGCGTGGGTTGTAGCAGTGGTGACGTTCAAGCCCTTTGAAACTGCTCAAAGTACTCCCCTTGAAGGAGATGTAGCATTTACATAGGTATTACACTTTTGTATGTCAATGGCATGAACCAACTATTGATGAAATGAGAGTGCTAAGAAGGCTTTCATGTGTAAGTGGTGCTAAGCACTTTGTAAAGCTTATATTGACGCTTTGGGTATGTTGTCACTCTTTAGCTGCTGATAGAATCAGTTGGATCAACACAATTATCATATCTGTTCTTTGCACAATTTGTTGAGACTGCCTTTTCAATGCATGAGAGCTAGTTGCACGGCGGGTGCTGGCTTGCAGTACTGTATTCCAAGAGGTGTATTTTTTAAGGGCTCACTGACAGTTGTCTGCTAGGATGTGCTAGGCTTTTCTTCTTTAACCCAGAATATTCTCACCTAAAGTTTGCTTCATGTTCCCACGGCAATCTGACAAGATTTCCACTGCCTATACGCTTGGCTATAAAGGACTATTATAATTTATGATGGGTCCTACGTGGGAGTTGTACATAGCCTGAGCACCCACTTCATCCTCCCCTGCAGATGAGTCCCTTTGGATAGCTGCCTAGATGAATCCACATTTTGGAAAGGTTTGCCTCATCTGCTGTTAACAATAGAAGACTGTAACTTTAAAGATGACTAATCTTTTTGAAAGTTTGCTTCCCTACACACCCTTCCAACTGAACATATGAGGTAAAGAGGAAGAAAGAAAGAAAGAAAAAAAAAGAGTAATGCCTTTGAAACTTGCCAGCACACACAGTGACTAAGCAGCACAGGGCAACAGCTTCTTCTTTTGAACTTTTTAGTGTTCCTGTTTTCATAATACTGTTCTTCAGGGGTCCTTTTTCCCATGCCTGGCTTAAATCCCACTCATCCTTACAGAAAGCACCCATGACTTGAGTGGGTCAGTAACGAAGAGCTGTTTACTCAGAAAATATTAGTGTTACATTTTTTTGAAGTATATCACTTTATTGGTTAAAACAAGTGACAGGAGAACTTTGGAGATGGGATTTGATTTTTTTATATTATTTTCCTAAGTGGTCTTTTTAGAATGGAATTTTTACCATAAGCTATGGAGTTGCTGATACAAGCAGGACTGTTTATAGTCCTTTATGGCCTTGTGAACTTTTCATCATCTTTCCTGATTTGAGGTTGAGTGAAACAACGTGGAAGTGACACTGAGGGAATGGAATGTAATTGATTGGGAGCAGAGGAAATGTACTAGGTTGTCAAAGCTTCTGTTGATAACACCACTACTGCAGTTTGCAGGTTGGTATTGCCAAATCACAGTTGGGATCTCATAATACCAGGTGCTGTCCAAACACAGAAAAGATGCAGCTCCTGTCCCTAGAATCTCTGTAGCCAACTCAAACAGTGGCAGCCAAGCAGGGGTCAAATATCAGTATGTACACACAAAAAACAAAAGGCTACTTTTGCCTAAATGTTTTGCTGCTTTTCCTCTTGCACTTCACAGTGACTCTGAATGCTCCACATTAACTGTGTTGTTATCATTAATAGTGCGTATGTTTGTGTCTGATGGGGATTTTGTGGTAACTCTTCATAATTGCTTGGGTCATCTGCCTCATTATTACTTATGATTGGATTGATTTACCTGTCTTTTCCATTTTTAGTTTTTATTTTGGTGCTGCATCTCATGGCCAGCGTGGAACTGGGACTGGCCTTGAAAGTGTTTCAAAGTTAATGTGGAGGAAAGGGTACTGACAGTTTTGAGAAAGAGAGAACACTGTATTTCAGGCCAGTTAGAAGGTCTCAGGAAGCACTGAAAAGTTTCCAACCGATTGTCTACCTGCAGGAACAGAAATGAAGTCATGGAGATCAACTCACTGTTTATACTCTCCAAGAATTTCCTGTTTCATGGAGATCCCATAGTTGCTATGAGATCTTCTTAAACATCCTTTGACAAGCCAGAAGAGGAAAGGAGGAGATGCTGAGAGGCAGCAGCACTGCAATAAGAAATGAGCAGGTGGCTGTATGCCATACCCAACAGTGCCACTGCTGTGGGACAGAAAGAAGCTTTTGGTTAGCTGATGTTGGTCCACTGTATTTTTCCTCATCTATTTGCTCTGCACTCTCCTAGAGCAGTTGTGATGGCCACAGGATGGGAATGTTGGACATTTTTATTTTTCTTTTACTTAGTTTTAATTACTGTTTACATTTAGTCTAATTTTATAGCAGAATTTTAACTATATACCTGTTAACCTTGCTGCTCCCCATGATCTGTTTTTTGATATATGGAACGTGAAGAAGAAAAGTGGCAATTGTCATAGGATTCTCAGGTTCCTTTGTTTCATTCTAACAGCAGCATTCCCTATCTATAAAGTATCTCTAGATTCTCTGCAGACACTACTACATTGCTTACAATTCACACATAATAAGAAGTACTGCAGTAAAAAATACCCAACTAAATATTATAATCCTGAGGAAATAAGAGTCATGCAAATGCTGCATGAGTTGACCAAGTTAACACCTCTGACTAGGGTAGGAAATGTACTGTACCTGAAAAGGAACCAAGACGTTAACCAAATTCTCATTAAATATTCCATCCTACAATCTTAAATATGGAATTCATATAGGATTCAAATATTTGCTAACTTCAGACTTTTTGACTAGCATCTTTAAATAGACACAGTTTCTTCACTCCCATGAATAACTTTGCATTTTCTGCACTTGTCTCGTTTTTATTTTCCTCTACTCTGTGGCTTGCAGTGACAACATATGAATGAATGAGTGGGTGACATTAAATGTCACTGTTCATTCTAACCAGTATTGATGTAAAAGGTCTATTTGTGTTTGCTGGCTAAATCCTGAGTTTAACAGAAGGCACTTATTAGTTCTGTTGTTAGAATAATTGTTTCTTTAATGACACAGTGATGATGTATCTGATTGTGCACAGAAGCAGAAAAGACAGCTGATGGAACTACAGTGCAAATTACAAATTGCAGTCTCACAGGAAGATAATGGTAAAATTTTAGGGTGTTTTTTTGTTGTTTTTTTTTTTTTTTTCTCCTGAAAATTGCCCTGTATTACTCTAATTCATGTACTTAACTCTGGGTGTGAAGTAGAAGCAATGATTAACTAGAACTTCCTTATGATTAACCTTAGCCATGCTTCCTTCATATCAAGCAGAGGAATACATTTGCTGCTGGCATATGTTTGCTAACTCATGTTATTAGCAGCAGCACTGCCATCTTGACTGAGCAGGATTTACACTAGTAATACAGTCATTAAGGAGTTAAATACCTGTATCAGTTACTCTTCTAAATCTCTTTATAGTCAAAGGAGGGAACAGGGACTTTTTGAGAACAAGTAATTTTAACCCAACATAAATTTTTCAGGTAATTACTCAGGAGAGCATCATTTGCACAGCATGAATTACGTTATTGCAAATTTGATATGACAAGGAGAAATGATTTCAAACTAAAAGAGGGGAGATTTGGACTGGATATAAGGAAGAAGTTTTTACAATCAGGGTAATGAGGCACAGGTTGCCTGGAGAGGTAGTGGATGCCCATCCCTGGAAACACTCAAGGTCAGACTGGACATGGCTCTGAGCAACCTGATATAGCTGTAGGTGTCCCTGTTCATTGCAGGAGAGTTGGACCAGATGGCTTTTAGGAGTCCTTTCCAACTCAAATCATTCTAGATTCTATAAAATTATGGCATAGCAGATAAGTTGCTAGTCCACAGACTAAAGGATAACTTCAAGAACGTATTAAATCCAATTTTTATTTCTTGCATTATATAGTTTGCAAATTCAGCTAGACATAACTTCAAAAGAGCCATATTAATTTACAAGAACTGTACCTCTGTTAATAACATGCTGCCTCTCCATGGACTGCTGCAGAATACTCCATGCCTCGAGGCTTAAGAACTGCTGTCAAAGAATTGAAAGTGCCTTACTTGCTTTGGAAACACTGAATTACTCAAAAAGAAAGTTGTTTGGGGATCTCGTCCATCAGCAAAGCTCTGAAGTGGCAAAACAGCATCCAGCTGTCGTTGTATGTGGAGTTTTTGGCTGACTGACACTGTGGTTTGATGCTGCACCAATGCAGGCCCTCCTGGGTTTCCACAGGACAAACAATGCTTGCCCTTGCCCAACCCCATCCTACTCCCAAGTGTACCCATAGCCTTTTACACAGACCAATGGTGCTGGGTGAACCCTTTGGCCTGCCAACATGGCTGAAAACCAGTCCTCCCTTGCATCTGAAGTAAATTAAGGTCAGAGAGAGACTTTGGGGCTTGGGCAGCTCAGATCCAGCTTCACCTCAGGGCCAAGAGCAGCCTGGCAAGGAGGTTATGAAAGCACCTTTGGACTTGAACAGTGGGAGACAGATCCCAAAAGCCACAGGGGATGTGGTTCTTTCCTGTGCTCTCCAAAGTAGACTGTGAAGATCATGTGAAGATATGAAGTCTTTTTTTTATGGGGAAGGCAGGACAATGGATTCTGTATGGCTAAATAGAAGTAATTCTCTGTTTCCAATTCTGCAGTTGTTCTCATCTGAACTCTTTTCAGATCTATTTGTCTCTTCTCTTAGGAACTCTGTGGAAGTGGTTCTTCACCACACTTCATACACAGTGGTGTAATCCGTTAGGTACTGTACAAACAGGCACTTGTGTTCACTGTGGGGAGCTGCTGGGGCAGGGGATGTGGTTTTTTGCAGTGCTTGGCCCACTGATACATCTAGCACAGCAGGGTGGTCATCTGTCTCATAAACAATACAACAGCTGTCAGTGGAAAAGATGGAGAAAAGGTGAGAAACTGAAAAGATGACTCTGCAGAAAGCTGACATCTTCACAGTTTTCAGTCCCAGTGTCGTGTCAAGCTCTGGTTCTTCCAAAGAGCTGGAACCTGAAGCCAACCATCCATCCATCAAGCTAACCACTGCACATGCAAGGTTTGAAAGAAAGGAAGGAAAGCAGTGAAAACTGGAGATGAACTAACCGCACTGTAACCAAATATTTGTGGTTTTGACAGAGAAAAAAAATGAAACCAGAAGCAGTCTGAAATTTAAAGGAGCAATAAAAGAAATAAGTAAAGGTATTAAAAACACCCTTCTGAATTGTTTGGAGAGGCACTTGCACAGTTAGCTCCTTCTTCCAGAATATGAATAATAACAATAATCTTCAGTCAGAGCGCTTTATCCTGCCAAGGTTTCAACATCGCTGTAGCCCCCCTGAACACTGGTTTGAGCTTAAGAACTCAACTTCTGTTTAAAAAAGGGAAAAAAAAAAATCACCATGGAAAGCATTCCATTCTTGAGCAATTTCTTATGTGCAACAGTTTGTCTCTAATTCTTTTCTAATTAATTTGGTATTTATGAAGAATCAGAGCTGGAGCTAGTCCTGTTCAAGAAGACTGTCATCTGCAATTAGTTACAGTAAAATGTTCTAAGGGAAACATGGGAATTTCCTCATACTATTAATGAAAAGGGACTAAATCTTTCCTCTTCTAGAAGTCCCACATAAGTCTTTTCTACAGAATCTGGATTTCTATATACATTTGCATGTTTAAGCTGGTTGCAAGCCTTCCTTAGACTCCAGAAAGTCCCTTCCCATGAAATCTCAGATCTTTGGTTACATCATTGTTCAGCAGCAGTCAGTGTTCAGACAGCACAGCAGCACGAAGGACAGGAACTGCAGCAGGCGTTGCTGTGCTCCAAAATACAGGCTGTGTACTGACACAAACTCAAAAAGAGCAACATTTATGCAGAAATAATGATATGGCAGAAATGACCTGTGCCAACAGTTGCTTCTTAATGAGATTTTCAACTGTCTTTATGTTATTTCTCTGGCTTTTTGAGTTTCCATGAAAGGGACAAAGCATGCATACTTGACACGGGTTTGATGACATAAGGAGAAGCAGTGTCTCCATAGATTCATAGGACATGGGAGGGGAGAAAAAAGCAAACCAGAGGTGAGTAATTCTCAGTCCAAAGGTTCAGCTTTTTCTGACGTTGTTTATAGTATGCCTGCCAACTCAGCACCTACACTTCTAGCTGTAAGGGGCACATAACTGTGCCTCCAACAAACTGCTTTTCCCTCTAAACTCAGAAGTTCTACATGGAGAGAAAAAAGCAATGCAGCACTATGAATCCTGCAGAAAGTATCAACCTTTATAACCTCTGAGCTGCGCAATTACAGTACATCAGCTCCCAGGTGCTGGGCCGTGACTGCCCTCATGCTCCTGGCCACTGGTGGGTAAATGCTGGTCCTCCACCAGCCCTCACACCAGGTGGGACCCTCCAGCTCTTCCAAGAATTGATTCTAGTGCTTATCTGGAAGAATGACAGAGCCAGCTGAAACTGCCCTGCTGACTGAAGAGTAACCCTGACATAGAAAAAGACGGCCAGCTCCTGCCCAGTTAGAATTTCTTCACCATTTGTAGTTCAAGAGCAGGGGCACAGTTGTGAGGCCTCAAGCAGAGCTGGAGTGGTTAGACTTGGATTAAAGGAGAACGGCTTTCTGCCCCTTCTGATGATGGTAAACCACTGGTGATCCTCAGATGTACTGTCTATGTTTGCAACTAGTTTTGGTGGATCCTAAGCACTGGGTAATGTAGTTCAGTCTAAACCTCCTTTACTGTCATTCCCAGCTAAAGGCGGTCAGCTTTATGGCTTCCAGACTTTCTCTAAAGCCAGAATTCACACAGGCATATTTTGCAAGTGCAATTTCTGTACCTAAAATTTACATATTACTTATGCTAAAGCATTTTCTAGCTAGCCCAGCCTCTCCTGCCTTGGCCTTCTGCTGCCCAATTCAAGTGAAGCACCATCACACTGGGTGACATGGTTAGTGGGCATGGTGGTGATGAGCTGATGGTTGGACTAGATGATCTTGGTGACCTTTTCCAACCTTGACAATTCTATGATTACCTTTCACGAGTTCTTCCAGTGCAATACCCAGCAAATGGCAATGCATGGAAGAATAACCTGATGAAGAAAGGATTGTGTGACTGAACGCGGCAATGAAGTGGCAGGGTTAGACTGTTATGTGCTCAGAGAGCAATAAGCACAAGGAGACCAGCCAAATCAGAACAGAATGAAGACATCCTAACCACTTAAATGCGGTTACTCGTAAATGACAATGGAGCTGTGCTAGCCAGAACCTGCTGTACCAGACCATTTTTGCTCAGTGTGAGCCTCCTTGGTGGTGATTGCCACCAGACGGATTTCTGTGCTTAATATCTGTGCTTTAAATCTATTGTTTCTTTCCTTTGTCTTATGCCAAAATAGATTATTTTTTAATCTACAGAGTACATAGTATATCTGGAGAGCAAGCAAACACCAGCAGTCATATGCCCTTCCAAACAATGACACGCTGCCAAAATACTTGGATTAGAATTCTTCTACTGAATTATGTATGGGTTTGAGGCTTTATTCGTGCCTTTGTAACACACACACTTTTATGGTCACACCTTCCATCATACTTATATAAAGATGGCTTTGCAAAGAGGCTGTTCTTTCCAGAAATAACTATTTCCCCATTAAGATGGTTATCTCAGTACTCGTTCATAGGCAAATAATATTTCAGAGCTGAGCTATCCTGCCCATGACAGTAAGAATCTCTTATATACGTGGCAGAAATTTCTTGTGCCTTTTCTGTACTAGCAGGAGCAAATAGTTGTTTGATAGCGGTCTTTCAAGGACAGCAAGTTCCCTTCCAATTCAAATGATTCTATGATTCTAGGATTCAGAAATGACTTTCAGGAAGATCAAATACCAAAGAAGCAGAAGCAGTTTGCCCTGAATCAAGGTTTCACCTCAGGTGCCACTAACAAGCAGGAAGAGATCTCAAAAATTCCTTGATCTAATGGCTGTTCCTTAAATCCACAGATATGGGAATGCTAAATGGATTATACCATCAATACGAATTTCAGCTTCTTTTATTATCCGTACAGAGATCTCTCCCTCAGCAGATTGAAGCCATTTCAGAACAAGAGGTTTTGATTTTCTCCCACGAGCTCTAGACTTCCCCATCTGCTCACAGTGCAAGCTGGGAGCCCCAGGCACATTTATTTGCTCTGCGAGTCCTGACAGCAAACCAGTGCTGGGGCCCCAGGGACCTTCACTGGAGGAGATGGCAGCAGAACCTGCAAGTGCTGTCTCCTCATGGCTATTTGCATTCTCCTCCTGCTCTCTCTCTTCTTCTCACCTGGAAAGCAACTTAAGTTACATGGACAGATGCAGGAATTATGTCTTGGAGGTCCTTCTTTTACTGGCACAAGAAGCTTCAGTAACGTCACAATGCTGGGTTTTAATTGTTTGGTCAGAAAAAAAACTAAAATGCTTTTTGGGGAAAAAAAAATCTTTTGTTTCAGTTCTGGTTTCCTTTCAGAACGAAATGCATCTCTTTTCAGCTTTCTCTTTCAATGTTTCCTTCAAGTTCACTTCCTACTAAATGAAATATGAAAGAAAACGCTCAAAGCTGGTGCATTTTAGGTCAAACCAAGTAATTCATTTATCCTCAAATTCTTTTTCTCAAGCCTTTTGATTTCACCATCTGTTTTGGAAATGTTTCTCTTTCAATGCAAGTCAAAATATTTCTTTCTTTCTGCTTTTTCTGAACTCTCTCTGATTCAGGATGTCCACTATCCGTGCTGTCCTACTTCCAGATGAATAACCGAGACCTGCTTGCAGAGAAGACTTTTCAACACTGATAATTTAACACAGAGATTCTTAACTTTCTGATGAAAGAAATGGAAATATTTGTGATCCTTCATTTCAAGCATGAGCCAAATGCCAGCAGGCAGAAGATACTGCTTGTGATGAGTTGTAGCAAAAGGATGGTGCCAGCATGTTGTATAAAGCTGAGCCAGAAAATAAAAGGACGCGAGAGGAGATGAAACGTCTTTAGAAATACATTAACTTCAGATCTGGCTTGAAAGCATTTTCACTCCCAGCTGAGGAGTGCTTAGAGTTTGTTGTCCTGAAATCCTCAGGAACAAAATTTTAAGCAAAGTCAAGGCACTCCATGTGGATTTCAGGTTTTGCTTATTTAAAGCTTTCAGTTGTTGTCACTGCAGGCCTGACAATCTATGGGAAACTCCTGTATCTGTTCAAAGAATCTGCTCATGGGGGGCAACACTGATAGCTTCCTCACGTGGGGGCCCTTTGGACGTGGGTATGTGGCAGTACTTGGGACTGAGGCCCTGTGCTTGGGAGGGCTGGCCCAGAACTCTTTAGAGCACACATTCAAGAAAAAAAGAAAAAAAAAGAAAAGAAAAGATTATGGGAAAGATATTGGTTAAAAAAAAATCAGTTTTCCAGTACCCCATACATCTAAATATCTAATTCCATACACTTGAATGTCTAATGTGAAAGAATAAAAGGGATTGTTATATGAAATAATTCTACATCTGCAAGTGATTTTGAAGGCCAGCACATATGCTGCAGACATAAAAGGAAGCTAAACAAAGTAGACAGATGGTCAGTCACCAAATTAGATGCAATCAGAATATGGAAAGGTAATTTATCACACCCCCCTTCCCAGCTTTTCATGTAGATGCTGGACATGGCAAGCTGTTAATCTATCCTGATGAGTGCTTACAGTAGATCTGGGAGTTCTGAATGCTGCCAGACCTCATTTGCATTCCTCTACCTATGTCTGTGGTTTCAAAGTGCAGTAAATCCATTACTAGGAGCATTAGGACTCCTGGTAATCGTACACGTTGCAGCTACACAATGCAAGTGCTGACTTAGGCTTTGGTGCTTTGCAAGTTCCCACAATTTATTTGTTGTATTGGCAAGATTTTCTCCATGAGATCTAGCATCACCTGCTTGCACCTCTCTACCATTATGCTCAGTCACCTGCCATCCCTTGCAGCCAGCCTAAAAGCAGCATAAATCTCCTGCCACACGCTCCTCCTTCCCCAGGGACACAGGAATCACGTGCCCTGGGCTGATCCGCGTGACATCTGTGCTGGGATCTGGTGTGCACAGAGCCAGATTATGGCACCCCATTTTTTCCCTGCATTCCCCCATATGTTAAGACTGAGCATCCCTTGAGTAACAAATGTGCTGTTCTGATTTTTCATTTGACTTCCCCAGAAGATTTTGGAGCGCACCAGTTAATCCCAGCAGCAGGATGTGAAAGCCTGCCCCTGCATTTCAACTTCCCTTTTCCTCATTTTCATTTCTCTCTGCTATCCTAGAGGATCATGTAACTTCCCCCAAGCCAGAGGCTTAGCAAAGCCCATCTAACAGTGGCTCCTGGGGCTGAGGTCTGCCATGGTGCCACGATTCAGCAGCTGTGAGCAGTAGGGCTGCATTTGGAGAAGACAGCTCACCTGTTCCGGCACTCACTGTTTCCAATGAGATCTGCCCCTTTCCTTCCCAACCCCTGCTCTTCCTCAGCACACACTCCCATCCTTGCTGGTTCCCTCCAGTAAATGTATCCAGTTTACTGCCACAGCAAGGATTTACTTCTTTGTGGAGTTGGTTTCCTGCACTCTTAACAAAGGTGGATCAGAAAAGCACAAGTGTCAGGCTGAACAAATCAGCAATAGCAAAGGAAAGAAGGGGGCAGGTGCTTTTCGCAGCAATACTCCTCTACACTGATTGAGATTGTGTTGTCTAAACATACCTTTTGCTGTGCCCCCATCACTCACATTAACTACTAAGATCACAATGTAAGAAAGGGCAGAGACTTTTCCATACTGTAAGACTCTCCCACACTGTAGGACTTTCTCATACTATAATGACAGAAACACTAGAAGCAGCATTTAACACTGAACCTGTAGAAGACAAAACACAGGTTTGTGACCATTCACCTGTGCTTGTCCCTCTCCTGGGGTCCATACCACTAATGTAGAAACAACATAGGTTGCTCTGAAAATAATGCCTCCTATTTATTTCCATGGAAACTCCAACAGATACAAAGAGCACATTAACACTATTTGATAGAGCACATTCTCAACTACAAAACACTCTTTGTCAGCATAGTCGCCAGCAGTAGCTCTGCATTTTCATCAGCAATAAAAAAGAACCTGCATGTCATGCTTGTAAAAATCCTCACTAGCAGAGGTGACCACTGTTACACAGCTGCTGTGACAGCATCATTGCTAGGAAAATGTCATGCACGTCTCTTCTATCAGCTCAAACAGATAGAAGTTGGAAAGTGCCAAATCTGGACTATAGAGTGAATGTGGTAGGACGGTGCAGCCAGTCCAGTTCCCTGTTCATAATCTGCCTATTCATGCAAGTGAGCTGAGCAAGACATTCTGCATTTCGTGATGCGACATCTGTACATGGCTGTTTGGAACATGATTTGTCATTTATGTCACTGTTGCCACTGCCAAAACACACCACCCACTGCCTCACTGTGGTCACATCCACTGTTTGGTCTCCATAAGTGTTCATCAACCATCAGTGAATGTCAGTGGGTGCCATTTTGTCTGCATGGAGGAGTTCAGTGACACACCTTTACTTCATGCACTTCCACGTCAGACGCTATTCTGTCAGGATGCCCCTCTGCTGCCATCTGTCACATGGCAACAACATGTAATGGAATATTGGTGGGAAGATTCAGCTTCTACTGCCATACCATCATCTGCCTAAGATGTTGTGGGCCAACACAGCAAAATAGAAGGCATTACTTTTGGAGCAGCCCTTGTACATTAATGTGTAACTTGCATGTCTTTGCATGGCATGGAATAAAAAGTTCCATCACAATGTACCTGCTGGAGAGTACTTCTCTCTACTAGCATAACACAAGCTCACCACCATCCCTGCTGCTGTGTCTACTTCAGAGGGAAAGATTTTTTTCCCACTGTGTTTTGACAATTCTCTACTTTGTTTCCTTCTCAGTGACATATAAATTGGCAGGGATTTCTTCATCACTCTAACAAGACAAGGACCCATGCTGTATATCTACAGCCACGTGCTGAGAGACAGCTTCTAGGGAAATTACTTGTGTCATATCCATTTCTGCAAATGAGCTGGAGAATCTGCCACCAAATTTGGTGCTCCAGCAAGGAGCTGATTTCAAAAGTTGCCTACAGCAGTGTGAAATTACCTCCACCAAAACAGACCATTCCTGTGCAAAAAGACAGCTCCTTATGTTTGGGCTCCCTATGGCTCCTCTGTCTGACAAGGGATAATGCCCCTTGAAGATGCCAGATATACAGGTAGGCAGAAAACGCTACATACTATTTTAGACAACTTCAGAAAACTATGTCAATGGTTGGATCCCAGATGTTGCATCCAGTTTTTAATTTCTACTGCAATAAAAGGATCAAACAATAACTGTTGACCAGACACATGGTGCTGCAGAACACAACATGTCACTGTGGTCTACCTACTCCAGCCAACGTCTTGCCACAGGCCAGGGACCTTAGCTAACACACCTTCCCTTAGGTTACATAACAAGGTGCTCCTTGCCCAACAGATTGTTTCTGAAGCTACCAAAACAGAAAAGCTTATCAAAACCTATTCCTACTTGAAACATTCATATTGTTCAGTTTACTTGGGCGTTGTTCTCCTCAAGATGCTACACACTGTGTAACCTCCTCCAGATGAAAATAGGTTGAAGAGATAGGAAATACTTGTAGCAGTACTAATGATCAGGTCAAAAGCCAAGAGAAATATGTTGTCCCTGGTCCACTATTAGCATAATTAAGGAGAATTTGGACTTGGATCAGTCCAAACCTGGCAAACTTCATTGCTCTCTCGTTGCAGATGGGCTGGCACATTTCAGTCCTGCGCCAAGAACACAACCGCAGGTTCTGGGACTTTGGTTAGAGAAGGGTGGTCATCAATGGTTCTGTGTCCAGGTGGAGGCCGGTAACGAGCGGCGTCCCCCAGGGGTCTGCCTTGGGAGCGGTGCTCTTTAACATCTTTATCAATGACATCGATGACAGAATTGAGTGCACCCTCAGCAACTTTGCTGACGACACCAAGGCTGAGTGGTACAGTTGACATGGTGGAAGGAAAGGATGCCATTCAGAGAGATCTCAACAGGCTTGAAAGGTGGGCCCGGGTGAACCTGATGAGGTTCAACACAGCAGAGTGCAAGGTTTTGAACTTGGGCCGAAGGAATCCAAGGCATCCATACAGACTGGAAGGAGCAGCCCTTGAGAGCAGCCCTGCGGAGAAGGACTGGGGATTCCTGATGGATGAAAAGCTTAACATGAGCCAGCAGTGTGCTCCTGCAGCTCAGAAAGCAAATGGTATCCTGGGCTCCATCAGAAGAGCAGTGGCCAGCAGGGACAGGGAAGTCATTGTGCCTCTCTACTCTGCTCTTGTGAGGCCCCACCTGGAATGCTGAGTCCAGGTCTGGAGCCCCCAGTACAAGAAAGACAGGGAGCTGTTGGAGAGGGTCCAGAGGAGAGCCACAAAAATGATCAGAGGACAGGAGCACCTCCCCTACAACGACAGGCTGAGGGAGCTGGGCTTGTTCAGCCTGGAGAAAAGAAGGCTGCGGGGTGACCTCATTGTAGCCTTTCAGTACCTAAATGGAGCCTACAAACAGAAGGGGAGTCAACTCTCTGAAAGGGTAGATAACAGCAGGACAAGGGGAAATGGTTTTAAGTTGAGGGAGGGAAGATTTAGGTTGGATGTCAAGGGGAAGTTCTTTACAGAGAGAGTGGTGAGGTTGCCCAGAGAAGTTGTGGATGCGACATCCCTGGAGGTGTTCAAGGCCAGGTTGGATGGGGCCCTGGGCAGCCTGGTTTAGTGTTAAATGGGGAGGTTGGCAGAGGGGTTGGAGATTCATGATCCTTGAGGTCCCTTCCAACCCGGGCCATTCTGTGATTCTGTGATAGAAGCCACCAGCTTATAGATCTTAGCAGTGCTTTCTAATTAGCTTGAGTAGTTTGACTGCTACCACTGGCACATTTTCTTGTCCTGCTAGCAAGCTTTAGGAATTGGTCTCACCATTACATTTTCTCCCATTCTATACTGATTACATAATTCAGTGATAAACGTCAGATATTTAGATGCCTTATCCAAGGACTTGACATCAGTCATCTAGCCAACTCTATCTCTTTTTCTGTCAAACCAGGAGAAGTGAAAAAAAGGGGGAGAAAGCAACAGCTGGCAACAGATACCAAAGACCTCTGCTAATTCCCCTCAGAATTTCACAAAAGGATTATTGTCATCCAGGCTGCACAAAGAACAGCACTGCATGGGTGTATGCCAGTCCCCACAGGCCTGCTTGCCACTTTTTTACTCACTCACTCCCAGCCTTTAATGTAGGCAAATTCTGGTGCTGATGAAAGCAGCTATCCTGGCCAATTCAGTGTCTGCAAAACAGTGTGGCTTCATTACAAGAAGGGCACCTGGGAAGGGCTACCAACAGCTTTGCCAGCTTTCTGTTAATACAGGAGGGCCACAGAAAAGGCTTTTACATATCTTACACGAGCAAGATCATGCAGCAAACTTGACAGGAAAGACTGATCACCCCTTGAAACAATTCACTTACTTAAAGCATCACAGCTGGTACACAGAGCAGCACCAAGGGGCCTCCTCACCTGAGCCTCACACTCACAAGTTCTTTAATTTTTGTCTGAGGCTGGCCACAGGTGAGATGGGGAGAATGTCACAGAATGCTGTGGATTTTTTAAAGCAAAAAGCTCAAAGTCTGCAGCACGAGGATATTTTTTAAATAGCCAACCACAGCACAGCCAGAAAAAGAATGCAGTTCCTAATGTTGCTTGTCCCAAGGAGGAAAGGCTTCCTGATCTGGTTCTACTGCAGCTGCCACCTGCCACTTTTCCTTCTTGTTCCTCTTCTCTGTTTTGAGCCATCTGAGCAGGCAGCATCAGGGCCAGCAGAGCTGGGCAGGGGGCATGGCTCAATGAGAGGAGCTGAGTGAAGCCTTCCCTGTTTCCCAAAGAGGGTCTGAGTCTCTGTCTGCTCTGGGAAGTATGAAAAAGGAATTCCAACTGAAACAGCTACAAAATGATAGAGCTCAGTGTGGCACCTTTTGCCTATTTGGCTGCCTAGCTCCTTGTGACAGGCCCATGGCACAAACCCAGGGCTGACTCAGAGCTGATCCATGGATGGCGGAGAGCTTGTTAGCTTGTGAAATGGGGAGAGCAGTTAGACTCTCTGAGGGTTGCATATGGGTTGCTGGCCTCCAAATCAGGTATGGGAACCACTCATCTTGCTGTCAAATGGGAAATGAGAAAGTCCTTACCTTCATCTCTTCCCCTTGGTGCATGGCAAAATGAAAAGTCATCAAGCCACTTACAGAAAGAAAGGTAAAAGAAAGAGAGAAAGAAAGGTAAAAGCTTGCTGCTTCCTACAGAAAAGACTGGATTCTGGGCTGCCTGATTCCAAGGGAAAGGTGTGCATTAGTGCTGACACTGATTGCTTTGCTGTTTCCGACAGAGAAGAGACGATTGCCAGCCCGCAGAGGGAAAGCTGAAATGTTAATGCTGTCAGTAAGAAATTAGGGGGAAGAATTATTTTACCACACAAAATGTGTGGTACAATGGGAAGGAAATTACCAACTTCAGCTCTGAAGCTGAACTTAGCCTTATTGCTGAACCCAAGCAGAGTAGCATGCAGGCGTTTCCAGCCTATGACTGAGTCACCTTCAGAAGTTACAGATTTGCTGGTACATGCCCATAGCAAACACCCAAGATCTGATGGTGACTACAGGGCCATGCATCAAAAAGTAGAGGAGGGCATAATCTAATTCTGTTAAACCAAGAGTGCGAGCTAATTAAAAACGGAAACTAACCACCAGATCTGCAGTGATAACGTCAAATGAGGACATTGTTGGCATTTGATTACTTCTCTCTCAGCATCCTATCCTTCCAGATGGGAATTATTTGTACTTGGATTTGTGCTAAGTCTTTCATTAGTGTGCTTAGAAATTTATAGATGAAAAGATATACACAAGGCAAAAATAGCAACAATTATTATTTCTATGGTGATCTTTTCCATTAGTAAACGTTTAAAAATATGCACAATATGCTAAGTATGAGGCTTTATTACTTCCTTCATTTAACTCTATTATTACTTTGCAGTATATGTACTTCATTTCTTTTGCTTTATCTGGAGTAGTGCGTCCAGGCTTGCGGCCTCCAGCACAAGAAAGATGTGGAACTCTTGGAACCAGTCCAGAGGAGGACCATAAGATGATCAGATGGCTGGAGCACCTCTCCTGTGAAGAAAGGTTGAGGGAATTGGGCTTGTTTAGCTTGGAGAAGGCTCTGGGGAGACCTTACTGTGGCCTTCCAATATTTGAAGGGAGTATATAAACAGGAGGGGGAACGGCTGTTTCCAAGGGTGGATAGGACAAGGGGGAATGGTTTTAAACTGAGACAGGGGAGGTTTAGGTTAGATGTTAGGAGGAAGTTTTTCACACGAGGGTTGTGATGCACTGGAACAAGTTGCCCAAGGAGGTTGTGGATGTCCTATCTCTGGAGGCATTCAAGGCCAGGCTGGATGTGGCTCTGGGCAGCCTGGTCTGGTGGTTGGTGACCCTGCACATAGCAGGGGGTTGAAACTAGATGATCATTGTGGTCCTTTTCAACCCAGGTCATTCTATGATTCTATGATTCTGCAATCTCTGTGACAGACTCACTGTGAACTAGATCCTGCTGAACTAAGTGATATACAGAAAAGGAGGAGGTGAGCACTGCCCCAGCCCTTTAATCTGTTGGCAGTATGAAGAAGAGGAAACAATCAAAGGCTGACACAAAGGCAGTCAGTGCAATTGGCAGTAGTGCTAGTGCAGTAACTAGCCTGCTGTTACTGCTGCCGGGCAGCATGGTAAAATGGGATTTTAAGGAAAGGCTGTGAGGAAGGTCAGGAGGGGCCTTCGGTGATGCCTGTGGGGAATGGCTTTCTAAGAGAAAGGGAAGAAGTCTCAATACTTCTCATCAAGGTATTTCAGGCCTAGCACAGGACCACTCACGTAGGGGTACTGCAGAGGGTCATGGTTGCAATACAAAAGAAACACAAATAGGTTGTGAAATTTTGTTTAGTTACCCTTTGCATAGAAAATGCTGTACAAACTGAGAAGTATCTTGAAAAGCCTTCTGTTTCCAATGTTCCTCATCACATTTAGTCAAATGATCACAAAAGCTTGTTTGTACAGCAGTTCCACAAAGATTTGCATTTATATCCACAAAGAAAGGGCGCAAGACTGAAGGTTTGCCTCTTACTGTTACTAATTTGCTGTTGCTGTTGTTTGTTCACGCATGTGAATGGTTGCTTTGTACAATTTTTATACCTACTGTTCTGCAGTCATTTCCTGGATCATCATCTCATGTTTCCTGAAGCAGATCACAAACCAGGGATTTTCCCTAACCCCATGTCTGGAAGTGGGTTCAACTGTATTTGAAATAGCTTAAATGTCACCCAGCTAATGGCTGCTACCACCTCCAGTGACAGAGCAAGGAATGGGAAGACAATGAGTTTGGAGTATCTCTGCTCAGTTAAGCCACAGCTGACAGCTACAACCTGCTGTGGTGGCAGCGCAGCAGCAGGCCGTGCTGGAAGTCTTAGCAGAAGAGACAGACTTTTCAGGTAGGAAAATGCACAAATCTTTCAAACCAATTCCCACTGATGGTACTTTTATGTTCCATGCGATTGTGCAGCAGGGAACTCAAATGCTTTGCTACTTTGTATTAGAAAGAACGGAATTCAGGTTACAAAAGTCATGCGGCGCTACATTCGAAGTCAAGACCGGTGCAAAAAATCATCGAATCATAGAATCACAGAATCACTGAGGTTGGAAAAGACCTTAAAGATCACGGAGTCCAACCACAAGCTAACCATCCTACCCTAACTCTAACAACCCTTCTCTAAATCATGTCCCTGAGCACCACATCCAATGGTTTTTAAACACATCCAGGGATGGTGACTCAACCACCTCCCTGGGGAGCCAATTCCAGTGCTTCACAACCCTTTCTGTAAAGAAGTTTCTCCTCATATCCAACCTAAACCTCCCCTGCAAAGAGGGATGATGAAAAATGTCAGAGACGTTGCATGTTTTCTTAGAAGATATTGGAGCAAATTTGGCCATATTTTCTCTGAGAACAATGTGGTGAGCAACCTCTCTATTTTGAGAATTTTTACATTTCGTATGTCCTAAATTGAATGCTCTAATTTCTTCTGAAGAACATTATATTCTTTCCATAATACATCCTCTGACTCAGATGCCGAAAATCTGTTGCTAAAGCCTGCTGTCTATATTACCTGCCAGTATACTGAAAATGAGTAATGCTGAGAAGTAGAACAAATGTCCCTAAAGGGGAAGAAAACCCCTCTTTTCTTAGGAATGGAAAGCTTGATAAGGAGCAGAAATTGTTTAACAGGCCTTGCTTATTAACAAGAAAAGACAAAAAGATGTCTTAGGAGAGTTACAACCAGCACTAAGGACTTTGACTTAGAAAGAGACAGGGAGATAGAGACTAAGAGTCTAGAAAGACAGGCTAGAACAGCAGGCTGCTTCAGCACTAGACAAAGGCAATATAAAGCGAGGAATTCCCACATCTCAAAGCTTCAATATCACTCGTGCATTAATATTATCTAAGAGACTGCATTTAGTGTGACACCATCTTCCCACTCAAAGTTAGACCAAGTGCCCCTTCTGTCTGCCTGTCCCAGACATGTCAATCCTGCCAGTCCAATCCATGCCTTAGAGTCTCTCTTCTCATCAGTTAAGCACCTCTGAGGTTCTCATCATTTTACTCAGCACAGTCTACACAAATGTAGTAAGTATTGTGCAAAAACAGGAAGCACAGTGTGGCCATTCCTGGTGGAATTTTGCGATGGGACATGAGTTTTAACCAAACCCTGCATTGCATACATTGTTAATATCAAAGGACTTTGAATACACATTGAACAATCCATGGGCTTAGATGTAACATGTACTATCATTTCCAGGCATGTTTCTGGAGTAGACTGAGCTTTGATGCCAGTGAATGAGAAGGGACACCCTTAGAGGGAAGAGGATCCTTTCAGGAAAGTAAATAAAGACAGAGGAGGACTGAGAACTCGTGCACAGCTGATGAGGCTGCTCAATACTAGGAGAAGGGGCTGTGAGTGAGGAGTTTGTCAGGATCTGCTGATAACCAGCACTGAACATCAAAGTATAGCATTTCTCTGGATACAGGGCAGCATAAGGCCTTGCCACTTGGTTCTGAAATACCGACAAAGAGCAGCTGGGTCACACTTTAATATGGATTTAACAGGCATGCTGCTACAAGAGCTAAACCATAGCAATTGTTTCTTGCTGGAAGGAATCCTCACTCTCACTTGCTGAACAAAACACAAGTTCCAGTATTTTTTCCATACACTGAAACTAATTCTTAAGGTCTACATACTTTCTCAGAGAAGAGTTGTCAGATATGGAGTACACTGGAGGAATACTTCACCTCTTCAGGGAATGTGCTTGCAGAGAAAAATAGGCCCAGTGAACCCACCTAGAAGAGGTTAATCTTTGGAGGAGAAGCTAATGATGGATTACAGTGGCAAGGAACAGCCTATAAAGTCCTATAAAGTATTTCTGAATCCCTGCACTAACTCAGAGCACCTTGGTCTGGTGCCAGCACTTCATGCACCCATCATATTTGTGAACAGGCAACAGACAGAACCTAAAAACAACACGCGCCGTCTTACATCAATCACGTTACAGTTATTGTGGACACGTTACATGTGGGTGACAGAATGATGCTGTTGCTGGGAAAAATGCAGATATACTTCACAACGTGAATCTACTCCCACTCCTCCAGAGGAACACGAGAAGCCCTGCATTTCCCAAGACATTTTAAAAGATAATTCTAACTTCTGCTTCTCTTTCTTTACGTTACTAGACAGAGAGAAGGTGTAATAAGGATAATGCCTCTCCAGTAATAAATCAGTTCTGAACCAACTTCCCCTTGGAGGAGCTAAAGCTAAATTTTCCAGATTTATTTCTGAACATAGAGAGGTGGATGTGTCTTGCTCAAGTACAGCTTTGTAGGATGATCTGATCCAAAAATGGTTGCTTAGGCTTCCTGTATGGAGGTGGGTGTCTGAAACAAGGCAGATGACACGTAGGAGATGCCTACACACAGTAGCTGTGCCCCAAACATGGGAGGAGCCCAAGCCCTGGTCTGGGATGACACAGCAGTACACAGATGGCTGTGGTCAGATGGGGAATTCCACGAAGGGCAAGTAATCCTTTGTGGGGAGTGCAGTGCTTTGAGCAGGGTGCCAGGTCCCAGTTTCTCCTCTTCTAGGCACACAGCCCCATGGCTGCCAGCATGCCTCCAGAAGTTGGAAGTTAGTGAGAAGTGGATATTATTGCTTCGGAGGCTGGCAGCCAGCTAATCCCTACATGAAGTGGCAGCTGCCATTGAGCTCAAGAAATATGCACTTCACCACACACCTTGGAGCACCCGACCCAAGTGCCAACATTTCCAACTCTGGGAGACAAGTGGAGGGCAAACTTCCTGGGACAGCACAGGGCAAACCTTCAGCTGTGACTGAAGGGTGGGAGTCACGTTGTATGAAAAAGCTTTGTGTGGGAATGATACCTACCTTCACATCTCTGCTCTCAGTTCAGGCTTTTCTGCTGCCCTGATGCCAGCCGATCTGGAATGACTCACCACAGCGCGATGAAGCAGCAAACTGTGAGCACATTTCCTCGTGTTATCTAATGGTGATGCATTGGGGATGTTAATTAGAGAATCATCCTCACCCTGTCAGACTTTCTCCAGTGGAAACTGATTGCTAGGTGATTGTGAAACTGATGATCTGATAGCCACAAAAGCATTTAAGCTTACACACTGCCCTGCAGGTCACCTGCTAGGTAGCAATAACCACAAATATGTAAACAATGTAAAAAATGTAAAAAATGCAATAGATTAAAAAAAAAATCCACCTTTTTTTTTCTTTGTGAAAGTTTGCAGACTGTGCTGTTAACTCCTCTGAGGCCATAACAAAGCAGCAGATATAGAATTGCAGAATCATAGAATTGCTCAGGTTGGAAAAGACCTTCAAGATCATCAAGTCCAACTGCGACCTACATACTACCCTAACTCTAACAAACCTCTGCTAAATCACATCCTTGAGCAAATACTCATGTCAAAGAGCTGTGGATGGGGAATGAAAGCAATCTGCTGCCAAGGATGGCAGCAAAATCACATACCATCTCAAAGCAGGTCATTTCTGCAAGCACAGACAGCCACACAGGCTGGAGTCCTAGCAGTGAATGGTACCTCTATTTTTTTTGTCTCTGGAAGAGTATTTGCTTCCTGTTCATAGAATCATAGAATCACAAGGTTGGAAACAACCTATAAGATCATCCAGTCCAACCGTCTCCCCATTACCATTGCCACCACAAGCTACTAAATCACATCATGCAGCACATCATCTAGACACCTCTTGAACACTGCCAGGGATGGTGACTCCACCACCTCCCTGGGCAACCATTCCAGTGCCTGACCACTCTGAGAGGAAAAGTTCTTTCTTATGTCTAATCTTAACCTCCTCTGATACAGCTTGCGGCCATCTATACAGCAAGGAGAGTTCTGTGTTTTTTTGTTTTTCCTTTTCCAATGCATTTGGAGCTCTAGATTGCAAATACTATTTCTGTGGATAAAAAAAGGAACACAGCTTAAAGGAACTTAATGAAACCTGATCACAGAAACACAGAATGGCAAGGTTGGAAGGGACCTCAAAGATCATGAATCTCCAACCCCCCTGCCACATGCAGGGCCACCAACCTCCCCATTTAACACTAGACCAAGCTGCCCAGGGCCCCATCCAATCTGGCCTTGAACACCTCCAGGGATGGGGCCTTCTTTTCTCCAGGCTGAACAAGCCCAGTTCCCTCAGCTTGTCTTTGCAGGGGAGGTGCTCCAGTCCTCTGATCATCTTTGTGGCTCTCCTCTGGACCCTCTCCAACAGCTCCCTGTCCTTCTTGTACTGGGGCTCCAGACCTGGACTCAGCATTCCAGGTGGGGCCTCACAAGAGCAGAGCAGAGAGGGACAATCACATCCCTGTCCCTGCTGGCCACCCCTCTTCTGATGGAGCCCAGGATACCATTTGCCTTCCGAGCTGCAGGAGCACACTGCTGGCTCATGTTAAGCTTTTCATCCATCAGGAACCCTCGGTCCTTCTCCGCAGGGCTGCTCTCAAGGGCTGCTCCTTCCAGTCTGTATGGATGCCTGAGATAAGGATTACTATAGTCATGGTTGATAGCTCATGCCAGAAAATAACCTTGGTTTCAATTGTTTATAACTTTAAACAGATGGTCTGAAATTTTCCATTCTGACTTCAGTTTGATTTAGTGAAATGTTTGGAGGGGGGAGAGGTAGCCTCTGTTCTTGTCAGCTGTGAGAGATCGGGTGCTATGACAAGGGACACCAAGGGACACTTGCTTTTCATGTTAAAAATATAAAGGTTGCAGTGTCACCATCCTCAGCAGGAAGGAATGGCAGTTGGACAGGAAACGTGCTTTTCCTTAGAATCAGGTTACAAATGTCTGAAAAAATAGGCTGGATATGCTCAGTAAAGACATCCTAGGGACTTCTATCTTAATTTTCATAAGGGACATGAAACTACTCAAGTGTCCAAAGGAGGGCTACGAAGATGGTGAATGTTCTGAAGGGGAAAAAGTATGGGGAGCAGCTGAGGCCCCTGTGTGCTCAGCGCAGAGCAGAGGAGCTGAGGGGAGGCCTGATGGCGGCTGCAGCTCCTCACAGGGAGCGGAGGGGCAGCGCTGAGCTCTGCTCTGTGTGACAGCAACAGGGCCCGAGGGAACGGCATGGAGCTGTCAGGGAAAGGGGCTGCACCAGGGAGTGGTCAGGCCTTGGAAAAGAATCACAGAATCACAGTAGGGATTAGGAGGGTCCTCTGGAAATCATCAAGTCCAACCCTCCTGCTGAAGCAGGCTCCCTACAGCAGTTTGCAGATGAAAGCATCCAGGCAGGTTTTGACCCCAACTCCTCTGGGCAGCCTGTTCCAGTGCTCTTCACCCTCAAAGTCAAGTTGTTCTTTCTCATGCTCATATGGAACTTCTTGTGTTTCAGTTGGCACTCGTTGCCCCTTGTTCTGTCCTTGGGCACCATCAAAAAGAGCCTGGCGCCGTCCACTTGACTCCCACCCTTAAGATATTTATAAGCATTGACAAGATCTGTTCTCAGACTTCTCCAGGCTGAACAGCCCCAGGTCTCAGCCTGTCCTCATAAAGGCGATGCTCCAGGCCCCTCACCATCTTTGTGGACTTCCACTGGGCTCTCTGCAGCAGCTCCCTGTCTTTCTTGAATTGAGGAGCCCAAAAACAGACGCAGTATTCCAGATGTGGCCTCACCAGGGCAGAGTAGAGGGGGAGGATCACCCCCCTTGATTTCCTGGCCATGTTCTTTTTAAGGTACCCCAGAACCTGACTGACCTTCTTGGCCACCAGGGCACACTGCTGGCTCATGGCCAGCCTGTTGTCCACCAGGACACCCATGTCCTTCTCTGTAGAGCTCTTCTCCAGGAGGTCAGCCCCCAGCCTGTCCTGATGCATGTGGTTATTCCTCCCCAGATATAGGACTCTGTACTTGCTCTTGTTGAACCTCATAATGTTCCTCTCTGCTCAACTCTGCGGTCTGTCCAGGTCTCGCTGTAGGGCACCGCAGCCTTCTGGTGTGTCAGCCACTCCTCCCAGCTTCATATCATCAGCAAACTTGCTGAAGGTGGACTCTATCCCTTCATCCAGGTGACTGATGAAGTCATTAAATAAGACTAGACCCAGCACCCTTGGGAACACTGCTAGATGCAGGCCTCCAACCAGACTCTGCGCCCACTGATTACAATTCTCTCAGCTCTGCCATTCAGACTGTTCTCAATCCACCTAACTGTCCAATCATCTGTTCCACATTTCTTAAGCTTACCTATAAGGACGTTATGGGAAACACTGTCAGATGGTCTCCCGAGGGCAATGGTCACAGCCCCAAGCTACTGGAGTACAAGAAGCATTTGGACAATGCTCTCAGACATAGAGTTTAATTTTTGGGCGGTTCTGCATGGAGCCAGGTGTAGGAGTTGATTATCCTTGTGGGTCTCTTCTAGCTTGGGATGTTCTGTGCTTCTGTGATTTTCTGGAAACATCTCCAACTTAGAGCTGGGTAAGTCATCCCCGGTAAAAGCAGTTCCTTCGTATTCTTGGCCATCCTGAGTACAGCTGAGGAGCTGAGACCAGGATTCTTTTCTCTCCAGAATTTTGAGTTTCAGAAAGAAGCTAAGAAAAATTCTTCCCTACAGGGCTTACATTGAGTTATCTGGCTTGATTAAAGAAAAGGTCAAATGCCAGCTGCTCCAAAAACTGGTCTCTGTTCTTTGACAATGATACTCTGGTGTGATCCCTTGGCTGTTTTTGTCCCAGGCCTTCTGTACAGCCAGAGCAAATGACTCTGTGACTGTGCCATTGGTGACCCTTGGAATGCTGATTAGATGAGAACCAGGTGCTTTGCACTGAGGAAACTCATCCTTGGGCATATTCTTATCTAACAGCAGTGATGGATCCCCACTGTTTCTAGCTGCTGCCAGCACAGCAGGGAAGGAGCCTGAATTTATGCGTGAGGAGATACCAGCACTTGTCCTAACAAAGAAAACTGCTAAAGCAAAATGCACAGAAAATGATGGCTGGAACGCAGAATAAAGAGCAATCTGAAGTTTACCAGGTAGCTGCATTGTAAGAGAAAGATATCAGTACCATATAGGGTTGAAATAAGATTGAATACATAAGAAATATAAGATATCCCACCATATTCTGATGACATGTAATACATTTTTGTTAAGATACAATTGTGCCTCATTTGTTTTAATATCAAATCAACAAGAAAGCTTTCTTCTACATTAATGAACTTGAATCCCAGCAAGTTTGCTGTGTGAGTAAAAACACAAGAGGAGGGCAGGATCACAAAATAATACCCACTCATCAATCACACTGCCAGGGGATCTTGTTTCCAGCCCCCTGGATAAGTTAGTATTTCTCCCTAGAGTCCTGCTCACATAAGTGCCAATCAGCTCAGTCAGGGGAAGCACAGAGCTGTCTCAAGAGCATGAGCTGGGTCTGAAGCTCAGGAAAATCAACACTTCACCACTGTTTCTAACAGCACCCATGCGGAAACAGCCGCCAGAAAATGGCCTCATCTGTCTCTAAGCACTGCAGCTTCTTAAATCTCTAAATCAGCAATAAGCTTTTGCTCTCCTTTAGTAAACTGTTATGAAAACTGAAACATCTTTAACGCACCCTTGTTTTTTTCAATCTGCCAGTGGTGCTTGTGGCAGCGGACTGGAATGATTGCAGCAATAGGCAGAGGAGCCAGAGAGCTCTGGCCAAACGCCAGCCAGCTCGCATCCTCTCCAGTAACCAGGTTATGAGCATCAGGGAAATGATGTCCTTTCAAAGAAAACTGCTGAGGTCAACTGCTGAAATCTGTTGCTTGATGGGTTTTTAAGTACTTCTCTCCAGACCGCAGACGAAAGACACCAGGATAGGTTGAAGCACTTTTCGGAAGTGGACACACTGTATGTTAAGGTGTTGGAAGCCCGTGGTTCTTGCTCCTCTGTTCTTTGAGTGAGATTATCTGTGAGCCAGCCAGGGCCCAGTGAGTCATTGCTAAGGTCAGATGACAGCTTGTCTTCAGTGAGGGTCAGACCAAATCCTGATGCTTCACTTTTCTTGCTGATAGCGGGGTGGTAGGACAAAAGTCATGTGAGTTCATTGATAATCAGCCAAGAAAATAATGTTTGTGATCAGTTAGCCTAAGCTTCTTCAAAACTGTCTCTAGAATTCCCTGAGTTTCAGTTTGAACCAAAGTTGTTCCTTCAAACAGGAATTCATGCAGGGAGTCTGCTGGCTTAATGCTGTGTATGTTTGGGAAGAGATGAGGAACTGAACCATAGCAGCTTGCTATGAGATTAAAAAAAAAAAACAACAAAACAGACAGAAGGAAGACTTGGTTTTAAATATGATAGTGGCAACAAAAACATTCACATTTGTTCCAGTAAATTTAGCATCCAGAGTGAAGCTTTAAATGCCGCATCTTTTTTTATTATTATTTGTTATTGTTATTCATGGTGAACTTGCATATTTTGAATGAAAAACATTCTGAAAGACAAGGAGAAAATAATTTAAGAAAACAACTTTAATGTTAATATGCTTCAGTTGCTAACTGTGACTGGTATCATCCCGTCTCATCTCACCTATGCTATCCCAGGTATGTTTTCACCATGCTCATTAGAGAGGAATGTGAATGCCTTCTAACCATGCACTAAATGATGCCTCCAGCAGCTGTCATACCTCATTTGCTCTCTTCCCTTATCATCTCCCCAAGGCGAGATGAGTATCTGTAATGTTTTGATAGAGGTGTTTTCAGATGTACGTGCTGTTTATATTAGGTTGGACAGATGGAAGAAGTACACTTGATACTTGCAGTGAATGACAACACTTTTGTGTGATTCTAAATGTCATCTTCCTTGTCTGCTGTATATATTTCAACACTTGTTTTCACATTTTTGTGGCTTTAAGCCCCTGTCCCTAACACAAACTGCTTCATACTTCTTTTTCCAGAGCCCTCTATGAACTATTTTTGTGATCATATATTAAAACATTGCTTGCTGTACACTGGTGGAAATGGTGAGGGCTGTCTCAGTTGGACCAGGACATCTGGTCCGTGCAGCTCTCCTAGTGTGGGCTGCTTACTGCCACAGATTTATTCCCATGGGCTGTGCTGACATAAGCACTAAGGACCCATCCTTGGGGGCTGTGCTGCTTTAACTAAAATTTGCCTGATTGCACTGCTGCAAAGGCTGCACAGATGAGCCTTCGTGGCCTGAAATCCCAGTGAAGTGCTTTTGACTCAGGGCCACGCTGAAGAAAGGCAAGACTCTGCTTGTTTAGTCAGCAGATGAAAGTTGTCATACTAGAAATACCATTACGGCAAGATTAGCAGTGTATGGAACTTGTAATAATTAGTTATCCTACCAGCATATAAATAACAGGACAAACTGCTGACAAAAACCTTTATATACTTGTAGTGAATGGAAGTTAAGATGATGGCTGTTTTCAAAACCAGGAGGAGGTCTGACAATTTCTGTTTGACCCCTGACACATCTCGTGGGATGGACATTTTTTTCCTCAGAGGCTTATGATAAAATTCCCATGGTGGTTCACTAGGGCTCTTTTGTCAGAGCTTAGCCAAACATCTGCAGGATATCAGGCTGCAATATATACAGATTAAATCAGCCCTGGATAAAGAATCAGTGCTCTCCTGCAAAGCATTAAAAAGGAGGTGTTCTTTATGAGTCTGGCAAAAGAACATGAAGCATTGAATAAACTCTTGTAATTTAGGGAAGGGGAGTCTTTGTGCTATTTTTGTTTAAAAGTTTTGTTTAAAATGGGAACAGATGGAAGCGAGGTGTACTTCCCCTCATGGAAAAAGTGTGCCCCATAGCAGCACTGCTGCTGGAACAAGAAAATCTGATGGTACATGTGGTGCTCTTCTGGTGAACCATGCAGCTGGAGGAGTTCTCAGAAGGGACACCAGTGCCCACCACATTGCAGCCACATGTGGCAGTTCTGACATGTATGGATGACCTGTGCTACCTGGTGTAGGGAACCTGCTTTGGCAGGGGGGTTGGACTCGATGATCTCTGGAGGTCCCTTCCAACCCCTACAATTCTGTGATTCTGTGATTCTGTGATAATCCATGACAGCCCAATGGCTGCATTCAGAGAGACTCAGGCTCTCAGCAAACTTGCATGCAAGTTTCCAACTGATGTGGCCCATGAAGACCATCCGCCACGTTTCTGCAAGGTGTTTCCTATGCAGCCATGATCTTCAAATGCAGAGTCCCTGAGCAACTGTAAGCACAAATTACATGTTTATTTGTTACATTATTTTAAAAGTAAATGGACACTCCAGAATAGCTTTCAATGAAGCTACTTATTTAAAGAGCTTACAGGCACAGGGTCTCTGCTAGGCCAAACCATCCCTGGCAGAACTGACAGGAGAGCCTGGACAACATGCTCCAGCCAGACAGATAATGCCAGAAGGGATGCATTCTGCTCTTCCCATCTACCAGGACTCTGAGAACAGAGGCTCCTGGATGCCCAGAGCAGTGGTATCTGCTGCATTATCACCCGTGAGCATGTGGGGAGGAGGGGCAGAACAGGGCTCCCGTTACACAGCTGTGCTCCACAGAGTCTGCCGAGGGAGCACTGAGCCGTGGTATCCCTGTGCCTTCTTCTGGAGCTGGTTTGTAGAGAAAAAGAAGCCAGTTTGGAAATGCACATTAAAACAGAACCCAGTAAATGTGGTGGTTTTTCCCTACCAGAGTGTTTTTCTGTGGTTTTACATGCACAGGTAAGTGCTACTTGAGCCCTGTGCGTTTGGTGCTGCCTGCAGTGAGGCTGTTAAACACACACTCATCATCGTAGTCCAAATAACTACACCACCATAACCCAATGTGTGACACGATTCATGTTTAAGTTGGGAAAGCACAAGTGTCCAAGCAAAGATTAAGGAAGCATGGGCATCTTAGAGAAGCGGGGGCATTTACAATAAAAAATATATTACAATGTGAGGTAGAATCATAGAATCGTAGAATCATAGAATCATCAAGGCTGGAAAGACCTCTCAGATCATCCAGTCCAACCATCAGCCCACCCCTACCATTCCCACTGACCACATCTCTCACTGTCACATCCACACGGTTCTTAAACACCTCAGGGATGGTGACTCCAACACCTCTCTGGGCAGCCTGTGCCACTGCCTCACCATTCCTTCTGAGAAGAAATGTTGTCTAACACCCCACCTCAACCTCCCCTGGTACAACCTGAGGCCATTACTTTCCATCCTGTTGCTGTTACTGGGAGAAGAGGCCAAATTCCACTAAAATAATTACAAAGAAGTAACATAAAGAAAAGCTTGATTTATGATTCTTATAAAATTCTCAAGGTTCTTTCTTGGCAAAATCCATTCCACCAGCTTACTCATCCTACCCTGGGCCCAGCTGAGCAGCTCCCAGAAGGGGACTGCTGTGTGAGCACTGCAGTGTGAATGAGATGAGGTGGTATTCTGAGCTCCCCTCCCAGCAGAGCTGCACTGCAGATGACCAGCCTGCATGCAGAGCACCCAGCCTGTGTCTCACACCTTCCTTCATGCCTCTCATGCCACCGGTGACTCAGGGCAGGGAAAAGAGTCACCCTGAACTGCCAGCACCATAAATCATGTCCCACTGAAATGACATGGAAACGCAATCAAAACATCATGCTGATGAACTCAGCTTGTCTGCTGGATTTTGAACTCTGTACGCATCACCTATGATGTCAAAGGTACCAGCTCTAACCAAACAGCTGCAGCACAGCAGCAGGAACACTTCAGAATGGCCAAACACACCAACAGCATTTGCAGACGGGCGGTTGGACTCTGTGCTCCACCCAAGGAACAGGAACAGCGCTGTTTGCAGCCCTGATTATTCTTAGCTGAGTTGCCATGGAACAAAGCCTGGCTAATCCTGGTGGACTGATTCAGGAACAATCTCTAATCTTATTGCCTAATTCTGTATTGCTCCCATTAGGGCAGATTTTATCCCAGCTGTAAGAGCAGCGAGGTTTCAAGGAGCTGTCACTGTGCTGTTTGACTGGTAGCAGCACTGTCTCCTTATCAAGAAAAAGGGATTCTGTTTCTCTCTGAATCAGGATGAAACTTTTTCCCTTCCAGATGTAGATTAAATCTCCCTCATGATCTCCTTGAATTCACAGGACTCAGTACACATGAGTTCATGTGTTCCCCTGCACACTCAGTCAGTGGCGCTGCCTCAGTTGCTGGCTAATGACTGCTTCAGAGAACACACACGTAATGAGACAAATGAGCTTCTAATTGCACTGACTGGGTTTGCTTTTCCTGTTGCCAGCCCCACAGCCACCTTGCATCCACCATGAGTCCAACATCACAGCACTAACTTCAATACCTCAGCACCTCCTGGACATGAGGCAGCACCATGAGGGCATACGTGGTAAGGGCAGGAAGCCCAGCTGTGCAGCGGGAGCTTTGTGGGATAAATTCTGTGCTTTCTCCCTGGGTTGTGACTTAGAGGTGGACTGGGGGACAACCCAAAGGCACCCCATATCTCATGTATCAGAACACAGCTGTAAGGGCAAGGTGCACACACGTGTGGGGAAAGCTGTGCTCTGCAGGATGGTCAGGTAATGGAAAGGAGATGCTGGGGAAAGGAGTCCTGTTCCTGGCTGCAACTTGCTCCTTGCAGAAACATGTCCACAAAGACCTCCTTGAGTACATCCCCAGAAAAAAACCATGATGCTTCCTGCACCGAGCTGAGCTCAGCATGGTTGGAGCTCGTGTCCAGCCATGTTTCCTTTACAGAAGCTGTGCCGTAAGGTCACTGTGCCGTTCTGTTGGCTGTTGGAGATTCTGGGGAACAAAAACATTGGATGTAAGCCCTCCCCACTGGAGTGAACTTCAAAAGGATATTAAAAAATCACCGACATTGGAAGTATTTAAAGAGGAAGGGTGTTTTGAGACAGATGGTGACTGTAATTAACTTTGGCATTTTCTCTTATAAACCACTGAGTTTAAACTCAATTAGCCAGTGATTTTTTTCCCTTCTTTAATTAAATAAACCCAATTGCATCTCTTCAGCAGCCAGCCTGCATGCAAACAACCCAGAGGCCAGCTGCAAGACAAGCCCAGCCCAGCCAGCAGCCACCACAGCACTGGACAGCTCGGGGTCCCCCAAGGTTGTGCTCAGCACTGGGGTCCCCCAACAGGGCCCTGCCCAGTGCCCACACCACCCCAAGTGCCTGTGCTGCATTTGCAGGATGCCCGACACGGCTGCGGCACAACAGTGTCACTGCTGCTGGGCTTGCCAGTGGTGGGGCTTTTGTGTTCTGTGTGATTTATCAGCCAAACTGGAATCTTCACTTCAGCTGTTTGGACATAAATGTCCTGACATAGCGCAGAGGAGATAAATCATTCCAGTTGTGTTGCAAACGCAGAGGTATGCAAACCCTTCCTTGCAGCTTCAAGGCTGCAGAGAGGGCTGTGCCAGCAGTCCCGCCCCGCATCATTTGTCATAGGCATTTTGTCAGTTTGTCCCGCAGCAGGACATCACTGCTGAAAGGAGCATGTGCTTCCAAATGATCTGACCTTGTTTTGTATTTATTGTTCTCAATATAAAGAACATGGGTTTTAATACAAAAACAAGTGCTCCTCCTCCTCCCTGGGAGTCTCCAGAAGCTATCTGGCCATGGCCCTGGGCACCATGCTCTGGGTGGCCCTGCTGGGGAGGGGTGGGCCAGAGGGACCCAGAGAGCCCTGCCAGCATCAGCCACCCTGTGGCTATGTGGATTGAAAGAGCCTTACAGCTTCACCTGGGCTTCTTTAACCGAATGCGTCAAGGGATTTCTTACCAACAGCTTCAGAATATCTAATGATGGAAGTCTTCAGACTTCTCCCTCCTGATTCTTTGTGCCTCTTGATTGCAGTGTTTCACTGTTGAATAATTCCTAAAGAAGTTTGAAAGCAAGAGAGTTCTGGATTTTTTTTTCTCCATAAGCAAAGCAGGAAGGTTTTGGGTTGCCATGGCAGAGCTGTTACCTCTGTGTGTCCCTGTGTTTTCGATGACAACACAGTTGTGTTAAGGCTAAGCTGACCATTTGGCTTACCCCCATCAAATGAGTGCGAGGAGAGAGAATGCTGGAGCAGGCCCAGGCCCTCTTGTTGATACAATCTAATGCAGGACAGCAGTCTGGGGGCATGTTTGTACTTTATAACTGTAAACAGCTTTTGTCTCAGGAAGTTGAATAGCGCACGGCCTCATCCCAGCAGAATTCCTGGTTCTGGTCCTTCCATTGCCCTCAGTGCTGCAGTCAGATTGTTTTTTCAGGGATGAAATCAGTCTTTGAAATACCGGTATAAATAACACACGTGCTGTGTGGACAGGACACGTGTGCAGCAGGGAAGGGTTTCAAAGAAAATAAACAAGTGCCTTAAAACTGAGGTCTTGCATACAGTGGTAGAGAGGCTGGGCTCTGTAGGGCCAAAATTAATTCACCGCAACGAGGAGGAAAGCCCAGAGCTCATTTCTGAACCTATTGTTGAGGTGCTGTTATTCCATACGCGTGTTTAATAGGTGTAAAAACGATGCCCTATAGCTGAAGTACTCATACATTGCTCTGCAGCTCCCTCTAATGGATCGTTTGGCCAGAAGGGGGCTAAGGGCAGCAAATGCGATAAAGCAGCGCTCGCTGCAGACTAACACCGAGAGCTCCGCATCATTGCCGCTGTTATCTCTCCCCGTCCATTCCTCACTTCACTTTTATCTCAGCAGCTATTGCAGCTCGGCTTCTATGAGCTGAGGGGAGCAGGCACAGCTAAACAAGAAGGCGAAGGGCTGCAGCAGGGTGGGAGAGGTGGGAGACACTGGGGGACAGAGCTGGCACATTGCTCTGCAACCTGCTGAGTCCACATCAGTTGAAGTCTCTTAGGATCAGGGGTCTAAAGAATGTATTATGGCCTAAAGGCTGCTTGGCCTTCAGTTCTGAACTTTATCTTGGTTCTGAGATTTGCAGGAAGGAGGACATGAGGGAAAGCCGTGACAAAATCTCTCACATCTCAACAAGTGATACCCATAAAAATCATATTTCATTTGCACACACGACAGTCTCTTCCCATCACATTTCTATCTCGTGCTTATGCACACCAGCAAGATTCACTCTGATCCTTTGTGTCAAGCCCTACCTGCAGACAGCCACAACCCCGCTTTTTTTTTTTTTTTTCAGAAGAAGATAATATTCTATATTGCCTGTTATTTCAGATTCTGACTTTGAAACCACAGTGCTGTTTTAGAAGTGGAGGAAGAAGAGCAATGGAAAGGGCACTTGGCAGAAACAAGAGGAAAACAGTATTTAACAGAGTGCTAGCACCAGACTCTTTCTTCTGAGAAGAGTGGTGATGAAGTCTGGGCACAGGCTGTCCAGGAAGGTAGAGGAGTCACTGTCCCTGGAGGTGTTCCAGAACTGTGTGGATGTGGCACTGAGGGACGTGGTGGGGGTGGTGATGGTTGGACACGATGATCTTAGAGGTCTCTTCCAACCTGCATGGTTCCATAATTTAACCTCTACAGAAATAATAAATTGATGCAGTGAATGGTTTGAACTTCAAGCAATGGCACTGACCATTCAAGTGGGTGCTGCTGTGCCTGTCAGCAACAAAGAAAGTATTTCATTTAACAGGACACAGATGAGAGCACCTGAGGTGACTTGTGGCAGTGGATTAATTCAGGATATAAGCTTTTGGTCCACGTATGGCATTCTTGTTTGCTAAGCAGCATGTATCTCCTAGCCACCATTCAGCCCTACCTGATTTGCTCTGCCCCTTCTGGCTACTAAAACCCTGCCTGCACCACAGCAGGATACTTTGTTTAACCACTAATCCAGACGCCTGCAAATGATTCCCATCCTTAAAAAGAAATTTACAGCCAAGACTTCTTACAGACTTGTTTCTGCTTTGGGAATCACACAGGAGAGCTGTCCAACAACGAGAAGTTAAGGAATGGTGCCTGGATTAAGGCAAGCAGTAATCCCCTAAATATGACCTACAGCGGGGAGGTCACATCCCTATCTCTTTAGTGCACATATGCTCTTCATGTTAAGCCTCCTGTCCCATCTGTGAGGCTGCACCACCAATATATGTGTCACTGACACACTGAGACATATCAGCTACAGAAATCTGATTTCCTCCAACCTCCTCATCTGGTCACTCTCAGCTCTCTGAAACAAACCAGCACAGCATGCCAGTGGGCTGGCTTACATCTGCAGCAACAGCACTGCTGAGCAATTCAGGTCGTGTTTTTGGGAGAACTGAAGGAATTGGAGCTTTCTTCAGTCATTCCAACAGCATTGCTCTGTGATCACATACAACTCCAGTCCCTCCAGCTTGTTGGCCACCCTGCAAGCATTTGTGCATATTGCACACACTTGATCCAGACTTCCTTTCACCTTGTCATTTTTCCTAAGGTGTCTCCAGATGCCATGCTGTCCACATCTTTTATTTTCCACTCCTTTCCAAAGTTACTTTCACTTAAAAACAGGTTGTGATCTGCCTTTCCTAATCAGCTTTTCCACAGAATGACAGTATCATTAAGGTTGGGAAAGACCTCTCAGATCATCCAGTCCAATCACCAGTCCGTGCCCACCATGTCCACTGACCACGTCCCTCAGTACCACATCCACAGAGTACTTCAACAGTGACTCCACCTCCTCCCTGGGCAGCCTGTGCCAGTGCCAGATGCTGTGCGACAAACACATGAGCATCTGACACAGGTAATCAAGCAACAAGTTCCTGATACCGATACAAATCTCAGCTGCAGTCTAGGTGCAATTGGAGCTGCCCCACAGCCTGTCAGCAGGGCTCAGCCCAGAAGCCAGGGCTCAGCTAACCAAGCTCTCAGCATGTATACACGATGTATCCACATTGCCTGGGGTTATAACTTATGGTTTCAGCACTCTTTCACAACCCATAAAAAGAATCTTGCCTGGAACGGTCAGTGAAATACAGACTAAGAAGGTGGAGGCACTGAAGGAAAAGACCAGCCCAACAAGCAGCTGACTGATAAAGTAGATGTGAGGAAATCACACAGCTGAGTGACCAGGACACTCCTGCAAGCATCTCACCATGCAGTCCAGGATTCAGATGTTCTTCCAGCATTGCCATAAGCCCATCTGAGTCCACTGTCCCTTCTGTCCCTTTGTTTTGAGATGCAACATCCCCTGTGTCCAGTGCATGGGGCCTGCAGCTGCAAGGCAAGGCTGGTCAGCAGGCTGCCCTTGCTCCACAACACAAGGGAAAAAAAGCAGCCAGTTTCCAGCAGTATCAGCAAACTGCTCCTCATTGCCATAACGCTGTATGACTGCAGAGTGGACAGAAGAAAGGTGGTTATGATGTACCACAGGGGCAAGGGAGAAACTGCTACTTGTCTTTTTCCTCTTTTCCAGAGAGAACTTGCAGTTCCATTTCCCTGAGCTGAACATGAAGGGACAAGGCAGCTTCTTATGAAGTGGAGATGACAACGCTTCGCTAGTGGCAAAAAATAAAAATAAAATAAAATAAAATGAATAGATCTAACCTTGTGATTGTACAGCTGGGGAAAAAAATAGTCCGCCAAATAAAAATAAGCAAAAATTACTTTGATTTGGCTTCTATGAAAGGGACTAAAAATAAATACTTCTTTCAGAGGCCCTTTCTCCGAACAGGGGATTATGGAGGACACACAATCCTTGTATCAAAACACTGAATTAGTGAATCCAAAATGGTCTCAATTTTAAAAAGTGGTTTTTCCACAGTTAATTTGCTTATTAATACAAGAACCATTAGTGTTATATTAATATTCATGCTGCAGTGGTTGTACTCCAGATGATTCCTTTGATCTAGAACTGATCTACCAGGACAGACATTTAGTTACTCCTGGGTATGCTGAAGGAAATTAAAATATTTACTGCTGAAAATAACAATTATTGCAAGAAAATCCAGAGAATTTGAATGTTGGTGTTATACCCAACTATAAACTGAGCGTATACACCAAAGTTGGGGAATGATTGTACTATGCTGACTTACATTAGCATGCATTGTTTGTTACTGCAACAAAACAAGTGTTTCCCAACATTTGGGAAGCAGAGAAAACTAACCTTCAGACTTCTGTGCCATCATGAGTAAATTACTTGGTGTTTTTTGTTGACTTCCAGTTCCCTTGAGTCTTTCTACACTAAAATGCAGTCCACAGGACGTACCAAGCAGTAAGCCTCAAAATGCATTCAACTTACTTACATACAAATAGCAGCAGTTAAGTCATTTCTGAGTCTTAGAAGTTTTGCAAAACCAGGTCGAAAGCTTTCTGATATTTTATATATATAATTTTCAGTGTCAATTATGTGTAGGATGCCTATAGCTGTGATCTTTAAAAACAACTGATCAACGTCCAAGTGCTGATCCAGCCTGACTGTGCCTGCAGTTAAAAAAGCACATTTTGGACTTCTCCTTTGACTAAGAAATCCATTAGAAACCATTTTGTGTGATTGATTTTAGTGCACGCTGAACTAAATCATACAAACCTACAGGAAAGAAAATGCAAAGCATTATACGTGCACCAGGAATTGTTAATGTTACATACCTGAAAAGAAATTAATCGTGTTTTTTCAGATTACTACAAACCATACATAGAAAGCTTGGAATTCAGGTGCAGCCCCACACATCCATCTATTTCCTTCTCAGTTTCACACTCACTTCCATAAATCTCACATTCTCCAAGTTTTAAGTTGATTTATCTAGCTTCGATACTTCCTTAATCAACCTTTCTCACTCCCCATGGAAAGTAAGTACCAGAAGCTATGTATGCAATTATTTGACCACCACTTACTTACACACAGAATCACACAGAATCACAGAATCACCCGGGTTGGAAGGGACCCCAAGGATCATGTAGTTCCAACCCCCCTGCCTGGCAGGGCCACCAAACATACACATTCAGATCAGGTTGCCCAGGACCCCGTCCAACCTGGCCTTAAACACGTCCAAGGACGGAGCATCCACAACCTCCCTGGGCAGCCCGTTCCAGGGCCTAACCACTCTCCTAGTAAAGAACTTCCCCCTAACATCCAACCTAAATCTTCCCTCCTTCAACTTAAAACCATTTCCCCTAGTCCTGCTGTTATCAGCCCTTTTGAAGAGTTTACTCCCCTCCTGGGTGTAGGTTCCCTTCAGGTATTGATAGGCTGCAATGAGGTCACCCCGCAGCCTTCTCTTCTCCAGGCTGAATGCCTACTTACATGGAAGTCTGTTCAGTCCTGCTAGTAACAGCAGCACAATGGCAAGCAGTTCAACTTCTTCCCCTCTCCTGCCCTTGTTAAAATATTATGTATGAGCTCAGCAATAGTTGTGGTGACACAATCTGCTATACTCAATCCCTAAATTATTTTACATGATTAAAAAACTGTACTTAAAATATACACGAAAAATCCATCTTCAGCTCTAAAGAACTCACCTTAATTTCTTTGCAGCCCCGCTCCCACAGGAGTTCTACGCTTCCTCTACATTTGAAAATACCATTTCTAAAGAGATCTTTTTTTTTTTTTTTTCCTCAAACCAAGGTAATCTCTTCATAGCTGTATGCATCACCTATGAATCACTGCATACCTTGTATAGTCTGTGATACTGTATGTGGAATTTGTTTTTGCCTACTGCATTTCTCAGTACAGGCTATCAATGGCCTTCTGGTGGAAGGGTAGGGAACACCAGAGAACTGTCTTCTTTATACCTGACACACGTAATAATGCTCTTTTTCAGGCATGAGCAGCCCACATGGTTCAGACAGGGAAGGAACTGCAGTGTCTGTAATAGTTGTACTGTATAGAAACCTCTTGATTTTTTTCCCCAGTTCCTAGCCCCTAACCTGATTGTGTTCCTACACCAAACTTCACTTCCAAAAGCAAACTGAAGTTAGAACAAATCAGTTCAGAACCCAAAGGGTCTTCCTCATTGAAATGAGCCAGATCCATTCAGATTCCCACCAGATCATCCTACACATCTTAAGGACCTCAGAGCTAGCAGTGTGTACAGGAGAGGTGAAACAGCAGTCTGAACACAATACACACACCAGAAACGTCCTTCAATTTTCCATAAGCCATACTACTTCCAAGTCAAACAAATCCTACCTTGATTTCTTCCTGTTATCCAATGGCACGTGGCATATTTTTAACCAAAGGGCTGTGCCAAGATTGATTAAGTCATAGCCGCAGAGAAAGACAGCTTTTACACAAAGTAAAACTAGCAGAGCTTTAGTAGTCAAGAGCTGGATTAATGAACTAGTTGCTTAGATTTCTGTTCTTGCTCAAAGAAAGAAAAACAATCTAGAATTCTATTCTTGAGCCCATGGAAATACAAAGATGATGCTGCAATTGGCAGGATGGATTACAATCGCTTCTATGTAGGAGCAAGATTTCCTGCAAAGTGCTCTTAAGAGGAAGCAATGAGAAGACACCTAAATATAAAGCCTGAAATGCTTTCTTCCTCCCTTCCAGAATTCTTGAAACACAACACAGCAGGCACGACACAAGCTTCAACCAGATCACTCTGAAGCTCTCAGGTAGGAGCTTACAGATGGAGATCTCCCAGTCCGACAGCTTCTTGTTTGGTTGCTGTTGGTTTCAGGGCTGCTTTTTTTTTTTTCTTTTAATACTACCACCTTCCAATTCCACACTGACATGTACAACTGCTTCAGCCCACCCACGATTCAGCCTAGGGAAAATGAAACCTTTGTACTACCTGCATTTATAACCCATGCTCCTGCTGGATTACGGAGTGCTTACGTGAAGTACGCAGAGCCGAACTCTAGGGTGATTTTGCATCTTTTGTTGCCAAAGACAATACGTTGAACATGAAAAGTTCTGCTCTTGATTTGGAGGAAAAGAGAAATGGCCAATGCCAGGTTGGGGTGCTTTCTTTTATTGTTAAAAGATTAAAGCATAACATTTCACCAGATACAAGAAATGTATTTTTTCCTGACATTACAAACATCTGAATTATCAAGAGAAAATGTTGAGCTATACGTAATCTGACTTAATCCATCAATTTAATGTATATTAGTTCATGCTTAACACATGGCCAAAATACATAATCACAAAATAAGTACCTCAATGCTTCTAAAACTGAGACAAGAAAGACAGAGAATTGAGTGCAAGAAATTTCCAACAAATGACTATACACTCAATTACAACCTCAGGGCCAAGTTATTCCAGAAGGGTTGGTAGTTTCTCGTGCCTGGCTCATTCACTTTTAATTTGGTAAGAAATTTCATCTTAAAAATTTGATAAAAACATTTTTAAAAATAAGACATCTAACAAATGCAAAAAACCAAGCTCATTCTTCACAGAAATACATGGGTTGCTTGCCACTCCAGTCCTTAATTGCCTGTATGTTTTACAAATCTTTACAAAACTAGTTTGCATCCATTTTGGTTTCAAAAACATAGTACATCCAAAAAAATATGACTCTACTGATGGGTAATAAAAAGACATGGACATGTATTTAAAATGACTTTGAAAAGTAAATAATTTCAGTAAAACATCTATAAGACAAGTTAAACATAGTACAACAAACCATGCATCTTCTGACTTGTCAGATCAGCTAAACTACTCGGATAACATACAGCAACACTTCTGAACACTGTTGTAAATTCAGCTTTTCTAACACAAGGAAAAATACGAGTTAAATTTGTTCTTCAAGTGGTTCAAGGCTGTCCAAGTGTTTTTTAGGTGTATCATCATTATGACGGCTTTGGCAATGGGTTAAGTGTTTCTTAAAGCCTCGGGGAAAATTTGATTCAAAATTACAACGCGGACACTTCAATAAACTTTGACCATGAGCAGCAACATGGTTTTTAAGAAGGGACTCCAAGAGAAAAGCCTTGCCACATATCTTACATTTGTACGGGCTCTGCACGTTATGCTTGTTGACTAAATGATGCAAGACGGCACCTTTTTTCATCGCACGACAGCAACAAATTTTGCAGTAATATTTCCCCTTGCCACGCTTCATATACTTTGCTATTTCTTCCTCAGAAATGAAAGCCTCTTTCTCTTCGGTAAATTGAAGAACGCACTGCGGCTGACTGGGAGTAGTTGCACCTATTTTGCTCTCTATGCTGTAATCAGAAGATTCCATATCATACTGCTCTTGGTCACTGTTGGATTCTCGCTCCTTCATCTCCATCGAGTCCATCTCTGCTTTTCCACACTCACTGCTATTCAGTTCAGAATCTGAATTGTCCTGGTTTTCCTTCCTGGGCTTCTTTTTGGGGCATGAGTATAACATGTCTTCGGGTGATTCTTTGGCTAATATGGATTGTTCATCTGGTGAGAATAAGTCATCCAGTGGTTTCTGATCATCTAAACTGTGAGAAAGAAAGTCACTCTCACCAGACTCACTGGGTGTCTGGGGCTCAGAGGAAAAACCAGGAACACATTTGTGGGACTCGGAGAACAGGATGTTTCTTGGGATTTCAGAAGGTACAGTAGTTTCACTATGTCTCTGGACATCAGAGGACATAGAAGCAGCAGGTTTCTGCATCTCAGAAAATACAGCTTGCTTTTGAATATCAGGGGATACAGCAGATTTCTGGGAGTCAGGAAAAAGAGCTTGTTTCTGTGTGTCTGGAGAGACAGAATGAGCCTGTTTATGGGCCTCATTGAAGAGGCTGTGCTTCTGAATTTCAGGAGAAGTTGATTTCTGAGACTCCAAAAAGGAAGCATGGTCCTGAACTTCAGGGGAAATGGGAGCAAGTTTTTGGGCTTCAGAAAATAGGGCATGCTTCTGGACCTCAGGAGAAACAAGAGCTGACTTCTGCACTTCCGAACATAAGGCATGTTTTTGGCCTTCAGTAGAAGCAAGAGAAGCAGACACCTTATTTTGGGTCTCAGAAAAGACAGCGCGTTTCTGGACATCGGGAGAAACAGCAGGATTAGATTTACGTGACTCTGGGAACAGAGCTCTTTTACGAGGCTCAGGGAAATGGGATCGTTTCTGAACCTCGAAGGAAGCAGCAGAAGTGGACTTCTGAGTTTCAGAAAAGAACATAGATTTCCGGGACTCAGAGAGTTTCCAAGATTCAGGAGACACCGAGGAAGCAGGTTTACGGACCTCGGGAAAGAAAGAAGGCTTCCAAGAGTCAGAGGAAACAGCGTGACTGGATTTCCGAAGCTCAGCAGAAACAGGGGAAGAATGCTTCCACGTATCAGGGGACAGAACAGGTTTCCAGCCTTCTGGGTAAACAGATGAGATGGGTTTCCATGGCTCAGTAGAAACAAGAGTGGACTTCTGGGATTCAGAAAAAGACGTCGATTTCCACGAGTCAGATACGAGCCTCCTAGACTCTGGTGATGCAACAGGGCCAGACCTTCGGGACTCGGGGGCAGACCTTCGAGACTCTATGGAAGCCTTTGGAGCCCAGGGAGAAACCGTGGAAGACTTCTGCATTTCATGAGGCGCAGATCTCCAGGGTTCAGGGGAAACGGTGGGACCAGGTCTCCACGACTCTGGTGAAACTGCAGGAGCGGGCCTCCGGGTTTCAGGAGAAGAAGCAGAAGCAGGCCTACGCATTTGAGAAGCGTGCCTCCGAGGCTCCGGAGACACAGCCGGGGAATACCTTCGTGGTTCAGGGGATACAGCTGGAGTAGGTTTCTTTGGCTCTGGTGACACACCCGGGGAGTATCTACGGGGCTCTGGAGACACGGCTGGAGAATGGCGACGGGGCTCAGGTGATACAGCAGGGGAATGACGACGGGGCTCTGGAGACATTGCTGGGGAATGGCGACGGGGCTCTGGAGACACAGCCACGGCCGGTTTCTGTGGGTCTGGGGACCCTGCAGGGGCTGGCTTCTGTGGGTCAGGGGATGCATCAGGGGATTGTTTCTGTGGGTCGGGGGACGCATCAGGGGATGACCTTTCTGAGTCTGAGGACACAGCTGAGACTAATTTCTCCAGATCTGGAGACACAGCCTGAACTGACTTTTCTGAATCTGGGGACATGATCTGGGCTGGCTTCTCCGGCTCAGAGGAAGAAGTCTGAGCTGACTTCTGGGACTCTGGGGACACTGACGATTTCTGAAGCTTGGATTCAGATTTGGGGACTTCAGGAGAAAGAGCAGGTTTGAGAGACTCAGGGGAAGGGGTAGACTTCTGGGGCTCCACAGCACCATTCTTTTTGGAGGAATCTGAACCTCCTTCTACCTGTCCTTTCCGCTCCTCATTCCATTTCTCTGGTGCTGCATGTTGTGCCGTGATGTGATAATACACGTTGCAATACATCTTGCTGGTAAAGAAACATTTGTGGCAGTGGAACAGTTTTGCACTTTTTTGATAAAAGATAAGTTTCCCCAAACCAGCAGCATCCATTTCATCACAATACTCTGGGTGTATGGTGCCCATGTGAATCTGTATGTTTTCATAGTCCGTTCCTCTGAAGCTGCAGTGATCACACTCCAAGCGTTCTGTGGTTTTACGCAGTATCTGCAACATGTCCATTTTTCTACGTTAATAGTCTTCACAGCACTTCACCTTACAAAGAGCAAGCTTCAGAGTTCCTGAAACAAAGGGGGGGGGGGGGAAAAATCTGTACAGTTAGCTCTCAGTGTTCATTTTAGTTTTGTCAAATAACTGTATGTTCCCCCCCCTCCCTCCCATCATTTTCAGAAGCATAAGTTTTGCACGGGTACTAACTACTTCATAAACAAATGCAAATATAGGCCACTCTGGTTTTTCCAAGTCAGCTTGCATCAGTAGAACTTGAAAAAACAAAGCTTTATCTAACAGCAGGCCTTTCTAACAATGTAAAAAATACATAAGTAAATTCTAAGAAAAGAATCCAGGCAATGAAGAGTTAAGTTCACATTCCATTTGAGAAACATGACTTGCTTTCTCAGTTGTCCTTTCTTCCAAGACGTGGAGTGTTTTCGTTTATGTTATGCATGTAAACTGAAATCAGAAAGTACTTTGAAACAGTGCCAGTAAAAACAAGCCATTTCAAAACTGCATTCTCCATCATAAAATTCTGGAACAAATTAAATGTTTTTGATAAAACAAACAAAAAAAAATTCAGTAAGATAACAGAAGCCTAAATCCTACGCTCTGCCTTCTTCCATTAAACACTATTTTCCTTTCACTAATTACATGAAAAAATAAAAGCCACTGCTCATAAAAACTTTATCTATTGTAAGAACAATTTTTCCATTGTTTCATCTTGTTGCCCTAATAACATCAACAGTGCTATCTCAAAAACCAAACAGCAGTGACTTTTATCCAATCTGTGTGCCAGTCCTCATATACAAGATGTTTTGTTTGTTTCGGTGCAGGATGGCAACGTCTCAGAATTACTGTTTCTGTAAGACCTCATAAAAACCAACAAAAACACAGAAATGCTGCATCAAGAATGCAAAGCATTTATAATAATTTTGCTGTATTCCATCATCTCCATCAGAAGCTACCCCAATTACCTACCACAATAAATAGAAAATGAAGTCTGAATGATGTCTAAGCCACTTCCACCTAGACATGGATGTTACCACTGCTGAAAAGGAATATTTGGACATTTCTCAGTACTTATGTGAATTGCACACTTGATTTTTTTTTTCCACGCTACCACATCAACCTAATTTGTAAGACATACATCCAGATGTATCCAAAGTTTGTGTGTCAATTTAACATTATTTTTCCTGCTTGAGTGTATTTATAGATTAATAACTAGTCAAAAAATATGTTCCCAATGCAAGTTTTCTCAATTTACTCCTACAGCATTATTTTTAAGCTCTGGTTTCTTATGGAAATGAGACTTACACAAAAACATTGCCCTTCAGTGAATACCAATCAAATTGGGCAAAGCAAGATAAAAGCAGGTTACATTTCTACAAGTTTTGTGGAAAACAGAAACCGAGTAGCAGAAGGCTAAGGAAATGTAACCACTGAGGTAAAGGCTGAAGATTTCACTTAACTGTTACTGGTTCTGTTCAGCTTATAATTAGAACACGGCCAGTATACAACCAGTCTTAAAGCCTGCAGAACAAGCCGTGTCTGACTCTGGTTATAATGAGGGACAGAAGGAAAGCAGGCTAGCAGTACTGCTGAAGGATGGCATGGGCACAGCAAAAAAACCCAGCAAGGAGCTGGCTGAAGGTCAGAGGGCACACATTCATAGGAAACAAAGGTTCACTGGTATGGTGGTTCATGGAACGATGACTTTGCACATGCTGGATCTACGTGCTTTACATTAAGTACAGGAACAGGGAGCTTTTCAAAACAAGCACGTGTTCCAGTCAAGAAGCACGGTGAGTACACAGACAGAGCCTGAAGATGAATCATGCTTTACATGGATGAGGTATGAGAACAATGTGCATCTACACAAGAAGTAACTGCATGGCTCTACAATTATTGTAAATTATACAAGAACTCCTTCCAGTTCAATGTTCCAGCACTCCGAGGAACCACACAACGGTCTGTATCTGTGCAATAGCAAACAACTCGCCAAGTGGAAAAACCCATAGCAAGCCTTGTCCTAATGCTCCAACAGATCCAGAATTCCTCAGGAATTCAGGTTCTCTTCCTTTTTTTGGCTGAGAGATTTGCAGCAATGGGTGAGAAGGAAATTTTGAAAGTCAAAACCAACAGACTGATCACATGGCGCTATAGGAAACAAATGTGTTTTAACCCAATCTCAGCAAAACATAATCAGGACAATAACAACACACTGCACTAATCACATTTTCAGACCTGTAAGAGAATACAAATTGTCAATAAATCTGAATTCTCCATTCCCTCCCCCCCCTCCATGGAGAACAAAAAAAAAAAAAAAAAAAAAAAGGAAAAAAAGAAGTATTTTCCAACTGAAAAATATCACAGTATACAATACAGTTTTCCACGCAATCTCTTCTACCTTTTTTGTGATTTTCCTCTCCTTCACACAGAACCTGCATATTGCAATTTCAGGAGCTGTCGGTTACTTTCATCTCTTAACTCTACTTCACCCAGACTCCATCCTCTGCCTTTATTTGGACCTCTTACTTCACAATGAACATTTCCATTTTCTTTCAAATACAACATGAGAAGAAGTCCCTGCCTCCCTTCCACAAGCTGTCCCAGTTGCTGCTAAGTTTATCTGACCAGGAAGTGATTCTAGAAGTGGAAAACTTACAGGCACTTCCTCATTCTCATCTCCAGATATTAAAGGGTTGACATTCAGGGCTTTAATATATGAGTAACATTAAAGAGTTTGGGTTACTTTCTCTTGCACTCACCATGATTGATTTTTATTACTTCAGCGCACCGTAGCTGGCAGTCACTACAGAAGTGCCTCTTCTGCTGACATCTCTACTTAATTTAGGTGTACTACTGAGCAAGAGATCCTCAGTACTGCCACATCTTAGGCAATGACTATACAGAACAGTAACTCTAGCTTTAAAGTAGCTATTCTGAGACCAGTAACAAATGTGCATGGTGCTGAGCTACTACTAACTTGTACTGCCATTTAAATTAAGCAGGTTCACTGAGCATGCATCTGAACAGCCAGTCTGTAAGACTTTCTTGTTAACATCCTTACTCACTTCTCCTTTTGAGCTCAAAATGCCACTGCTTCCACATATCCGATTATTGCCCTCCTCTATCTTAAAGTCACAGAATGATTTGGGTTGGAAGGGACCTTAGAGACCACCTGGTTCCAGGCTGCCATCCAACCTGGTCTTCAACATCTCCAGGAAGGAGCACCCACAGATTCTCCGGACAGCCTGTGCCAGTGCCTTACCACACTCATGGTAAGGAATTTCCTCCTTGCATCTAATCTAAATGATAGTATCACAGAACCACTCGGGTTGGAAAAGACCTTAAAGATCACTGAGTCCAGCCACAACCTAACCATACTACCCTAACTCTAACAACCCTCCACTAAATCATGTCCCTGAGCAGGACATGATTGACACAACAAATCAACCCTCCTTTAGTTTAAAACTCTCATGTCTTACCCCACTGCTATGCACCCTGATAAAAAGACCCTCTCCAGTGTTCCTGCAGGCTGCCTTTTAAGCATGGAAGGCAACAACGATGTCTCTTCTCCAGGCTAAATAACTCCAGCTTTCTTAGCCTTTCTTTGTAGGAGAGGTGCTGCAGCCTCCAGTCAGCTATACTCAGCTTTGTCACATGGATAACTGCATGATTTGTATTTCTCTTTGCCTTCAAGCAGACCATATTTTAGACTGGAATGTGCCTTAGATGCTGCCTTGCATAGTTGGGTGCAGTTTGAAGAACAGCAAGTCACTGTTTTCCCAACAGCCCCAAGCCAGCCAGGCTAGCAACCATGTGGTCAATAACCAAGTTTCCATGGCTTGGGACCTGCATGAACTGTGATGTAGCACAACATTTGCTCAGCAGCATCTTTGAGACAACGCTAAACAAGGTGGACCATGCTGCTTCTTCATAAATGCTTCAAAGCAAAACTCAAAGGAACCTACCTCTACACTGCTCCAACTCCGGCCCATAAAAAGGGTAAAGACCCAGCAAAATGCCCCATGTGCATTTGACCAAATAGTAAGCTCAAACATTGCTCTGATCATCTGGAAGTCCCTTCTGAAGAAGTGTGAATCTCAGGATGAAGATCAAGCAGCATGCATGACAAACAAGATCCCACAAAAAACAACAGACATGACATGGATGTGGGAGTTTCTTTCAGACCTGCTGAAGATCCCTAAGATTAAAGAAGAGCTGCTGTCTGCACAAGTACAAATAACTGCTGTGCAGTTTTTCTAAATGCTCTGTCAGGTCCCAACCCACAGCTGCAGGACACACCATGCCACAGTGACTGCAGCTGAGGCTTCGTGCCACTTTGCAACTACACAGTGCTCTGGATTACTTAATTGCTATTGCTGCATCGCCTCCTGCTTTCCTCATTTTGCAGGACAAAACAAACCACAAATGCAGATATAACCAAACAGAACCAATTAACTATGTAAGAACACATTACAAGTGAAGCAGAAGGTTGAAGCCCTGCATTTACACTTGCCCTGTCCACACGTTCTGCTTCAAGACCAAGTACTGACAACAAAAGATGCCTCTACTACGATTCTGGAGTTTGCAGTAGTACTTCAGCTAAGGGCAGCCAAGGCTTCTTCAAATTTTTCCTGAGACATTAAGATTTCCAGTGAATCTGAACAGCAAAGTTCTCCTGTCTACAAACTCACCATACCCAGTTATCAAGCATGGCAACAGCGCTGGCACCAGCTCAGCTCTTAACTCGACCGCAGGTTTTTCCTGGCCTGTAGGGATACAGATCAACACCCAGGACTCAAGTGAAAATCTGATGAAGGGACTCAGCTTGTGTTAAGCTGAGCAACAGGAACAGTCCAAACTAATGCAGAAAGCAAACAGATCTCCAGATTCTTCCCCAGCAGGACTTATGGCCACTTCAGACTCAGTTCCAAGATTCAGCATCTCACTGTTTGTCAGGATCCCAGTACAGGATTAACCATTCATCCCAACACCTCTCACAAACCTCCCAGTGGCATAAAAGAAATCTGCAGGAGACCCTGCGTACCAGCAAACATTGGCCCAGCAGTAGGCAAACACAATGACACTGGCAACTAACAAAATGTCTCCACTTCTCAATCCCATTTCAATTCCATAGCTACACAACTGTTTAATAAACATTTTGTACTCTGTTGCAAAACTTAATGCATCTGTACAGAAGATAAGCTGTGATTGTCATGAGGCAGTGCCAGTGAAGCAAGGAAAGGCTCAAAGCTAAAGATCTACACTGCCTGTGAACATAGAAAATTACAGGTTGTTTCTAACAGGACATGTAGAATTTCAGAATATGGCAACAAGCAAACTGTTGTATCATCCTTCAAAACCAGTCCAACCTGGTTCTTAGTGACAGAAAGAGATATCCTTCTCTTCCTCTTGATAAAGAATTGATCCTAATGAGAGACAAGCAGAGAATGAGGATGTACAAAGCACATCAGGAGTGCAGCTTCAAAGGCCCTCAAAAGAAAGTCATATTTTATATGATTCCCTATATCCACATTGTTTTCTCCGTATCCAGTGGGACTTAAAAATAGTGCTGTCATCCACACAATCTTGAAAAATGAACAACATACTAGCATGAAGAAATGGTTTCCAGCAACCTCTCACACAAGTGCACAACACCATTCTATCAGTTCACCAAGCAAAGGACGAAGTAAGCCTACTCTCCTATAAATGTCTTCCTCAGATAATCCTCCCACTTTCCCAAGCTACCACTTGTTACAGCTTTGCTTTGCAGTGACAAACCCTGTCACCGCATAAGAAAGATGGCTCTTCACTTTCATCAGCAAAGCTCAGGCAAACACTTCAGCCACATCATCTGTCAACGAAGATGGTTGACTGTAAAGTTAATACCCAGCACCAGACAACTGGATACAGCTGCACCATCGCTTCCACCAGCAGGAACAGACCAGACTGCCACTGTGTTTAACCAAAGGGGAAAGTGACACATTCCTGCAGTGCCAAGAACTAGGTGGTAGCTGTCTTGTGGCAACACCATGCTTGGTGTTCACACACCTGAACCTGTGTGATGGCCAAAAAGAAACAGAAGCTCAGCTCCCACAGTGGTGAAGCAGAGCAGGTGCTTCCCAGCAATACACAGAGGAGATGTGAGAGTCGGCGCAACACATGGAGAACAAGAGGCAACACCATGCTCTTGCTAAACCACATAGCCCACAGGAACCTGACTGTACCAAGCTGCCCGCCACCAGCCACCCCCTTTGTGCAGTGCTCCATGAGCAGTGATTGCTGGGTCCAGCCTTTAGAACTGCACTAAGAATGGAGGCTCCAACACCCTGACCTCACTAGCCACCAACACTAAGATATGTGCTAGGAGAGCAGGCACCTGGTCCAGCAAGGGAGCTGTTGCACAATGCAGTCCCAGGTTCAACTCAGAGGAAAACTGAACAGTGACATCAGTGCTTAATGCAGATGGCTTGGAGAACATGAAGGATGTAGCACTTTACCTACCTCATGGGCCTTCTGTCTTTGCTAGAAGGATAGTCTACAGAGCAACATGAGATCCTAATACAAGACCTAAGGGCAACCCGAAGTACAAAGTATCTGACATCCACACTGTGGATGCGCCACCCCTGGAGGCATTCAAGGCCAGGCTGAATGTGGCTCTGGACAGCCTGGTCTGGTGGCTGGCAACTGTGCACATAGCAGGGCGTTGAAACTAGATGATCACTGTGGTCCTTTTCAACCCAGGTCATTTTATGTTTCTATGACATACCTACATCAAGACTAAGATAAGAAATTACCATTTCACATAATTCTGACAGGGCAGATTGCCTCTGTATTAGGCAATAAAGCACTACTAGTTTCCAAAACTGACCTCAAAATAACGTACTTCTGCAGAGCTGAGCCGATAAAGCACCACGGGATCAACCAGCGCACACAACCACGCCGTACCATACCCTTCCCGCGATGACCTCGGGCTAAGAACTCCACCTGCATTACACCGAAACAAAATGCGACGTGAGGACGGCTCAGGGAAGAGAAGAATGAAGTCCGGATCTCCACCTCCCCGACACGAACGGCTCAGCACGGCCCGCGCCCCAGCTCCTCCCGTTCCCTGCAGTAACGGCTCCCAGCTCCGTACCTCCCTCGCCGCGGGGCCCGGCTCGGCACGAGGCCGGTTCCGACCTCCCCGGCGGCATTTCCCGACGCTCCGCTCCCGCCCCGAGGTCTCCGGGCGGCGGCGGCGGCAGCAGCAGCAGCGTCGGTGGCCCGGCGCATCGCCGCCCCCCTGCCTCGCCCCCACCCGAACCCCGCGGCCCCCCGCCCGGCGGCCCCGAGGCGGCCCCGGCGGAGGGGAAGGCCCCGGCCCGCCGCCCGGGAGCAGAGGAGCCCGCTCGGCGCCGGGGAGGGCCGCCCCTCCGACCGCACTCACCGCCGAAGCACCTCCAGCGGCCGGGCACAGCCCAGGGAAGGAGGCGGCGGGCCGGGCCGGGCCGGCGGCGCTGGCGGGCTCAGGCCGTGCGAGGGGCGGGGAGGAGGAATAGCAGGAGGAGGATGGGGCGGGGGGACATGGGGGGGCGCCGGGAGGAGGCGCGCGGCCGAATGGCGGCCTCCTCACCGCCCCCCCCGGCCCGCCAGCCACCCAACCGGAAGCGCCGGCTCCGCTCGTGGCCCCGCCCCTCGCGGCCTCCCGCCTTCCCTCGCCGTGACGGGCGGGCGGCGCGCGGCGCCGGTCACGTGGTGCCGCCGTGAGGCGGAGCGGCGCCGCTCGGCCCGTGGAGGGGCCGCTGAGGAGGCGGGAGGCTACTGAGGCGCCAGTGGGGCGGTCACCTGCGGGACGGCGTGCGGGGTTTCTCCGGTCCGCATCTTGCCGTGTTATATTAAATTACAGATCTAAATTGTATTAAGGGGCGAATCTCTCGTTTACAGTGACGCCTGCAAAGATTGTGTTTAATTCGGAAAAGTCGCGTTCCCTTTGTCAATTCGGTACCCTTCTTCAAGCCAGCAGGCAGATGTCCCATGTCAGCTGTCGTGCTGGGTCACCCACTCAGCCCGTCTGTGTTCTGCTGTCCTCTACAATGCTCAGAAAGGCACTTCTGTGTGAAACCTACTCTTGTCTTGCTAAAACAGCGCTAGGTGAAGCTTTGTTTGGCCAGTGAAATACAGCTTTCTGTCTGGAAACACTTCTTTGCAGAAAGGGTTGTGAAGCACTGGAATTGGCTCCCCAGGGAGGTGGTTGAGTCACCATCCCTGGATGTGTTTAAAAGCCGTTTGGATGTGGTGCTCAGGGACATGATTTAGCGGAGGCTTGTTAGAGTTAGGGTAGGATGGTTAGCTTGTGGTTGGACTCTGTGATCTTTAAGGTCTTTTCCAACCTCAGTGATTCTATGATTCACAGTATTTGTGTAGCTGTGTTTAGTTCTGCCCCTTCCAAAACCACTTTGTTATTTATTTTGCCGGCATTTTAATATAAATATTTCATAGAATCATAGAATAGCAGCTGAGGTAAGAGGTCCTGTCCAGAAAGTAAACCCTGTAGTACCTTTTTTTCCTTTTAAAATCTCCTGACCGTTGGATCTTAGTCTAGTGCTTCTGAATAAATTGTTGGTCTTTTGCCAAAGGTTTTGGGCTACTGTATCTTGGATGCAAATTTCAGTAGCAATGAAATAACAAGGTCTTTTGGTAATGTTTATTTATAGCAGTAAGAATGAGAGTCACTGTGAAGAGCTGCCACATGCCATCACCACATTGAATGAAAGAATCTCAGATGTCCAGACATAAGGAGGAATAAAAGTTACAGTCCAAACTTTAAGGTTGTATTACTACCAGCTTTGATGTATTGATTTTATTCAGGGAAAAATGATTTGGGATGTTAGTAGGGAAATCTGTGACGTTGTCACCTGAGTACTATCAGCAAACAAGTTGGGTGTAAGGATATTTTAAGAGTAAATGAGAATAAATCTATGGGTGAGAAACATATCATCTTTTTCTGTTCAACGTCTTAAATCCTTTGATAGGTCATCCACAAAAGGCAGTACCCATCAGTATCTCTTCAGCCATGTTGCAGGCTGATTTCTGCTTTAAAGATCCTCAGCATAGTGCCAGTTGAACTTGAACCACCAAAACCAGGTGCTGGCTGTCCACTGGTCCTCGTGTTCAGACAGAGGGCTGTGTGAAGCCCTTTCCTGTCATGGGGACTGAGTGATGACTTAGTGCATGCTTGGTGGAGCCGAGCTCTGCACAGACCTAGCTTTATCCTGTCAATCTCGTAGTTTCATACTGATCTCTTAAAAACATATCTTAAAAATGTTTTCTAATGGTAAAATTCAGGGGAAAAAAAAGAAACATTTGACACATGGAGCTTCTTACCGTACCTTCAGTCAAGAAAATACTGTAAAAATAATTTCAGCCATCCCCATGAATATTTGGCTCAAAGTTTCCATAATTAACAAACATAATTTGAACAATTATATCTTTTCACACTTGCATTACAGAAAGCTTTCTCCCAGAAAGCTGGGAGAAAGGACAGCCTGCCAGGACTGAGATGAAGTAGTAGATGAAGTGGCAGACAGGTTTGGTGTTGCTGTGTACAGGTTAGGAGGAATGAGCGTGGTGGTGTCCTCACCACAGGAGACCCATCTTGAGCTCTGCTCTCCCTCACCCAGCAAAGGCTTCCACTGCATCTCCATCGCTGGTGCAGAGGTGAGGAGGCCCAGATGCAGGCATGCTCTCAAGCATGCACTAATGCCAGTAAGTAGAAAAAGTTTATTGCACTGTTACACTTCTGGAAATGAAAATCTCTGTTGTTGTTAAAGCTGCTCAGCATGCTGGGAATCTGTCAGACAGCTCTGACTTTATAGTAATGGCAAAAGATATTTTGAAAAGTGACATAATTTAAATGCTGTAATTTATACTGAATGCTCCTTCCTGCCTGCTGAGCACGATTCTGATGGGAAATGTTTCTCCAGAGAAAGCACAAATTTACATTTCTTTTTCAAGCGTGAAGTTCTGTGATACTTCCCTTCTTCTGGTTTTTGAAAGTCCTCTGTGGTTTTTGTTTGAACAATAGCACATCATAGAACAGTGCACATACGAAAAAAATCATAATAGCACAAAGTTAAACACAAAGTTAATTAAGAAATTAAATAACTGAGAGCTGGGTGACAGCAGTAATTGGCTTTCTTTTCTAAGTCTTTTGGCACGAGGATATTTTTAAAAGCAACTCAGACGCAAGAGTTTAATTCCTCTCCTTTAAAGGAGGTCCATCACTGATTTTGTCTGTTTTTTGGCTGTTTGGTTTGGTTTGGGTTTTTTTTGAGAAGAGAATGTGTCCACTCCATGTTTTATATGTGTTTGATACAGCAGTTATCATCGTTTGCCACCTGAGGATCTCTGGCTTACAGTGTGGGGAAAACCGCAAGACCTCCAAAACAAAAGCTTCTGCTCTCACTTTCAGATAGAATCTACATACAAACCTCAGCAGTGCTAAAACATCAACCAAAAAACATTAACCAAAACGTGCAGTGTTTTCAGAAGGGCTGGTAGTTGTCTCCCTGATCTGCTGTAACATCAGGTGGCATTTAGCAGTGATCCGTCACACCTCACAGCCCACACGGAGGCAGTATGTTTTGTCAGCACTCGTGGCTAAGTGTCTCTCTCTCTGTAGGTACAACGGGAACAGGCTGGCACCACAGATGGGGCACCTGCATGCTTTTTAGGTTCATTTCCTTTTGAATACAAGACGTGGATGTCGGAGTGGTCACTTGTCATCAGCTCCCAGCTCTTTATGCAAAGGCACATGACAGCAAGCTAAGGCTTGTTGCTCTTCTCCTATTCTCTGGGGAAAATCTTCCAGCCCAAACCGTGTATGCAGCGTGAAGAAGTAAGCCACGTATCTCCCAAGACTTTCTGGAAATGGCTCATAGCCATTTGTTTTTTATTAAAAATAAACAGCAGAATGTGTTTAAAAATGGAATCTGAAATTGGCAGAATGATGTTTGGGAACTGAATTGCCTGCTCTTGACAACTGCTACAGGCGTGAGTGCAGATTTTTTTACTGAATATTTATATCCCACATCCGTTTCCTTTGACACAATAGATCATGACAGAATGGAGCCTAACTCCATCTTGACAGACGAGGTGATTTCCATATTGCAAAATTCTGATGACCTTGGAATCCAGTAAGAAATAGGACAACAGAAATTGAGGGAGGCTATCAAGGTGGTGAAGATTTGTATTAAAGAAGAGAGCGCTATACTGTAAAAACAAAGAAGCAGATGGCACCGAAATCAGCTGTGATGCAACTAGATACAATTCCCGTTTCTCAGGGAAGCCGGATCTACTTTCAGCAAAGCTGAATTTGCAAAACAAAGTTGCTATTGTGGAAATAAAGCTCTCACGCCACAGTGACTCTGTACAAAGACAGGCTGCAAGCCTGCATTTATTTTGTGTCATCAGGAGGCGCATAGGAAAAAGAGCAAGCACTGAGCAGGTGGCAGCTCCTCCTGCCTGGCTTTCCCTGTGAATATCAATGTTCTGGATACCCCGTCTGTGCAGATGTGTAAACCCAAGGCCAGCTTCCCTGCAGTCAGATGGGATGCAGGTGTCCTAGTTAGTGAGGGGGTGACAGCTTTTCCCGAAATATGTGAATGTTGAAGCCCTGACAGTTTTTACTGAGTCAAGCTTTCAAGTCCAATCTTTGGTAACTAAAATGTGGCAAGTCCTCAAGTGGAAGTTTACTGCTACAGAAGCTATTTAGTTCCTCACCTATAATGCCACCAAGAGATACTTATAGCCCAAGCACGCATGGGATAGTGAGAAAGTAGCCTGGTAGCCACCTTTGGCCAAAAATACCAAGCACGTGAGCATGTGCACAAGCTCTTTTTCTCTTGCTCTTACAGGTTCCTCTCACAAACAAGACCCCTCCTTGAGCCAGCACAGCTCTGCCCACGTCCCCTGGGCACCTCAATGGGTTGCAAATGATTGCTTTTACACAGACCCCAATCCATTGAACCCTGTCTGCCTCTACTGCAGAACTGTCCTGGTTAGGTCTCCTTTTCAGACCAAGTCAGGCTCTTTCACACAGCCAGGAAGCTGAGCTCAAATCACTTCTCAGCAGACAGAATAAACCTGGTGAACAAGATAAACTTTAGATGAAGATAAAACCAAATGGTTTTCCAACAGTTGTTTCACTTAAGCTTTGAAGTAGTTTTAGTTGGCCTCTCACTTACATAGTTTGATATTAAAATTCTTCTCAATGCTATTTTTATCTGTTTCTGAGGAATACTGAGTAGCACAGCATTCTACTTATGGTTTTTTTTTTTAGAGTACAGACAAAAAAAAACCCCAAACTACAGAAGATCAGTTCTTAAAATCATAGTGAAAATCTTGTTGCTTTTATTCACGTAATGCTTAGTATCTTGGAAAATACAATCAATAAGTTTTCAGTTCTAGAACAACTAAATGTTATGCTTAACAAAATGCTAAAAGAGGATGTAAAAAATAAATGAATGTCTTACAATTAACTTAATCAACACAGCAGGTCTCGGTTTTGGATGACTGTGAAACTTTCAGCTGTAAAAGATGAGTGAGTTTTGCCCTTCCATAAACATGCAGCTGTTGTTGAAACCGATGGAAACACTGTAAATATATATATATACACACACATATATGTATGTGTCTGCATCAGAGGGCAGAATCTGACTTGGATCTTACAAAATGGGACTTTGCAGCTGACACTCGTGTTTGTTTTTCTTCAAACAAATCGAACTCTCACGTGTCTCACATTGTCCAGACCCTGCAACTGCAACTCACATCAAACATCAGCATATAAAAGGTCATCACTGTACAATCACTTTTTGAAAAGTCAGTGTCAAAACCATAAAAAAACCCAGCTAATTCAAGAAAACCAGACGCACTGTTTAAGTGCTGAGGTTTGTGTTAGCTTTTTTCTGCTTCAAGTACAAGAATCCATTAAAACATAAAAGGCAGAAGTGGCTCCAAAAATGACAAACACTCTAACAACACACTTGTAGCTTTACTAACACTTGTTAGACGCTGTAGTTAATTGAAAAACAATGTGAACACAACAAGGTACATACAGACACCCACTGCCATTCCTGTGCCCTGCAAACACTGCTGGCTGCAGAGCTCCCCGGGCTGCACAGCGCTGGGCAGCACCACCGTGTGCAGGAGAGGGCCCTGGGACTGCCAGGCACCTGACACACTGGAAGTGCTTCAGGCCTCACAATGACACAAATCCACATTTTGTTTCTTTAGACTTGGAAAGGTGAGATCACTTCTGAGGTTTTCTATAAATATTCCTTTAAAACTATTAGAGATTTGATATCTCAAGGTGAATCTAATAAAACATCAGACTGCTTTTACATTGGGCAAATGGTGTTCGCTCTGCTTTATGTAAAAAAGCAATCATATCCCTTTGTTGTAAGATACTTTATATATCTCCAGTCACTCTTTCCTTTATTTCAGAGGAAGTAAGAGAAAGCTATGACAATTTTGTTGATGGGCTTCTGAAACAGCTCTGTGTGGCGATGTTGAATCTGAAGTTCATCCCTTTCCACAAGTCTTTCCTCCAGTTTGTTTTATTCTGCTTCCTCACTCTTCTCAGAGCCACCTCCCACTGAGTTTTCCACCTCGTATTTTTTGTCAAGAGCTTCTTCAGAAGACTTCCCACTGCAGTCGTAGGCTTTACTCGTGGATCCCATATGCGTTCGGATGCGAGCCCCTGGCTGGTACAGCTGCATGGCTGGGCGATCCTAGGGGGGAGCAGATGAGGTTAACTCTCTGAGAAACCTGTGTGGGATACACAGGTGGGGTTTTAAAGAGATTAGTTTTTGTGAAGAAAGCAGATTTTGTGTTAAATTACTTCATGTATCGTAAGAGCTGGGAAAAAATGAAGTGTAAGGAAAATCAACTGAGTATTTAATATCTGTCTTGCTTCCAACACTATTCTTGAAAGCCAAGCATTTTGAATAAGTGAAGAAAGCTGTAAAAAGGAAAGATCTTATGACACATTTGACATAAACAAGGAGAAATACTGCTGGCTGTTATCAAACACAGTACTACTATGCATGCCTAGGTAAAACTCTGAAATATGTTGCTACCTTCACCAGCAGCAATCAGAAACGACAGCCTGCACACTTGCAACTTGGCAGATGAGTGAGAAATACTAACTATAAGCACAATGAAATGAGACAAACCAGTAGGCCCGTTAGCAGATAACAGCTAGAAAATGATCCTCAACTGAATGTGTTCAGTGCTGCTGACTCAGTCGCATGTGTGACCCAACAACACACTGATTTGACCACTGGGAAATGGGAGAAAAAGAGGAAAAGAGACCTTGAGCCTGCAAACAGGGAAGTTCCACAGCTCTTGCGAGTGCTTTTTATTCTTGAAATTTCAAGAATAAAATGTATTACAGAAACACTGCTTAAGAAGCCTTTTCCTAGTAGACTGTTTATTTTACTCACGCAAATACCAGTTTTTAATGTTATGGAGCAACCCATTCACCACAACCACAGCTTTTTGATCAAATTCTTGCATTAAGCTTTGCAAACAAAATAAGCAGCCTATTTTAAAACAGCCCTTTTTTTTTTTTTTCCCCACAAACTGACCCACACGGCTTGCATAGTGAGTCCACCCGGGCCAGCTTTGTATGTGATCCATATGGACTCATGCCACCATGTGACCAGCTCACTCCTTGGCAGCTCTCGCCCCCAACCCTTATCAGGAATTTGGTTTGAAAGAAGAGATTCACATGCTGAATAAATTTCTACACAAAATAATGTTTCAGTCATCTTGTGCAGAAAATCTAGGACCAGAACAGATAGAGAATGAGGTTGACAAGGATAACCACCTCCTGAAAAGACTCTGGCACATCCATGAAATCAGAGCCTGAGAAAAATGATGCCTGTGTCCCTAGGAGATGAGGAGGGACAGCTCTGCTACACACCCTGCTACCAGCCCCATTTGCACTGGTTTTGCACCTGTTCTTTCCCTGACATTGAACACAAATCCTAAGCAAACAACATCCTTCTCCAACGGACAGGTATACAATATTGAAGAAATGGCACATTCCTCTAAATACCTTCTGCATACCTAAATACTTTCTGAATTAGCTATTTAGATATGTCATTACTCACATTATGTCCTTAGTGATGTCCTGGCCAATTGTAAGGGCTTTATGGGCAGGGTAATGGAAACACAAAGATGAGCATGCCACAGTTGTTGAGTTTCATTGCAAACTAGAAGTGTAACAATTTTTAATAGGCTCATAAAATACAAGGCTTCCAAGAATAGCATTCTAAAAATGCTAGGATTGAAAGTAAGACAGAAGGTATTGTTGAATATGGTACATACAAATCAGCAGAGACCTGTGACCATAACTTATTTTAACTGCTGTTGTTCTTTGACGGCAATAAAAAGAAGTTGGGGTTTTACTGAAAATGAAATAAAGAATTGTTCTTTTTTTTTTTTTTTTTTAAAAAAGTATCTTTATGCTAAGTTTGCAAAAGGAAAACCTGTGATCTTGAAGCATATTTAACTAATGAAAGATTATCCTAAATGAATAAAAGAACCTTATTTCTTATGCGCTCCTTTTTGGATGCCATGTCATCACACTTGTCCTCTTTACCCAGTTTGTCTACTGCCTCCACAGTGAAGCTGTAGTTGTGGTTCCCTTTCTTTCCTCTGTCTTGGTTGTATCCTTTCCCCCATTTCAGCTCTTCTTCAGTCCTTCTCACAAACTTGTCAAACTCATAGTGAGTTCTATGCTTTCTGCCATCATCCAGTCGATACCTTTGCCTTTCAGGTTCTTTTTCTCGAAATCTTCTCTCCAAATCTCTTTGCTCTTTGTCACTATCATTTTGTGACCTGTATGAATGTAGAAAAAGAAAGGAAATCCAAGCAATAAACAGCTTAAAAAAAAAAAGCTATTGACATATGGAATACAAAGCTTCATTTCATCTTCAACAGTCTTTAGGTCAGTTATGTATGAAGGCTTTTTCCTTTAATAAAGAAGAGTTATGTGCAATTTTGCTGAATGTCTCACTTATGTATATCCAGCTCTCCATGATGCATTAAGTTCAAAAAGCAGCAGATAAAACTTTGCAAGCAAAATCTGGTTTTTGTGCACCTGCTGTGGGAGGCCTCTGCTCCAACCTTTATCCCCCTCTGCAATCCCTTATGTGGTTCCCCAGTGCTCCTCACATAACCCTGTGCTGCATCACCAGGTCTTGCGGCCGCTCTTGAGAAGAGCCGTACCTATGGACAAGAGTGCTACCTTGAAAGGAAGCATTCAGGGCCCAAAGGAACTGTGCACATCCTGCACAACCATTTATTAGCAAAAGTTATTCACTGACAAACATTGGAACTTTGGGGAGGTATCTGAAAATGAATGCTTGCGTTCCCAGCATTTATTTTGTCTCCAAACACTTTTGCCTACCTTAATATTTCTTTTTGTTGGGCATCATTACCTTATCACCACGTAATACTTAAATTTATGCTCTGCTGCAATGGGTTTATATTATAAAGACTCTTAGTTTGCAACATTTTGCTGCCTGTCTGATACAACTCTCAGCTCTCCCATTCACTTCATTGTTCCAGTTCAGCAAGCCTGCGCTTCTCTCATAAAACAAAACTGTAAATAATGAAGGAAGATTACAGAGCAGATTAAATTTTAAAAGCAGCAAATATGGGTAGTTTCTTTTTGTATGTTTCATACATTTGAATGCTTAAAATTGAAGGTCCTAGCAAGGCTCTGCAGCGTGTCGTGACCAAAGACAGGGGGCACACCCAGATTTGCTGCTGCAGAGCTTCCCAGTGCCTTGCTATCTCCTCCTGCAAGTGATGGAGGAACACTTGTGCCCAGTGAGAGGGAGACAGACCCCAGCTGCAGTATGGCCAGAGCAGCTTTCTACAGTTCAGTCACAGGGAAGAGGAGTGGAAACAAAGGGATAAGCAATAACTTGATTACAAAGTAAATGTAGAAAGCTATAGCTAGCAAGCCTTAAATCAGCCCCTCTTGTAGAGTTCCAAGTTCTGGTTTATTTCTGTGTCAATAACACAGTATCTATTTACCCTAATAATCAATAGTCATGATGAAGCAAGCACTTGGAAAGACAAGGTAACTTACTGTACATGCACAGCCAAAAGGATTCTCTTTTACACTTGGAAAAGCTATACTGATGCCTTGTTAAATTTACAGGATCATTACTGAAAATGCTATATGGCAGAACATAAAGCTTAGTCCATAAAAAGCCTTACTAGCAAAAAATTGACTTGCCCCTACGAGCATTTTTGGGCACTTTTCCTGTCCTGTTTTTCCTTTGCTGAAGAACATCAACTCAAGATTTCCTGAATATTTTCATTTTCCACCAGAGAATGGAAGTTTTCAGCACCTTTCAGGACCTTTCAGAACACGGCATGCTGAAACTTTGAGCCCATGTTTCAGGTCCCTGGTCACAGATAAAAGAGATGAGCAATATATGTATATTACTTTTCATGCAGAAATCCTTCCAATCTGGGATTTCAAAGCATTTCACAAATAACAAACTGCATCCACTATTACTACCATCAGGTCACTAAGTTGTTACTAAACACCTTTTACAAAAAGGACAGTGAGAGATTCATACACATGCAAAATGAAATCAGCTCCCTTCTGACGAACACCCAACCAAGCTCTTACATCCTGGCTAAGCCTTCAAATCAAAGATTTTTGGAACTAATTTGGAGCCTCTAAGATAAATAACACTTACTTCTCCTTAAGCTCTTTTAATGAACCTTCCAACGACTTGGATCTGATACTCCCAGGTCCAGGAGACTTATCCCACTTGTTTTCTTCAGTGTCAGCTTCTTCATCTTTTTCTTTGTGCCTCTCACTGGCTGGCTCATCTCCTTTTTCAGGCTTCTTAAGAAGCTAAAAATATTTGTTTATGTTATGACATAAAGTTATTATCTTTATATAACGGACATTTTAACAACGTATTGAATATAACAACGACCTGTTCAGATTTAAGATATCTTATTAAATGCTGTGAATATCTTTTATAAAGTATATATTTTTAAAAGTTATTTTTTTGAACAGCAGTTTCCTTTTGGTAAGGAGGTGCAGTCACTAACAGGCATTCACCAGCATGCTTTGAATTTGTCAAGAATATTGGAGAAAGCACTTACCTACTCTTCTTTCCTGAGTTTTATGTACAGTCAATGATTTCTTAGAAATCATGTAACAGCAGAGCTCAACGTCATTGCCAATAAAATAAAAGCAGAACCTCTACAATACTACAAGAAGAGCAGGATTAATAGTTCACTCCTTCAAGTATTATATATAAAATGTGTGATGCTATTTGGGACTGACTGGCATGTGGAAATTGGTGCTTCGTATGAATACACCTTAACAAAAATACAGACTGAAGGAAAATGAAGGAGTTAGCAGGAAATACTGTATTACTTTGTAACTTTGGAGATTAAACCTTTCAAGAATTCTGTTAATTCCTCAACAAATAATCCACACAGGGCAGTATCTAGAGTTACAGCAATAACCTCTATAGAAGGACCAAGTGTCTCAAGGTAGTCTTCTAACATTTCAATAACGAGTAGAATATCTCAACAAACTTTTCATTCCACCTTTTTTTTTTTTTCCCCTGAAAAGTTTTTATTCTTCAATACCTAGGAGAACCTACAATGTTTCTCTCAGGTAGTATTTTTCCTTTCCTCAGGGACAGAACTAGTTTTCAAGGTCACATTCCCATAGATGACAGATCAGAAATACTAGGGCTTTTTGGACAACAAATTTTGGGGAATATCTTTTAAAGGACAAGTCCCTTTTGTTCTGCAGTTCTAGAATGTTTGCCCTTACACACAAATATGAAAAAAGTGTAGCTGCTTCAGAACGTGCTGTTCCCATAAATTTAGATGGAGGCAAGTGTTGTCTGAGATGAAAAGGAAGAGGAGGAAGCTACATAGCTTTGTGCTTTGACTCCCTCACAAGATCTGGAGTGAATCTCTGCATCCTTACATCAGTTTACCTCATCAAAGACCTACCAAACTTTTCCAGCACTACCAAATTTAAATGAAGTGATTAGGTTTTTTTTATGTTTCTTGTCTTATACAAAGAAGGTTTTAAATGTGGAGACTTAATACCACAAAATGCATCCATCTAAGTCATTAAAAGTACATCCGTTCAGAGTGTTAAAATATAATACAGATTGAAATTATATATAATGTTGTTACTATATACAATTAGTATAGTTATATATGATAATATTTACACATTCTATGAAATCAATGTATAATTATAACATTATTAAAATATATCCTTATTTATAAATTATAACAAGCCTTTTTAATAACTGGGTAAAAGGATACTATTAAAATAAACCAGTTCTGAGCATAAACAAAAAACACCCTCAGCACATACGGCTAGATTTACACGACAAAGAGCTAAAAGCCATATTTGCATTAATGCTCTGATGTGTTAGCACAGAGCAATCTGGTTCTGTCAGGTTATGTCAGCACAGAATGTGGCATTGTTATATAAGGACATACAGTTGCCTGTCACTGTAACTGCATTAGCACATCATTGCATCTAAGGTTTTCAGTCAGGCTTTTCAACAACAGTGCTCAGCCTAAGCCTTACTTTATTCCTCCTTCCAGTAAAAACGACTTTGCTATCACCACACCATACCGTGGTACACGGTATAAACAGCCTGAAACCAAAAGAACTTCTGAGTAACTTCAGCAGAGGAGGTTTGCTTTGGTTTTGTTAAGGTACCTTGATCCTTATCTCTTTGTCAGAAATTTTCTTATGTTTCTCTGCTTCTTTCCTTTTACGTCTTTCCTCTTCTCTGCGTTTCCTTTTCTCTTCTTCTCTCAGACGCTTCTTCTCCAATTCCCTCCGCCTTCGTTCCTCCCTTTTCTCCTCTCGAATTCTCTGAAGAGTTCAAAACGATTAATTGTGAATTGCCCAAAGGAAAACCACTTGAAACATAAATGTTGAACTTCAGGCAAAAATCTGAACGTACCTGCTTTTCTAATTTTCTATTTTTAATATATTCCAAAAGGGGTGTTGTTCTTCTAGCTAAAACACAAAAAATTTGTGATATAGTGTTCAACTCCTAAAATATGTACTCATTTCTTTACTTCAGTACTAATCCCTTCTTTCTAACTTTATCTGCAAGAGAGCCAAATAATATATAAATCTATTTATTTTGTATGGATGGTGTTCCCATCATTCCATTTTAGAAGCACATTATTTGGGATTGTTGGTTTTTTTCTTTTGCTGATAGGGTAAGAAGCAACAGAGATATGTTGCTTGATTATTTAACTTTTAAATTTAAAATCATATATTTTCAGAAAATGGCATTTTTCTCTTGCTCATCAAAAAAATAACCGTGTTCAGTATCTAATTCTGCCACATTCCTACTACTGTATCTATTCCTCTTTTAACTTTTGTACATCAAAACCTAGTTAGATTGCTGTTCACGTACAGTCCACATATCTCACATATCACTCTTCAGTCCCAAATTTCAAAGTACATTATGAAAGAAACATTCTCATTCACATATAACATTTCCATTGGACTCCCATTTAGCATTCACCATTCCATGGAAAAACAAGAATAATAAAAGATAAATAGGATATAGGATATAGGATATAGGATATAGGATATAGGATACAACAAAGTGTCAACAGATTCAACAAAGCTCTGGTTTCCCAAATAACATATTTGGGTGATCATTTGCTGGATCACACAGCCATTCTTACGTTACAGAACTATCTTCACACCCCAAAATCAAGCCTAAGTCACTTGCCTGAGCCATCCTCAAATTCTACTGAAGCTTGAAGACATCATCAAATTTTGTATCATACATAAGGCACCTACGATTGTCAACGCTGAATTCAAATTTGAACCCACATACTGTGAGCAGAAAAGAATGTTACAGAAAATACTTAGCTAAAAAATGCTCTACAATTTTTACAGTCTCTTCCTGAAACCAGAAGAGAACAGCAAATGATACGATTTGGAAGAAAGAACAGAAAAGGCAAAAGAAAAAAAGAAATTCTCAATCAAATTTCAAATGGCGTAGCCGAAATCCAGACATACCCTCCTATCCCAAAACCATTTGAATGTTTTTGTTTAGAATATCTAAATAACTTAAGAGCAAAAAAACAAACAAACAAGAAACCTAAACAAAAAAGCTTTGTTGTGAAGTTATGAATTAATAAGTTTGATTTGATTCAGTGTTTATCTTTAGCAAATATCAATGTTCAAAAGCAAGAAGCAAAACAGACTTGCTGGTTTGGGATATTCCTCTCTCTACCCCATACTTCCAGTGCTTTTTCTTTCTTTCCTCTGTGCCCACAATTTCTGACAAATTTTAGGTCCTCACTGTCCTCCCTTCCAGTCTCCCAAATCTGCAGCTCTGCTGCCCTCTCCTGCCCCTGTAAATTCCCTGTCTGAGCATCTCTGGTCATTTCCACACGCTGGAATTGACCACAGATTGTCACCAGAAGGTATGAGGAAGAATCTGCCACACCAGGGGTCCAGCACCTGATTCTAGACATGACTAATGCTGTAGTGCAAGGGGTTGGATCAGAAATGGCAACATGGAAGTTCACAGAAGAGAGGCAGTGTGACGAGTACTATCAGAAGAGGAAGATAAAAAAAGATGCATATCAATAAAATTTGAATCATACTCCCCTCATTTATAAGCCTTACTCTAAATAAAAATCTAAGGTTTTTCTGTAAACGTTTAAGAAATGTTGAAAGAAAATACATTACAAAATGAAGAAATCCATCAGCAACAACTTTTATATTTTATCTTGCTTTCTACAAACAAGCCAGAAGAATGAGCTTACCTTTATCCTGTTACAGAGAAATTCTGTTTTATATCTCTCTGTCACACTGAAATTGAGGAGCTAACGCATCTGACGTGATGCACAAACCATGCTGGCTTGCAGTAGCAACGCTACCTGGAGAAATGCTGAGAATGTAAGGCCCAATTCTGCCAACAAAGTCCTGGGCACATCTTTCATTAACTTACGCAGTTATTAGCACCTTTGAAACTAGACATACACATAACCTAACGTCTCACACGCTTTTGCTATAAACTTGCCATCCACTGAAGTGATCTATGTTTTTGTACTGGTAGCAAAAAACAACTGATTAGATTTTCTGTGGTTTAACACACACAGACTGTTAACATTCCTTATGTCCAGCTGCTTTCAGGCAACTTTGTTATTTTGAAATCTGTGGCTCTCAAAGCTGATCATCTTCACTGCGAGTCAGAGTATTTTTAAGTTCATCTTTCTGGAAACTGTAGACTTTCTTAGAAAAAGTTGAGTGCTTGTGCTCTGCTCTTCAATACTAGGATGATTTGGGGGTAAATAAAAATTACTGGGGAAACTTCCATAGTGAGAAGAGCCACAGTGTTACTGATAACAGAATTTGCTAAATGGCCACAGTTCTGTAACTTCCATTTCCTCCACATTGTTGAAGTTCCACATCTTCCCAGCACACTATTAATTTATGCACATGAAGACAAACTAATGCTGCTCTGCATAAATGCTTGTTACACACAGGGACCAAAAAAAAAAAAAAAAAAAAAAGCAGGCTACTTTTAAATTATAGAGAAATAACAGCAAAAGTTGGTTTTTGGTTGGTTTTGTTTGTTTGTTTGTTTTTTCCTAGCAAATTGTCACACCAGGGGAAAGAGTGAGTGCTCTACAGGTTGTCACTTAGAGGTGCAGCACACCAATAATCCCTGTTACCCTGAAAGCTGAGTTCTGGCAGCTGCCAAGTTCCAGTATTCTGGAAAGAGTTATCTGTGTTTCTCAGTGTGATGTAGCACTATTATTTAGAGGCTTTGAAAAGACATAGATCACATCACATCTGCAATGAAAAATAGGTCTTCCATACCAGGAAAATTTTCTCTCAGTAATGTAAGAGTTCTGAAAGAGCTTTGACAATGTGCTAAAATGCAGAACTACTCCAAGCCAGAGCTGGGCAGGGCTTCTTGCCCTTAGCATGATGGTAGGGAGGCTTCATCACCTGTGACCACCTCCTGCAATGCTTACTGCTCCTCATCATTCATGTCTGTGCTGCAAACTCCTTTAACAGCTTTATTTTTCTCTATGTAGTTCAGTATTCTAACAGTCCTAGCAATTAAAATATTCTGACCTCAGAAAAACGTGAGCAGTCAGCACTGCTGTGCTGAGTGCTGCATTTCATCCCATCTGCTTTTTTTTTTTTCCACATCTTTCCAGGTCTGTTTTGTGCATCTTCTAATAACAGCCTTCTTCTACATGTTTGCTGATAGTCAAATAATTATCTAAAGCATGGCACTGCTGTGGAGTGTTACAGTCACTAAGTCAGTCCCATAAAGGTACTCTTTGAAAGACTGAATTGAAAAGAAGACAAAGCATCATATTTCTGTTATACAGCGCAATATGGATCACAGCACACAGTTTGCCCTTCGTTGACAACACACTCATGATTTGTGCTTGTAACTAGTAATATTCATATTGCTGAAACCTGTAATTGAAATTTGATGCAATTTGTTCAGGAAGATTTCAGCGATATCTTATTAAAGATTCCCCGTGAGACTGTGAAAGTCATGCTGCATGCATATAGAGAATAAAGCGTAGCCTTACTTTCAAAGCTTTTGCAAAAGCTTGCCCATGAGAACAGAGGTCATTTCATGTTTCACAATAAAAGCAGCTAATGTCAGAGAGCAACTGTTAGGCATTTAGCTATTTTATCTTTTGAAAATAAATCTTACATCTTTTTATAACACATCCGTAAGCATTTAGAAGTACGAAGGACCTAACTGAAGCCACTCCCCATGCAGAACTTCTGGTGAAGTCAAGTGATTCCATGCACGGAGCCTCAAAAGAACAGGAGAGGTGTTTCCTCTCACTACTTGGCTGGGGAATAAAATTCCTAAGTGTGATAACCTCAGCCTCTACCAGATTGAACAGGTCATATCATGCAGTAATACGTTAAAGATATAAAAATAATATATTAAATATTCTCAAAAATAAGAAAAGTCAAGAAAACAGACCAATGAGTTCCCTTGTTTTGGCCTCAATCTCTCCCAAAAGAGTCTCAGGATTGGCACAGATTTTCTCTTCATCAGCACAGTAACTTTCTAAAAATTTCCTATATTCTGGGTCTGTGAAGATAAATTTTTGAACTATGTTAGTACTTCACACGACAGAAATGGAATGTATTTTCCACTGTGACATCATGAAGGTATGCTTACCATCTTCAATGCTCCCAGCTTTGGCATCTTTCTTTTTCAACTTCTTTTTAGAAATCTTCTGAAATGGAGCAAATTCAACCACTGCAGGGTACTCCAAACCTTAAAAGAGATCATCACTTAATTTTTATTTTGGGAAGCATTCCTTGTATTCAAGTAAGGTTTTCCAAACCCTTCAAATCTGCGTTGGGTAGCCTTACTTGAAAGCAAAGGTGGATGTTTCTAAATTCCCATCCTAAATTTCTAAGGACGAATCGCACATGGCTGTATTTTGGATTCAAAACAAAATACTTTAATATTTGAATCACATACTTCAACATTATTATTATTACATTATTATTTTGACATGCTAGCAAAAGCTGTCAAAATGAAGACGAGTGCTGTTGCACAGTAAAAGTTTTACATTATCATTTATAATTCTCTTTCAATTCTTCAAAGATTGCCATTGAATAGAAAAAACTGACATCAAATCTCATGCTGACAAACGAGTAAGTACTACTGGGAGGTGAATTTTAAACAACTGAGCAACTTCTGTAACATTTTGTTGCCAGAAATCTTAATTTAAAAAAAAAACCCAACCAACCAAACAACTGGCTAATATACAGTCGAAAGAAATGCTGCCTTCTTTCAGAATTCTAAAACTCACAGTGTACAAGTGTGTGAAACTCTTCCTTCTGCTTTCTATTATGGTGAACTGCACAACTTCTAGTTTGTGTTTATGGGCTAGATTCTTTGGTTTTGAGTTTTGCCTTGCACCCTGGAATCGTCTTTGGATTGCTGTGAGGACAACATGTAGCTTTTGAATTTTGCCTGGTTTCCACTTAATGCAGGTTCAAGACCACACTTAGCTCAAGTCTACTGAAAATATGATTTAAATCTGTTAACCATTCTGAACCTAGTAATCCTTATTTTAGTTTGAGCCTCATAAATGAAACGCTGCCACAAGCTTCACTAGAAGGCACTTGCAATCCAAGCTTGGGCTTGATATTTGCAAACAACCATGCCAAACTGACTAGCTGTCTCCAAACTCAGTTTTGTAGTGCACACAATATTCTGGCTTCAATCCAGCATAACACTGAGGAATGTGCCTAATTTAGACTACGTGGAGTCTTGGCAAAATCATAAAAATAGTTTATTTCTACTTCAGCTAAAACAACCCAGCTGTTTCAGAGAAGAAGGCAAGATAAAACACAAACATTAAGGAACTCTGTTAGTAAGGAGTTGCCCTGTCTCCTACTTTACAGCAGAATTTGAAATCTGGCAATCACATACAGTGAGGAATGTGCTGTTCTCCACCTTTGGAAAAATCTATCCAAATCCAAGTTAGAAGCTTATCACAGAATTAACTGGTTTGGGTTGGAAGGGACCTCAAAGATCAGGCTGCCCAAAGCCCCATCCAACCTGGTCTTGAACACTTTGAGTGATGAAACATATGAAATATCTGAGGTAGGAAAAGCTGCAGAGATACTTATTAGTTTGGCAGACAGCTTCAACGGAGAATAACTCTCCAGTAAGACCAGACAAGACTATTTCACAGGACCTCTGCAACACTCAGCACACAAAATAGACAATGTTCAATAAAACCCACAAATCAAGTTTCTTTTTATACAACCCACGCAATTTCTAACAGAATCTGTGAGTGAGGCAAGGAACAGCTACAGTAACACACTGTTTCTTGGCTATGGCTGCTTAAAACTATTGTAGATCAGAATTTATGCACACCTACATTACAGAGATCTGTTGGACAAACTTGCAAACTGAACATTTCAAAGGCGGCAACTAATCTCATCACTCCTTTGCTTGCAACTCAAGATGTTCAGGCTCTTATCGACAAATACAGGTAAGCACACACAGTTATGGAAATCAGGCTGAAAGCATCTGAGGTTCTATCAAACATAAATGCTCTCTGAAAAGTCAAGGCATACATATCTCATATCGTGCAACCAAAATGGTGAGGACAATGTTTTGCTTTCTCAGAAGGGGAATGCATAGCACTGCTTTATCTCACAGAAACACACCAAAGAATCCAGCCACTCGTGCTTGCAATGTTTTGGGTCACTGTTGTGGTGAATTGTGAAGCTCACATAAGATAATGAATAGGATCCTGACAGTGTGCTGCTTGAGTTACAAAAATGCAGATGAATTGTGCACACCACGCAGACAAGCAAGACTGCATGGACAAATACATTTTTCACTTCATTATCTTTAAATAGCCAGATTTTGCTTTAGTGTACTTTTATGTAATTAACTGTATATTGAGGAAAAAAAAAAAGCTTAATTATAAAAAATGAAATGAATTAATGTTCTAAAATGGTATGTAGGTATGTATGTATTCACATGTAATATCTTACAAATAGTCCAACCTTTATTATCAATGAAGACATAGCCATCAAAGCGATCTCTAAAAAGAAGGATGTCCTCAGGATTTCTAAAGTTAATGTATGCTCTTGAGTAGAGATGAGGATAAAGGCTGCAACAAGAAACAATGTTATTTTCTGTTATTTACTGTTCCGTTCAGGCCTGGAAAAATGAAATAGATAGATCACACTGCCATTCTCATTCTCTTTGGGAAACGGCTACCTTAATCATGCATACTTAAGTCTCTACATACATATAAAAATATCTATTATGTCTATCAACTCTGTGACTGAATTCCTGATCCAACTGTGAAATTTATTCTGAGCAAATGTTTCTAGCTTGTTTTGTCTCCTTAAATTGCAGAGCATACGTTTCCATTTCGTAGGATCAAAGCTTGAAGTCTATTTGTTCATGACTTGAGAAATGAATAACAGCAGTGCTTTTGGAGAACTTCTTGGGCATGATAGGAAAGTCTTCCATTGCTGACACAGTAGAAGTAAAAGCTTTCAGTGAACTGGAAGTCGCCAAGCCATCACTGTATTTAAAGAGATTCCCACCTTAAAGAAAGATTAAATAACCTAATACTTGGCAAGCTAATATGCCGCATTCCATACAAATAAACTCAATTGGACATGTGCATGAATATGTATGCAATGTCTAATTGTGGAGAAAAATTACTGAACAAATCAAAAACCTTTTTTAGCAAAAGAAAGAACAGGTACTTACCCAATATAATTGTGATCCTTCAAGAATTTGTTGGCACTGGTTCCACTCTAAATATTAGCGTGCCAGATCAAAACCTCAGGGCTGGCACACCACCTCTACCAATGGAACTATGGTAATGTAATGCATTACCACTCATCAGCTAAGTGTCAGGTGCACACTTAACTCTCTCTCCCACACAATTATGATGTAAAAAGGTTTGGCTTAATCTGCTTTTAGTGATGTCTGCATGTTAATACATTTTTTTAATATACTTGAATGTATCTGATTTGAACGTGAGCCCATAAATTTAATATATCTGTATTCATCGTACTGCTGCCATACAAGCACTGTCTTAAGATAAACTCACCAGCAGCAGCAGAAGACAATCAGCACACACAGTTGCAACCAGATTTAAAATCACAGCTATTTCAGAATGAGATTTTCACATCCGGTGAGAAAGAGCAAAGATAGAGGTCACGTGTGTGGCATCTCAAAGAGTAACAGTTACTACAAGACAAGTAATCATTTTCTCTTTTTCAGATGTGTGTCTATGTGAATTCCACTTTGCATTTTGCAAGGTGACCAAAGAGCAGCACTGCTGATATCTAACCATGTTGTAAAATGCCCCAACTTGTGCTTGACATCGTAGTCAGGAGAAGCACAAAGTGCTTCAAGTGGAAGTTACAGTGGAAGTAAAGTCTTACACTTTACAAGTGCAAGAGGGCTTTTCTCACTTAGATGTTTTACAAGGTGCCTCTAAAGCATGCAGAAGATGCGCCCTCTAATTCTATGGAATTGTTATTTCATACATATTTATTCACTATTTTGACATTCTAGGAAGGGAATAGCCTTGAATGAACTGCAAGCAGGTATCACAGAAGCACAGGACGGCTCAGGCTGGCAGGGACCCTCTGGGTCCCTCTGGTCCAACCCCTGCTCCAGCAGGGCCACTCAGAGCAGGGTGCCCAGGGCCATGGGGCTTCAGAAGATCTCCAAGAAGGGAGGCAACCACAGAAATGCCTGACTGGGCACAGCTAGTGCTATGCTGTTGACACAAAGCAGTGCTGAAAGATGCTACACAGAGCACACTTCCTTATCCAGCACAGCTCACACAGGTGGTACAGTCTGCTCGCAGGAAACATCTAGACAGCTCAACCAAATGAGCATGGGTACATATGGCTGTGCTTTGCCATGGAGTTCTTCCACACACCCTGCAGAGTTCTACGTTATCAGATTTGCAAACCTCCGGTCTGCACATGAAACACAAGGCATCTCCAGGAGCGCGTGGAGTCATTAGCAACATGCAGTGCAGCAGAAACAAGCCAGCTTCCATCTCAGTGTTTTCAAAGCAAGAAAAAAAAGGATGAAATTTAACAGCTTTCATGATTTTTAACAGTATATACTGTCAAAAAGTAATATTAGAAAACTCTTTAGAAAACAGTAAGAGTTGCAAGTGTCTGCAAAGAAAGAAAGTCTACTGTGACACTTCATAGTTGTGCTGGAAGAAGTGCCTCTTAACTGCTGCATCAGCAAAGAAGTCTGGTAAGTGATGGCTCCCAGGAAGGAACAAACCTCTCTCACTTCCATGGTGATCACCATCCATCCATTTCCCATCTGATTCGGAAATATTATCTTTTCCAACATAGGATTTTTCTAACGTTTTTTGCTTAGACTTTGATATCAAAGTATCTTTCAAACAGAGAAACATGTATTAGTAAGAGAACAACGTGCATCTGGAACATGTAAATGTTCTCTGGACACAGTCCCTGGAAAGCAAGGATTTAGACTTTGTCTTCAAAAATAAGGGATCCAACGTAATTGAGATACATTTTAAGTCTTCAAGAACTTCACATCAGCAGAAACATACTAAATATACTAAACATACATACTAAAGCATGCTTGTCTACAGTGTGATATTGGTATGCACAGTAGCACAATCAAATTGGATTCTCTCTCCATTACTGTTGCCGTGTATCAGGGTAGAAGGTGACAGACAAATAGCTGTGACAATGCTTAGAAAGTACACGATGCAGTCACTTCTACAAATAAAGAGCCCGTCCTCAAACACGAGTGGGATATCAGTTACATAAAAGCCTGATCTGTGTTTCGGATCCCTTCAAGCTTTTTATCCAACAGCAGCAGTGCATCTGAAAAAAAGAATGCATGAAACTCAACTTCCAAATGGGAAGCTGACTAAACCTAGCAGATCAGAAATGCCTAATAGCAGCCTGGGTTTCAGGGACCTTCCAACTGCAGCTGCCTGCTCCAGATTCTCTCGCCATTTATCCATCCTCTAAGAACTCAGCAGTGCTGCTGAGCAGCAGAAAGCACATGCTTCACACGGCTGGGAGGCCACTGTGGCTGCCGTCCTCTCACAGGAAGGTACAGTCCAACTCTCTGAAGACATTGGAGAAAACAGCTTTTGCTCTGCAGGGCTTTGCCTTCCACACGAGTTCCCCAGGCACTGCTCTACAAAAGGGACCCTGGGCCCTGCACGTCTCCTCTTTTTCTCAATCATCTGCCAGCACAGATACCACCTGGGATTTGAAGTTCAGTTTCGAGATTGCATGGCTAGTTTTACCATCACACAGCTGGTTCTCTTTACCCATGTTTACTTTCTGTAAAGCTGCTTTCCATCCACATCATATTTTGGACAGATGCACTGCACATGATGCTGGCATCTCTGTGATATTAATTACAGGCATTTCTATGGAAATAACCCAGACAAGTCTGACTATTCACATGTCTTCACTTCAACATACAGTTTCTTTGCTTTCTGTTGTGCGCTGCAGGATATTCAATCTTTTAGGTAATGGGCATTTTTATAATACTAACTACAACATCCCCTTAAACTTTTCCGACAATTTCTACAACAAAAATGTTCTAAAAGCTATCTTTTTCTTATCTTTTAGCACCATTTTGTAAGAAGATACAGCAAGGTTGTTATCTAAAATATAAACAGTAACATATAATACCAACTTATCATTTGTGGTGCACATACATATGTACATACACATGCATTAACATACGTATATTAAATACATATATAAAATCAACATATAAATTTTGGAGTGCCCTGTAAACTCCTCCATCCACTCATGTGTTTAAGCATAATTTTGGATCAAACTTGATAACTCTTTGTACACCAAGCTAAAATCCACTGGCCTTCATCGTTGTCTCTACCTATTGCCATTCATACAGTGGATGGTACTGGTGTAATTTTTAATGAACTGAGCTTTCCCTTTTTACAGATAGAAAACAAGCACAATTTGTCTGGCAGCCAAGAATCAGCAACACCGCAGCTGTGGTGACCAACCAAGAACCACTGCCTCCTTTATCACACCACATGTGATTCCCTTAAAGGTGTTGTTCTTCAGTTCCTGCGTGCACGCTGCCATCCTGCAGTAGGAATGCTGTTTGCCTACAATGATCCTCCACAAAACACTGGGAAGCACCTATGATGGCAGAGGAGGAGTGTTGTTTGCAAGATTCTGTCTTTGATACAAGGTAAGGCATCAACTACTTGGCTGGCTTTCACAGAAGCAAAGCTCCTGTTCTCATCTCTTTACTCTTACATTTTTAGTGAGTTCTGCAGTCACTGCCAGTCTTGAGGGATGACCCAAGTCCTGCAGGAGCAGAGCTCAACCGCTGCACTAGAGTTCTAGAAGGCTCACAAACACACGCAGCCTTAAAAGAATATCTAGAAGATGTAGTTATTTTTTTGGCACCTGAGAACAAGACCGGACCACCAAGTAGGCAGCCTCTTCACTGTCAACTACAGGTAGCATGCTTATCAAACCCTCCTGAAGGCCACAGAATCAGTGACAAACACACTGCTTTGCTTGTATTTTGATACCAATGTACAAGAGAGAAAACGGAACTTAATGCAGTGAATCAAATGCATCAGAAAAAATGAATGAATTACAACACAAGAGTCAAACTTTGTGAAATGATTTTACTGAAATGGATGTAACAGTGTTACACAATAATGACATCTGAGTTATATGAAATTGTTAAAAGTTTTACAGTTTGGTTATAATAACAGGACATTATAAAATTACAAGTAACCTTTATCACAAGAACAGTAAAACCAGACTTGATATATGGATGCGTATCTTACAAAAACACATGGGTAGACCACAAATGTTTGTTCTGTCCTGTGGGGTGAGATGACCTTGGTAAGAAAAAAGAAGTCCTCTCTGAGCACAACAGGTAGGGGATGCTTAGAGGAAATGTATAAATAAGAGGAAACTACAAACTGACACTTCACCTACTGCATCATTTCAGCCATTTGCAGCCCAGGGACTTTGTAATTCAAAACTCACACCCTTGTGTTTAATAGGTCTTCATGGATTAATACTTGTATAGTTCAGTATTTGGCTTCTGAACCATTTTGAACCTCCATTTCTGACATTGTTCTCAAGCACAAAGTTGCACAGCTTAAGAGTGAAAAAGTATTATGTCTGTATTCCACAGCTGGAGAAAACTGAATGAACTATTACAAATTTCTGTTCTCTGGAATCCCCACATGGGGCTAAAATGGGATCTAACAGCATTTAAGGACAAACTTGTCTGCTTCTGAATCATAACCTGTCCATTTGTATGCCTCACTCTCCTTCCAAAAAGTGTCCTCCTCTCTGAGTAGCTTCTCCAAGCCATTCTTTCATTGGGTAGCATTTAATCTCTATGAATTCACTGCCACTCAACTTCCTGTATTGGTTGCTACTATGTGCCTGGTACAAGATCTAGAAAGAGTGGAATCAGTGGAAGACAAAAAGACCATGTATAGAAAACATGACCTGGGATGGGCAACATGATGCTGGTCCAGTAAAACAACAAATAGTCATAGAAAGCCAACTGTTGCCCGTTGCTTATCTTTCTGAAGACTGGTGATAACCTAGATTCTTAAGCCAACAACTGCTTTGGAAAGTTAAAATTTTCATTTTTGAACTGGTTCCTGGCATTTGCGCAGTTAGGATGAAGACACTCTTTGGAGAAAGCAAGCACCAAACTGTCACTAAACAGATATTGGTTACTTTTTGTGGAATTGACTCTGAGAGAACATGTATATATGTACATATATAAATATGTACGCCTATGGAGGATGATTCACCGCACACCAAGACAGCCTAAGCTGGGCAAGATGAATCACATCCTTTAGTTATTCTGAGCACAAGGAGATGTAGCAGATAGGATGCTTTGGTTACTTCTATGGTTAAATTCATCTAGAAATTGTTCTGTTCAAAAGGGAATGGCATTCTGCCACTGTGATACCGAGTATGTTAATGAATAAAAGTTGATTACTTGAAAAAAAAATTGGTATGAAATAAAGACAGGAATACATAAGCAAATTAAGAAATTGAGGTCGAATGGCACTCATGAAAAATTTGGTGATGTTTCCCCTCAGTTGTCTTTATCATAGCCAATAAACAACAATTTTTACTAATTAAAAGCAGGGTGATGGTTTCAAACAAAACTATGCTCTATTTGCACACAAAAAAAAATTGTTTTAAAACCGTTGAGTACATATGGAAGAGACAGGAATGTATTATCTCTGCAAATATATATATCCAAATATTTTATGTAACTTACAAATGGGCTCCATGGACAAAATAAGTAATTGAGTGTCCAAACTGCCTTAATAATGCTTTAAGCACCTGAAATCCTACACAGACAGCTCATCCTCACCTGGGATCAGCAGTGCAAAACTCAAAATAATCATGAGCAGGGAGAGGGTGTAGCTGCTCCTCCAGCTGCTCCTTGGTTAGACAAGGAGGGAGCCGTCGAATAACCACCTGCGTAGATAAAAGGGAGAGTTATCTTCCATCTGAATAGCACGAAAAAGACCAAATCGATCGCGCCGGTCCTCTTCTAAAAGCCCCTCCTTAACCTGGGAGCTGCGGCTGCAGCCTCAGCCTCGGTGTCCCTTGGAGGATCGGCGCTGGGCGGTACCCGGCAGCCCAGCACACCGCACACAGGACATCCGCGGCGCCGCTTTCCCGATGCGGCACGGGGGAAGGCAGCGCTCCCCACACGGTGCCGCGGTGCCTCAGCGCCCGCAGCCGCACCCCGCCACGAGCGCGGCGGTTACGCGCCCCCACCCCGCCACCCCCAGCCCCGCACCCCTCACTTTGCTCAGCGCCGTTTTTTTCTCATCTCGCAGTTTAACCGGCGCCGAGGGAAGCGGTGGGGCCGGGGACGGCGGCGGGTTGGGCGCGGTGTCCGGCTCCCGGCGCGGAGACTCCCGCCCCAGGGGAACCTCCATGGGTCGCTTCTCGCGGCCGCAGCCGCCGCCCCTCGCCGGTCCCAGCCCAGGCTCCCGCTCCGACCGCATGGAGCCGCCGCCCGCAGCGAGGCGGAAACCTCGCGAGAACTGCCCAGTTGCCGGGCGGAATCTCGCGAGACTTGGCTGAGGGGCGAAGGGAGTTCCTCCGCCCCCGGAGTAGCGACGGCGGGGCTGTCCTTGTCCTTGTGCGTCGCCATCGTTGTTCTCATCCCCGTCCTGTCTGCTGGATGTTCTGAGGAGAGGTGCTTTCAGGAATCCCGCAGGGCCTCCATTGTGTGCACAGAAAGGGCAATTGAAGAACCGTCCTATCGTGGTCCGCGAGCCCAATTGCCTTGTAGACAGCGGACACTTGGCTCTGCCCTCCCTGCCACAGCCTCAGCCACGTCTCCTGTGGCAGGATGGGAGCAGCAGTCATTGAATCACAGAACGGTTTGGTTTTGAAGGAACCTCAAAGCCGAGCCTGCCGTGGGCTGCCCCCACCAACTCAGGCTGCATGGAGTAGCACTCTACCTGCCCTTGACCACCTCCAGGGATGAGGCACCACAGCTTCTCTGGGCAGCTGTGCCACTGCCTCACTGCCCTCTCACTGAGAAATGTACCCCTGACATCTAATCTGAATCTTAGTTTCAAACCATTCCCCTTTGGCCTGGTGGGCTAGGGCTGAAAGCTAGCCAGGTGCTGGGGATGCCACACCATGAGGAAAGGGACAGTTGTTTCTGGCATCAGCTTGCAGGTCCTGTGTCCATGAGTTTTCAAATCATGAAAACCTTGAAGACAACAGCAGTGTCCCCCCACAGTGGGTTAGGATTGCTAGAGAGCAGGTTACGTGTAAGACGTTGCTTTAGCAGGCATGTTAGTCATAGGCTGGAGCAGGACAGGTACTGGGAGGCACAGCAGGAGATGCAGGTGCAAAGATGAAGATTCGGACAGAACACGAGCAGTAAACAGAAATAAGGAAAGAAGCTTTTCCTGAAGTCCTCTCTGAGGCATGCACAACATTAGCTTAACAAGCACTAACCTAATTGTATCTGCCTGAAGAACTGGAAGCCAAACCAGGCTTCATCAAGAATTCCTCTGATGTTGCCCAGGAAAAATCATTCACAGTCTAAGACATTTTGAAAATGTTTCCTTCTAGGTAACTTTTAGTGGCAATAAAGAAGGGCTAGCAACAACCAGCCAAAAAACTTCAGCAGATAGCTGCAGAATTGAAGGGTCATGACACATTGCCTTTAGAGCAAGAGCAGTTTTCTGTACCCTCCCTTTTCTCTCCACTCAGCCCCACTGACGACTTTTACACAGCGGTTCACAATTTTTCAACCTGAGAGATCAGACAGAGAAAAGCTTTTTAAGTGCTAGGCGAGTTCCCATACCTGATTTACACCCTAAGCATACAAATTTGTATTACAACAGCTCTGGAAGTGGCTAAGGGGCAAGCCAATTGCTCTCAGCAGTGCAGGAATACAACTAAGCAGGATTGCCATCAGAGCCAACACACCATCAGATCAGAACTGATATCAAATATTATCAATTTTTAAGACTAGTTAGTCAATGAAAAAAGCAGCAACATAGGAAAAAAAGAAAAAAATCCACAGACGTCCATGGCTGACATTAGCAAGAGGCCAGATTTGCTGGAGTATTTAGCCAACATGTATGTAGAAACTTCTTTCCGGGATGCATGACTAGAATCTTAAATTTACCTACTGTAGATTAAAAATAAACAAATGTATTATCATTTTATCATATCAAGACTGCTAATGAAAGAAGATAGACTACCAAAAAACAAGAAAAAAGGAAGATTTCAGTATATATGTATATACTTGGGCTCATCCCTTGTCTCTTCTTATTTATGAAAAGCATCAATAAAAATTAGTATAGGAAATATTTAATGACTTGCACTAGTATGCCACTTGTTTTTTAAACCATGTCCTAGTAAAGCAGATGAAAATTGTATCACACATGTTTTGTGCTGAAGATAGAACTGAAAAATGATTGTTTAAATGCCAACACGAATGTAGTGAAATACGGTATAAAAATTGTATTTTAGACCAATCATTCTATTTTGCTAAAAGACAAATTAGCTTTGTTTTTTTTTTTTTTTTTTTTTTTTTTTTAAACTTAATGAAAAATCCTTATCTACAGAAAAAGCTAGCTTTTGAGCACTGAAATACTTACTACTGAAGCCTGGACTATTAAACCTCAGAGAATCTTTTCTTTACATTAAATGTCAAAATCCAGCAAGAAGTCACGGAAGAAAAAATTATGACAGCTTGTAGCATTATGTTTTTAATTTTAAGCCCACCGTAGTGACATAGGTGAAACAGGCACAAAGGGAAAGGAGCTATTTACACAAAATACATTCAACATTCATACTATGAAGGCAGACAGACCCAATTCTGTTCAGTGGACGGACAAATCATTGCTTCTCTACAGAAACATATGCTTTAATTCATTGTTTTTCAGTGAGCCAATGGCATTTAAAAACACCACTCTAGAGACTTGTAAAAGTTTTATATTATTCAGTTTATCCTTTGCCTTGGCAAAACAACTGTGTGTAAAGAGAATGACTGCATTTTCTACAGAAGTACACTGTGGCTTACAACTTTATTATTACACTACTGAAAAATAGTTCAGGTATCATTCATTGCAGGAAACACCAATTTACCTCGGTATTTTCACCATTCATATTGTTGTCCCATCAGCTTACCAGAAACAGTTCTCACACGACCTCTCAGTAGCACAATATAGAATAACAACAAAGAAGCCAACAATAATTCGGACAAGGCATAACAAAGTAACATGCTTTGTCATCAATTTAATGCACGTCCAATTAGAGTCAAGTGATGGGAATCCACTGGAATCACTCTGTGAAGAAATACATACTTATGAAGTAGTAAGTGTAAAACCTCATGGATTTTTTGGTCTATTTACTAAGAAAGCATTCCTCACAGACGGGATGAAAACTCAGAAGCTACAATAATACTGTGTTAGACCTTGGCTAATCCATTTGGCAATACTGTAAACTCTTCCATGTTAGGTATTATTTTTAAACCTTCACAGTCTTACTGATGGCAGACACAAGGATCAGTAAACAGTTTTAAAAACATAATGTGCATTTATTTATTTGTTTTTACTTTATCACATATGATTAACTTTGTAGAAATAATAAAATTGGAAATAGTCCCTCATGTATTTTTTAATCATCCTTAAGGCAAGCATTATTTCTGTGGTGTTAAATACAGCATAGTAGTATGAATTCATATAAAAATAGCAAATTCCTGAAAGTATAACACCATAACAAAAACACTAAAACAAATACTTAGACAAAATGTGCCCACTATCAGAACTTATGGTCATGTACTGTGGTCTGACATTGATGTTTCTAGCATCATATCGCTTTCATTCATTTCTATCTCAAATGTTTCTTCCAGTGGACGGCTGGTATCAGTATTTGTCCTTTGATGTGATGTCTCTAACGTTACTATACCACTCTCATCCAGAGTCTGTCTTTCTATGTCAAATTCTCTGAAATCCCAGGCAGGTGAAATAATGTTCTTTAAGGTCTTCATTGTGTGTACATCAAAGTCATAACATCTTAGTTTGTCTTTGATCTCTGTTCCTAGGAAAACAGACAAACCATCAGTTTGTCCCTAACAAACATTCCCAAAACATATCACGAAACAATATCCAGAAACGACTCTGGTTCTCTGTGTATTCAGAACACTAAAGTTTAAGTGTTGGTCTGACAAAAATCTAGCAGCCTACTACCTACCTACACACACAAAGTAAAATTCAGATTCAAAGTCTATTACTAGAAGCAGCTGCCAGTTCCCTTCTCAGCTTTCTATGAGGGTTTTTTCATTGTTTAAAGTTGATACAACCCATGATGCATGTAAGGTATTTAACACAGCTGCATCGTTCTTCCAGATGTATTAACTGACAATATTGAGAAGAAACATCTGCTTCAATTGTGAGAAAAAATTGCTGGAAAAGCAGGATGACAGTAGACAGTCTTTTTGATGCAAGATCTCTCTCCAAGGATTCAATGACTTACCAATGTAAGCTTCAGAATCACCAATATACATTTCTATGCAATGTCCGAGCATTGTGACTGAAAACGTGTCATCCCTCCTAAGTCCAAGGGCCTATTAAAAAAAATAAAACAATAAAATAAAATCAAAACAGGAAAAAGTCTTTAGCTGCATAGAAAACCATTTGTATCTTAAGTCCGCTATTCTGAGTTTGTTGGTTGACAATGTGATCAAAGTAGTCCCTGCTGTAAAAGCAAAATACCGTGCAACCAAAATATTTTCATATGAACTGACTTAAGAAAGCAAACCACAAAAATACAACTAGAAATGGAAATGTATCCAGACAGAGAATCGCTCATAAGCCATGAAGATACACTAATAAAATAATTCTAAAAGCTGCAAGGAACTTAATTTTACATAGCTAAACTACAATTGATAATGAAATAGACTGAGACATACTTAAGTAATTACAATTAAATTTACATGATACAAGCTTCTAAGTACATATAACTGCAGCTAAATTCTCAACCCTATCAACCTGAATGCTGAAAAATCTAGCACTCACTGAAATTCACTGTTACTGAGTGAAGACATGAAAAAATCCAAAAACTGCCCTGGAAATAATAAAATACAATCACAGAATCATAGAATTGTTTGGGTTGGAAAAGACCTTAAAGATCACGGAGTCCAACCACAAGCTAACCATCCTACCCTAACTCTAACAACCCTCCGCTAAATCATGTCCCTGAGCACCACATCCAAACGGCTTTTAAACACATCCAGAAAAATCCATGACAACAGAAAGCGGCCTATTTTTAAAATCTACACTTAGTGCAGAATTTCTTTGAAGCATAGGTTGGAATTACTTCAAACCACTTCAGCTGTAGAAGTTGTTAACATACACACAACGTGTAGGATAATTCAGTTGGTTTACAAGAAGGATCCACCAACAGAGTTTAAAAAAGTGGCTTTAAAAAAAATAATGATTAGACTTAACTCATAGAAAACTAGGGAAGACTTCTTAAAAAAAATAAATAAAATGAACAGTAATTTGGGGGTTGGATAAAACATTCAATCTGTTCCAAAATCAAAACCAAATGAAATGGTAAATACAGACTCAGCGACCAGCGCTTTAAGCATACATACCGTATGAAAATAGTCAATAGCACTTTCAAAATTGCCCATAAGACTGTGTATGTAGCCAATGGCAGAGTAAGTGGAAGCGTTTTGAGGAATCAGTACTAGAGCCTGGCGATGGTATTCCAGTGCTTCTTCATACTTCCTGATGGGGTTAAATACAGAATATCTATTAGCAAGCTTCAGAACGGAAGATGTTGTTATAGTATTCTGTTGATAATTTCCTTACCTCTGTGACAGACAATCCTGTCAAGAACTTTGAAGTTTCTGATTTGTTTTCTTAACATAAAAAGCACACAAGAGTCACAGATGTTGATAATTTTCTTCCTCAGCATAATTGAGAAATCACTGTTCCCCTTATGTAGCGCAATAGCTGTCTGCAGCTAGGTCCCATTTGGAGAAAATTCTAGTCATTAGATATGGTAAATTTCTTTAGATATTTAATGCTGCTCACTGCAAAATTAGGTTTCTTTCTGTAGCTCTCATTTTTCTTCCCAGGGGAGTAAAGGAGCAATGAGACTGAATCACTCATTGTTCAAAATGAGAAAAGCTCCCCAAGCAGAAATTTCACAACCCTTTAGTGCTGCATACAGGACTTTTGTTACTTCCACTTTGACACCGTTTTCATTAGAACAGCAAGACTTACACAGTCACAATTTTTTTCAAGTGAGCCACGCTTTCTTTGAAAATTCTCTCTTACATAGACTGCTTATTGCATTTGTTTTTTTACAAACCAAGGATTAAGTGTATGTTATTGGTGCTACTGTCCAAAATTCAAGCGTCACATTTAGCATCCTATGGTACCAAGCTGGCAAAAATAAAGACAGCAATTGTCTATTCAAAAGAAATTTTCTTGTCTCTAGCTGTAATGAAATTAAGCAAACATCAATACATAATGTTGTTAAAGACAAAAATCAAGGCATAAAAATTTGCAGCTGCTTTCCTTTGCACAAAACTTTCACACAGCTTCAAATGTTAGTTTCAGTACACTATTGACCTGTCTGACTACCTACCACTCTATTTTAATGTGCTGTTTTCAAATTTCAACTACGCAGACCAGTCAGATTTTCAGATATGGACATTCTACCTTGTCAAAATGTACGTGCAGCTGCCTAAACTCTCATCTTCCTGAAAGACAGTTTACAAGGATGCGAAAATACACTGGATTGGCTTTCTGAACCTGAACAAATAGTAAAATGCAAGTCACCCTGAAAAGGATGTAATCAGTAACAAAGTTACTGCAAGAAATTAAAAAAGACAAAAGGAATTATAAATGAATTACTTGAAAAAAAAAAACCAAAACACGTTTTTTTCTTTGATTTTGTGAGAGCAGGTAACTATTATACATCAGTATTTCCCAACAAAAATGACAAATAATTGCAGTTCTAACACAAAACCATTACTATCAAAGCTAAAGCAGACATACAGCTTATATCTAACTGGAATCTTTTCATTGGCATCTTACTAACACGAACTGCAGTTAAAACCACAGCATTAAAAAATATATGGTACTGGTTAAACATAAGACAACACTTGTTAAAATTAAAGTAAGAGAGAACATTTATCAGCATTAAAACCACTAAAGCTTTCATATGCACTTTGCACTTCCTTTTTCTCTTCTCAGAGATGCAGATATGAAATGAAACATGAAGCAGTGCTGTCCTTAAAAGCCATAGAATAACATTTTATTGTTAAGGTCACTGAACACTGAGCTAAAGTAATAAAATAGAAGCTTAAGCACTGATCCAAGCAATGAATAGCATCAAAGGTGGTTTTGTGCTGAATTAATTCACTGGACATAGTCAAGCATGTCAGGATTGTGACAGTAGCTCATTTGCTTTCAGACCCATCTGAAGAGCTAAAAGCCTATGACCAGCTTTCTATTTAAGAACCAACAGCTAAGGAAAGGCTTTCACATTAAGTACTTTAACTTGCACATGAAAGACTGTCCATAAGGAGCAATCTGCGTACTTATTTTACACACGGATCTAGGGAACCTGGCTTTTCTTATAAGATGCTTCTACATTGCCCTCATGTGGTATACAATCCTGATGAAAACAAGGAGGCCCAGAAAAACACATTTTCTGTAGTATTACAGATAGTTGAAGCTCCTGTGATATCTACTTACTTCAGTTTTCGGCAGACGTGTCCTAAGTTGTTCAGTAAAGGCTCCCACTTATCAACTGTTATCTGCAAAATAATCAACAATTCAAGTAGCTGCAGCTTGCCAGATTGTAACTAAATCTTATAGGACTACTTAAACAACACACAAAAAACCCACACCCCATAACAAATGAAACAATTCAATCACAACCAAGAAGAACTTGGTTGTTTTAGTATCGCTGACACTTTAATACAAACTAAACAAAGTTTGTTTTCTACTTAACAAGAAGTCATACTTCAAGGTCTCAAAGCCTAGGAGAATTAAGACTCACAAATTAGATATTCATATTAAAAAAAATAAAAAATCATAAATGCTGTGGGTCTTTCTACTCTCTTCACCATAGTCTAACTTCATCTGCTCTAAATAAATGAGCTCATTTCTAAAACACACAGAAAACTATCCAACAAAATCCTTACAACAGTTTTCACTGAAATTGAAAAGTCATTTATTTGACTTGATCACATTAAGAATTTTGATTCAATAGAATAGTATCTCTAGTTCTTTTAGGTGCTTCCTACTCTAATTCTAAAATTCTGAAATTCCATGTGTGTGTTTCTACACATAACATTTAGTATTTCTATAAAGAAGAAAAAATGTCACACAAAAGAATTGAGGCTTCTGCATAAGTTTAAGCCTGATCTACAGTCTGTGGCTTTTGCACGTACAACAGTACAACCATAACTAAAATAAAACAAATCTATTTACACATTAGAGAGTTTATAAGTTAGCATCTATCTGGTTTATTTTAATAAATCTATGTCTTGTCCACATAGGATTGTGGTTTTTCAGTGCTTTCTACTTGTCAGAGGTTCACTGTTCTCCAGAAGCAAGGTCGTTATCTTGGTAGGAGATACACTGCTAACAAGTACTGCAGCATAAGGTAGCGTCCTCGTTAAATAAATTTCAGCTAAAAATCATTAGAAAGCTATCTGTAAGTTCACAGCTCAGCTAACTTTCAGGAAGTTAGTTAAGCATCCCTGGACCCACTCCCACACAGTCTCCATCTGGTAGAAAGAAAAAAAATCCACACCTACAGACTTCCAAAGAAAAGTGGAAGTGATTCCAGAACGCAGTTCCACATGGTAGAAGCTATCTTCCACACACGTACCCAATTCTACCTTCAGGCCAAAAACCATTCATTTACTAATACCTAAGACTAAGAATGCAACCTGGGTTCCATGCTTCCCAATCAACACTTACAGTTTTGTTCTGCTTTTGTTATCATTTGTTTTTAATTTCAAATTAAAACACACTTTTGGCCATTTCCAGTAGCATTAAAAATAACACATGATGACTCTCATCTGTAAAACTGAACACATAATTACAATGAGTTAGTCCAGACTTTGAAGTCATTCTATTGTGTTGCTTTTGCCTTCATAAAAAAAAACTTCCTGGAGTTGCATGGATTTATGATCACGTGTATTACGAGGAAAAATACCTCATTTCCAATAGCTTTGATTTTTTCCAGTGCATCGAGAAACCACTTTTCTGCAGTTTTCCAGCTAAATAATAGGAGTGGGGAGGAAAGAAAAGTGAATTAGCAAAGAGTTCTAATTACCAGCATGAGAAAACTGTATTACAATCAACAGTTCTTTGATCGTATTTGGTTGTATGAATGCAATCATCATTAAAAATGAAGCGATTTTGCCAAACGATCTTAATGGCTGACAAGACAAAGTTAAACAACAAAACAAACCAGAAGCAAACCAAGGATGTTCAATGAACAACTTCTATCCGTTATATTTTTTTCACAATATATTTGAAATCTCAAAAAGCCTTTACATTACCTAAATGAGGTAAATGTAGGTAAACATAAATATCACCTAACCAGGTGATACTTTACACTACAGAATACAAAGTAAGTACTTTAATAGATATAGTAGCACATCACATTTCAGAATAATCCTTCCTTAAAATTATATTTTATCGTGTTTTGCAAGCTTACTCTCCATTTTGAAATGCAACCACTCCAACTTCATGCATAACAAAAGGATCTTCAGGTGCAATACTTAAAGCTTGGCTAAAAAACCTTTCAGCTAGTTTCGAGTTGTTGGTCAAACCATATTCCAGTCCAATATAGAGCATTGGCAAATGACACCTAGAAAGAAAAATTCATAAGATACAGGTCAGTTTTCTCTACTACTTATGGACCAGCTTCAACTTTTCTGAATATGGCATTTGTGACATACCCTTTCATGAGCTGTGCAGCTGTGAAGTATGCAGCCATTGCTTGGTCGTGTTCACTCTCAACAGCAAACGAATGCCCGTATGCTATCCAGGCAGGTCCGTAGGTCCTCTCAAGTGTAGTAGCTTTGCTAAAAACAAGAGCAGATTACAAGCAGACATTTGAAATTGAATTTCATCTGCTTCAGACAGTACTTACATAGCAACATCATAAGACATTAGGTAGCTGTTAGGATAATCTTTCAGGACTGGATGTAAATAAAGGTCATGTTAAAAGTTTGAACTGTTCAACACTTACTAGTATCAAACATTTTCAAGAATTCCCTGTGTTATTTCTATTGCTGTTCATGGACACCAGAAATTACTTGACAATACTGAAAAGAAACAATTACATTAGGCAAACTGGGTAAAATATAGGAAAAGTCAGTAGTGACACACGGCGTATTAAATATATGTAAATTAACAATTAATGACAGACATGTCATATCCTTTTTTAAAAGTTTCCGATGTATTTCAGAAGTAACCTATTTGGTTACTTAGCCATCCTTAACAACCATTCAGTCTAAACCTTGCTTTGTCACAGTTAAACTTATTATCTTGAAGATCCCGGAGAAGAGTTTTCGGTCTTCTGGGACAAAACCTGACACAAAACATTGGCATCTTTCCATCCTACATCTTAGACAGCCTAAATCACTTCCAAAAACTTGCCCCATGAACCACTTCATCCAAAACTCTTGTTTGCTGCATTCTCTTAAATTCAATTCAAATGCCTCATATTCCTCCCAAGTTCCTTACATACATTGACTTGTTGGCATTACAATACAGCTTTGCTACGTTCTGACAAAACCTTGTTTTCCTACTTGGTGCTGAGCCCTTTTGCAAATCTGTAGGAATAGATGAGCATGCAGATACGTCCTTCTAGAGCAGTTGGAACAATCCTTTCCTTACATATTGCTGGCATAGTGCAGATGTGCCTTCTACCCTGTTCTGTGATGTCCCGTGACTCCAAAACAATGGTATGGGATGGCAGCCTGTGTTTTTATCCATGGTATCTCCAGATACTTTTCTAATGAACTACTGCCTAGCCTACAGTTAAGGCTAGCCTTGTAGTAGTACACTACCAAACCAATCTACTACAGGTTGGTTCAAGGCATCTCAATTAAGCTTACACTATCAAAACAAATGCTGTAACTTCACAGCTCTCCAACCAGTGTTGACAATCAACACACATCTATCACAGGAAAGAGCAGTGGACTGGCTGACCAGCCTACAAGTACAAGCCTGTTAGTGCAAAGAGAGAAGCAGAGAGCCAAACGGCAGGATTTTCTGTTTAACTCTTCAATTTTAGATTTGAAATCCAGACCTGGGAGAATGTCCAAGTGTCCTTAAGCTAAAAGCTGAGGCTGGATTACCTAGCCATAGTTAGCTAGGTGGCACGAACGAATGTAAGGAATGCACCTGCTCATAATAGGAAGGTGACTGACAAGAGATTCCATGTAAGCCTGTAAATAATTATTTTATCATCTGGAAGGTTCAGGTCTAAATTGTTTATACCCTGTTTCGGGTATAGCAAAAGAAATATTGCAGTATTAACCACCATATGAAACCTTCTGCTTACTCTGAGTTATAATAACAACTGTGAACACTAAATATTTACTTAGCGAATAAGAAACAAGATATGCAAGTGAGAAAAACAAGTTTTACCTGAGGTATCTTCTGGCATGTTCATTTTTGTGGCCAACCATGAGATAGTAGCAACCTACTGCAAACCACGACACCTACAGATTACAAACCAAGATAATTATTAGATATACAACATTGATTTCAGTGAAACATCATAGCAGGTTATACTTCACAGGGGAGCAGTGTATAGCAGATAGAATGCTGGCACGTTTACATCATTAAATGGGTTTGTTCAGCCTCAAGAAGAGAAAGTTAAGTGCAGAGCTAACTGCTGCCTTCAATTTTAGCTAATGATAGGGAATACAGAAGACAAAAGCCAGCCTCTTCTCACAAGGAGCACAGTGACAGGATGGGAGGCAGCATGGACAAGCTGCAATATGGGGAATTCAGACTAAATAAAAGGAAAACAATTTTCACAATGAAGCCAAACACTGAAACAGACTGCCAGAAAGGCTTAATTTATTATTATTATACACTTTGAATGATTATTCAAAGTGAAATCCTCACACTGAATGTTTTACAACTACTCTTACACCAAGAAATCTCTACATAAGAAAATTACAACGCAGAGAAAAAGGTGTGAACAATTTTACTCAGTTCTGATCATTATTTATTTATATTTATATTTACACACACACACACATCTCAAACTGACCATTACCACTTTTGCTTGCTTTTATTTAAGGAAAATGGAGGCTTAGAACAACTTACAGGATTATTTGGATACAAATCCACCAGTTTATGAGAAAGATAGAAGAGTTCTACAAAGGGGAAGAAACAAGAAAACAAAATTAAAATATGCTAAAACATTCAGATGTCTCTTGCCCCTTAGCTTCCTATGTGAATATGCAGCATGTCTAGTGCTATTAATACACCATGTACAAAAATGTTTTAGTGGTCGTGCTTCACACTGCCTCGATACAGAGGCACTTCTGCAACTAGATAAACCAAACAAAATGTATATTTGCAGTACACAAACAAGCAGCTACACATCTCACTCCTTAAGAACCCTGCAACAACTTTGGTAACTACCATACATCAAAGTAAATGCCTGCAGAACTACACTTAAATCTATTGTGTGAAGGTAGAACACAGTTCAGCTTTCTGCATCTAAAAATGTATAATGTATCGGCCAGATCAATTTCAAAATGAGTGTTCTATGCACTAACATGCCAAAGACTGGACAAAACCAACTTAAATATTCCATATGCTCCTTTGAATAACTACAATTATTTCTATTAGAAAATTGACCACAGATTACAGGAAGTAATCAGATACAGGATAACAATTTTAATGCCTTTTGAAATTGCATTACAGTACATAAACCAAGTGTTTCCTCAGAGCATGGTGTTTTTAAATTGATGAGTTCTGTACTTGAGTGCTCTGCATCAATTCCTCTGTTTCAGAAAAATCAAATATGAAAAAAAAAGGCTTAAAAAATACCAGCTTATTTATGAAAAGTTCTCAATGCAGACTTCAAGTAACTGAACACTGGAAATAACAGTACACCTACTGACCTATTTGTGTACTACAATGCACTATACTCAGAGACACTGTGAAACACACGAGCTCCTTATTCTATCTTCCAATTGGCATTGAAGACTTTCAAGGCCTTCACTTGATTTGCATGTTTATGTGCAGTTTGAAGTGAGAAGAAGTCATCCCAACTGCAAGTGAGCTATTCTCATGATTTCAAAGGTGTTCTCTGGTTATAGATTATTTCAACTAAAAGCAGACCTTTGCGATAGCAAAAGCAAGGAGAGAACACAGAAGCTTTTTAATATGGAAAAAACACTACCACTTAAGTATACACACTGCTAAGGAGTTCCTCCTACTTTAAATTACCATATTTTGTTGCTGGAGAAAATCACACCTAGATACTCTAGTAGAACAACTGAAAACAAGATAAAACAGTTGAAGTAGAACAGTACAATTCACAAACTTTTTGGGTACGTAGCCCAGGAATTGAAAGACAGTGACACTTGTGATCACAAGTGAGTACAGATTCTTTGCCCTGTCCTTCACCATTAGCTCTAGAACTCCATTCTTTTCCACTTAAGCATTATTCTCTCACAAATAAGAAGAGAAATACCCGTTTTTTTTCACATCATATTTTAGGAGTGGCTATTTTTAAAATAGCTTATAAGGGAATTTCTTGGCATCTTTGAATTTTTTTTTTTTAAATTGAAGCCTGGCAGTGTTCTTTTAACTGTCATTAAACGTTGTGGTTCTTACCATTTGCTTTATTAAGTTCCACAAGTGTCCCTATATGGACAGGTAAACAGTTTGCATGGAAAGGATCCTTTTCCATCACTCTAAAATAAACAAACAAATAAATTGAAATGCACATTTCAAAAGCTTTAACGTGTTTTGAAATAGTCTGCTTTTATATTGTGTAATGTTCCAGTTAATTACCCCTTTCAGCATTAGACTGCCATTTGTAACTAGACTGTGCCTATTACCAGCACAATAAAGGTTTAAGACCACAAAATAACCATTCATTTAACTTAACAAGACTAACACAACATCTTGGCAAGCTGAATATACAATTAGAATAACTACAACAACAAGAGAACACAGTATGTGTTTGCTTGCAGGTCACCTGTGATTTAACTAGCAGACAACAATATTACTGTTCTCTGTCCTATAAATTCCATGGGCTTGTCAGCAACTTTCCTGTAATGCTACTGTATTTTCTGTGCTTATGGAAATAGGCTCTACAATGTTAAGCAGCATGCCAGAGGAAACACAGTTAGCTCAGTTTTAATATTTTTATTTACAGTGACATTTAGAAATGGATTAGGTGCAGGACACAGCTTGTAGGCTTGCGCCCTTTTTCTAAGCACTGCCATTTGGTAAAGTAAACAGAGGGAAGCAAATGCCTTGAAATCTGCAGAATCTCTTCTATCAGAAGTACAAGAGCTATGACTCCGTTTTCCAAGACGTACACCTTCAGACAGTTAAGAGTTCTGTTGACATTTTAAAATAATTCAAAGTATTTCAAATTAAAACAAAAAAGTATAAAGGTTCCCTGTAAGATTCTAAGCATTTTTATTCTACAGACTTCTGAGATTCCCATTTGCAAGCTCTAGAATGTGTGATGGTCTCCTCTTTGACAGTCACGTGCTCCTGCCACTTTCTGCTAGAGGAGTGGAAATTATGAAGTTTCAGAGGAAAAAAAAATATATATGATTTAAATGACTTCACTGGAGTCATTTATTTCAGCAGAATCATGTTTTTTCTCAGTTGTTTAAGCTCACTAAAGCTGTCAGCATTCTCTGCAGCCTTTCCAGAAATCTTGCCTCTACTGGCTTCTAAAGGACACTCTATCTGATGATGGTTTGAGATAAGAAAAAACTGTTCTGTAAACTGAACCTTTACAAGACTCATATTCTGAGACTATGCAGTACACACACAAAACTAGTTTTCTTATGAGGTGAGCAGACGAAATAGCTCCAGAAGTATTGAGCGTTATGTTAGTTGAGAAGTAATCCATGTTGTTCTGATCCATCTGACAACCCAACAGTTGTGCACACCCTGGCTATGTAACAACTGACAGGCAATTTCACCACCAGAGAAATCATACTCTTTAACTAACCAACTGAACCAGATCTGTTTGTTCTGCAGGCCAGATCAAAAGCAGGCAGATAACATGAAAGAACAGAATGAACAGAAGAAAACAGCACAATGCTGATAAATTGGAGTTTTGCTCTGGATGATTTTGCTACAGATTACAGAAGCACGTACCACTGGGCAAAAACTACCCATTTTAACTGTCTGAAATTCTGTATCAAACTTATGCATGAAAGGGACAGAATAGCAAGGTCTGTTGTGCTAGGACAAGGGGAAATGGTTTCAAACTAGAAGAGAAGAGATTTAGATTGGATGTAAGAAAAACAGATGTTTTTTGTGATTAGGGTGGTGAAGCACTGGCACAGGTTGCCCAGAGAAGTGGTGGATGTCCCACCCCTGGAGATACTCAAGGTCAGACTGGACAGGGCTCTGCACACCCCAATCCAGCTGCAGTTGTCCTTGTTCACTGCAGGGGAGTTAGACTGTCCCCTGGCCTTTAAGGGCCCAACTCAAACGATCCTATGATGAATTGAACAGTCGCTCCAGTTATAATTACCATTCCACAAGACATTACAAAAAAACTCTTAAAAATTACTTTGTATACTTACAGTGAAGTACGCTTATAACACATCTTGAAGTCACAGTTATAATAATGTCTTTCAGCTAAAGACACTACTACATCCAGGTTTTCCTGAAGACCATTTACTGATTCAGGAATCAGTGTTTCACTGGGTTTATTATACTGCAAGACAAAAGAAACACAACTTGCAAATCCAATCTAATATCAGATATTTATTTAGTTCTAAAAGAACGTAGCTACATAAAGCTTACCATTCTTTGTTTTAAACTGAAAGTGAGTCAAATCTGTATTTGATAAAATGGTTCTTTACAATGTACTTTAAAAGCTCATTTAGAGCACGATAGATGCTTGATAATGTCCATATATGAAGTATGAGCTGTACAAATGAATATTGACTTGGATAAAGCTGGCTTCCAGTACTCTCACTTTCTCTTCAGAAAAAAAAAGAGTTTGGAAGGCTGTTGTTATGACCTGTTATTTTTAGGTAATGGACATTTTGCCTACATTGTTGATGTGCTTTTCCCCACCTAACCATTTCTCAGGAAATAAAGCTAAACCAGATGGGATTATATAAAACTATCATACTATCTTTCATCAAATGATATCTACTGCATCATAAATCATAAAACAAAATAATGACCAATACTACAAAGCACTCGTATTTCTAAAGTTCAGAGTAAAAACGCTAACAACGAACATTTTCACCTGGAGTCAAGATTTAAACACAACTGAACAGCTTTTTAGTCAGCTTATGGTTTTACCTTTTTCAATTTATTCTCAAATAAAAAGTGCAGCAATTCTTGTTCTTCTTCTGTACATTGCTTATTAAGAGGTAGAGATTCAAGAAGTTCCTTTTCTATAGAAATTAAAGAATAATTTAAAACAGTCACATTAGGGAAAAAACGACAAGAACAAACATAGTAAGAACTCAGATGCAAAAAAACAAAAAAAAACCAGTAAAGATGCATTAAAAAGAGAATATTAGTTATGGAAATTAATTATCAAATTCTCACTTCCTTCTAGACTTTTAAATGAAACTTAATGACATAGCACACCATTAGTGTAACTCATTTTACATGTCAGTTTACCTCTCAGAATGCTCTATTAAATAACACCTACTAACAGACAAGCAAAAACTAGTAGGATTTTGTGAATTCAAAGGCTGTGAAGTTGAAAACAAGAAAAAACATTGGTCAGGCTGAACAAAAAGCATGGGAGCTTCTGCAGCTAACAAATGAGACAGCTGGGTGACTCTGTTCCTTTTAATTCTTAGAACTGCAAGACTAAAAACTAATGTTCAAATATAATCTGCTCAAACTTATAATTTTCATTCATTTCAAAATAAAAAAAACCTTTTCATACGATCATCACCTAGTGCTTTCCTAGCAACTGAGGACAACTTTTACATCAGCTTTTAAACTCTGTATTGCATTATTTTTTTTTTAAATGCAGGAAAATGGCATATTAAGAAAGCAGATAAATTTTACTTGTATTTGAGAAATACTGCCATCCAGACCTTCTTGTGCAGTCAGCATATGGTGCGATGTTAAAAGATCAAATGCTTCAAAGCAGTAAACATCAAGCTTCAAGGCTTCTTTGTAGCTGTGTGTTGCTAGGGTTCTATTATCCAAAGCATCATAGATCTTCCCTCGCAAAAGGCATATAGAGCTCTTGATCTGGTGGAAAAGCAGGGCTGGAGGTCAAAGACTGAATCAATGTTTGCAATTTGCTTTTGAGCACAAATCAAATGGGCTCCCTGAAAAGTAAAAAGCATTCATGTATGATGGAACCTGGTATTCTAGCACTGTTTTCAAAGATAAAAGTTTCTATTAGTTTAAGAATCAAATTAATACGTTTTGAGGTTATTTACAGCCAGACAAATACACACTTGAAACAAGTAGAGGGAGGACAGGAGTCTGTATTTCCTACTTTGAGCATCCAACCTCTGCCACTGAATTGTAAAATAGATAAAATACATTCCTGTTACACTTCAAAGGGAAATGGACACTTCCACACCTCTTTCTTTTACACAACACACTTCTCATAAGACAAGAATGTCTCCAGTGAAGATGAAAAAGACCAACTCAGCAAACTCAGCTACTCTGGGTAAACGTATTTTTCTTTTCAATCTAAGACACAGACAGTAGTGAAAAGATAATTACTACCAAATAAGTGCTAGGGCACCTAATAACTAACACGTTCTTTCAAAACTCCAACCTTCAGCTCAATTAGAAGGCCACAGAACTGTCATCAAGTTACTTACAAAAAGGTTGTGAATTATGCATATATGTTGTCACACTAACCAGACAAATCAGCTTAGAAGTCTGCATACTAGAAAGAGTACAGCTGTTTTGACAACAATAAAACCTGGGAGGCTGGTAAAGAAAGGGTAATACTGTTCCCAGCTCACTCTCAGTCCAGAACAAGCATTGGTGCACACCAATCAAATAAGTACCTTTTGAAAAAGCTACGATCCTAGTGAGGAGTTTGATGTAAATTCCTTGTAACAGTTTCAACCTCATTAGTTCCCTCCTTTGGCAAACCAAACCTACTCACGAATGTGGGGAGAACTAAATTGTCCTAAGTATTCACGAAGAGAAGGGCTGAGGAAGTTGAGTTTTTTGACTGGATTATTTTTCAGACAAAATAATTGCTCAACTTAGTTCAAGAATCAGTCAACTAGATGCTAGGGCAGAAGTACCACGAAATGGGGAAAACACCAAAGGATGAAGAATGAACACTCAAAGCTGGGTTTTTTTTGTTTGTTTGTTTTTTTAAACTTTGTTAGCCTGGCTAGCTTAAATGTATCCATTAGGGTGCAACAGAGTAATTCAGTCTAATCCTCCTCTGGTTTAAGCCAATAAATATGTTTACATAATACAGTTTTAGAAAAGGGGAAGAAAAAAAAAAAAATCAGTTCACATTGACAATTTTACTCATTTTGCTGCTCCTGTTTTTCAGGGAAAAATCTGTTTGTCAGCCCCCCTGCTGTAGTTTCAGTTAATGAACTTCATTTTACATCCGGACAAACAAACTCTTCAACTCTAAATGCACACTGAGAATCCCCTCTGTGTGCCTACACAGAATTTTGTCCACTTAACTTCAAAAAACTTCACTCAATTGCCACATCATTTCCAAGTGTGACAACATGGAAGAAATTCTTTCATTAAAACAAATACCTACAGGAGAGGAAAACCTGCGTTATTATCATCTTAGAACCTGAAGCACAACTGAAAGAAATGTTATTTTACATTACCAAGACAGAAACTGCACTACAGAGCTAAAAGACTCTAAAAATCAATGCCAGATTGACAACATCCTTCTGTAAATTACTGGCAGGCACTTTGCAGGATGTTTCTGTAAAATGAAGATTTAAAGTTTTTTTCATACCTGCAAGTCAACACCTGACTTATGGGTTGAAAGAGGAATGATTCAGCATTTCTGAAAGCCACCTTATGCAGAAAGGAGTGCTTAGACACCTACAGCTTCAAAATTCGTACAGCTGCAAAATCACTTTCTGACTTCACACACACTTTTTAGTTATAAAAGTAGTTATTTTTAAAATGTCACTTACGGAAGATTGTGACATCTCCCAGTCTGTGGTACAGTCTTTCAATCCACTTTCATCCTTCATGTACTTCTCAAAGAGTCTTTTGTTGATTGGCTCTTCCATATCAAGGATATCCAAGGCCTGTTGATGTTCTTTGGCAGCATACTAGCCACAAATATGAGTGTGCAAAAAACAAGGTTGGGATTTGAAACATCCGTACGTTATGTGTCAATATACCTAGTGCTACATTTCAAAGGCAAAGATTATAACAACTAGTATTTGCCAGTAGGGTTTATGTCCAAATTTGAATTTACATGCATACATCATTTTACTGTTACTATCTATTAAATAAAACCATTTCACCAGCCACTTATAATACAGGACTTATATTAAAAATCATTCACATGCTTTTCCCACAAAATATTAGAGAAATATTTTCTTTCCTGTACAAAGGGTCAATTGGATTTCAGCACTACAGTACCACAATGGATACTCCAACAACCATACTGAAGGCTAAAGGTTGAAATCAACTGCCCCAAAATTTAAACTTGGTATTCTAATGAATGTTGAGCCTCAGCACATTTAATCTTCCCAAGACACAGCTATTATTTAGTTTGTTTCCAATAAAGGCAAAAAATGTGTACTCACATGACATCTAGCCGCAAGGTAGCGACATGCTTCATATAACTGAAAGAGAAGTTGCATTCATGTTAGTAATAAAGAAAGAGAACTCTCTCATTTTTCAATTGTACAGCTTCTCCTGCACTCTCATCCAAGGAAAAATCTTCCTGTTCAAAATGACTACTTAAGTCTGTAACTTCTCATACTCAAAGGACACTGTGTTCACTCTTGACCACACTCATTCGCAGAGCAGAGGACAACTAAAGTAACTACACTTTAAGCAACACCCCATCTCTCCACATCTGCTGCTGTTCCATCCTTGGACCCCTACCTTATCTGCGACCCACCTTGGGCCAATACATGGAACAGTTATGTTGGGAGAGATTATGAAGATTACTGACCAACTGCCTGACAACTTCACGGCTAAGCAGAAGTTACAGCACGTTACTGAGGGCATTGCCCAAATGCTCTGAGAACACTGACAGGCACCCATGTTGGTAGGAAGCCTTCCAGCACTTTATCTCCCTCATGGTAATGTTTCCTTATATCTAGTCTGAAATGTATTGCTGTATTTGATGCAGGTAAACTGCATTATGTAGGTTTTATAATCAATATTCCTGGGGACCTTAACCTCTGACAGCAAAGCAGCTGCTGTGGTTAACAACATTAGTTTGTAAGTGGAACAGCAGTAATTCATCTAAAATGACTTACCTTATCCAATTTACGAGACCGAAGGGCATGTGCTGCCCTATGATACTGAGCTGTTAGGTAAAGACACTGGGCCAACCAGTAGATATCTTGAGGTTCCTCTTAAAAATAAAGAGGAAATTATAAACCATCAATTGATACAATATCTTTAAACATTTTTATAAACCATCAATTGATACAATATCTTTAAACATTTTCATACAGAATATTTACTAGAAGAATATCTGTTTTCCACTATTCCAGCACACCACGATGTAAAGGATAATATGTATATAAAAACAACTTTCTATCACTGCAAGGTTAAAATGGAAAAAGTTTAGATTTCAAAACTAAAGACATGAGTGCATAAAAGAGTGAATACAATGAACTACTAGAAGTGCATGAGAAGGAGATAACAGTGATATAGATTTGAGAAAAAAACATCAATAAACAGCTGTCTATGGGAGCTGTAAGCTACCCTGCCCTTGGAAATAGCTGGAACACAAAACACAACTCAAAATTGTCTCCTACTGAAAAGATCAATGGAAAACTGAAGTGAAAGCTGATCAGACTTCTGCACTTCTATCCATGCTGGCTGAAGCAAAGCGTAATAATATAAAATACTAGTAGCCTAGGTTTTTTTGTGATGAAAGCCCTACCGCCATTCAAAGAAACGTAAGTAGACTTAACCAGAAAGAGGCGACTGAAGAACAAGGCAACATGCTAATGCTTACCATGAGACAATGAAGCCACTTTGTCTGCCCAGAACAGGGCACTCTGATACTGCTGCTGTAAAGGAATGATAGAAATTATTATGATGATTTACTGGAAATTTGTTTACCTAGCTTACCTTGAAATCTATTACACGTTGCTTGCATTTAATGTCGGATTACGTATGCAATGCCTAATGAATGGTGAATGCCATCTGAGCTCCTCACAAGTTCAAAAATCAGCGTGAAGGGGGCAGTCCCCCAGCATCGAAGGACACCAAGGTCAGCAACGTGAGACGGGGCAGTTCTGCAGTCGGTCCCCGCTGCCCTAGCTCAGCTCAGCTCAGCTGAGGGCCGAGTGCTCAGCCTGGGGTTATCCCGCGCCGGGCCTCAGCGAGGCCCCAGCCCAACTGCCGCCGCCCCGCGCCTCACCTGGTCGATGTAGTGCCGCACCCGCTTCCTCAGCCGCTCCAGGTTCATCCTCCCGCGGACCGTGTGAGAGCGCGGAGCCAGCCTCGATGGCAGCGCTCACCGCTCCGCCCGGCCGGGCGCGCTGCTGCCGTGCCGTGCCGCGCGGAGCCGCCCCTTCCGGCCCCGCTCGGCGCCGACCGTCCCCTTCCTGACGGGAGCCGCACCCCGAACGCCGCGTTCCGGGAGCGAGGCGGCTGCTGTAGGGTTGAGGGCATAAAAGACCGCCAGCTTCCTTTAAACTCGGTTAAGTCGTTTTTGCCTTACACGTGCCGGTCTGCTGACCTCTCACACATGTACAGCTTCTAAGCAGGACCCCAGGGGTCCGTCAGTGTTTAACATCTTTATCAGTGATGCAGATGATGGGATGGAGTGCACCCTCAGCAAGTGTGCTGATGGCACCAAGCTGAGAGGAGTGGTTGGTAAAGCAGGAGCGAGGGATGGCGTCAATAGGGAGATTTAGATTGGATGTCAGAGAGAAGATTTTTACTGAGAAAGCTCTTGGAGAGGGTCCAGAGGAGAGCCATGAAGATGATCAGGGGGCTGGAGCACCTCCCCTACAAAGACAGGCTGAGGCAGCTGGGATTGGTCAGCCTGGAGAAAGGAAGGCTGCGGGGTGACCTCATTGCAGCCTTTCAGTACCTAAAGGGAGCCTACAAACAGGAGGGGAGTCAGCTCTTTGAAAGGGTTGATAACAGCAGGACAAGAGGAAATGGTTTGAAGTTGAGGGAGGGAAGATTTAGGTTGGATGTCAGGGGGAAGTTCTTTACAGAGAGAGTGGTGAGGTGCTGGAACAGGCTGCCCAGAGAGGCTGTGGATGCCCTGTCCATCCCTGGAGGTGTTCAAGGCCAGGTTGGATGGGCCCCTGGGCAGCCTGGTCTATTATGTGATGCAGTGGCTGGCAGCCCTGCCTGTGGCAGGGGATGGAACTTGATGGTCCTTGAGATCCCTTCCAACCCAAACTGTTCTGTGATTTTGTAATTCAGTGAAAAGAAGCTCAGCTGGGATTTTCGTACTGTTTACAAACTAGCGAGTGGTGGAGCCCATAGTTTGCTTAAAAACATCACATCCTCCTCACAGATCAAGTGTAGTGGTAGCTCCCCAGAGCTCAGTATTTTCTAGTAGGCCAGTGAGCTGGTGAACCTGAGGAAAGAGCAAGGGATGCTTAACTATCTCAGCAGGACAGAAAGAGACAGGAGCTGGTGCTCATCTCTAAGGTAGAAGACTTGGTTGGGGAAGAAAAAAAAAGATACACAGGAAGCGTGGGGGTTGGAAGAGAAGAGTTTGCTCTTGTTGGGGTGGGTGAAGATGCTGATCATCTCAAGAGGAGCTGGTGTGACCTGTGTAGAAGATCTGCAACCTACAGCACCCTGGGGAGGCCCAAGAAGTGCTCTGCTTAGGTGAGAAAACTGAGACGCAGAAATGCATACAGGATATGTTATTCTTTTATCTCTATAGCTCTTATGTTGTCATATCAGAGTCCATTATCCCAGGTTGCTCTGCAATGCTTGTGTGTCATGTGCTGCTTTCTTGTGTTCTCATGAGAGCTTGGCTCATCCAAGTGAGTCACTGCACGGGTGGGAGCTGTGACATGTGCCTGAACTGCGTGAGGAGGCTCAAGCATGGCTGCTCTACAGGGCTCTGGCAGTTGGGTTCCAGGCCCCTTTCTGCAAAGGAGAGCCTTTGCCTTGCTGATCATGAAGTACCTTGTTGTTCAGAGAGCATCCATAGGCAGGCTAGTCCTTCTCTGGAAGTCATGGAGGAGTGTGGTCAAAGCAGGCTGAGCCATGGCACTGAGAACAACAAGCTGTGAGACAGTGATTGTGAGGTATTGGTTGAGAGGGGAAAATTGAATTTTAAGTTTTCTCACAACTATTTCAGTTTTTCTTTCAAATTCCAAAATAGTGATGTGCTATTGTGGGTAGAGCTCATGGATTGAGATAAAAACTCTCTACTTAGACAAAAAAAGAAGGGGGAAAAAGAATAATAGTAATGATAATATAATGTATATCTATACATCTCTGTCTCTCTCTGCATATATATAACAAATGATGTGCAACACAATTGCTCACCACCCTCTGACCAATGCCCAGTGAGTCCCCAAGCAGCACCTGCTGGTCCATCCAACTCTCCTCTTTTATAGTTTTTTTTCACATGATGTCATATGATGTAGAATATCCCTTTGGTCAGTTTATGTCATCTGTCCTGATTCTGTCTGCTCCCAGCTCCATGTACCCAACCCCCCTCCACCCCCAGACTTGCTGGCAGGATACCATGAGAAGCTGGGAAAACAAAATGTCCTTGGCTCTGCATGGCTCTGCTCAGCAGCAACTGAAACATTGGTGTGTTCTCAACATTGTTTTTCTCTGCAAGCCAAAACATGACACCACAAAGGAAAAATCAGCTCTGTCCTAATGGAAACCATGATGTGCTAAACTATTCTGATGGTGAAGTGGCATTGATATACATACTGCTTTGCTAGTAGTACTCAGAGACATGAAGGCAGGGAGAATCAGTTAAAAAATGCTTTAAAAATTTGCATTCTAGTATCTCAAATCTTGAGAGGAGGGGGAAGGATGCACAGTCATATTAAAACTTTCTCACTCTTGGAACTTTCTGTATTTTATCTGCACTGAGAACCTTCTTGCTTTTCTTTTTCTTTTGATCTAAAAATATCTTTAGGTGCTGTGTTCTCATAGCACACAGTAGCACACAGCTTCCTGCTGATGCTTTCTTTTTTTTTCTTTTTTTTTTTTTCCTGAATCAATTGCATGCTTGTTCATGTAAACTGGTTCCAGTTAAGGTGTGAATGTTCACTTTGGGGTTTTATGTAAAAAAGTTTTATATTGGAAAAATAAGTTCTTTTTCAGACTTGGGTATTGTAACTGAAGTGAGGTGGTACATCAGGGCTTTGGAATAGAGGACTATGTTGTGGTGAGAGAGATTCCTCAAATGCTCCAGCAGCAGATTGTCTTTCTGTGATGGTTTCAAAAACAGTTCCAACTCAGCTGTTTTGTGTAGATAAGAGGAAAATTTCCATCTGAACATCAGGAAGCACTTCTGTGCTGTGCAGGTGACAGAGCTCTGTGTCGTCACAGGAATTGGCAAATATATTTCACCTAGTTATGTTTAGCAGTGATCTAAGATTTTTTCGTTAATATGAGACAGATCAAACGATTGAATTTTGTTGACACTTAATCATTAATTAATTTAGAAATTAATAAGGTCATTTATTGAAATATGTAACGATTAAACTGCGACTTGATTACAGTTTCATGGATGACAAGATTTGCACTAACTTACTAACAGGATATCCTGTTAAATCAGTGTAGAAATGTGAAACAGATACTCACAGGAGCACACATGGATAACCAGAGATGTGGATCCAATAAAATATCTCAGCATCCACACTTGTGAAACAAGCATGTATCATTAAAGAACATATATGAATCGGGAGGTGGATGGAAGAAGAGTAAGCTAGCCTATCCTTAGCATTTCTCTCTAGTCGAGTTCAGAACAATACTCACAATACATTGGCATTCCTCCGTGGGTGATGACTGAGGCTGACTCAAGTGAGACAACTTTGCCCTGGCCACTGTTGATAGAGAGCCCTGAGGATTTGGTAACACGTGGGAGGCATGTATCTCAGGGAAATACTGTTCACTGCCTGTTGTGATCCATGAGAGCTCAAAGGGCCTCCCTTAGAATCACAATTTATAGGAGTATTGACTTTTGACAGGTGCTTTTTCATACCATACGTGTGATTCTGGTGTATGTGAGTGACCTTTTACTGCCCTGATTTTGAAGCCAGCGCTTGTCAAATAACTTGTGGGGATGCGTGACTCTGTTCCTAGGAAATAAGTCTTTGTTGGGTCATCTGCTGCTTGCTGTATATGGCTATCTGAATGATGTAAACTTAATGATATCTATTTTTTTTCCTAAAATAATAATTTTAATAGTTTTGGTATTTAGATTTGTTCTCTGCAGCAGGTTTTGATTTGTTGCAGTAGTGGTGAGTGCAGAGTGATTCCATTGAGTCCTGTGGTTAGTATCAGAAGTAACCAAAATCACATTTGGATTCAGTTTTTTTTCCAAGAGTTTAATTTTAGAAGACTTTTCTCTTTAACACATGCACCAGTATGGTTACCAGAGGTGCCAGAGATGCTTAAGGATGCTGTATGGGAAGTGCTGAACCACGGCCTGAACCTCTGATTGATCACCTGAGGTGAGCAATGAGTCAGCCATGGGAGCACAGGTGAAGGCAATTCACCCATTTAAGACCCATTTAAGAGCTGACTACCAGTGGGAAAGGATCTCTTCTGGAGATCCCTCCTCTGGAGTTTTGTAGTGAGCCCAGGACAGGGGCAAGCCTTCTATCTATTCTCTTTTTGTTATTATAACCTGCTTTGCCAAACTCTTTTGTTTATTTTATAATTATAACATCTTTATATACATTGAGTATACAGGTGCTTAATCTTCCTTGCTCAAAAGTCTTCGGAGAAACTTGTTTTAAGTCAATAAAGAAAACACAATTTCCTTTCACTTCGTGCTACTCATAATAAAATATGAAGCTGTCCAAGTTGAATTTTAACCCTACAAAAAGTATTTTGCACTGTAAAAGGCGCCATTTATTACAAAGCTCTACTACTCTCTACAGATAGGCTCCTCCATATGTAGAAGCTGTGGCATAGAAGTAAGACTTGCTCCTAAGAGATAATTTCTGCTTTGTTTAGATTTTCTTTTGGATTCTGTGTCCCTCAGATTTCTTCTGAGAAGCATATGAACTGGTTATGTTGGCTAGTATGCAAAGTAATATGGTTTCATAGGGGCTACCGAAGTAGAGGTAAAATCCAGAAAAAGTAGAGGTGGTGAGCCAAGCTGGGTGTGCTGGGAGACTGAAATGCTCCTGGCTTCCTTTGCCACCAGTCTAGATTATATCATTGACCTTGGTTCAGGAGGCCAAAGGAGTCTACAGTAGCCCCTGCACTGACCCTAGGTGGCTGTGTTTGAGGAGTGTGTGTACACAGGCTAGGAGGTATCTCAGTTAGAAGAGGATTCTGTGAAGTCCTCCCTGTAGGGACCCAGCAGCCTGACCTTTTCAAAATAGTGCCTGCTCCTAAACCCTCCATTACTCAGAACTGAAAATTCTTTGTGCATGTTTTCATACACAGAGCTACAGCACTGAAACAAACAAAAAACCCCCCACAACTATTTCATATGCCATAATGGTAGCGCTTACTGTTTAGTACAGTAAAGGTACAGGAACAAAAGACAGTGGGATAACTGGATGAAGAGCGAAGGAAGGAAGCAGACCATGCTTGTGAATCATAACATATGCATGGTCCGATATTTTAAGAACTTTGATGCTTGGGGCATGGGTCTGAATGGAAGCATTTAAGTAAAAAAAAAAAAACAAACTGTTGTTCAGTTGAAATGTGCATGTAATTGTGTGTGACAGGACTGTGTCTGCTTGATTAATTTGGAAAATTTGCTTTCTAAATTCACTAAAATAGTGAATAATATGAAAACTTTATCTCTTGACTATGAGATTGAGTCCCTATTGCAGGGAGTGCAGCTGGAGCAGATGCACACTTGATATTCATCTCCCTTGGCTTTGATGAGTACTGCTTGCTACTGCAGGTAGCAGCATGGACAAAAAGTAATCCATGGCACTCTTTCTGGTTAGCTGATATGAAATCCAATTTGTTGGCATTTCTTCTGAAGAAGTAAGCGTTTTGATTGTTCTATTGTGAAGGTGCAAAATTTGAAACAATTGTATACAGAAAATAACTTGTACTTCTCTCAGGTCGCTGTCTCAGAGATGCAACCTGCTTACAAGATGTTATACCTTGCCATTTCACAGAATCACAGAATCACAGAATTGTAGGGGTTGGAAGGGACCTCCAGAGATCATCGAGTCCAACCCCCCTGCCAAAGCAGGTTCCCTACAGCAGGTCACACAGGTAGGCATCCAGGCAGGTCTTGAACATCTCCAGAGAAGGAGACTCCACCACCTCCCTGGGCAGCCTGTTCCAGTGCTCCGTCACCTCACTGTAAAGAAGTTCCTTTGTATCCTTCAGTTCCACAAAGAAAATGAATCAATGACTGAGTGAGGTGCAATGTATGCAAAGCAGAAAATGTCCACAATTGACTAATGTAAGCTTATCTACTTCAACTTTTGACTTCCTTTGAAAGCGATTTTGTGGCATCTTTGGAATCATTTTTCTCCCCCTGTCTTTATTGGTGTGATTATCATTACCCTCTGAATGTTCTCTCTTTACTGATAGAGCTGCTTTAATGAATGTGTGGTCCATATCTGACCCTTGCATATGTCAGCATGTATGTCAGAGAAGCACTTCTCCATTCATAGTTTAAAAAAAAAATATTGCCACGAGCAGTAGATTAAAATCTCACATTAGCTAAGTGTTAGAGACATCACAATCACTGGACTGGCAGGTGCACTGAGTATTTTGCTTAATCACATTTGTATTTGGGCAGAGTTGTGCTCACAACGTGAATCCCCTCTTATGACATCCCTCAGTGCATGTTTAAGAGTGAGAACTGAGCATTCTTTTTCTCCAGACAGGTGGCTGAGTCTGTGACTCATTCACTGAGGGCTCTGCTGACTCCTGTGTTAAGACAGCACTGACTACTGCAGGCATTAACCTGAAGTTCCAAACTGTTTTTTGCTTCCTTGCTTTAGTTCCAATTTGCTGGTTTAAAGATGGTCTGATGTGACAAATAGGCATGGCTCTGCATCCTATAAATAAATGAGTACTCTGATGTTCTGTCAAAGACACAGCTTCTCACTGAGGCTGAGATAGATCACATCTTTACTGTACAGCAGAGAGAGATGCTTGTGAGCCAGGAAAGGCTGTCAGTCCTTGATACATATCAGTCCCAGTCATGTGTATCAAGGAGATCAGTAGTGAGAGGAGAACCTGATGATCCTCTGCATGAGGAAGGAAGTTCAGTAAATAGGATAAATACAGATCTCTCTGCAGTTGGCTACAATATATTATATTATGTATATACAGTGTTTATATGCAATATATAACAATATATAAAAATCCTTTTCAGGAGAAGCCTAACTAAACATTAACTAGATCTGCCAGTAGTGATTGCGTAAATTACATAGGTGACTGGAGGTGTGCTAGTGTATGTTCTAAAACAGCATGTTGTAGTGAAAGGAGACTTTATTGTTCATTTTATTCAGCTTCAACTGGCATTGCTTTGCTTGCACTAACAAGTAGGAGTAGAAATCATGATAATTTTACTAGATGTAAGTAGTCCTTAAGAATAGAAATACTATTTCTATTTTCTTACCAGACCAAAGAGGAGTTCTGCTGGTGAAGGTTAACTGCTGGAACTGCAATACTTTAATTTAAAGGATGCTCTCCTGCCCTCTAGTGTTAAAGTCATTCCAGATTACTGTGCAATTTTTGTCTCCAATTGCCTGACTTTGTGTGTGTGAGAGAGAGAATTTCTGTTGTCTCTGGGAAAGCTGAAAACTTACAAACTGATCCTTAGTCTAAGTGGAAAATGACATGGGGAGATGAAGAGGTTTTGAGCTTTCAGTGGTTGTCTGCGGTATTTCCTTTCTCATAATTATTACTGCATTCTCTCTCTCTCCCCTGATCTTTCAAGAGGATGACACAGTAGGTTGAAAAAATGTGTGAAGATGTTTATTAGGCAGTGATTTAGAAAAAGAAAACAACACATTTAATAACATTCAGTTTTCTGTTGATCCAAATTGCTATGTAAGTGTCAAAAGAACATACAAGTAGAATAGCTCTGTCTTTAAAAAATCTGTATGGAAATAAAAGAATGAACTTTGGTGTTCTTAGCCAAGAATAACTGTGAGTGTGTTATTTATACTTATTGACTAAGCTTGCCTTTGGAACACAGAAGGAAACTTGGGAACCTGATTGATGGCACCATCAGCAATGAGAAAACTTGCAGAGAGTTTCTGAGGGAAGAATAATAACTGGTCTGCAGGGACTGAGTATACTTTTAACATGGATAATCTCATCCTTTTCAAATGAAGATTAGTAAGATTAGGGATTACATATTTTTAATGCATGGAATAACAAAATGCATATTCAAACTCAGCTCAGTGAACTCGAGCTGATCTGGAAAAGGCAACACAAATTTAAGCATCTGTGCCTGTGAAGCATGTCTTCCTTCATTTGCCCTGGAGTCAGTCTGACTGCAGTGCTGCACCTTTTACAAGTTCAGGCTCTTAATTAGCCACTTCTTTTGCTGTGTTTTTATTTGTTCATTCTTTCTTTATTTGTGGTTTGCTAATGGAAGACCTCATTAAGTTCAAGTCAAACCAGATACTTTACATGAGGTTTTGGCTACATATGGTTTGTTTAATCTGGATTTGCAATGGCAATTGTAGTCTTTGGAGAACTGTACCTATTGTCTTGAATGTTTCATAAAATCATCATAGAAGATTTGGGTTGGAAGGGACCTTTAAAATCACCTGGTTTCAACCCCCTGCTATAGGCAGGGACATTACTCTCTAGACCAGGTTGCTCACAGTCCCATCCAGCCTGGCCTTGAATGCTTCCAGGGAGGGGGCATCCACAGCCTCACTGGGCAGCCTGTTCCAGTGTCTCACCACCCTCACAGTAAAGAATTTATTCCTAATATCTGATCTAAATCTACCCTCTTCCAGTTTAAAACCGTTTCCCCTTGTCCTGTCACTACATGCCCTTATAAAATGTCCCTCTCCAGCTTTCCCGTAGGCCTGGTTATCCTCATAGATAACAAAAATGTTGTAGAGCTGATGGCGTTGTCAAGCTTCGTTTTGCTATGTAAGTATGTTTATTTATGCAGCCATTATGCCTAAGATCTGAAGTTTCTCTTCCACTTACTTTCCAGATTCTTCTGCCCTTGCTTTTTACTCTCCTGTACCATACTTTAGATGCAGTTCAATCTCTTCCTTTTTGGTTTTCCTAAACGGTTGTCACCATAAAGAGCTGACATGTTGCACTATACAAGTGATGTAAAAACATGAGGGGTAAGATCATGTATTGGTCACATTTGTAACAATAGGCCTGGCTGGGGAAAAAAGAAATTGTATGGAGACTCTTTGTTCAAATAAAATGTCATCAACAAATCTGTCATCTGGATCTCGTTTAGATATCCATATTATGTGCCAATAGCAGATTTTGCTAGTGGGTTGTTTTTTTATTTCTATTTTCATTTTTTATAAGCTGCAGAATAATCCTCCAGCAAAAAGCAAAGGTGCTGCTAAAGAACACTAGGGGTCACTGTTAAACGCCATTTATTGAGCCTCGGGGCAACTTACAAACGGAACCTGTGTTCCTCACATCGATATATTGAGAATTTCAAGAGCTGGATATATTTTGTTTCACCTGAAGGAAGATAAGCAAACAGAAAGCAAGGCTGAACTAGGAAGACAAAGTCTCTCTTCTGTTCTGTGAGCTGTCTTTACAAGGGCAGAACTTCTGTTTGCCATCTTCTGTTTGCTTGTTTGACACTGCTTCCAGTGACTGTACAAATAATTCTTGTCCTCTTGTGGTGAGCAAACAGAGAAGGACCCTGCCTCCTGCTGGGTGCATGGAACCAAATGGGACCTGGAGTGTCATGGAGTGATATCAGCCAGCAGGTGTTGAGAAGTCTCCCAGCAGTGGCACCTTTAGCTCTTGTTCAGCACAGCCAGGCAGGCAGAGCCCCATTCCCTGGGCATTTCATTTTCTAACAGTGATTAATGAATTCTTCACAAGTATTTTAGGTTTGGAAATAATCACCTTTATTTTTTAGGCTAACAAGAAATGGGAGTTGCATCAGCCCCAAGTGTTTGTCCTGAGTACCATGGGAAATTAGAAAGCTTTCTGTAGCCTTCATTGCTTTCATCTTGTGCAGTGTGGGAAGCTGCAGGCGCTGGCTTGCACTGCAAGGGCACACCTCTTTGGGTCATATGTCTTTCCTCAGCAATATCACCTTGTGCGATCAAGATGTACTGCAGGGGAGAACTGGAACCTCAGAAAGTGTCTCTGCCAGCGTGGGTCCTTTTGGCTTGTGTGCTGAGTGGAGCGAGGAGGGAGATCTGGTGAGAGGGTTGGACAGTGCTGTGTTGGGGTGAAATCCCCTCTCTTCTTCTCCAGATGGATGAAGGAGCAGCTCTGTGTATAAATGCTGGTATCGGAAGTTTCAAGTGCTCCTGGTGTTTTGCAACTGTTGAGTGGCTGGTGATCTTTTATGATTTTAGAGATCTTTAAACTGAAAGTGAGATGAGCAGAGAAATAGTGGAGCCCTGCCCCACAGTGCCTACAATATGTGGTTGCTTCATGAGGAAAGCCAGAGCTGTAGTGATCTCTTACAGCAAGGCTTTACAGTAATGCCTCTGTTTTACTTGCTGCTCATGCTTGTGAGGCCCCACAGTATTATCCCTCTGTCAGCTTGGATTTATTAGATTTAAAAGCTATGCCCAATCAATGCAAATATTTTAGGGAATGTTTTAGGCATCAGTGGGTAGAACTGCAGTGGTTTGGTCATTAGGCAGGAAATGAGACAATTGTTGCTCCAAGCATTTCCACAGATGTCTATAGGGAAAAACCCGGTTTTGATGGACAGCTTATAGGATCCTTAACTCATCTGTTCTTGAAATTTTACATGGTAACCCTGTGATTAAATTATCTTCAGACAGGAGATAATAAATTTGAGAGAAATAAATATGACAAGTTGGAAGAAAAACACAGAGCTCTCAACATAGGCATGAAGGAGATGGAAGTGTTGCTCAGGGAGCTTCTGGAGGCAACAGAGGTGTGTGTAATAAATACAGTCCTAGAAACATTGCTGGTCTGTAAACCCTTAGCAGTTCAATTCACTGCACTCCGAGACGCTGAGGATATATTTTTTACTGCTTTTAGAAAGCAGAGGAATAACGTTATTGGTGCTATGATTGCTCCTACAGTAAAGGCAGTCAGTAATACAAGTTGTTATATCTGGTTCTGTTTGTGAGCTGGTAAAGAAAATGCGAGCATACTTTACTACTCATATTGATCACAAAATGTAAAGCAGGTGACTTTTCACCTGGGCTGAGAGTAAGTTCCATGCTTTTCTCTTTCAAAGCAAGACTCCTGAGCCTTACGTTAACATGCACCTGAAACTGCTTCGTTTCATTTCTGCTAGTGGTATTTCTCAAAGCACCATGGCTGCCAGTGCTTGTAAGACCTGTGTGAGTATGGGACCTGCCTATGTTTTGGATTGCACTGTGCTACAGTTAGATACATTTTACAAAAAGCAACAAATTCCATTGAAGAATCTGCCTTAAAACGCATCTCACCAGAATCATAAGGCAGCAACTGGAATGTTGTTTGTCGAGTTCAGGCTTCATATCTCATTTGTTCCTATTGGGTTCATTAGTAGATTCTGCACTTGCCTCAGGCAATAGCAACATGTTTCTTCGTGATGAAATGTGATCAGTTATTTGGATGTTGGTAGTAAGAATATAGGTGGCGTTTCTGTTGGTTTGGCATGAGTCTTAAGAGTTGCTTTTTTTCTAACTATGGACTTGGTTGTTTTAGCTTCTAGGATAATGCACTGGAAGCCCAGTACACCAGCCTTGTGTACTCCTGTTGTATGCTTTATGATCTTTGTGAAGTGACTCCCTTTTAGCATGTGTTCTCCTGCCCAACGGTTCTGGCAAAGCCTTCACCTGTTAACTTGATTGGACTTCACTCTTGTGATGCATGCAGATCTTCATCTCTGTATGGACTTTGCTTAAAATCTGCTTGGAGATCTTGCAGATCTAGTATCACAGAATGACCCGGGTTGGAAGGGACCTCAAGGATCATGAATCTCCAACCCCCCTGCCACATGCAGGGCCACCAACCTCCACATTTAATACCAGACCAGGCTGCCCAGGGCCCCATCCAATCTGGCCTTGAACACCTCCAGGGACGGGGCATCCACAACCTCTGTGGGCAGCCTGTTCCAGCACCTCACCACACTCATCTGTTCCAGCACCTCACCACACTCATAATAAAGAACTTAAAGGTTAAGCTGACACCTCAGCAATATCATACTAAAGAACAGCAGGTTACACCTGGAGGCAGGGCCTGTGCATCTGAGGAGGGACCTGCAGAGAGATCCCAGGTTCTGTCTCTCATAATCAGCTTTCTCTCAAAATCACCAGATTTCACTTTTTTCTTTCTTTCTTTCTTTTTCTTTTTCTTTTTTTTTTTTTTTTCAGCAGATGCAGGGATTGTTTTGTGTTTGCAAATAGCCAGAAGGGAATTCCTCTGGAGGAGGAAAACTTCTGTTGCCATAGAGCCAGATTCTGCATGATGCTCTGTCATTTTCCCTCCTCTTGCGTGGAAGCAGATGATAGGAAATGATAGATGATAGGAAAGGACTGAGGCTTGACATATCTCAAGGTCATTGCATGTGTGTGGCCATGCTAGGTTAACCACAACAGCAGTGGGGTGGGAGGCAGAAGGAACATATCTGGCAGGCCTTTCTGAGCACAGAACCATGCACAAGGGGCAGCTTTCTCCAACTTTTTGTCCCAGTCTCTACAACCTAAGCAGCCCTATGCAGTCTGCTGAATGAGCTCATTCTGATATTCAGGCTTTTCATTCTCATGAACTCAGCTAAGTTGAATTGTTTAGTCTTGCAGAAACTGTGAATTTGAAAACCACTTCCTAGAGCTTCACACGTTGGCCACAATCAAATTAACAGGGTCATTCTGTACAAGTGAATCACAAGTAGCAAGGCTTTAAATGAAGTGGGCGTTTCACCTCCCTGGGACACAAGTTCCTCATTTGGAATCTAGACGGAACGCATTTTTCTTGTGTGAAGAGAAAACTGTCATTTCCTTTTCTATTTATGAGATTTGCTCAATATGTATTACAGGAGACACATGGCATTCAGCAGCGATCTCGGTCACCTCTGTAGACAATAGGCTATACTTATTAACTTCCCAGTCCCTCTAAGGACATTCAAATGTGTTTCCAGAATTGTAAGCTGTCTATTGCACTCTTTGCAAATTTATTTCTCCATTTGCATAAATGAGCCAAGTTATATTTCAAGTTAAACAGAATGCTGCTTTAAGAGGACAGGGAGCTGAAAGGGAGTTCAGCGAATTGAAGTAATCAAGAGAAATCCAAAGCTTTTTACTGCTTATCATATTTATGTTGACCAGTCAGTGCATGGTTTAAGGGAAAAAGTTAAAGGTGTAACACAAAAAATGTGCCTGGGAGCAGTGAAGTGGCTGAAGCCTCCTCCCATCCACAAAGGTCGAAGAATAAAGCTGAAAGGTGGGACATGACATGCTCAGAGATGCAGACTCCCCATGAGCTTTTGTTAGGTCAATTGAAATGCAGTACTTCTCCCTCTTAATTGTTAGTCACACCTGTCCCCGTATGTTTGCTCAAGTTTATTTTGTGCAGCTGCTGCAAGCCCATGCCAGATGGTAACCTAGCTCCTGGAGTGTGCAGAAAAGAAGTGAAGGAACATGAAGGTCCCAGGTCCTCTGCAACTGCCTCTTCTTCTCCAAGGCCCTGATCCTTGAACTCAAGGGGACTTCTCTACTGGAAGAGATAGTAAAGTCAACTTTGCCTGCTTTAACCCAATGTGATTCCCTGCCCTTCGATTTTCGTGGCTTCAGCTTCTTGTGGTTGAGAGTGTGGTCAGATAAGGAATGTTTTGAAAATAGAAGCAAACATTTTGATTTGAACTTGATTATCTAATTAAGATGCAGAACCATATTTAGCCAGCCGACAAAAGCTAGTTTGATGTTTTGCTTTTGGTCTGACAGCACAGTGTGCTTTGAAACAGTGCATTTTATTTGGGCACCTGATTTTAAACTTCCAGATTGCTTTTTCCTTTAACTCCCATATGGTTTGTCATATAAGCCAAGTATGTTGTGGTGAGAATGTTTGTTGCACAGGATATGCAGACCAAATGCATCTAATTCTAATATCGGAGGTAACAGCATGCAAAGTAAAACTTAGAAGACCTAATTACAAGCAGGATTTTTACAAAGGGTATATGTTTACAAACTCGGCTGGAGAAGATATTTATCATTCTGAGAAATGATGAACATAAAGTCATGTTTACAGTGTAATAATTAGTTGCATCAGGATAATATGTTATGTAATGGAAAAAATGTGCAAGTGTGTACCTATACCAGCCTTGGTCCTTTTCTCAGAAAGGTCAGAGGATGAAAGTGTTGTGCCCTGTCAGGCAGCCAGCACCATTTTACAGCTGTTACTAGCTGCACTTGGCACAGAGGAAATAGGCCCTTGCCTACAGCTCGCAAAATCGAAGTCTGAAACGAGCTGCACAAAGCATTCAGCTCAGATCCCTAGCATACTTACATTAGTCTAGGTTCGAGTCTAGGCTGGCTCTGTTTGCCAGCACCTGTTTTCTGGAATTTTGTTTGATGTTCAGCAAAGTTTTGTATGGATCTTTTTTTTTTTTTTAACCCATATCTGAAGACTTACAAACTTTTGCAGGTTCTCATTACTGGCATTATAATATGATCTATGTTTTATACTTTTTTTTCCTTTTTTGGCTGGTGTCTTTAAGGGTTTGCAAATACTAGTTTTTATTTCTCACAATTGAGGTGAGGCTTGCTTTGGCTGATGTTCCAACATAATCTGAGGGACAGGGAGCTGACTTCATTGTTAGTGCAGATACACCTGAATGTTACCAATTACATGGTCTGGAGTGCTTCCATCTGCCAGCCTGTGCATCTTCTCATGCTGTTACATTAATTAATTGATCATGCTTTGTCTAGCCTAGGATATAGCTGTGGAAATAAAATACTTTAACTATTGGCTGCTAATATCTTCCAGAAGCGCAATTTAGGTTGTAAGAGTACTGCGAAGCACCATTAGAGGTCTGAGCTTTATCTTAAATCAGTTATCCAAAGTTCACTAACTCAGGTTAAAACAGCAGCAAAGATGAAATAATAGGAACTTTAATTTCACATAAGAAGATTACTTTAAAGACTGTATGAATGTGCTTAGCAACATGGAGATCAAACCGTTGCAAAAGACGTAAGCTAGCAAAGCTGCAGAGACTCTGTCTGGTGGGTAACCAGTATTTCCTGAAGGTTATACCCTCTTTGCTTGCCTTTCACAGTGGGTTTTCACAGGTGTTTCAGCTACAGCTGCATGCAGTTTGTTATGTACGTGCCCCCAGCAGCTGGCCCCAAATTCAGTTCCCATTGTCTCTGGGAATGGAACTATATGTGTGGTGAAGACTCAGCGTTTTGCGCTGTTAGCTTCTTGTATGTGTTCTGGTTTGTGCTAAGCCTCGTGGTAAGGAGTCTAGAAGTGAAATGAAGCTTGTGCTGTGCAGCCAGCCAGCATTGCTGTGCATGAGAATCCTGGCAGAGATGGAGATGTGAAATTAAAGTAATTATCGGTAACATGCTGTTCAGCAAATCCCACTTTCTGTTTCTGACACAGCAGCGGGATCAAATCAAAGGCCGCAGCCCCCACAACAAAGAGCTGGCAGCGCACAAAGGATGCAGCAAGCAGAGCCACGAAGGACAGCTCTGGAGAGGGGGAGGTGGGGGCCAGGAGCAATCGTCTGTCTCCTGATAATGACACCGATTTTCAGTGCAGCTATGCCAGCTGAGCTCCAGAAAGGCACCGGGGAATCCAGCTCAATGGCCTTTAATTTGTGCATATGTGTATAGATTATATATGACAGGCACAATTCCAAATGCTTTCCAAATCATGCCCCTGTGCTTAAACCCTAATACATAGATAATGCAGTTATGTGATAATCAAAGCAATCTTTCTCATATGGAAAACTGAAGCTCTTGGGGGGCAGAGTTTAATCAGTGCATTATTGAAATGAAAATTCCAGCCTTGCTGCAGTGATTATTTTACTAGGTGCCATATTTAATTCATGAAGAAAACTGAGTTTAAAATTGAAATGCAACTCAAAATTTGCTGGTTGATGCAGAATGAAAGATTAATTTGATGCAGGTTATGGGTGTCGCTGAAATAGATAAGAACAAAAATCTTTCTCATCGTTCTTGCTTTCTCATCTTTCTTATCTACGTTGAGTCTTTTTAATCAGATTCTTAAAAGGCTCAAAAGTTACAAGAAAACACTACAGAAAAGTAGCTGTGATTTACTGCATAGGCTCCATCTCTGTTTTTACCGAAGAAGATGAGGGTTTTCTTTCCTTTACCAACATGTGTAAATCTCAAACTTCTATTTGTTGAAGAAAAATGTCAACATTATTTATATGTATATATTTATTAAAAATGATCACTAGTTTGTGATATTCCCCCTTTTTCAGACGGGTGAATTGCCAGAAGATGGTACTGTGATACATTGCTTCTACATACATATTTTATGGCAGTTACCCTGCCTCTTGAGTTTCTGTGTTTTCCTACAGATTTGGCATGATTTATTTTAATTGAACAACAAAGAATCTGCTGATTCAAAAGAAAATACCACAGTGAAACAAATCTGAGTTATATTTGGCTAGTAAGGAAACGGGGGATGATGCCGGATGTGGAGGTGACCAGGACGTTCCATCCCAGCTTTCCTTCCTCATTTAACATTTCTTTGGCTGCTGTGGGTAGAATGATGCATGAGGGCTGAAACAACAGTAGGCATAGAGGTTTTGTCATTGCCTGTGCCTCTGACACAGTAGCAGAGGAGTTACAGCACCTCCATCTTCCTTCCTATAGGCTTCTTCTTTCCCAGCCTGGCAACATTCTTTCTCCCCCTGCCTGTTCTTTGCCCAGATTTATGCTTCTGCCCTGCACTGTGGGGCTGAGGCTGAAATCTGCCGCTGTCACCATGTGCTGCATCACCTGCACATAGCATTGCTCTGCTCCTGCCTGTTGCACTGTGCACACAACTGTGAATGCGACTGTGTGCTGCCCTATTAACATTTTCAGCCTTGCTCTGCAAGAGCAGCCTCCTCTGCTTGCGGGAAGGAAAATGCTGCAGTGGGAATAAAAGCAGTATGGTTTTATAGATAGCATGTGCAAAATCCCAGTAGAAGTTGGCTTGTAATTTGGAGAGCTGTAACAATGCTCCAGGATGACAAATTACGTAGTGTCTTCCTGTAGCCCAGTGAGATCTAGTGCTTCCCCACATTGTGGTTCATATGTTTGCTCAGACTCTAGATTTTCATCTGCAGAAGAGAATAATTGGACCTCTTGTTGGCAAGGAAGTGGCGTCCACAGATGGTATTCTGAGCACCAAACTCTCACTGACTTGTGAATGTGGGCCTTGAACTCTGTGGATGTCTGCCTGCAGATTTAAGTAAACGTGCCTGAATTTGCAGAATGAAGTGTCTGGGGACAGCTGAATTGGTTTCATAGTTAAGAATAGAGTTTGAATTCTTATAGCAGAGCTCCTTGCTTGGAGCTGGATTGTTCTGAAATGTAAACTGACCTTCAGGAAGCAGATGTGAATGGGGCGTTGGGAGTCAGGTGCATGTGTGACCCTCAGATTAATATGACAGCCGTTATGCTGGAGTTCCTCTTATCAATGGTAGAGATAACATTTCCATCCTTTATGGTAGGCTTCATGAAGGGATAAGCACGTTTTAATGCTGAAGGGCTAAATCAACAGCATAAACTCCAAGTCTTAACAAATTGCCATGCTGTTCTCTGTCTTAGAAAGCTCTGGATGACTCTGCTGCTTTCTCTACATTACCTTTTTGCAGCTGAAGTTTTTAAATACATCTAAGTTAACCTGTGTTAGTGTAGGTACATGCACATGTACTGTGTCCCTACTAAACAAACTGCCACATCTAAAACATAGGGTAATTAAGCTGACTTCAGTAAGGTTGGCCATGAGAGTCGAACATCTGTGTTGGGAAGGAAGAAAGATCCTTATCATTACAGCTTTATTGCTACATTGGTGATGTTTCCTTCATTCTGTCTTTCCAATTCTCCGGATTCTGGGGCATCAAGTGAAAATCCTTCCAAAGAAGATTTCTTAGCTTCATAAGAGCAAACTGGAAAACATGAACTCTACTTATTCTATACAGATTAACAATTCGGTTGTCAGTGTCACAATGTTGTATTTCAATACAATAATACAATCACAACAGCTCTTGAAAGCTTGGTTGATTTTTTTTTGAAACCACAAGCAATATGCTCACAGTTCGTTGTTTTTCCTTAAATCCAGAGCGTGGAAGTCCAGGTGAATGATATTCTCCAGAAGTCATGAAAACTGTGTTTAAAACACAAGCAAGTGGACAGGAACTAGCAGTTCAGGAATATTTAAGTAATATCCTCCTCTGTATTGTGATAAATTTAAAGAAATAATAATGAATATACTTGTATTTGGTGTTTGTCCAGATAAAAGAGGGGCGGTGGTGGTGAATATGAGATTACTCACTCCTAACTTGGACAAGCTCTGATTGTGTCCATAGTCATAGTTTTCCATGGTAACCGGTAGGGATTATTGAGTGGTGACAGTTTTTGCTGTGCTCCATGTGTTTCTATTGACCCTTAAAAGAGCTATTTTGGTGTTAAATACTGCCAGGCAGTGAGTAACCATTTTCCACTTTACTGAAGGAGTATGTGGCTTTACTCCTTCTTGCATCAGCTGTGGCCTTTATCTTAAATTCATCTTCAATGAACTGGTTCAGCTCACTAACACAGTGAAAACTATTTTCCTCTCCTATTTTATTTACATCTCTTTTGATGTGATTTCTTCATGTAAGGTTTTTATATCTACATTAATTGCAATAGTGGCTGTTAGCCTGGATTTATAGTAGTGAAAACAGATGCAGAATTTGACACCCAGCTTAACATTTCTGGTAACTCAACAGCTTTATTTTTTTTAATAGTGGAACTTTAGTTCTAAGTATTTGGCTTATAATCATGTCAGTGTTTCAGCAGTAGTGTTTCAACTTTGAAGGCAGGGATTTGAAGAGAGTAACATACCTGCTTTATTATAAGGCAGTTGCATGCAGACACACTTATTATCCTCTAGTTTGAAGCTTTTAAAGAATTTAGCTTGCTTCAATCCATAGAACTTGCTAAGGAGAGCCAGCCCCTCACAGAATGCCCTGACGATTCAACCTGGAACCATTCAGAGCATGGGACTTTGTGACTGTTTGACTATAGCCATAAAGGCATAGGACATAAGAAGGAAAAAAAGGTATTTTCTGTTGAAGCCAAGCCAGCCTCTTCCTTCTGCTAGTGAAGCTTTGATTCACTAGATTACTGTCTCGTGGGCTCTTGCTTAAAGGGTGCATGACTCTTCTCTTAGAAACAAAGTGCAGTTGGATGGAACAGCTGGCTTGTGCTTGCCTGATGTGACTGCTGGAACAGGCAAGCTCCACAACAGATGAGCCTGCCTGCCCTGCCACTCTCCCATTGCAGCTGATGGCTTGAGATGAGCCCTAGCCGGCTGGATGTGGGATCACCCCACCTGCACTGAGTCTGGGCGTACTCAATATGTTGCCACAGTGTGTCCTACTATTGCTTTGGGCAAACAGGGATCCTCTCTCCCTCTTGGCCCATGCACTAAGGCGTGATGAAGTTTTTCTGTCAAAGTGTGATCCTGCCATTGGAAGCTGTGAACTTTCTGAAGTCTGGAGTTCCTGGTTATACGGCACATTCACTGGCTGTGATAGCTGTTATTCCTGTCATAGGTTCAGTGCAATAGTCTTGTATTTCAGAGGTTCTGTGCTTCAGGAAATGGGCGGTCATCATTAGTGCTTTGGACATTGTTAATTGAACTGAAGTTAAAATGAGGAAGGAGAAAATGTCTTAAAAAGCATTCTCAAGTTCCAGGAGGCAAACAGTTATTGCTGGGATGTCTGTTTCAAAAGTTGGCAGCCTCCAAAATGATTAGAGATGAAATCCTACTTAAAGCAAGAGCTGGCATTTTTTCCTTCCTGCTTTGTTTCATTTCGTACTTCATCTGAAAGAACTGATGCTTCCTTGCTTTGCTAAGCTGAGATCATTTTGTGATTTTTTTATATACATTTTCTTTTGAAGAATTAAAAAAAAGTGAGTAATATGCATTTAAGAACATGAGTTTCTGTGCCCTGAGCACTGAATCAGTGATGGTCTAAAAGTGGTAGACTGTAACATGCAGAGAGCTTATGGGTCACGTGGTTCTGTTCCTCTTTCTTTCAAGCTGCTAAATCCCATTAAAAGGGAAACTAGAAACAAATCTTCTGTATTTTTAGTATTTTCTCTTAGGGAATGCAATCACCGTGACTGACACAAAAATTGCATAAAATCATGAGTAAAGAAGGAAGTGGTCTCTGTAGCTGTGCTGGGAGAATGTTGGTCCACTGAGCACTGTTCCTTGTAGGAAGAGGCTCACTGAGCCTCTGAAGGCATTTCAAAGCGCTCACTCTAAAGTATTTATCATCTTTCAGCTGGGTTTTCACTGGTGAGTTTTTCATACTGAGATGAAAACCATCACAAGGAGAAAAAAAGCCCTAATCTTGCTTTATTAGTAATGCTACAGTTCTTCAGTGATGGTCCTTTTCCCAGTAAGGCTCCTTCGTTGTCATCTTTTGTAAATACGAAGTAGTTTTGTTAGTGATTATAAAAGGAAATGGCTTTTATACCATCTTGCTTTATGCTTTTTTCACTGTAATGAAAACATGGTGCATTTAATATCTACACTCCTACAGGATACTTAAAACTACAGTATTCTAAACCGTATGGCCCCTTCTACCTGCTTCCCCCAGACAGCCCAGCTCATGCTGGAATTTCTCTCACAATTTTTGCTGCAAATAACAGTGTAGAGGAAAGGTTACCACTCTCACAAGACCAAGGAATCAAATAATGCTAATGCAATGTATGTTGATTTGCAATCCCAAAAGCAACTCATGAACCCCTGTTCTACTGGACAACTACGCCAGAAAAGGAGAGACTTCCAGAATAAGTCAAAGCAGAAGGCTGAGGACAGCAACATTTCCAAATGCCTTAGTTACCCAAGGGGGACTTTGAGTAAGAGCCCTTTGCTACTTCCTAAATTTTCACAGGAGACAGCTGGAATAATGCTATTTCTGGAACTCTCTTATTCTAGTTATCTTTTCCATTTCAGTGGTGGACATAGAATCATAGAATGATTTGCGTTGGAAGGGACCTTTAACATCACCTGGTTCCAACCCTCTGCTATAGGCAGGGACACCTCCCTCTAGACCACGTTGCTCACAGCCCCATCCAGCCTGGCCTTGAATGCTTCCAGGGAGGGGGCATCCACAGCCTCACTGGCAACCTGTTCCAGTGTCTCACCACTCTCACTCCTTCCTAATATCTAGTCTAAATCTACCCTCTTCCAGTTTAAAACCATTTCCCCTTGTTCTGTTGCTACATGTCCTTATAAAACATCTCTCCCAGCTTCCTATAGGCCCCCTCCAGGTACTGGAAGGCTGCTTTGGAGTCTCCCAGAACCAACTCTTCTCCAGGCTGGAGAACCCCAGCTCTCTCATCCTGCCCTCATAGGGGAGGTGCTCCAGTTCTCTGATCATCTTCGTGGCCATTTTCTGGACTCCAGCAGCTCCATGTCCTTCTTGTGCTGGAGGCCCCAGAACTGGATGCTGTACTCCAGGTGGAGTATCACAAGAGCAAGTAGAGGGGCAGAATCACCTCCCTTGACCTTCTGGTCACATTTCTCTTGATGCAATCCAGGATGTGGTTGGCCTTCTGGGCTGTAAGCACACATTGCTGGCTCATGTTGAATCTTTCATCCCCAAATCCTTCTCCTCAGGGCTGCTCTCGAGCCATTCTCTGCCCAACCTGTATCTGTGCTTGGAATTACTCTGACCTAGATGCAGGACCTTGCACTTGGCCTTGCTGAACTTCATGAAGTTGGCATGGTCCCACCTTTCAAGGCTGTCCATGTCCCACTAGATAGCATCCCTTCCCTCTAGCAAGTTGACTGCACCACTCAGCTTGGTGTCATCTGCAAACTTGCTGAGGGTGCACTTAGTCTCTCTGTCCATGTCATCTACAAAGATGTAAAATAATACCAGCCCCAGCACTAATCCCTGAGGAAAGCCACTCATCACCTGTCTCTACTTGGCCATGTTGCTGCTGACCGCAACTCTCTGTGTACAACCATCCAGCCAATTCCTTATTCTCCTTTCCTTATCCAGCTAGTGGTCCATCCATCAAATCCATTTTTCTCCAGGATGATCCCATTCTTTTTCTCTCGTTTTCTCTTTTTTTTGTCTTGTTTCTTTTCAAATTGTTCCTTCTGCCAGAAAAGAAAAAAATCAGTATAAATTTAGGTAAAATAAAGAACATGACGATACCTTGATTTCATAAGCCTCTATGATTTACTTTAAATTTATATCTTTATTTAAAATTTATTTATGAAAAATATTTATGTATTTAAATTGTAACAGAGAGAATGGTTGATGAGGAGAAGCATAATGTCATTTATTAGTGATTGACCATGGACTGGTGAACTATAAAAGCAAAAAGAAATCACTCAGTAGCACCATTGCAGATCTTGCCAAATACTTCCAGTGATCCTATGCTCAGCTCTGACTTCACTGCATTTCTCTGTTTAGCTGAAGAAATCTGTGGTAGATATTTCCAGCCTTCAAATGTTGTTACTGGCTGGAGCACAAAGGGTGGTGGTGAATGGAGTTAAATCTAGCTGGCAACAGGTCACAAGAAGTGTTTCCCACAGGTTGGTATTGGGGCCTATCCTGTTTAATTTTTTTATTGGTGACTGGGACAAGGGGACTGAGTGCACCCTCAGTAAGTTTGTAGATTACACCAGGTTGGAGAGAAGTGTTGATGTGCCTGAGGGTAGGAAGGCTCTACAGAGGAACCTGTTCAGGTTGGATTGCTGGGCTGAGGCCAACGGAATGAAGTTCAACAAGACAAGGTGCTGGGTCCTGCACTTTCTTCACAAGAATTCCATGTATCATTACTGGCTTGGAGTGGCTGGAGGGTTGCATGGAGGAAAGGTATCTAAAAGTGTTAGTAAATACTCAGCTAAACATGAGCCAGCAGTGTCCCCAGGTTAGCAAGAAAGCCAACGGCATCTGGGCTTTCATCAAAAATAGTGTTGCCAGCAGGAGCAAGGTGATTGTTATCCTGGACCTCAAGTACTGTGTTCAGATCTGGGCTTCTCACTACAAGAAAGACATTGAGGCCCTGGAGCATATCAAGAGAAGAGCAATGAAGCTGTGAGGGGTCTGGGGCACAAGTCTTGTGGGGAGTGGCTGAAGGAATGCTCAATCTGGAGAAGAGGAGGGTTGGTGGACATCCTCCTCTCTACAACGACCTGAAAGGAGGGGGTCAGCCTCTTCTCCCAGGTAACAGTGACAGGACAAGATGTTGTGCCGGGGAGATTCAGGTTGGATATTAGGAAGAATTTCTTGTCATAAGGAGTGGTGATGCACCGGCACAGGCTGCCCATAGAGCTGGTGGAGTTACCATCCCTAGAGATGTTCAAGAACCATGTGGATGTGGCAGTGAGGGACATGATTTAATGAGCAATATTGATGTAGGTGGACAGTTGCACTAGATATTCTTACTTGTCATTTCCAATGTTAATTATTCTATGATTCTTCACAATGGCTCAGCCATTTCTGAAGTGGAGTTTAGTAAAAGGATTTACTAGTGATAACTTCTTACAGATGTTCCAGTACCTACTGTTTATGGAGCACAGTCAACGTGGGGAAGGTTGCAGGTTGTGTTTACTTCTTTATAAGAATTTATTTATGCACTTGTTAAAGTCTGCAAAAATGAAAATATGGTCAAAATATAAATCCCTGGGGAAAAAATGTACTACCATAATTTTAGTACTTTCTTACTATGGAGCACCTGGTTTTACAACAAACCATTTTTAGTATAATTCTTCAGTTTGTAATGATAGTAATTAAAGCTGCTTAATATTTTGTAAAATAGAAGTCTCTCTTAATAGTTTCTTATTTCTTTGTCAAGTCTTACCTGTTTGGGTTGAAGCCTCCTATACTTTCTTTCTGCCTCATACTGAATAATTTTGGGAAGTGTTAGTAAAAGAGATATAGCTGCACTCAAGAATGGTCTCAGAATAAAGTTTGTGAGAAGTTCTGTGTCTTGTTTGCAATGCTAAACATTTTTTTATTGCTTCAAGTGCCTTGCCTCTCCTGAGAAAATCCTTAGGAACTCGAATTGAGACCAAATCCTATGGCAGAAGGATAGTCCTGGGATAAAAGAAATACCATTTACTGTCCTCAGGAAGCCTCAGGTAGATTTGGATGAGCTGCATCTTTGAAAATCTATTTGCATATGTTTAGAAGGAACCGGCTTCAGGAAGATTGAATTCAGTGTCCTCAGGCTAGTGGTAAAGGCTAATGTAGGGTGGAAGGGGTCTGAACCACACCCGTGTAGACTGAGTCATACTCTCATGACAGAGGACGCATCCCAAAAATCAGCACATACCACCCGGAGGCCCAGCAGGACTAGGTGATGCAGAGGGTGAGTAAAGGCAGAGGTGATTTCAGCTCTCTGCCTGGTGGGCAGTGCTGCCCACCTCTGTTTCCCTCTGGTTTTCAAGGAAATCTGGGAGTCTGAGTCGGCAGGCTCAAAGCCAGAGAGTTTGGTCATGGAAAGTTAAAGACTGTCAATATTCTGTTTCTGGGAAAGCCTGCTAATACCACATACAGCGGTTTTGTGTTGGTTTTTATTGTTGTTAAACTTATTTCCGTTAGTAATGAAAGTAAGAAGTGGATTACTTTGTGCAGAGTGGTCAATGTAGGTTTTGGAACCCTCAGTGATGGCCAAATTCCATTTGGTCACTGCAGACATTGCTGCAGTGTTTGGCTGTTTCTCTCAGGGAATTGTTAAGCCACTGCTTTAATGAATTAAACATTTTCTATTTAACCCATTTAACAAATGAGTTCAATGTTTTCTGTTTCTAAGAGCTGTCTTTCTGTGGAAGATAGTCTGACTGTAGAAAGCACAGCACTTAAAATCTAAAACTAAATGAAGTCTGAAAAGCACTCACGGATTCACAGTATCATAAAATCACTTGAGTTGGAAGAGGCTTCTCAGGATTATTCAGTCCAACTTTCAGCTCTATATAGTACCACCCAAAATCCAAACTGTGTCTGAGAACAGTGTCGGAACGCTCCTTCAACTCTGGCACTGGGGTCCGTGCCCACAGCCCTGTGCATCCCGCTCCATGCCCACCGCGCTGTGGTGCAGCCCCTTTCCCTGACCCCCAGCTGCCCTCCCCTGACAGCTCCATGCCGTTCCCTCGGGCCCTGTCGCTGTCACACAGAGCAGAGCTCAGCGCTGCCCCTCCGCTCCCTGTGAGGAGCTGCAGCACACTGCTGGCTCACATTCAATTTGCTGTCATCCAGAACTCCCAGATCCCTTTCCATGGAGCTGGTCTCCAGCTTCTCGTCCCCCAATCTGTACATAGATCCAGGGTTGCCCCATCCCAGGTGCGGAAGGTCACACTTGCTCTTGTTAAATTTCATACAATTGGTGATTTCCAAGCCTTTTAATTTGTCAAGCTCTTTTTGCAAGGCCTCTCTACCCTCAAGGGAATCAAGGGCTCCTCCCATCTTAATGTCCACAGAATCAGTACACCTGTACCCAGCTCATAGATGAGACCATTAAGGAGAACTGGTCCTAAAATGGAGCCCTGCGCAACCCCACCAGTGAGTGGCCACCAGCCTAACGTGACCCCATTTTCTGCAACATGTTGGCCAGAGGTGAGGCTCTCTGAGCCCAACCTTTCAGCCAGTTGTGAGCCCATTATGTTTTCGTCTGCTGGATGTTTTGAAAGAGACTATATAAAGCCAAAAGCACAGCAAAATGCTCTGTGTGCACTTCCCATCCAGAAATAAATGGGAAGGAAAAACAGAAGCTCAGGATTACCTTTTGGCTCTGTGATTTACACCGCCCACAAAGATATCTTACAACGTTGGCTGTGTATTTTTCAGCCCGTTGCCAATCCTCATGCCATCTCTGAACTCGATACTGCGGCTTAGAGTTTGTAACTCTATCCAGTATGGCACAGTTCTCTAGGTTCACTCTTTGCAGCTCCTGCTTTCATTGGTCTCTGTTTAAACTAGAGGGGAAAAACATATAAGCAGAATCAAACTTCTCAACAGTTACTCATGTTCCCACGCCTAGGAAGCCAGAATATGAAACATCTGTCAATCCTCTGTCATAGGAACGTTTGCCTAAGCTTTTTTACTTCTCCTACGGGGACTTTCTCCTCTGTGATCTGCATTAACCAACATTTACAACCCAATCCTTTTGTCCTCCTTAAAAGGACAGGTTTTGTTCATGGTCTTCCAAACAGAGAAGAGATTCGGTACGTTCTACAAGAGGAAAAACTGTGGGTTTAATCTTTTATCTCGAATTAGTGCCTGCCCTCCAGCCTGGAAATTGCTTTATTGCTGCAATGTAGGTGAGGACATGACTGGTGTCTGAGTTGCTCAATAAATCTGTTTCAGTTGCTTTGGTTTATGCCTTTATTTTGTTTACAAACCTGATGAACTGAGATGGGAAATACGAAGATAGAGATAAGCATATTACCGCAAACTTCTCGGAGTCCTCATCCTTCTGTGACTTCTTACGCTGAAATTTCCCAGGCAGCTAAGCTGATCTCATAGCAGTTTCCTATTACCAGAAAAGGAAGGACTTGGCTCTTTCCATTTCTCTCCCTGCTCCTTTCCCCATTGCTGCCAGCTTTGTGGTCTTCTCTATCCCTGGAATTCATCAGAACCTTTGTGGAAAGTGGCAGAAGAGCTGACCAGGGTTGTTTGGTTTTATCTGGTAGTTTTGTGCTGCTTTCTCAAGTTTTGTTAGGTTGAGGAGAGATTTGATAAAACCAGAATTGATCCAGTGTGAGTTTGCCACTTGAATTAGGAAAGGAGAGAGGGACTGGAAAGAAGGAGGATGCTCTTCTTCCATAACCTATGGAATCATACCTTTAGCAGCATATTTTACTGATGCTTGCTGATGCCTATGCTGATCTGGGCATTTGTCACTAGTGACAAGCGTGTAATGTCCAAGACATGATGTGGATTTACATGATATGGACATGACAAACTATCTCAGATCATTCCTGTCTTTCCAAGGAGCTGTTCAAATGTCAGGATGACAGCACTGAGTTGTACCTGAGTCAGTGGCGCCTGAGCTGCATTTTGCTGTCTGGAAACACTTTAGGGCCTGATGAGCAGTCAGTCTGTGATGAAGTAGTCTGTAAACGAATAACCAGAGATAACAACTATAACCTAAGCTATATAAACTATTCTCTGCTGTACAACCTGGGTTTTACCTTCACTTCAGAAGCCCGTGCACTTACTGCACACTTCTAGTGATATGAATTTCCTCATGAATCAAAAGTCTGTGAGATGGTTCTCTCGTAATAAATTTTCAAGGGATACTTTGCGTAGTCTCCTTTGAGGAGTAAATTATACCCTGAATTCTGCAAGTTTCCCGCTCCTGTTTTTTTAATTATTTTTAATTTCATCTCATCTGTAAGCTTTGGACCTCCTTCTTTCCAGTCATGTCTGTAGGAACAACTGGCAAAGTCAGTAGCAATGACTCACTTAGCAGTAACAACAGCTTTGCTACGTAATAGGTTTGCTTCATTTATTTCTCTGAAAGTAGGGCAATGTTCTCTTTCTTTTTTTTTTTTTTCACTCCCTTACTTGTTAAATTGAGAAACTAATTTAAAGGCATTGGATCTTATGTGACAGGGCAAACAAGTGACTTGCTGAATTGCTGATTATACCTAAGGCTGCCTTTTAAAGTAGGTGTCCTCACAAGGCAGGTTGTGTTATCTACACTTGTCACTGAAAAGGTAACTTGATCATTAGATAGAAATAGTGCTGCTGATGTTACCATTTTGCCTCATAGTCATTTTTGTTGTCCTTTTGTCCTCATGATGCAGGACACTTCCAGCAGTGAGTGGTTGTCTCTTCAGATGGCTGACAGTTGATCTTTCTTCAACTGTGTGTACAGAAGGAATAAGAAATGCTTCTGTTTTTACAAGACCACAATAAACAGCAGTGATGTATTGCGTGTACCTAAGTGTTCACCCCATCACCTTTACACACAGTGTGACAGACAGTGGTTAGATCAAACTCTGTGCTAGCGTTAAGAGAACCTGTCTTTCACCACTGCACTGGTGACCTACTGAGAGCAAACGCTTTGCAGTGCAGTGAATTTGACCCTAAACCACCCCCCTGTAGTCACAGCAAATGCATTTCATAAGTATAAGCAGAATTTCTGTAAATATTTGTCAATGTATATTCTAAGCTCATCATTATTCTTTATTCTATAGCAGCGTATATAGGCACTCATCAGAATGTGGAATTGTGATGAACACTGTACAGACAAGTGATGGGACTCATCCAGGCTCCTCTGAAGTCAATAAGAGTCCTGTTCGCTTGAGTGAGCTTAGGATCAAATTGTAATTTTTCCATTGACTTAAGTGAGGTTTGGATTCGGCCCAGTTGCAGCTCATTTTTGTCTTGGAGGAGCTGCAAGCAACCACTGGGTGTTAGAAACAAATGGAAAGAGATGTATGAGGCAGTACAAGCTAGTTCTGTTCGTCATTAGAAGGATTTCCTTGATTAGCCTTTTTCACTTTAGTTTTAAAACGGACACTGTTCATAATCTCAATTATTCCTGTAATTAATTATAATGGGTAAAATTGTGTCAAAAGTGAGAGTTGGAAGTTACTGCAGGGCATCTACTGCACCCGCCTTGTTTGCTAGGGTTTGTAACCAAAGCAGGTCAGATACTGGCCACACCATAGTACAAATGTACTTAAATACTGGTGCATTAAGTAATCCCTTCAGACTCTGAATTAACCTGTAAAGAAGAGCCTTTGGAAGTGATTTCTTTCTTTCTGGAGCACATTGATAAGAAGGAAGATGAGAAGGAGATTAGGAGTGTAGTCTCACTTCCAAGTAATGGGACCTGTACTTCAAAGGAACTAATTGGAGAGCAGCAAGTTCCTGTTTGGTTTGGTTTAGTTCTGTTAACATGTAGGGGGTTTGCCATTTCCATGTTAACATGTAGCAGTTTTCCATTTTCAGAGGAATTTTACCGGTGCTATTTTTACAGTAATAGAAAAACGTAACAACAGCAATTGAATCCTCATCCTAATATAGCGTATGATTTTATGCATGGGGAAGAAATGAGTTGTTTTGATAGTGAAATGATTTTAGAGTGCCTGGGGATTATTATGTCACATGGTTTGATGATAAACAATTTTAAGGAAATTAATTCCCAAGTCCTTATATGGGCAATGCTCCCACTGCCTGAGGGGCACCGTGTTATAAATTAAGTCTTTAAAAGGGTTGAGGTGCTCATATTTTTTACTGTTTTTTTTTTTTTTTTTAACTATTTTTTAAAATTGTTGTTGTTTCCTTTTTGTGAGCACTTAATTAGGTAACAACTGATTTTCCACTCTCATCTTTTAATAAAAATTTACCTCTTGGGAGCAGTAAGATTTTGAAGGATAACTTCCAGTCAAGGCTACCCATTGTTACTTCTTGTGCACTGAATCTGTTCACATCCTATTATTTAGCTCATTGCTCCATGTGCATCTTGATGACTGTGTTATTTATTCCTGATACATGAAAAAAATGTGTCATTTTTTTCCATGATTGTGCAGAAGTACCTTTTAAAAGGATACTTGAATGCTTTATTGCTTGTCAGTCTGAATGGATTAAATCAGTAATCAAAAAAGTAGAATAATGTATAGCTGAGAGTGTGCTACCCATGGTTCCTGATAGTCCTGTCACAGCAGTCCCTGGCAGAGGGAAAATAATGAAATTTTTGGCCATCTGGTAGTCTCTTTGTTTTCCTTGAGAGGAGATAATGAAGGTAAGCCTGGTAGCACTAAGTGAAACACCCGACAAACACTTTCAGCTTCCCCAACTTCAGATAAAGGTGGCTGTAAGCTGTACGGGCACTTGTGTCTACTAAGGGTTTTGCTGCCTGGATCTGCAAGAGAAAAGGAATGTTTATCCATTTTTGTTGGAAATACCCTTGCATATCATTACAGGAAATCTTTTAATTGTCATGTTCTGTTTTGCTAGCCAGCAGTAACCCTACTAAACATATGATTCATTGTATCAGCAAAGCCAGACTTGCTCAGAAGAAGAGTAGTGGGAAATTAAAATGTTAAAGGCAGCTGTTTCAAGTCTGCTGGTGCAGTCAGGTTACTGTAGTGGTGATAAAGGAGTCTCTAAGAGAAGGCAGACAGTTTTCATTATAGAACCACAAAGTTGTAGGAGTTGGAAGGGAGCTCTGGAGATCAGCCAGTCCAAAAATCAGCCTGCCTAAAGCAGGTTCCCTACAGTAGGTTACACAGGAAAGAGTCCAAGTGGGTCTTGAGTTATCTTCAGAGAAGGCAGCCTGTTCTGATGCTCTGTCACCCTCAAAGGAAAGATTCTTTTCCTTGTGTTTGCATGGAACTTCTGTGTGTTCCAGTTTGTGTCTGTTCCCTCTTACCCTGTTGCTGGGCACTGCCGAAAAGAGCCTGGCCCCATCCACTTGACATCTGCCCTTTAGATATTTATATGCATTGATAAGATTCCCCCTTAGCTTTCTCTTCCCCAGGCTGAACAGCCCCAGGTCTCTCAGCCTTTTAACTAGTGTAAGAAAGCCCCGGGTTTCCTGAGCTGTGCCAGGTTTTCCAGAGGGATGCAAATTCAGGATGCTGCTGGAAAGAAGTAAGCAACACTAGAAGCAACTTGTGTTGAAATTATTCCCAGGCCTCTTCTTATTAGCATTTTAAAAAGACTGTTAAAAACAAATTCTGGATCTAATTAGTTTAATGAAGTTAAAACAATAGCAGTACCTGGGGAGGAGGAATAAATTTTGAGTTGTCTTGAGCTGAAGAAACCACATGGAATAAATGGTGGCAATGGGGAGTAGAGTGGGAGGATTTAGAGAGATCTCTCTCTGGCTGGGCTTCTGTGGGGACTGCAACAATGCCATGATTTTTGTCACGAGATGCATGTGATAAAGAAGGTGAGTAATTTACAAAATGAATTGTGACTGCTGCAGTTTTCATCTTTGTCCAAAAACTTCTCAGCTTCTTGTGAAAACTTTCAGCTGCTTGCTTGTGGCAGTGGTCTGCAAGAAAGTGAATCTGCAAAGTAACTCATTTCTGCTGGGTGGCGGAACTGAATTCGGCAAGTCTGAGGGTTACAGTGGTTCTGGTTTCTGGCCCTGCTATCTCCTCTGCTTCGTCAGGCAGTATTTACTCTACTGAAATAATTTTTATAAAAAGAAGTAATTTTAATAAAACACAGAGTTTGTAAAAGAAGGTTGTTATTCTAACAATCAGTGGAAATCAGCAGAGTGAAGAGGAAAATGTTATAATTATGCAAGATGTGATTTTAATGTACAGATACGCAATTTGTTATCTACAACCTTGGAAAGCAAAAAGTGGCTTTAGAAACAAGTCTTCTTTGGAGTTCATATCAGTATAAATTTACTTTCTGTGAAAATGATATGATTAATTCCCCTTCTGTCCACTGGTGCTGTGGAACTTCAGGGCAGCCAGGTGGGACCTGAGGTGTCCACACTGTCTACCTGGAGAGCCTACTCCTTGGCCAATCCCATTGGGCACTTCTTGATCCAGGTGAGAACCCCACAGTAAAGAGCACAACTCTACCCTTGGTAGGCCACCCTGTGCCTGACATTACAGTCACTTGCTTTTCTTGAAGAAAAAATTCAGAAATGATCACTTGTGTTTACTCCAAGAGCAGTTGAGCTGTGGGAAATGTTTTGTTCCCTTTAAATACATTTCTTTGCTATATAGCAGTGGGATATCTAACCTCTATTCTTGGCCTCTGAATGCCCTTGTGTGCGCACTCAGTGCTCTGTATGCCAAACAAAGGAGAGTTCTGTAAGCATGATGGCTGCAGGGAGCATTTCTGCTGCGCTTCAACCAGTGCCCTGGTTTAAAACAGCGGCTATCAGGCGACCATACCGGTGTCCTAGCAAGCCTCTCAAGGTTAATTCACGCAGAAGGAAATGTAATTATTTATTTCAATATTGCCCATTTGATTAGGAAAATATCTCAAATTCAGTTCTCTACCTCATCTTTAACTTTTTCCCACCTGCAAGTCAAATTATGGGAACAATGCAAGGAAGGAAGGAAGGAAGATATTTTTATACAGTTAATGAAACAGACCCGGTTTGGAAATAATGAAGAACTACTTCTTCATATTAAAGCTAATTATATTGTGATACAATCTTCCTAAGGTAGCAATACAGTTGAATCATCACTGATTGTATTCACTGCTTATGTATTTTCAAAAGGAAGCAGTAATGTGTTATGGAGCAGATGACTGACCATCTTTTTCACTTCTGGTGAACATCACTGTGATAATTTTAGACGGACACAAAAGGCATACCTACTTTATGGGATATTCTCTAAACACGTCTCTTGTAACTTAGCACTGATTGTTCGCTTCCATAACAGTACTAAGAATGAGCAGAGATGAGCTGGAGCTTTTAGGTAAGCTTATTATTTCATGAAGGCTTTTGTTCTTTATCAGACAATTGTACCTCCCCTTTTCCTGTGCTCTTTGTACTTTGCTTTGTCCCATTTTAGCTGAAGATATTTACTGCCACAAGGTAAAACTGGCTGGTAGGCTCGATGCGTCTTGCACAAAGTGAAGCATCTCTGAGTCTGGGCTTTGGGGGAAAAAAAAAAAAAGAGAAAAAAAGCATGAGTAATATCAGCCTAAGCCTTCCTAAAGCAAAGCCCTGGAGACTTGTGGTATGTTTGTAGCCAGTCACGTGATGGTTGTCATGGTATTCTGCTAAGAAAAAGAATGAATAGCTGTGGTAGCATTTCAAACAATACATTTAACAACTAGCAAATGAGAACTGAACCTTGCAGCAAAGCATTCCAATGAGTATTTTATTCATATATAAAATAGATCACCAATTATGCTTCACTAGGCAGACCTGCCTCCTGCCAGTTAAGGAAAAAACAAGGTGTAAACTATTAATAATGCTTTATACGTCTCTGTAAATAAGCAGAGTACTGTATAGGAGGCTATCTTTTCTGAGTTATTAATTGGAAGGTATGCCTCAGTTAATGCAATGAACAAACCCACAGTGTGAGGTGTCATTTTTGCACTGCAATAACTTGTTTAAAACATTCTTTTTTTCATCTATATGTATGCACATTGCAAAAGCCACAGCAAAAAAAAAAAAAAGCTACAGTGTTTATAGCAAAACATTTCTGTTTTTTAATAGCCTCTTCAACTTTCTTTGTCCATATCCATGTGCTGTCTGATGGCTGTTGAGTTACTGAAAGCTCAAACAGGCCTGCAAAAGTCAGTTATTTACAAAAGTGACCAGTGGCTCTCGTGCAAGGCTGTCTTGAATTTCAGGCTTCACTGATGATGTTCAGCAGGGAGCCAAGAGGGCAAAGATGTTTCCTTGGGCCCACACAAAAATGGAAAAGCTGATTCTACTCCTTCAGCTCAGCTTGGTCTCCCCAGAACTGGGCCTCAGCAGACAGTTTGCTAGAGGTTTGACTGAGAGCTCCAAACTTCCCTCACCAGAGCTGCTCCGTGCCAGGAAAGAGAAGGAACAGCCCACTTGAGCACAGGGCTCTTTGTATTGATCATCTTACACTCAGTGTTTTGTGTAGATGCAGGGGAATGGCAGCACCTCCATCATCTTGCTGTCCAAGGCAGCTATTGCTGTGGAATTGAGCTTAGCACTCCCTTGAACCTGTATCTTGATTAACTTATCATAGAATTGTAGAATCATGGAATCACAGAATGGCTTGGGGTGGAAAGGACGTAAAAATCATCTACTTGCCATAAGCAGGGCTGCTTCCCCCCCCCAGCTCAGGCTGCCCAGGGCCCCATCCAACCTGGCCTTGAGCACCTGCAGGGATGGGGCACCACAGCTTCTCTGGGCAACTTCTGTGTTTATTTCTTAAACCTACTGTGAAATGGTGCTTAAACAACAGGAGCAGACATAAAATTAAAACTTTGATGCATACTAATTTTGATTTGTAAAACAATTATTTTCAGACAAATGATGAGAGAATTTAAAGAGTGTTTTCTTCCAGCTGCTGGGGCTTTTATTATTTTCTTGTTAATGTAACAGAAAGATAAGGAGACTATCAATACAAATACCAAGGTATAGAAAGCTGAAATGCATCTCTTCAAATGTATATGAAATCTAATGCACAATAATACAATGCTGTATTTTCTTCTTGGATGAGTAGGAGTGCTTAGACCCTCATCTGCTTGGCAGGGTCTCAGACTCTGTCTTTTAAATGCTGCATGTGTTATTGAGAGATGCAAAGGACACTAAATCCAAAGGAATTCAAAGGATTATCTTAACTGATGGTGATGAGTCCCTTAAAAAAATAAGGAAACATCCCTAATGTTGATGGCAGTGTGGCCTGCCAAGAACTTCCTACTGCTTCAGAAGTATGGTTCGTGACAGAAGGTATCATGAACAAACCAAAGGACTGGAGCTGCTATCTCTACAAGATGAAGCAGATATTCATCAAACATTTGTTCTTTAGATTTTACAAGTGTATTAAGTAATATTCATGGTAATTTCTGTGTTATGTGCAAACAGACTTGCATATGATTTCTCAGAACAGGCAAAGAATAAGTAAATATTGAACGTAAGATTTTTGAAGAAAAAAAAATTGTTTTCCAGTACATAAAAGGTATGTATATGTGCAGCTTTCACACAAAGCAGAAATAATTGTGTATCCTGTAGCATAAAATAAGTGTGTCAATAGCACTGCTTCTTTAATACATTAAGCTCAGAATGTGCTAAGCTCCCTTCCTGATACCTCAGCACCTAAGGCTCTCATAGGTTTCTCTTTTGATTTCTTTTTTAATTACTTTTTCTGATTTTTGTTCATACAAAACATAGGGCTGTAAGCTCTGCAGGGTGGTGCTGGTGCTAGGAACTGGAAGCGTGAGGTTAGCTCCCTCTTGGATTCTGCTGCAAGGTTAATGAATTGCTGGCCCTTCCACCTTCTTTGCTGAAGAAATAACCTGGCTCTGGTGCTGCCAGTTCAGCACCTGCTTATGTTTATGGCCAGGTACTAAAAAGGTCTTTGGAGATAATGTTGTTCACTATGAACAAAATCCCATTTCATGCTATTTGCTTTTGCTTTTAACTTTGTATATATAGTAAGAAAATATAAGAAGCTGAATATACATTTTCTGAAGTTTAAATGTTTTCTGTATGTTTGAAGAGGACAATAATATTTTTTGTTAGTAGCTTTCCTGGTTGTTTTACAGTCATGACAATTCCTCGCTTTACTTTATGAAGCATCTTAATGTGACCAACTCTGAGCACTTGAACGGACTGAGCTGCATGACTGAAGCCACTTGTGGGTGTGCTTGAGGATCATGCCCAATCTCCTTTCATTCACTGCCTTTCCCTGGATGAGCATTTGGAGATGCTGAGAGAAGCCAAAACGTTCTTCTGCCAGTTCAGTATGTTACATGATAAGATCCAAAGCTGTGACTTTGACCCTGCAAAGGCGCATACTTATCATAGAACTCAAAAGCAAACCACCCGGCCGAGGGGTTGAGGAGTCCGTCTATAGTCAGGGGGATAAAAAAAGCAACTGGAAAAAGCTGCTGGGGTGAGAGGGCACGCTCAGTCCCTGTGTGCAGTGTACCTGGACACTTCTATCTAAGGGCTGAGTGCTGTCATGATGAAGGAGGGAGGGCTGGGCACCTGCTACTGTACTAAAGCAGATTGCCAGATGCTTCCTTTATGCTTCACCCTTTATGGAAGCTTTGAGCAGGCATTAGTTTTTGGTTGGGAAGAAAAAAACTTGTTACCCACTTGTCAGAGAAATTGAGTGGAGGGACGGGGGGTGGGAATGGAAAAACATTGCTGTAGTTAAGTTTTATATATATGTATGTATCCATCAATGTTATATATATGATTTTAACTCTTTTGGACAATATTCAAGACCTACACAAAAAATGCCAGATAGCCTGGTGCTGACAGCTGGAGACTGATTTTTTACACAGTCTGGTAGTGATAGGACAAGGGGAGATGGTTTTAAACCAAAAGAAGGAAGACAGATTAGGTTTTTTTTTTCATTGAGAGGGCATTGAGGCGCTGACACAGTCTGCATAGAGAGGCTGTGGTGCCCCATCACTGGAAGGACTCAAGGCCAGGTTGGATGGGGCTCTGGGCAGCCTGAGCTGGTGGGGGGCAGCCCTGCCCATGGCAGGGAGTTGGAATTGGATGGGCTTTCAACCCTTGCAATGCAAATAATTCTGTGATTCTGACTAGAAACCAATGCCAACAGAAACACAGCTTGGTATGTGTGCAGGTGGGTGCGTGCTGGCATGCAGCAATGGGCTGTGGTTAGTGCTCACTGTGTGAGTATTGCTGCTCTGGAGCAGCCTGCTCAAGAAGCGTGTGTTGCTCTGCCCAGTGGTGTGTGCAGAAGAGCAGATGCCAGCATTAATCCTTACTAATGTGCGTTGCGCTGCATTTCAGATTTTGCTGTAAATTGCTAAGTAGTGCTTTCAGGACTTATACTACTTCTTCCTGCTCTAAACATCTAACTGCTTTAGTTAGTGGAGAAAGTTAGAAATTATAAATGTATTAGATGCCTGGATGTGAGCATTATCAGAGAGAGTGTTTTTCTTGCCTTTCCTTCTCTACTCCATCCCACAGACCCAGATAACCTTCAAAAATCACATGCATGACCAGAACTGCTGGGCTCACCTGCATGTCTTGCCAGCCTCATCCGTGCAAGGCAGAGAGGAAAGCAGGTCCTGCAATGCTGCTTTAGATTCACCCTCCGGCTTACTTGGATTCTTTGCCCTGGTTTACTGGCACCGAAGTAGCAAGTTGCAAGGCTCTGACGTTCTAAGAAATACCGCATCCAGATCCAAACCTCCCTCTTTTATTTTTATTTTTGAGTGAGAACAGATGTTTTGGACAGGCGGGTTTTGTTCCTCTGAAGGGTTTTGAGGGACAGCCATAATGGCAGAATGGCCCATCTCTCTTCAAATGAAGCTCAAAGCCGGTGTGGTTAAGGGAATAAATTCCCTGTGATCCCCTATGGCAGCACTATGCCAGTTTGGCAGTAGTTGGATGCTTTAATTTCAGTTTATATATCTTGTTTTCTGGTCAAATACAAGCAAATGACATTGTTCTCTGCAGATTCAGTTCCTATTTGCTTAAACAATGTCACAATAGTCCTTTTCAACCCAGGTCATTCTATGATTCTATGAATATGGGCTTTGTGTGAATGCACTAACAGCCCCTCATGTGCAAATCAACCTTCCCCCTGCGTGCAAGAGGAATATACTCTTGTCTTTAAGGAGGATATTCTGCTCTTTGGCATCTGTGCTTGCTTGATGAGTGACCAGAGCTTGCATCTGTGGAACTAAGTTGAGATATCACAGCTATTTCCAGCAGGTGGCGGATGATAATCGTGCTAGTAACCAAATCTGGGTACAAATGATGTGTTTTCCAGACTGTTTGCTCAGATATTGACTTAAATATACACATTATATAGTAGCCATAAATGTGTTTCCAACATCAATAAAATAAGATTGCATAATTGGAGCAGATTAGTAGTTACCCATGATAGTATGTAATTAAATGCTTGGGAATCAAGTGTGATATGATTTTTTTTTTTTTTTTTAAATTCAGCTTTGATTTTACTTTTTATCTCACAGATCAGAGAAATTGCTTCTATTCCAAAAACTTCCAAATAACCATCTGGCTAATTGTGTTTCATGCTATAAGATTATCTTTGCTCATGCACTGTGATGGGAGAGAGCTCCTCCATGCAGTCATTCCTGGATAATTAGCCTCTGCTAGAAAAAAATCAGCCTTAAAGCACGGTGCCAAATTGTGCTGCATTGTCTTTCTTAGGTAGCACCTTGCCAACAGAGTTCCCTGCGCAAGTGGTCCTACTGACTGAGTGAGGTATGTTTCCATTTAGCAGTCCCTAATGAGGACCGGATTTTGCTCCTTTTGCCCTTGTTGGATGTTACTCATGCCCATGACTAATCCCAGAGAGCTGAATGGAAGCTATTCACCAAGGAGAGCGAGCCTGGCTTTCACATGCTGACCCGCCACTGTTGACTTCAGTGGGAAATGGGATTTTTGACCAAATCGAAGACAACAGGATCTGACCCACAGTAAATGTGTGACTACATGGAAAAGTCTATTAAAAGCTTAGAGCCTCGTGTGGGATAGCTGTGTTACTCACAGTGCTGGTTGTGCATAAATCATGCAGAGCTTCTCCAAATTGATGTAAACTTTATAGCATCTGTCATATATCTTTCTTATGCCACAAAACTGGGTCATAGCTGGGAGCCCGAGAAGTGTTTGCTTTATGGGTGTTTTCAGGTAGGGGCTGGTAGTGTAATCCCTGTGGCTTCCCCCTGGGCACCATACCGCTCCCTGATGGTGATGGGAGGGAGAAGCTGCAGTATCAACTATCCTAAGGGTCCCCTTGGAAGAGATACTGCTGGCTCTGCTAAATTAAGGCAATCTGAAGCTTTGCCTTACAGTTGGAGAAAAAGGATAGAGTCTTGCGTTGTCCAATTAATTCTCATCCAGAACAGGAAAGAGCGTAAGTGAAGTAATGACATTAAAAAAAAACAACAAAAAAGGAAAGTGCTGATTATGGCTACCCATATGCAATGACTTGTGAAATAGGAACATTTATATGCCTGTTTGCTTAACCACGTATTTATTGTAAACAGCAGTACCCAATATTTTAAGAAAAGGCAGGAAGTCCCATTGCTGCTCAATTTTTCTTTCTCAGGATTGTCTGCTGCTGCTTTTGTGTGCTTACAGCAGGTCCACAAAAAGCTGATGTGGGAGAGATGAGAATGGATGCACATCTACTAAACTGCAGTAAAATTTACCACATTTCATTCTTGTATGTAATCACTGTGGGGTTGGGTTTTTTTTTCTTTCCCTGTAAGATTTTAATGCAATTTCATTACATTATAATCTTTTATGGAAGAATAAAGGGATTTGTTCCTTAATAGGAAATAAAAGCCAATGGGCTCAAGCAAAGCAGATATAAGCCAGGACACAGTGCTTCTACAAGTTTAACTTGAAGATATTTCATGTTGGTAAATATTTCATCAGGATACTGAATGTTCTGTGCTAGCTAGCTGTAGTGACTTGGATTTTAACACAGTTTCAGTTTTTAGAAGGACATCAGGCTGACAGATTTTTAGAAGTGCTGAAGAAAGAGCAAATTGTTCTTTTAAAAAATAATTTAAAAGCATACAACATGAAAATAAATTGTCCTATCTCGGCTATTGTAACAACCAGCTCTCACTGGCCCCTTTTTCCTGTAATTAAAGCCATTTTCTTTCTCTCTCCTGGCCTCTTCCTGGCCCAGCATTGCAGCAACAAGCAGCAAAAATGCGAGATTTTTTGCAAAGGCAAGTGGTAGGAACAATAGGTAGACTTCTCTTCAGCACCCAGGGTCCACAGTGGAGATCTTTGCTTTCTTCAAGTGTAGTAACCACAGTGTGAACCCCAGTTGTCCTGTTTCTAATGCATAGATCTACTATACTTTTATCCTGAGTGTATACACTGTATGTGTATATCTATGGCGTGCACACAGAGCTCAGTAACAGCCATCGCAGCAATGCCTGCTCTTTTCTGCGTTTCCTCTTCAATTAAACTTTGTCCCTTCTGTACTTGTGTGAAATCTGTATTCTCTTTTTGTCACTTACTTGCTCCCTTGGCCACATTTTGCTGACAAAACCTTTTCATCATTCTCTTCCTTTCCCTCTTTCATTCCGTGTAATGGCCGAAGTGTTTCTCTTTGCCAGACTGAACATACAGGCTGTTTCTTTAGTCTTTCTTCATTCCTCTGTAGTTATGTCAGATGCAGGCTCCTAATTTGCAGAGACACAGGTAATCCCAGGCTAATTCTTCATTTCCTCCTTTTGTAGGTTCATTATATTTCTGCCATACTTCAGTATGTATGAGGTCTGGGGGAGGGCTGGAGCGCTTTCCTGACCAGTTGATTCTAAGGCTTCTGGAGCAGATTTTTATTGTATTTTTTAACTTTTATTCTGAAGCCAGGCATCTGTGTGCTAAATTGGATATTCCCATATAGTCACACTTCTCTAAAGGTCACTGTTTTAGTAGTATCTTACTATTAAGAGATTTTGACCAAAAGTGTAAAGAATCTTTTGATTATTTTATTTTTTTGTCCCTTTTCTGGTAGCATTCTGGAGATGCGGGTCTTCACTGTAACAGTATGGCAACAAAAGCAACTCTCTGAAAACAAAAGAAAAAAACACCCCAAAATTAATGTTCAATGTTATTAACATGGTCAGTAGAATGTTAGGAATTGCTAGAAAAGGAAAACAGACCAAAGAAAAGAAAAATCGTCATTTCATTACATCCATTGGTGGTATCTTCATATTTGAATACTTGTTTCTTTCCTGTTCTTTGCACCTTCAGGAATGTTAAGTGTTGTGAAAGAAACAGAAGATGATCAGAGGCTTTTGTACAAGAAAAATAAGTGGGCTTTCAGGTCAGGGAAGAAGTGTTGGGGATGGAAAGGAAGTATAAAAATGGCCTACAAGTTCATAACTGCTGAAGGCAATTATAAACAGTTTGGTTATTGGCCAACACTTAAACACACAGAGAAGAATCTTTTCATGCAGTTCATAGCTAAAGCTTGTATTAGGAAGGAGAAAACTATGAACGGATTAAAAAAGTGATCCTATACAGTCACTAGAAAAGCTCTCTTGAGATAAATGCACAGCAACAAGCTTTGGGTGAAGAAATGGCTTATCTGTAGGTTACTGCAAGCTAGGTAATTATGTTGAAAGAAATTACTTGTCCAGTTCCTATACCATGTTATGAAGTATCTGCTAATGCACACTTGAAGGCTGAGGACACTGAGCTAGGCAAAAGTCTTCTGGTACAGCTCCTTATGTGACGTGGTCCTTGCAAAGCAGCCTGGCTGTCTATAGTTAGGTGTCTGGCAGAATGGAGCACTGTGGTCAGCGCTGCACAGAATTGCAATGGTTTCTCCAGCTTTCTCCAATATCACAGAATCATAGAATTGTAGGAGCTGGAAGGGACCTCAGAGATCATTGAGTCCAGCCCCCCTGCAAAGCAGGCCCCTACAGCAGGCTGCATAGGTAGGCATCCAGGTGGGTCTTGAATATCTCCAGAGCAGGAGAATCCACAACCCCCCTGGGCAGCTCGTTGCAGAGCTCCCTCACCCTCACTGTGAAGAAGTATGCTTGCAGTATGCTTGCCATGCTGGCAACACTTTAGTCTTTGAAATGTTTAGTTGTGGGTTTTTTTTTTCAGATTAAAACAATCTGTAGCGATTTTTCAGATTAAAATGATTTCTATGGCATAACACAGATGTACAGCATAAAACATTTCACAAAAGCAAGGGAGTTGCCACTTCACTTATGGGAAATCATTTGTGGGAAAATGAATAGCACATACATTTCCCTAAGATTGTTTAGCAACTCAGGGGCATAATTGAGAGTAGATTCATGATATCTCCATTAGCCTCTCTATTAATTGTGCACTTTATTTTCTCTCGATTTCCTGAGCACTTCATCTTTTCCCTTACAGGACAATGTCCCTGGTGTGGTTTGCCTGTTTGTTTGTTTTAATCTCTCATTCCCTCCTCTCCCCCCCTTCTTTTTTTTTTCCCATTTCATCTTGTTTTGAATGAAAGTTTGCTCATGCACACTACAGGCAGATCTGCTATGGGCCTTTTGCTTTCTGGGGCTCATGATAAGAACCTACGAAAATGCTAAGAAGCAGTAATACCACATAGATATAGGTAGCAACTCTGTGGTACCCAGAGGACAGTGGGCTCATATTTTGTTGGTTTCTTGCATAATGCAAAAGGAGATTAGAAAGCTTCTTATATTCTCTTTCCTCCCGAGAGAAAGCTATCACGGAGATCAAGAGAGGAAATGATTTTCTTGCCTGGCACAAATGAGTCAGAGAAAATGACCTTCTTTGTAGTCTAATTTAGACCGAAGAATCCTCTGAAGGGCTGGTAATATAAGCCCATATGGCCTGGATGAACAGAAGTTGGAAGAGATATTGTCATTAACAGACTCATTCATGTCTTAAAAAGCAGCATTTCACTTCGCCTGGATTTTTTGATCAGAATGCCAGCAGCTGCAAACCTCATGTTGCATGCACATGTTATCTGTAATACACATATATATGTGACATGTTGGTGTTGAGGTTTCATTTCAACAATGGAGATATTGAAAAAGCAATGCGCATTCCTCGGCTGCTTCTTATAATGCATTTAACATCTTTAAAAATACATATTCATGCAGTTTGGAAGCATTGATTTCATTTACATTGTTGGACTGCACAGCACGTAGATTTGGAGACAGATGTTTGTCACTGAGGCAGCAAAGAGCTTTTAGCTTCATGTCAAGAAAACAGAGACAACACAAAATAAACTAATGCACTGATACACAGAAGGACTCTCAGAGATCTTCAGCAGAAAAGGGCTGGTAGGAAACCTGAAGAGTAGCAGGGCAGCACAATGAACTAGAAGTAACAATTTGGAGATTCTTATATGAGGAAGCTAGATTATTCCATGGTGAAGAGGGTAAGAAGGCACCAGCCTTTTTTTTTTTCCTTTTCTTTTTTTCTTTTCTTTTTAACTTTCTGTACTTTTTGAGCAGTGTTTTGTTTCCAATGTTGTTCTACTCTGACTGTTGGTAATCGATTTCATAGGCATCTTCAACGTTTCTTTTATGGTGAGGCACTGAAGTTGGTGACACTGGACTGTTTTAAAGCAAAGTCTGTCTTTACTGTATTTATTTTTGCCACAGCCTCCCCAGACACATCCATGGTAAAGCCAGGTCATTCTGAAAACCATCCTTTGTGCTGTCCCTGCAGTGAGCCTGGAGGCATAGCCTCACGTAAGCACTAAAGCTCCCTAGACTGCTACTGTGACCCAGACACACTTTTGGAGAGGGAAGTTTTCTTTTCAGGTTGCATATAGTAATATGTATGAGCAAAGCATTTCAAAGTGTTTGAAGGACTTCTTGTTGTACATAATAAACAAATGGGAGTCATGACAGCTTTTTTTAACCAACACCACACACCCGTAAGAAAGTTGCAGGCAACACATAAGGTTGGAACATGAAGGGACAACTGTCATAGCAGCAGGGTGAACTTTTCCTGGGCCAAATTTTGAGAGTAATAGGTTCTGACTGAAAGTTGGGATGCATAGATAGGAGTGCCATGGCTAACTGAGAAGAGCACAGCTGCAAATTGGGAAGGATAGTCTGTTGAGTGTCTGCTGAGAGTAACTCTTACAGCAGCCAATGCTGGGAACAGAATTGATTTTTTTTAATGACTATTTTGGGGTCAACTTTCAGCAGATGAGAAAAGCTTTGACTGGGAAACAAGGTCAATTGAAGTCTTTATGTCCCAAAGGCAAACACAGAAATCAGAGAGAAGTAAAATGTTATGAAATATCTGTAGTATTTACAACAAGGAAACAGGTTTCTCCCTGGTCTTTTTGGGGAAGATTTATCAGTTCCCAGTATCAGCATGTAGAAGTTTCATTACTGAATCACCATAAGGATGCCTTCTTATTTTATTTATTTATTTATTTATTTATGTAAGCTCAATTTGTGAGCTTGAATGGGGTCGGCTTATAGGGATCCTGATAACAGAAGGAGGGAGTGCATCCATTTGCTTATAGCTGAAAGTCCTTATTTCTGCCTGTGTATGGTGCACAACACTTGTTTGCCATTCATCTTCAGTGAGGTGACTCAGTGGGCCTGCATTTATTTTGTGTAAATATGTTCAAGGTGGTGGCACATGTGTGGTGAAGGAGCAAAATCAACAACCACTGTATATCCCCCTTTTTTTTTTTTTTCCTTTCTTTTTTTTCTTTTTTTTCTGTGAGCATGTACAGAGTGTTACAGTGTGCATCCTCAAAAACTGTTTGACATATCCAGCATCTGAGAAGCCCAAATGGGCTGGCCGGTCTGGCTCAGCATCCTTCTGAAGCATCTTTGCCCAAGGAGGATGTGGATGCCCCATGCTTGGAGGCATTCAAGGCCAGGCTGGATGTGGCTCTGGGCAGCTTGGTCTAGTGGTTGGCGACCCAGCACACAGCAGAGGGTTGAAACCAGATGATCACTGTGGTCCTGGTCAACCCAGGCCATTCTATGATTAAAGTGGGAGCTCTGATCAGCATCCTTGTAGCTTCTGTTCAGGCCGTTGCTTGTGCTGGTTCTTGTCCAGCTAGAAAGTGAGGCAAAAATAGAGTAGTTAGGGTGACTGTGAGAGGTGAAATTGGGGCTATGGTGGGAAAATGGCAGAGGTTGTCAGGAGTGGGAGAACTGGGGGTATCACAGATAGAGACTCAGCAGGCAGAGGTGCTCTGGTGCTTCCAGTGAGCTGGAAGCGTGAGGGGGAACAGGCTGTATGTACAGGGTGGGTAAGACTGGGATATGTCACGGAGAGCACATTGCTGCGAGGAGGGAGTTGTGGAAGGGATATTGGCAAGTGGAAACCTGTGCTTTATAAAACCCCTTCGGTAACGTGCACAGAATCTGCTGTCCTCTGTGGAACTTGGTGCCACAGTCTGGCAACGAGTTCGTGCGCTCCTCAGCCCCAGCAAGCTGGGGACTTCTGGGGACTTCGTGGTGCCGATTTAAGGACGTGGACTGGCAGCGCCGTTCGGCTGAACATGCGGGCTGCCCTGCCGCGGCTGCGTCCCGCCGGGACTGCAATACGGCCTTCTCCGCTAAGGAGCGGCTCCCAGACAGCGGCCGCCTCCAGAGCGGCTCTCCCTCGGCTCTGCGGGGAGAAGAGTTCCAACACCGCTCCGACTCTCCTTCCCCTCACGCTGAAGAGCGGCCGCTCGCAACGGTCGCTCCGCGCCGCAGCCTCTGCCAACCTCCGGGCGCCGCGGGGCGGTTCCTCGCCCCCCTAAAACCCGGCGGGATGGAAGGGGGGCTGGAGGGATGGCTGAGGCGCGGCGCTCCAGCTGTTGCGGAGCACCGCAGCTCTCCCAACCCTCCCCCCCCCCACCCCCGTCAGGCAGCGGCCGCCGCCGGGTGCCCTCTGACCAATGAGGGGGCGGCGGCGGGGCGGGCGCTGCCAGCGCGAGGGGCGGGAGGCGGGCGCTGCGCCGCTCTGCGCTCTGTTCCGTTCCGTTCGGTGCTGGCTGGCGGCCCCGCTGCGAGCCGCGCGCTGCCTGCTCGTCCGCAGCGAGCAGCCCGCTGCCCCGGCACGGCACGGCCCAACGAGCGTCCGCGGCGAAGGAGCCCGAGCGCTGCCGAGCGGCGGCACCATGGCGGTGGAGGAAGAGGGGCTGCGGGTCTTCCAGAGCGTCAGGATTAAAATCGGTGAGGGCCGGGGGGCGGCTTCCGCGCTCCCTTCGCTCGGAAGTTTGAAGGCGGGCGCGGGGCTCCTCGGGCGGCAGAGGAGATGGGAGATGCTGGTAGCAGCGAGGGGCTGGGGAGTGCTCCGATGACCGCTTGAAGTTGTCCTGCTGCTGACTCCAGTTACCGGAGTTCCTGCAGAACGGCAGCGAGGGCTTTCGCTGCCTTGGATCGTGGGCAGCGGGTAGAAAAGCGACGTGCTTCGCTCGTGCGCGCTGCCTCGCTTGCACTCGCAGGCTGAAGGTCCGGGTGCGGGAGCGGCGCGGCGCTAAGAGGGCTGCAGCCGGCGCTGTATTGGCAGCCAGCAGGGGGCGGCGCTGAGCCCGCGCGGAGGGGACCGCTGTGCTCGGGGGATCGCGGCTGAAAGCTTCTGCGGGCTGGTGTTGGAAAGTTCAATGCTTCTCTGTTGCTGATCGCCTCTGCTGAAATCTGTCAGAAGAACGGAGGTGGCGGGAGTGGTTTGCGGTGGGTCGAGGGGGTGATTCTAACGGGCAAACCTTGTGAAGCGATTGTCATCTTAGAGCCTCCACCTGCAATTCCTTTTAGGCTTGTAGGCTTACTGCAGAAGACACCAGTGGGGGGGTAAGGAAGGTGTTCTGGAACGCTGCCTTGGCCAGCTATTCCCAGCAGCAAATCCGTTTGTCTTCTAGCAGTTCCCATTCTTGTGTTCTTCAGTTCTTTACAGAGAGAGTGGTGAGGTGCTGGAACAGGCTGCCCAGAGAGGTTGTGGATGCCCCGTCCTGGAGGTGTTCAAGGCCAGGTTGGATGGAGCCCTGGGCAGCCTGGTCTAGTATTAAATGGGGAGGTTGGTGGCCCTGCATGTAGCAGGGGGGTTGGAGATTCATAATCCTTCCAACCCGGGCCATTCTGTGATCTGTGTACCCCTCAGATTGCTCTTTTCTTTAATGAGAGGAGGCTTTGATAGGTCTTGTGACAGCTAAAGGGTAAGTCTTTGAGGGGTGAAGGATACGTTACTTCTCAATTTGCTTTGATTTATCACACTCTAGAGGTGGTCAAGCTTACAGTCAGTTCTGCCCTTTGGAAGACTGTTTCATGACTGATCTGAGCAACTTCCAGATGTTCTCGGCTTGATTCTCCATTGCCTGTAGCCTGTTTGTTGCAAATCAGGACTGGGGCACTGGTACACAAGTGTGCTTGGTGTGAATCTGGTGAAACACGGGGCTGATGCTTAGAAGAATCAGTGAAAATGCACTGCTAGGTCAGCATGGAGCACCTGTGGCTGCATCCCTTTCTTAACATAGGGGCCAGTGCAGCGTGTAGGCTTTGAGCTGTGCACCGGTTGGTAGCCTGAAAATGTTCATGTGTCCAAATGTAACGTATTGCTATGGCTGGATCTTGTGTTGTTTCCAAGGAGCTGCAGATAAATGAAGCTGTTTTCTGTGGCTGCTGCTGTTATCAGTTCTTCTGGAACTGATTTAGATGGGGAATGATATCCCCAGATTTTCTAAACGTTTCCCTGTTCTGAATAGTGCCGTTTTTAGTCTTGCTTGGATTTGTCCTCAGCCGTCTGTGTGATCTATTGAAAATGTGAACCCCTGAGCTGCTTAGGATCCCGTGTTCCCTCATTTGGTTGCGTTACCACCAATGTGCCATTTCCAAAAACATCCTCCTTGAGATACTGAAGTCATGGACCAACACCTTGAATGCTGTCAGTTGCTGTGGGTAGCACTGGTAGGGGGAATTGTTACTGTGCTGTCCTTTGTCCAATTTCTGGTTTATTCCGTGGTTTGTTGAATTGAAAGAACTCTGTGCCCCACTACTTCTGCTCACGTCTGCTGCAAGTAAGTGATGTACATTGAAATGAAAAATGAAATGCATGTGCTAATGACTCCACTTTTCAAATGTCTATTCGAAATTGATTTATTTTGGCTTTCCTTAGCTGAAACTGTTGTCCTCTTGTCTTTTTTTTTTTTTTCTTTCTCCTTAATAGAAAATTATTTTTACCGGAATCCCTTATGCATAAACAAAACAATGTGTCATGTAAGACTAAACAAACACTTCCTATAAGATTGCCACTTTGAGGAAGTGTGCAGTGCTGATATTTCCATGAGTCAGTGTTTCAAAACCTGAAAGGAAACAACAGAAGACTGTGGCTGACGATTGGCTGGAAAAACTACAAAGAGTGTGCTTCTGCTTGACAACATGACTTGTGTTGTGCTGTTAATAGTATTTAGTAAACATACTGTACCTAATTGCTCCTTTTTTCTCCTTAAATGGCATCAAATATTAAACATTCAGCTGAAAAAATAGAAGCTCATATTCATCATTTCTGCATTGGAAGGCTGCATCCTGGTTAGCGGAGAACTTTCTGGCAAGTTTTCCTTTGCGAGATTATTGAGCATCTAACAAAACCACTCACTTGTCTCCCTGTAAAGAAACAAGTGTTCCATGATTCCTAAAATCTAGTATTTGTGTCTCTAAGAGTATTAGGCTCCACTCTAAGATTGTGTTTTCTAGCTGTAACTAAGCTTGTTGTATAGGTTAAACTGTTCCATGGCTTTGGAACAATAATTGGGGCGGGGGAGTGCTGTATGTTACAGGAGCCCCAGGGGCCCCAGTTTACACAGTAGGACCCCTTTGCTCATCGTTTGACTTCAGAGGTCACAGTGGGCCACTCTCACAGTGCCAGTGCTGCTAAGAGTGTAAGGCATTCATGAACTTCTGAAGCTCGTTTGAAATGCCCAGAGATGGACCTTGTGTGGTTACAGTTGTCAGGGATGTGGTCTAACATGTGGGACTGCAGGCAGCATTGTTACTTCTGAGTGCTGTGTGGGATCAGAGATGCAAAACTGTACAATTTTCATGGTAGAGGTTGGCTGCTACCTCATGTGAGTTGGCACTGCGTTCACAGCTTATCCCATTCTAAGGATAAAAGCACCGCTTTTGAGCCTTCTGAAATCCCATTTATGTTGTGCTGATCCAGTCGTCTGTTGGTCTATAAACTGTGCTGTCTGTTTGACCCCTAACTTTGCTGTGCCTTCTTTGCTAACTCATAGAGAGCAACGTAGCTTCAGATATTGTGAAAGGAATTGAACTTTCCTTTGGAAGCTGAGTCGTAGGTGAAACCAGGGTATGAGTATTTACTGAAGTGCTTGTATCCTAGTGCTTAAACAGGTTGGTTGCCAAGAGAAGGTATTTGTTGCCCCTCGATCATGAAACTTGATATGGAATAAATCAATGAGAGGAACATCTCTCTGCATTTCTGTGAGGGTATAGAAAACCTGTCTTGACTCTGACAAACTTTAGGTTCCCATCAGTCTAATAATCCTAAGATTGATCAGGGAAATCCACTTTGCCTTGAGAAGATGTCCCTCGTAATGTTGTCTCTTGGGATTTACTGCCTTGTCTTAAGTGGAAGCAAGTAAGTGTGACTAAATATGCTCACTGCATAATACTGTAAAAGGATTTATTCCCATTTAAGTGGGGGGTGAAGTTGTTTGGTAGATATTTTTAGAAAAAGAGAATTTTTGCACGGATGCCCTGTATATAGATTTATCTCATAGTAGGCGATTATTTAGGAAACGGAAAATCATTGACATCTTTATAATGTTTCAAAGTTAGTGGACCAAGAGGTTAAGAAAGGAAGAAGAGTTATTTGCATCTCACCCTGAAAATATTCAAATCTTCTCAAGACTGTTTCTGCACGTCGGAAGGTTATCGAGTGCAATTCAAACTCACGCTGCATTAAAATAAAGCGGTAACTTATGCTGTTATTAATTGTCACTCTGAAAGCTATTCAAGGCTTGAGTCTGACGGGCCGTGGAGGGTGCAGAATGCATTATGCAGATTTTTCACCTCTGGCTTAATAGTTCAAACTGTGTGGAGTTTGGTAGCTGTTGTGTTGGGTGTGCTGAATGGCGTGGGGTTGGGAGCGGTGATGTTTTAGAGAAGGGGATGTGGGGCTGCCTGCAGGCTGTGAGGGACAGCTGGGGCTGGAGCGAGTGTGGGGAACAAGGTGCAGTTTCTCCAAGTAAGAGAAAGAAACTAAGGTGGCACTGGAAAATACATCAGTGAACTTATTTTGTGCAGAAATAAAGGATGCTTGTCTTTGGGGCAGCCAGCCTGACATCAGGTTATTCACAAATTAACTAATTAACTCTTTTTTTTTTTTTCTTTTTTTTTCTTTTAAGGAAGAAATGATTCTGTGCAAGAATGGAAGGCAGTGTGATTTGGCTTGTAGGCTGTGTAGAGTTAAATTTCAGTGAATGGAACCAACCATTAAACATCTGCTCAGAGCCTCTGATACCAGGAAGCACATTTTCTTTTTTTTTTTTTCTTTTGGAATTAATAAATTTGGAAAAAGTAATCTCTGCTGTGAGAGCTAATGGTGTTTTCTTGTCTTCTCATTGCGGTGATTATCTGCTGGTCTGAGTACCGAATGCTCTTACATGGGGATGTTATGTAAGTGCTGGATATCTTGGGTTCCTGGTTTTCCAGCAAATGCTTTTGAAAACTTTTTATTGCATTGGAACATTCTCCAAGTTCTTTTGTTCTGCTTTGTTTTCTTTTAAAAATGGATTAAAAACATATTCCTTAAATTATCGGGTTAAGTAGGTCCCAACGTTAGCTTCTGTGTTACCTCTTCTTTGGTCTCTGATGCCTGATGCTCATCTGTGTTTGGCACATGGCTTTGTGATATGCTAACATGAGTCAGTGGTTTGTGAAAAGTCATTCACTGCACTCGTGCTCCCATTTAAGGGATGCTTTCCCATGCCTGAAAGGTGTTTCATCCCAAAGCAAGATTAGAAAGCAGATTTAAAAGAGCAGCCCACTGCTAAACTACCCTTGATCTCACGCATTGGGTTAAAATTCTCAAAGGAGTTAAGCAGAGCAGACTGCAAATGGGCCATCAGATATTCTCCCTGTACTTTCTCAATCTGCGACTGATGAGGGACTGACAGATCTCTGTTGTAGGAGCCTGAATTGTGAATAATTGTGTTGGAGGCAGTAGTTACATTTCTCTGAGAGCTGAATTAAATCTGAGTAGCTCATGTAGCAGTTTGTCTCTTGGGGAGGAGCAGAAGGATGAGGCAAAATCCACTTAGAGTTGTTACGGAGTACTTAATACCTTTAATTTTGTCACAATTCACTTGTGGGTAAGTGCTCTGCAAAGTGGCGTTGGGAGAATAAATCTTTGGGCTTTCATGAGCGGAGGAAGAAGCTCAGAGTAAAAGATGAAAGATTGTAGTTTGCTGGATATGGGGAAAGATGTTAATAGCAGACATCATTTCAGCCCAGCAAAAGCTTAGCCACAGATACATAAAAGAAAAACAAATGTTTGCATGGCGGTGGGCTATCAGTGCATCTGAGGAGAAAGTCAAGCAAGGGATATATTAACAATAGTTACAACGTGTGCTGTTGTGTCTTACTGTTATGCCTTCAAACCTGCTAGCAGCAGGACTTTGGCTGTTTTGTGGTTGAATCACAGAGTTTGAGATACAGTCGGAGGTAGTAACAGATTGTATTTTATTAAATGGTACAGCTGGTCACACTCTTGCACATTCTGAATGGATATCTCAGCTTCTGCTTTTATCAACATCTGTTAAAACTTATGGAGAGGCAGTTCTTTCACAGGGCCTTTTTGATTTCTTCAGCATGGTGGACTGGTGACTGAATTTAGGATGCAACTAAAAGCTTTGTTTTGGAATAAAAACAAAACAAATCTCACTTCCTTCCTCCCTCTTCCTAACCTCTACCAAGGGAAAGCAACTTCCCTGAAACTTCATGTGTTGTTTTCCTCCTATAGAAGAACTTTCTAGGTGAAAGTTTTTGCAAGATGAAATGTGAATCTTTAAGATTATAAAGAACTGGATTTGTTTTTTTCTGTTTTCATTTCTCAGAGTTGTGAATGGGTCGTTACCAAGTGTTAGATGTGTTACAGATTCACTGGAGATTGTGGGGGATTTGAGGCTTTTGGTTTTTTTTCTCTCTCTTTTTACTATATGAGAAGAGAAGAAAGTGTTTGGATATCTGGGTTTTTTTTGAGGTCTTATGAGGAAAGAACAAAACCATTGAAGCCTTACAGCCTAGTCTGACCTCCTTTCCTGCTAGGTTTGGTTGGGAGTGCTGCTCTTCAGTTGTACATTCCAAACCTCGAATGTTTTACCTTCTTCTTTCTGGCTGGAGACTGCACTGCTGGTCGTTCCCTTTCCCACTGAGAGCACCAGGGCGAAAAGAAGAGCTCCTCATTAGCCCAACAGCTGTATCTTGCTGTTCCCTACTTGCTGCGGTGTCTGTGTGACTGCCTGCAATACCTCGAAAGCAGGAGTAGTGTGTAATGGGGAATTGCAGCAGTGGGAAAGGGGAGACAGGTTCACGTGTGTGTCAATGACTGTGGATTTGGGCAGGTAGCACTTGATGCATGTGTGTGTTATTGTACCTTACTTGTATATGCCTGCAGCAGGGGGATGAACAGTAGATGAAGCTTCTCACATGAGCCATCTGTGACACATTTGAGAAAAGCCTTGAAGATCATTTGAAAAGAAGAAATAATTTTCCCAGTAGTGATAGGAGGACTCTTTTGATAACGTAGGTCTGCGTCCCATAAGATGTAACCTTCAGCTTTCTTTTCATCTTTTACAGTGTCTTTGGGAGGAAACAGAATCGTCTGTTTGTCACTGTAGTTGTTACTCAAAAAGATTTCAAAATCCAGTTAGAAGAAGTCTGCCTTGCAAGGCCTGAGTTCGTGTTTCGAAAAAGGAACTTACAGCTCTGGAGACATGGGGTTACACAGGGAGCAGAAAGATGCTTGAGCTTGCAAAGGAGCTCTTTTTCCCAGGGTTCTACTGCTCTTTTTATTTTAATTTGTAAACTGAGGGAATAAAGTTGGAGTGATTGGTAACTGCTTTTTTTTTTAATTATTTTTTGCAATTTACAAATGTAAATACCCATTCAGTTCCAATTCTGCAGAAGATGCATAGTAGAAATGAACTGTGTGGTTCTTGGTTATCCTTGCTTTTAAGTTTCAGTCGGCTTTGGTGTTCCAAGAACTGGAAAACTGGCAGCTTGAAATACTTTTGCTTACAGTTGTGCTTCTGTTATGGCTGCTTATATAGAAATCCTGTGTTTAAAGAGGCAGCTCCAAAAAACCAGATGCTCTGACACTTGAGTTTCAAACTCTTTAGGCGAGAGGGGAAGAAGTTTATTTTTACTTCTGTTTCCAATTTCTTCCAAAAATATTTCTATTTACAAATTGTTTACAGCTACTTAGTTTTGTTCAAGAAGTCTAGAAGAAAACAGTGAGTGGTAGCCTCTTAGAAGGCTGCAGTTGATTCTTGCTTGTGTTTCCCAGCTGGTGTTGGAGTACATCTGGAATCTATGAAATTCCTTTCTTTGTTCCTCATTTCCTGTTCCATTCAGGACTGCACTGCAGCTTTCTGAAAGCTGTTTCTCTCGGTATCTTCTTCTGAGTTGTGTGTTTTAAAGCATTTAGCAAGGTCCTAGAAGTGGTTACTCGTTCCTTGTGTTTAACAGTGGAATTGAAGCATATCAGGCAACTTCTAAAGTGCTTTGTTTCATAATTTCAACGAAAAACAGTCTCAGTGATTTCTCTGGCAGTCATTCAGCTTCCAAAATTGTAGGCAGGAGGGTGGTAGGAAGAGAAGAAAAATCTGCTCGGTAGTATAAAAGCTCCCTTTCTTCCCCCCTCTCTCTTTCCCCTCTAGAACAATCGCCGGTTTGTGATACAAAATTAGATCTATTTTGCAGGCGACACAGAGTGTGACATTTTACAGTTGCTCTTATATTTTGGCTCGAGAGGCTGGAGAGTGCTGCTGGGCTCAAGAATGCAGCCTTGGAAAACTGAGCTGGGGGTGTGTGGCAAGGTGTGCGAGCGGTGCGCTGAGCCATCCCTCAGCCCCGCAGTGCTTGAAGAAAAGATTCACTGGCGTGAATTGCGTTGTTGCACATATCTAATAGTGACTGAGAGGGAATGCAGAACAGAACTGAGCTTACTTTTGGCAAGGCCGTTTTGTTCTGCCAACAAAACTCCTACCAGCAACAACAAAACAGGTGCTTTTATGACTGCTTTACATCCTGAAAATATCCGAGTGGCTGGCCTGAGTCTTCCAGAGCAAATCATAGAATCCTAGAATGGCTTGGGTTGGAAGGGACCTCAAGGATCATCAAGCTCCAACCCCCCAGCGGCTGCTTCTTTGCTTGTTGTCACCTGACAGCTGTGAGTGCTGCTGCTGAGATGGAGAGCCAAGCTGCTGCGTGCTGGCTGTACCCATGAAGATGTGCGGTGGCATCATGCCAGATCAGAACCTTCACGAGACACCTGCTATCGAATCTGGTTTGCATTAGGAGCATTGTGTCTCCTCTTCACACTGGCTCTTTTCCCTTCCATTTCTGAATTGCACAATCTCTCTGAAGTGGCAGCATTTTCTTTCTCATGAAGAACTTCACTATCACAGAAATATTTCTCTTATTTTTAGCTGCCTCTTCTAATGCAATCTAGCAGAGAGAAGCGAGGATTGCTGGCACTGTGAGACCTGTCAGGTCTCTGGAGATTGCATTTTCATATCTGCTGACTCCAGTTGCTATTTGGCTTCTCTTGATTCTTTTTTTTTTCAGAAACTATCATTGATTACAGGAAAAAGCTAGTAAATGCAGGTAGTTGTGAATTATGTTTATTCCTTGATCTTATAAGAAAATCGGGGCTAGTGCTACTTGTTTCCCCTGAGAAATGCAAAAATAGTGGAAGAGCTGTGAATCCAGCAGTTGTCTGAAATGCATCTTTCAACAGAGCACGTGGGGTACAGTATAAAATAACATATCTCCTATTTTTAGGGTCCTTAAACCTTCTGCAATTATACAAAAGTAATGGTACCGCTCAGCGTGGCTGAGAATTGGGTAAAACCAAAGTTACTTTGCTCTGTAGGTACTGATTGTCCCTCCCAGGTTGTGTTGAGCTTTGTTTCAGGGAGGCAGCATACATCCTAGCAAATGTGCATCTGCTCTACTGAAGTTGTAGAAGAGTTGTTCTCCCCTGAGGTTTATGCCCTGCTCTGACCATCAGTGAGGTCCTTGATGTCTGCAGATTCCCAGTAGCCTATGCCCAGTCTGGGTGTAGAGGCCTTCTTCAGGCCTCCAGCTGTACTTGGAATCTGCCTCTAACCTTGATTGCCTCCCAAGATCCAAGGAGTTGCGTTTTGCCTCCGTGCACCTAGTGCTTAATTTCTACTGGTTGTGTAAGCATTCCCCAGTATGTAAGCAGAAGGTACCCATTAGCTGTTGCTGCAGACCCTCTGAGATATGTTCCTCTTTGGAAAACTGTAGTTTTATAGTGTAGTTATTTGACATTTTGGCTGATATTCTGGTGTCATGTTGTTAAGCCATGAAGAAGCATGTTTGTGTTCTGTTAGCATCTGTTGGCCCAAAGTTAAGGTAGGATTTGACCCCAGCAGGTTTTTTTATTTCTGCAAACATTAGTCTTGCCCGCTGTAGATTGTTCCAAGCAGTTACGTTTGCTACATGCTGTTAGCCAACAGCTCTTGACTATTCCACCCGACTGCTGAGAGCACCAAAGTGCCACTAGCAGCAGTGTAGGCCAATGTGGCCACGATACTGTAGAAGAGGAGCTTCAGGGAATTGCTGCACATCAGGTCTTGCTGTCAGTGAGGAGAAAGGAGGTTGTGCTCACAGATCCAGTTTTGACCAGAGCCAGGTCTGGTCCCTCTCATTAGGAAGCAGAGAGCCAGGCTGGAGTGGTACCTGGAAATTGGGGTTGGTGCAGGGTTGGAGGGAAGTAGATTGCAAGACAGTGTAAGTGATATTCTATATTTGATTCCCCTTCCTGCCATTATGTGTTTTTTGTTGTTGTTTTTTTTTTCTTTTTTTTAGGCCTACTAAGCAAAATTGCTCCAGGTGGAGAAAAACCCGACAAATGTCACATTTTTTATTCAGACCCGCTCCTGCCTATCTGTTTTTAGAGTATTGAGGCAGGAGCTTTTGACAGGGAATTAAGAAGTGCTTGGGGGAATTGGGATGTTGGGATGTGGCAAAATAACTTCAGTAAAAATGAAGCTCTAACAGGCTGATAATTAGTGTGTTTTGACACCTGCTTTTGTGACAGTGTTCCAGAAAGCTGTGGGTTTGAAAGTAAAAAATATTCAAGTGAATGACTGTATTAAATCAACTTCAGGACTGAATGTAACTGATCTCTGTGATGGTCTAGCTGGAAATGTTGCATATGCTGTCATTACTGGAGTTTCATAGTGACGCCTACAGAATTTTTTCTATGCAACTGGTAATGGGAGTCAGTAATCCTTCAGGTAACAAAAAATTTGTACCTCATTCTGTTGAATGTAGACTTTTCTTTATTGTGCAAAGCGAATCTCTGGAATTGAGAGTGTAGTTTGTGCTCATGGGCCCTAATTTGGTGTGCTGGAAACTGAGTGTGCTGGGCCTCTGTATCTGGGGGAGTAGCAGGGTGTGGGAAGGATGGGCTGAAGCCCAGTCACTGCGTGCTACATTTTTTGTTTTGTGGTGCTTTGTTTGCTTGAATGATAGCTTTCTGTAGAGAACATGAGATTAATGTTGAAATAGGCCAGCATAGGATGAGGGTGATGGGAGTATAAAGCTGCAAAATGTCACTTTGAGCCAGTGGGTTGGCTTTATTTTAATCAGGATTTCTATTTATTTATTTTTAACAGACGTTAAAGTAAAATTATTGCACCAAAAAAAAAAAAAAAAAAAAAAAAAGCTTATTATCAAGAGCATGCTGAAGTATTTTTTGGGGGAGTGGAATGCTTAGTTGGTAATGTGAATTGTGTTGTAGGGCTGTGAATTGAGAGTGCCTAGGGGAGAGAGGGGAGGAGGTTGAGGCTTTACCTAAATTAAAAGTAACTCAAGAATATGCTGTTCCAAGTCTTCTGTGGTATTGATGGCGTCTCTAAATAGTCTTTAGTTATGCATGGACTTCAGGATCTGATCAGCACTTTCTAGGCTTGTATTCACACTGATGTTGGTTTGCAACCCTTTGAGCTGTCCAGATGGTTTGGCTCCAGACACTCAAGGCAATTGAGGGTAAGTTTGACCTGGCCTATTTTACATTCTTCTCAGGTGGTTTTTATTTATTTTTTTTCCCCTAAGATCATCAATTCCTTAATTAACCTTAATGAGTTTTTGTAATAATTATTTGAAAGACAGCCTGATGTAGGATAGTCACTGAAACACACAGGTGCTGTTCTGCTTGTAAGACAGCATGGATACTTGACTTATGTGCAGTCACAGCATGGTTTGGGCTGGAAGGGACCTCACAGCCCAGTCATCCCAACCCCTGCCATGGGCAGGGCTGCCCCCCCCAGCTCAGGCTGCCCAGGGCCCCATTCAACCTGGCCTTGAGCACCTGCAGGGATGGGGCACCACAGCTTCTCTGGGCAGCTGTGCCAGCGCCTCACTGCCCTCTGAGTATATGACCTTATGACATAGATAATCATTCAGGCTTATGAGCCAATCTGAGGCCAGTATACAGAAAGGAGTTTGCACTTCTGCTAAGCACTGGTGAGCTTCCAAAGTCAAACGTTTGAAATTGAGTGGTACCAGCATGGGGGTGGTCTAGTGGCCTCTTAGTCTGATGTCTATGTGAACATGAAACTCCAGCTATATGGGAATATATCTTACAAATGAAAAAAAACCACTGTGCTTCTTAAAGTCCATGAGATGGAAGGTACTTCGTGAGCAGTTCTGAACTCTGCTCCTGCACTGAAACACGCAGCTTACAGCACATCTATCCAGTTCAAAACCTGCTCTGAAAACGCTGGTGATGAGCTCTTTTGTTGTCCTGCTTGGCATTGCTGTGGAGTTGTTTGAGTTCTGTTTCTACATTTTTGAGTTTGAAGTGACTATCTTAAGTGGGAAACAGGGTTGAAAAATGGTATCTACCAGGCATAGTGACAATTGAGGGCTAATTCTGGATTTTTCTACCTGCTTCTCTTCTCCCCTCATCCTAAGCTTGGCACAAGCTCCCTGCACAGCTTACTTCAGCTGCCACAGTGACTGACTGGTATTTTTGCAAGCTGGACTTGGGGTTTCACCTCACGTTCTTCAAGAAGGAAAGTGCTGACTCTACAAACACGTGAGACTGGGACATCACTGTTGTGCTTGGTGGTCCTATTTCTGCTTTGTCTGTTCCCTGTGCGCCTTTCCCCTGGTAAGAAGTGAGGGGCAGGTAATTCCCAGAATGGGCTTCCAGCTGCAGGGGGAATGGAGCTGCTCTGGTCAAAGCAGTGCATAGGGCAGCAAGAGCCCTGCTAGGGGACGGTGTGGCAGAACACAAGGAGGATCCTGTTTCTCTGCCTGGCCAAGTCTTGTTTCCTTCCTTTTGAGATCCTGTTCTTGTCAATCTGCATTTTAATGCCTTCTGCGCCCTCCTGGACATCGTAGGGTTCTTGCAGTGAAAGCCCTGCCTGCCATATTCACTGCTGGGAGAATTAAATGCAATACAAGAACAAATAGCTCTCCCAAGGATCAGAGAAGACCCCAATTTCTGTTTTCTGGCATTTATTTTTTCTGTTTTAATGAAATCCCTATTTTAAAGCTTATTTTGAAGCAACGGGCTGCCTAGCAGCTTTAACATCTCCAGGAGGAGCTGACTTCTCCTGAGTTGATGTGACTGCTTTAGTTGAAACTCTTAAGGAGTGCAGGAGTTCAGCAGAAAACAGTTGTAGTGACTGTTCGGGTCTGGAGAATAGAAAGTAGGGAGGAAGCTATTATTAGGAAACCAGTACTAAATTGTTCCTTTCCCTTTCCTTCCCCTTGCATACCTCTCTCCCTCCTGCACCAGGACGTGTTCAGATGTTTCCCATCCTTCTGCAAGTTTTCACTGCAGTTATCGCCTTATGTAAGCTGACAGCAATGGGAATCCTAGCACTGCGCTACCACATGGAGGTGCCCATCCAGGTGTAGGGCATTGTTTTGTATGAGGGTAAGACCTGTGCTGTGGCTTCTCTTCTACTTTGTGGAGTCTGAATGGTGCAGAAAAGCCTGCCATAGCCTTAATAACAAATCTGACTTCTAGATGCTTACCTTTCTGAAAAGCCCCATGTCACTTAGGGAACAGGGGGCCCAGTGAGACTTCTAGCAGTGCTTTGTCGCACAGCTCCTTTTTGCCATCGGACTGCTCAGAGCTCAGGAGCTGTGGATCACAGCTGGCCTCAAGCTGAGGCTTTGGAGCCTGAGGACTGGGGGAGAACTGGTGCTTAGGGCCCTGGGACCTCTGATGTTGCCGTAAGGGCTTGTCTGGACCAGCGTTTCTCTAATAAAACTTTGCAGTTCCTCATCCTGGGGTAGCTGTGGTGGGAATCCTAAAGGGTGAAAAGAAGAAGTGCAGCTGCAATAACAGAAAACGGGGCTGCCTGTTTTGTAATGCTGACTGTGGCAATAAAACGCATCCTGTGTGTTGGGAGAGCCAACCTCCAACTGTGATTCTTGAAGTCACTGTGACTTGCTTTGTGAGGAGAGCATTTCCACAGCTATTTGTGGTTAACAGGGGGTGTGGGAGGCACTAGCTATTAGGTAGCTATTGCTACAGTATATAACGATGATTGCTAATTGGACTGTTGGGATGGAAAGAAAATAAATTCTCATGAAGCCCCCCTAACCTTTTGCAGCTGTGTTTTGTCCCTTTATTCATTTATTTGGCTAATAGCAAGCTCTCATTCTGTGACATTTTTAGTGATTTATTCTTCTTCCCTTTTTCTGCGGTTTGAAAACCATGTCCGATTTTGTGAAGTTTCTGGTGCGCATTCTTAACTTCTCCCTGGGCTGTGGCAAGCCTTCTCTTACATCATGTCAGCACCGTTCTGTCGATTAGCTGAAGGGAACTATTAGCATCATGGCTTTTTTCTTTCCTTTCTCTTTTCCTCTCCCCTATCCCAGACAGAAAGTCATAAGGACTTTTTAGACTTTCAGTGCTACATCAGTAGGAGCTGTATTGAAGGAGTTCTTGCAAAAGGCAGAAGGGCTGTATAGAGCTGCAAAAAATAAGCTTCTCAGCTTGACCTGTGGTTCTGCTAGGCTTGAGGTGAGTGGGTTCTCTCTGCATTTGAGTTTCCTTCTGCTTGAGAGGACAGCGGTTTGTCTTGGTCCTAGTAATGCTCTGCTTCCATGCAAGGGTGAGCAATGACTGGTGCTTTATAGATAGACGTGCAGTGCCACAGTCTTCCTCTTCCAGTTGAAAGTGTTAGAAGAATTAAGAATTTCAGTGTGAATCTCTTTTTTTAAATAAGATGAACAGTAACTCATTCAAAATGTTTTAAGTTGTAGTCTGAATGCCCATCATGGAAGGTTCACCTGTCTCTTTAACATGCACACGAAGTTTGCACTACGCAAGTTCAGTAATTCCTTGCAGCAAGCATTGCTGTGTATCTAAAGTTATCTTGCTTGTGTAAGAGCAGAGTGATGACAGAGAATCAAGTTAAGCAGAGAAGTAAAAAGACAGAGCAGTTGTGGGGGAAAGCTTTTCACAGTCACAGTACGAAGAATGTGGAAGAGGATCTCACTAAACCAAGGAGCAGGAAGAGCGAATTCCAAGTGTACAGTCAGTTATCACACATTCCTACCCACAGTGGCTTTCCTGTTAGTGCTGGGGTTTATGAGAGCGTTTTCACTAAAGCGTAGCGCTGCTTCTGGCACTGCCTGGGTTGGATTGGGTACCCTGAGCTGGAGGATGCGTCAAGGAGGTGGAAGTGGAGAGAAGTTGAAAGGACACGCTTATCTGGTTAAGTGGCTTCTTCCTTCCTGCTGGGAAGACCACAGAGCCGTGCTATCTATTCAGCAGACATCTTCTGTTGGGCGTGAACTGTTTGTAATTTGCACTTCTGAGCGATAAGTGAGAGAGCTTTATTAGAGATAGCCCATATGATACAGGTAGTTGTCATCAGGCATCTCTAATGGGGATCTGTCAGGGGAGCAAAGGAATGAGGAAGAAAGCTTGTTGCGCCCTGTGTCTTTTCTTTTGAATGTAGGCTTGATTTACAACATTACCTCTGCTTCTAGAAGAAAACAAGGCTGAGTCAGTGCTTAAAATTAGGAAGACAGCTTCTAATTTACAGCGCAGATCTTGGATGGAGGTGTTTACATCTACTTTGCATTTACAACAAGCTGAAGGAAGAGGTACCATTTAAACTGGTCTCAAAGTGGGACTAGAATAGAAGTCAGAACACCCCTTTGAGTTCTTCAGCTGGCAAACGAATAATGATTTGTCGGTTTTTAAATCTGTAATGTGGAATTGAATCAACTTTGGCTAGGCATGCCAGCAGCAGTTACACAACTCTGTTGGAATGGCAGCCTGTGCTGGACAGAGGATATCCCGTGAATTTGAGAATGAAGCCTGTGGATGATAAATGCCAAGGGAAGAGTTAATTTAATACTGGCTTTCCATAAATAGAAGAAATTGATTCATACAGTCACAGCTAGGGAATACATGAGCGTGTCTGTCTGAGACTTCAATGTCTTAGTTGAGATCACAAACACTGAATAAAATGCTGATCAGGTTGCAAAATCTGATTATCTTTTGCCTGTAGAATGCAGGTCAGAAAGACTAAGTTGTGCAGGAAGAAATGTCTTTGTTTCTGCCATTCTTCTCTTCACTGCTTGGATTTTAAAGCTTCAGAAACTTAGGCTATTCTAGACACTTCATTTTGTTATGATCTAGCGCAAAAAGTGAAGATTACCATCATATGATATTTGATGTTGCTGATAGAAGGAAAAGCCTTCTGTTCTGTAGCTCAGAACAGAAAAAGCCGTATGAAAAAGCAGCAAAATAAGTTCTGTCAAAAATGAAATTGAAGTTGTTGAAGCGTTAGCTGAACGAAGCTTCAGAGTTTAAAGTTGCTTGAAAGTTCTTTGGGGTTTTTATGTATTGCTGTATAATTTATACAATATATAAATACATATCCTACATTATAATTACGTAATTGTAGTATATAATCATGTAGGTAATTATACATGTGTAGTACATCTTGCTATTATATGCTATGTATAATAAAATATATGTGCAGATTCATATATTTATCTCCCTACCTGAAGCTTTGCACTTTTGAGGCGTACTGGCTAAAAATTACTGCAGCTAAGCATTGTGTGGAAGAATCACAGAAATCCTAGCTTGAGTTGTAGTAATGATATGGTCAGATTTTCCCAGAGAAGAGTTTCAGATGATCACTGTTTCTAAATGTGCTAGCCATCTGGAATGATATGTATGGTGGGTTTTGTTTTGTTTTCTTTTTTCCTTAGGTTGACTAGTTATGTGCACACACACACACCAGACGTTATCTTTTGGGTGAATTTTGTTGTCACAGTAAAGCTAGTGTCTGATAGCTCTGGTTATTTAATTCTTGGTTTTCTTTAGGGAAGGTGCTAGGACAGGCAGTGAAGACCCAGCTGCTGCGTTGATGGAGAAGGAGAATTGTAGAATCGTAGAATTGCTCAGGTTAAGAAGACCTTCAAGATCATCAAGTATGGCAGCCTGACCACACTACCCTAACTCTAACAACCCAGATGCACGAGTAGCTCTGCACATCTTCACTGGGGTTCGAGAAGTGCTGGAACTGACAGATACCATTTTGTTTGCACAAATGAATTCCTCTGCCTGCTTGAGGAAGGGAAAAAAAAAAAATAAAGGCACAAGTTGTAAGTTCTTCAGTGTGTACCAAACCAAGTAGTTATTTCTGAGACATCCTGTACCTACAAAATGGTGAACTGCAGTAGCGTTTCCTTTTCTACTCTCCAGCTACCAAGGCTTACAAACTGGGCTGGTAGTACTGGGCTCCACTAAAACCATACCTAAGAGTGTCTGAGGGGGGAAAAAACAAGAAAGGGAAATCTTTCATGCTGCCTTAAACTTGGTGTTTCTTTAAAGCGTGTGCTGAGAAGCACAGCTTCTGTTGTGTTTAAAGTTTTTTGCCTTACTCCTCAGTTGGTCCAGTGCAAGGAGCAACCAGTTGGGTTTATTCACGGCTGCCTGTCAAGAAATACTGCTGTTTGCTAGGAATTTTTAGAAACTTTTAAACAGTTGTTTCGACATGTGGTAGCTCAGTAATATGTGGTCTCCCTCAGCCTAAGTTTAAAATATAATAGCGATGTATTTATAGTTTCTTCTGCTCTTAAGGAGCGTGTGTGAAATGCAGTTGTTGGGCTGCCAGACCGATGCAAATAAAATCCCCTTGTTATGTTCACAAGGATAATTAGTATGGCTTACAATGTTTTTCATGCTGTTTTCCATTCTTATGAATCTTGATTGAAGTTGCAAATAAATACAGAAAAGAACACACCCATCTTTTCCACACCCATCTTAATGCTCCATAGGTGTTTGAGAGGTGATAAACCACATTCAGAGTGTTTTTGTAGGGAATCTAGAGCGGCAGCTTTGTGATCTAGGGTTCTGTGCAACCTGCAATCTTTTTATTCTTCTGTGCAATTTGATGTGTTCTTTGTTCTGCCCTTGTTTTTAGTATGTTAATTATGCTATCAAGCTGTTATATATTCTACTAGCAAAATAACATTTGGCAGCAGTTTTTGGTGTTTTTTTTTTTTAACTATCCCATTTGGAGATGCACGAGTGAAAGAAATCCTGTACAAGTGCCATGTTTTAGAGTTAATTTTTTTAAATTATCTAGCTCTTGTTATGTTGCCATCTGTTTTCCTCTAGCCTGAAGAGGAAACAGCTGTTGTGAATAATCTCAAGACAGTATTTTTAATAAAGTCTAATAGGTCTGCCTACCTTCAGCTTGCGTGTGTACCAGAATGAATAAGTGCTCCATTTAGGAAGAAAATATGGTTTAACGGTAGGAACTGTTCTGAGTTTTGGTTTTGCAGAGCAGTGATTCTGGTGCGTATCTCCAGAGTTGGGTTTGAGCATAGCTGGAGAGCTCTGGGAAAAGGGAGCACCCTGAGCTTGCTGCAGCTGCGTGCATGCAGAGGGCTGCTCTGCTGCTTCCGCCCCTTGGGTGCTGTGGTGGGAGCAGCTGGAGAGAAACTCAGAGCAAATACCATTCTGGGCACAATGCTTCGTGCTCAGACAGAGAATGAGTGCTGCTGGCAGTGAGTAGGATATGAGCGTGCTTGATGTGGCCAGCCGACGATTCCCTTGTGGGTTTTCTGGTTGTATTTTAGTCTTCATTTTAGTAAGGAGTGAAGGATCTGAGGAAAGAGATGCTACACAGCATAATGTACAGTCAAAGTGATGATTGTGATTCAGCTGAATTAAAGGGAAGACCGAATGAATGTAGACAAGTTGACTGTGAAAGTCTTGTGAAATCATATTTAAATCAGCTTGTTTGAGCTTTGGCAATGCAGTATGAACAAGACTCAGTACTGTTTTGCACAGATAGGTTTCCTTCAACGCTTCCTTTTGGAATATATAACTAGGCTTGGGGACCTTTGCTAGATAATTAGTTACTTGAAGTAAGAGGGCTCAGCAGTGAAGTGAGCAGTGGAGACTGGCAGAGAGCATCAAGTGGTGGCCAGGTAGCGTACAGCTGAAGTAAGAATGGTTGCTGGTTGAATTGGACCTGTTTATAAGTAGAGAGGCTTCTTGTTTTAGTGCTAACTTGAATAGGCGAGAGGCTTTGCTGTTTTTGAGTCTTTAGGTGACGGCATTATGGAACAATGCTAGTAAGAATAGCCTTGAAAGTGAGCCTGTAGTCTTAAGTTGCTGTGAGGCAGCAGCCTCGCATTTTTTTCAAGAGCATGCATACCATAAACCTGTTAGAAATGCATGTCTAATACTGTGTGGTCACACAAGCCCTTTATGTTTTGTCCCGTGTGCTGTCACTGCAGCCCTCCTCGGGTGACAAGGCAAATATCTGTGGCGTGATTTCATTAGGAACCTCTCCTGTGCTAGAGCTAATGGGTACAGAAGTTCTGTTTGGCCAAATCTGCTCTGCAGCATGAGTTCATCTAGCACACGTGAGGGTGTGAGGGGAAGATGAAACAGGTGTGGAACTGCCTGCTGGATAACCCCCTTTTAGCTTTTTTGTCTTTTGGGGTGGAATGAGGGTTGGAATTCTAGCTGTAAGAGACTGCAATGCAATCTGATTTGCAGATTAGTTAATATTAAAAATTAGGTATAATACTTGCCTTTGAGATTTCCTGCCAATTTGGTGCTGTTAGATAGCATTTGCTATCTTTCTCCAGAGGAATATCCTGTACGTGCCAAGAACGTACAATTACACAAACCCATTCTGTTTTATTTGGCTTTCAAAGGAGAGAAGTTCAAATTAATGTCTATGAAAACTCTCAAGGAAATGCATAAACATCAATGATCCAGAATGCTATCACCTAAGTGACTATACATAATTTTTAGAGAGTGTTATTTTTGCTTATCTTTCTTATCTTTGGTCAAATAGCAAATCTAGGTTTGTTCTCCCACATAGAAGGGTATCCTCTGCTTCACTTGGGAGCTTGCAGTGGGAGTGCTTCAGTTTCAGAACAAGTTAGATCTGGAGCCAAGAAAAAATAAAGTTTTCCTGTGCTGAAGGTTTTTAATATTCATATTCACAAATAGATTGCCTCCTGGAAGGGCAGTGGCTTCGCATCTGCTGACAACAGAGTGGGAGTTATGGCTATTTCAGATATTACAGTGCTGGAGCGTTTAGAGGTGAACTTAGACGTTGATGGGAGCTGTTGGGATTGTGGCTGCACTGTCCTGTGCTTCTGTTGTTTGTGCCCATGGCCATTAGCTTAGAGTCTCTCTGCCCCAGTGTTTTGGTGCAACACGCTCTGAGCACCTTCCCATAAGGGGAAAGACAAAAGCTGTTAAAGTGGTTGCTGTCATGAAGCCTTTCTGGGCAATTTGCTTTCTAACTCCTATGGTACCTTTCTCATAACCGAGTGTGCTTTGTGCAGTAAAGCCTTTGGGAGCTATTTTACCTCTCTGCACATGTAGCAGTGCTGCTAGGAGGTGTATCCTGCCAGCAATAAGATATTTCCTCTCTTGGTTACTGGGAGCCATTTGTCTGCCTTGCTCTTTTGTTCAGAGGGTCCAAATGCTTTGTCTCCTCCTGCTCTGTGTTGGTAAATCCTAACTTGTGTCTGATTTTTCTCCTCATGCGCTGTCACATAAGTAGGCAGGAGGCTTCTGAGCCCCAGTGGGTATAGTTGATCCTTTCTCTCTGTGCAGCAGCATCTGTTTCGCTGGGTTATCTTCACAAGCCTCTTTGTAGCTAGCCCTCACCTGCAGTTTCTGCAACATGTTGTGCAGTTGTATTAACAGATGCTGTAATGCAGTTTTCCAGAGCAGTTTTTCATCTGAGGAACTCAAGTTGTGTTTCGAATATGAAGTGTTACAGAGGGAGGTATTTTGAGTACAGGAGTTAGCTGTCTGCCTTATTATGCACAAGCACAGATGGAGTCTACAGCAGAACTGGGATGGAGTCCAGATCTTTAACTGAAAGAGCTAACGTCTTGCTTGGGAATACAAACTTCTTGCACAGAAGAGCTCTGCTATGTGGTATTGCTTTTCAAAGACAAGTAGGATCATTCCTGAAACTATGTGGGCATGAGTAAGGGGTTAACTGACGTTGAACAGCTTTTAACTCTTAGTGATTTTTCCAAAGAATCCTTGATCTTTTCTGTTAGCCAAATACCAGGTGTATGCATCCCCATCCCCCAGCATTAAAAATACTTACTATGCATGTCCGTGGGTTTGTGTCTGTAGCTCCTAAGTCTGTTCTACCCTAAAAGGTTAAAATGGCATCTTTTTATCCAGCAAATAGCTTTTGGTTATGTATGCCTATTTGCATGCTTTAAGTTTTACAGCTGCTTATTGTAAATGTCGGTGAGAAACTATCCTACTGTCAGTGAAAGTGTGTGATATAATCCAGAAGTCAACTTCATCTTGCATGTGACTATCAGAAGTATGTCCTGACTGCAGTCTGTGATTCTTTCATGAGCTGTGAATTCACATAGGGCTTTTGGGAAGTTGTTTAAAGTTAAGTGGATATTGCACAGGTATAACTTGACCAACAGATGCTTATTAACACTGACTGTGTGAGTTCACTCTTGGAATAAGTGTGAAGGGCTGGTTGCTTTCGATTTTTAAGTCGATGATAGAGCTAGTACATGCTGCATCTGCAAGCAGCATGTGGCAGGCAATGTTAGTGGTCAAACCATTGCCACTGAATAGCTGTGTCACCTTGCAACTGTGAAGTTGGATCTCGGTTTGATTGAGAAATGCTTTTGGTGTTAGATTTATTAACTGAGGTTAACAGCACATGTCTCTATCTATTTTGCGTTTGTATTTCCACCCTATCCAGTATCCTTTGCTTCCTCTCCCTTTTTTTTTTTTGAAGCTTACTCCTGCCTTTTCGTGGATGGACATTTCTTTGGGCTTAGTCATTTTGAGAAGGAGTGTCATCTGCATCCGTACAGATCTGGCTACGGTTGGACCTTTGCTATTGAAACTGTCAGAGCAGGTTTGTGCTGTGTGAGGCAGAGTTAGGAGCTGATGGTGTAAAAACAGAAGTTTGACCACATGTTTCAGAGCAGTTGCCAGTTGCCCCTCTTGTACATACTTTTCAATTCCCTCATTCTACACAAGTAGCTGAACGCTGCTCTGTCACTAGCTGTAAGTATGCAATGCACTGAGCAGTTCCACAGTGCTTTACAGCGGCTCATACGAGTAACTGATAAGCTGAAACTATGAGAAAATTAGGAAACTAACATTCATTGAGTTTCATTATGTTAATACTTTGCACAACTTAGAAAAAGAAGGTCGCTTTCCATTTTTAATATCCTGCTTTATACTTTGCATTAAAAAAAAAACCAGCCGGATCCTGGGCATTCAATGGAAAGTTATAAATTTCCATGTAAGCATGGATTTTAATCATATGAGCATTTTTAGAAATTATAGGGGAAAACTGTATTTTTGGCTGAGGTGTTTCTTAAAACTCTCAACAGCTTATACCAGTAACGTATTTATGTGCACACATCTGCACTAAGTAACTCCAGAACCCTGTGGCTTTGATCACTATTTTTAAAATAAATGATCATGCTCAACTCAGCTTCTTCTTGCTTGTTTTTCTTCACTGTTGTGCCTGTGTTATCTGTCCTCGAGGCTGAGGAGAGAAGAAGTAAACACTTTTTTCCTCTTCCCGCAGTTACTGAAGTTGGACAGTCTTGCATTTGGTTCTCATCACATTGCCGGCACAATGAGTCATTCGTTCTTGGTTTTGTTCCTTTGACCGAGATTCATGTGATGCTGCTGCTCTCAGGGAGATCAGATTAGTCACAGAAATCTTGTTTAAAAAATAAATTGTACCACAGGTTGATGCCTTGCTGACCAGTTATGTGGTGGTTGGTTTTTGTTTTGTTTTTTTTTTCTTCACTTTCTTTCCTTGCCTCTACTTGCTAGTTGAGATCAGCAGCATCGTTCTATTGAGAAATGTATTTTAGTCTTGGTAACTGATAGATGATTGGAGTCCCACTGAAATTAGTGTACTGTTAAATTCGGGACTCTTGGAATCTACAGTAATGCAGGTAAGTTTCTAGCAGTCCAGTGTGCTAAAATAAATCAAGCTGAAAATAGAACTTGCTTCACTATACTGCTGAGGAGAACAAAAATATATATTGCAGTTGTGGCAGTGGCAATGAACTTTGTGAAACATACATAATTTTCTTATTTTTAATGATAACAATATGAGATTTTTATCAAGCTTGTAGTGGTGTTTGAGAATTCCTGGTACCTGGAAATGTTTGATGGAGCTGAAATCAGGTGGACATTTCAAATGATGCTAGGATGGTGTTGGCAGCTTCCAGTCCCTGTTGTGAAACGTGTTATTATGAAGGCTCTGGAAGTTCTCTGTTTTGGTACAGTAAGATTTTATGGATGCTGATTCAGAAATAGGAGCCTGAAAGAGTAGCCATGCAAAAAACGTGAGGCGGCTGATCAAAGAAGATCCAGGAGAGCATGTGTGCTATGTGGCTGCAAGCCCTCAGCCTGGGCAGGGCCGGCAGCTGGCTGTGCTCTCTGTCTAGTCAATGGCCAGCAAGAGGAACTTCTTCAAATAGTAATTCAGAAAAACAAAACTCTGTTTGTGCTTTGAACCCTCTTAGGTGGAAGCCTGCACGAACCGTAGATGTTAATGCAGGCACCTGAATTGTGCGTCGTGTCAAAGTGGGAGCGGTGTCTGTTTTGTGCCTTGAAAGGCAGTAGGGGAGTATTGGAAGTTGCTGAAATGAAATAAACACTGTCACAGTTCATAGATGAAAGCCTGAGTGGAAGGGAAGATGAATTAATGTACCGCATTAAACTTTGATTATGGCTCTTTTGAACAGCAATATTTTCCATTTTTAAGTTGTTAACAGTGTTTTGATAAGAAAATGCTCATAAATCAGGCAGAGGTGCAGACCGATGAGGTAGAAAATGAGATTATGTACAGGAAGTTCAAACAGGGATTCTTTTGTGTACGTAGCTTTTTGTAGAGTTCTGCTTCTGCCCTCAGTTTTCAGTTGATTTTTGCAGCTATTGGACAATCAGAACTGTTGGAAGCATTCATTCACGTTGCTAGTTTTTCTGTCATGCATCTGCTTCACAGAGAATGTAGTGGCTAAACAGACATTAAAAAATTCAACTTTGGATGAACTTTGTAGGTATGCACGAACAGCTCATGGGGAATGCCCAGCTCCCAAAAATCATTGGCAGTTTTGAAGAATGCTCACCCTCTGGATGAGTCCCAACGAGCTCTGCTTCTTCGAGGGCTCTCTTTGACTCTTGCTCCCTTTTCTGTATAACTGCCGAAATGAAATGAACCTGTATTTCTTTGAAATTCATTTGCCTCTGTTACATTTGCTTATTCTGGAGGAGAATCTGATCCTGTATTTTAGCAGTTATTTTTTAGTGCGGGGCCAGTAGGTTGAGATGAAGCTTCAGCTGTAGTGAATTGCTTTGTATGTTTTGAGATGGAGCTCTGACCCTGTGACTTCAGGTCAAACAAGAATAACTGACTGCTTAGGTGATATTCTTTTGCACGTTCACATAATTTACCTGAAATGTTCTCCCATAAGGCACTACCACCCAGGAGACTGGGACCTTAGAGTAGGGTTTCTGGTTTTTTTCCACAGTTTTGCTTGACACCAATCAGCCAGTCCCACACACTGCATGAGTCTTGTGGGTGGGACTGTACAGCTCATACTGAAAAGGAAGCAGGTACTCTATGAGCTTGCAAGTCTGACATTTTCAAAGGCTTCAACTCAGGTTGATTCATACACATGTATTTTAGACTTGTATGGACTTCAGGGTTGTGAACAATGGGTGATGCTGGGAAAAGGGAAACAAATTGCTCCAGTACGTAACTTAAAAGCATGGAGCATTAATAATACTTTTCAATTTGCATGAGTCTGAAATAAACCATTTGAATATTTTTGACAGTAGGTTGCAAAAATACAGTTAAAAAATAAAATACATCCAAATTAGCTGGATGTTATATGTGTTATTCTTGTAAGGTGGGATGGTGTCGCTGATCTATGAAAGAAAAGGTACTTTATTGAAGTCATGCCAAAATATACTCATTTTTTTCAAGTATGCTTAAGCTGGCAAAGCACTCTGTCCTCTGAAAGCAAGAAACGGTTAGGAAATGAGGGGATAGAATTACTCAGAAATGTTTGCCCTTTGGAGATGAGTTACTGCACAAAGTTCTGTCAGAGTACTTGATCTTCATGCAGAAGAACTCGCAGTGTGTCCCTGGGCCCCATTAGACCTGATGAAATGTGGTGGTGGGCTTGCGAGGTGACAAAGGGCAGGTGACAGCTCAGCCTGGCAGAAGAGGGCAAGCACATTGGACAAGTAGCTGGCACTGTGATTTGCTTCCTTACGTCTAAGTCACTTTGTTTCTCTTCAACTGTATCTTCTTATTGAAAATTCTGTTTCAGCAACAAGTTAGGAATCTTACTGTTTAAAAATAAATCTCTGCTGACATGCCAAATTGAACGTTTGGGATCTTGGATGGCCACAGCCCAGTTCTGTCAGTGTGTGGCTGTTCTGTATCTAGCTGTTTTTAGAAGTGTGTGTGGTGAATGCATGGTGGCAGTAGCTAAAGCAGCCTGGGCTTTTGAGTGGAGCCACGTCGTCCGTTTTCTCTCCACAATTAGATCAGTAGGTCTGCAAAGCAGCTGCAATAATTCCTTGCTGATTTGCAGTCTTGAAGTGTAATTGTACAGCATTTCAAACCAGCAAGTGATCAATTTGTTCGTCAAGCTCAAATGCTTGTATGCAGCTTAAAATGTAGTGAGGAGAGTTGGGGCTGCAAACTAGCAGGAAGAAATTAGCAGCATCTACATAAAATCTTGTGCGTTGTCAGCATGCATCTGTGCAATACAGGCTGCTCAACAGTGAAATAAATCTTTGCTTTACTGGAAAAAGTGCTTGTAAATGAGGATCCGGCAAAACGAAAATTGTGAGTGATTTATGTAATACCTTCATCTGAGCATTGTGTTCAGTACCTGGGTGTCTTTGCAATATAGTGTTTGTCAGCCAGAATGAAATTCCAAATTGTTCTTGAATTATTATTATTTTTAGTTCAGCTCCCCACAATAAGCGTACAATCTGAGAACTGCTGATGACCTCATTTTTTTTCTTATAATGAAGGATTTGTTGTTAATTTTTTCTTTGTTACATAAAATACTCATTGTGCACAAGGGAGTGCATGATGTGTAGGTGGACTAGCACAGTACTGAAACCATGTAAAGCTTTAATGAGTTGTAGACTTGCCTGTTCTTGGCTTTACAGGAACTTGCTAATTACTGCAGGTTTGGAGGAGATTTCTGGGTTTGGATCTTTATGTGGAGAAGTGCAGACCTTCTTGCAGGAGAACAAGTTTTCACTCTAAAGAAGGGCCAGATCAAAGTAAGCTGGGGAGGTTTCAAAGCCTTTCACCTTCATGGTGAGAAATATTGTACGAGGAAGTATTCTGTGTACGAAGGAAGATGCTCTTTGTGCAGTTAATCCCTAACTTTTGGGGACTTTTCAATATTGCTTCGAGCTGCTGTGCTCTGAGTCACCCTGTTTCTCAGTAGCAAGGTTTTGTTTAGAGTGCTGTGGGGTCAGATGACCAAAATGAACTTGACCTAAACTTGATGCTGTGAAACTTTGGTTAGAGAAGGCAGTTCTAAAAGAGTAGCTCTGAAGCATGAGCAATTATGGACAACGGAGTCATTCATTGGATGAAAGTTACAGTTTCTTAACAGTGCTGGTAAAGCTTCAACTTTCCAGCAATTACTTCTTTTGTTATTAGCTTTTTATGTAAGCAAAAGACAGCCATTGACAGATTCGTATTTTTCATGTTACTGTAAAAGCTTTTAGTTGCTTGCTGTTGGTGATAGAAGTGATTAATGTCCTGGAAGAGAGGGGGCATTATTCCTTTTTCACTGCTTGCTTTTATTCCCACACAGCTGTGGCTTTTTGATCTACACTAAAAAAAAGGGGGGGGCCCCCCCCCGGGGGTAGGAATATACACAGATGTATAAAATTACCTGTTTTTTGGTCATCTGGATTCTGGTTTTGTGTGTGACAGGTGAAAACAGATACTTTCACATAAACTTTCACTTACACCGATACACTTGAGAACATTACTTTTGGTTTCCAGTGATGACGAGGCGCCTGAAGGTAGTTACAAGCAGAGCACAGAAACTCTCAGAAGGGAGCAGTTGAACTGATGTTGGATTTTGGTCACGTTTTGTTTGATGTTGTAAATCATTTGCTTGTGTTTCCTGCCTCATACTGTTCTTCCAAAAATAGCTGAAACTGCTAGCAGTTTGCCTGTGATGGAGTGGCCTGTTTAAAGTTACTTCCTCTGCCCCTCGCTCTCTCCCTCATGGCCTCCCACAGCAGATGTTCAGTGACTTCAGCTTTGCTGAGAGATGATCTTTAGAAATGCGAGGAAACCAATTTTTTTTTTTTTAATTAAAAAAAATATAACTAATTAAAAAAAAAAAAATCCAATGTGAAGGTCACGATGCAGAGGCACAGAACAACCTGTGTCCAATCCCTACATTACTGCAGTCAGTAGGAAAAACCTCAAGAGCCTCTGTTGAATGCAGCTGGGAAGTCACATGAGATGCATTCTGATCCAAAGTGTCATCTTCAGAATACAAGCTGGGTTGAAAAGTAGTGCATGTAAACTGCCTTTAATATTGTATCAACACTGATAAAGAGGCAGTTTGGTTAATTTATCAGTTCTTCTGCAGGAATACAAGAAAGTCACATCAAAGAAACTTGGAATGCTTACCTCAGCATGCAGCAGGAAAGCTGTGAATTCAGATCAAAACTCCTTGAGATCACCTCTTTCCTGGCAATATCCTCATTTAAAGTGATCTCTTCAAGTGTTCTTTTACACAGAATAGCTTCTATTTTCTAAAGAACGCAGCTGGACTTGAACAATTTCTGTTTTGTGGAGTTAAGTTACTATCCTAAGGGAATCTTTAGAGAAACTTGATTCCCCATGCTAAACATATATTGGCGAGTAGCTTGCAACCAGTTACATTAATCACTTGAGGAGAGTTGTTCTTCTCTTGTACAAAATCAAATTATCTTGCAGCTCTTCATTTTGAGAGCAGCTCTCATGGAGCTTGCTGTATAGATCTTTCCTACCAAGCTCTGGGATTTGATTAACAGCCCTTGTGCTGTGGGCACTTATCATTACATATCATTGCAGGATCTTTTGAGCCTCCTCTGTATTCACTGCCTCTTACAGGAAAAATAAGAATGCTAGTTTGGAGCTTCTTATTGCGCTCCAGTGCCTCTATTAGATCTGGAATAGTAAAGGAAAGCAGTTTGGATGGTGTGTGATAGATTTTCAGGAACGTAGAAGGCCTGGAAATCAGTGATGCAGGACAACTGGAATATTCACTTGCATGCAGGAAAAAGGGAATGCAGCCATTCAGAGTCGTAGGTCCAAGTCTATCCATAGTGTGGGCTGTAGTTGATTAGGTTTAGCTTTTGTTGCAGATTATAGAAAGACCTGTAATCTTCTGTCTCAGTACGTTTTGGATCAGAGGAAGACTGAGATGAAGATTCGTAACTGCTATAGAGTAAGTTCAGGAAAGTGATTGCCCTCTCGTATGTAGTACCGGTAAAACAACATCTCAAGTATTGTGTTCAGTTTTGGGTCCGTCACTACAAGAAGGGCATTGAGCTGATTGCATGTGTGCAGCAACAAAGCTGTTGAAAGGACTGGGAAATGAGTTACAGGGAGCAGCTGCAGGAACTGGGACTGTTCAGCCTGGAGGAGAGGAGGCTCAGGGGAGACCTTGTCACTCTCTACATCTGCCTGAAGAGAGTCTCTTACATGATGGGTGACAGCACAGGAGGAATTGGCCTCAAGTTGTGCTGGGGAAAATCTAGATTGAATACAGGGAAGAATTTCTTCACGGGGAAAGTGCTGAGGTCGTGGAGTGGGCTGCCTAGGGAGGTGGTGGGCTCACCATCCCCAGAGCTATTCAAGAGACTTGTGTTTGTGGTGCTCAGGGACATGGCTTAGTGGTGGGGTTTGTTCGGTCACAGTAACTGTTGGACTTGGTGATCTTGTGAGTCTTTTCCAACTGAATTATTCCATGATTACTGAGTTTACAGAGTGTCAGTATAGCACTACAACACTGTGTGTAATGCTGAAGTGCATCGTGCAAAAGGGATCTTAATGGATGCCAAATGTTTCTGTCTCTGATCTGTGAAGGAGCTAAAGCCCCCCTATATAAACGCTACATCTAAGTGGGTGTAAGAAGCTTCTGATGTTGAGGTATCATCTGGCATCGGTACTACAGTGGTCTTCAGTTTAGTTCCAAAGGGTTTGGGGTTGATGCTGCTTATTTCTGCCAAGCTCAGAGGGTTTTCACGTGATGCTCTTGCCTAAAACCTAGTAATTAATATATCATGGATTGTCTCCTTGCTGGTTACTTGTTGAAGCAGTGCTGTGCTATCGGGTTGTTGTGGGGTAGCTGTAAAGGCCCAGCTCATCAATACTGTTTCGTTGAGAAAGTGTTTTTCCTGAGAGTTGTACATAATAATCATTTCACGTGGAAAGAGGCTGGCAGGCCTGGGCTTACATTAAGAACAGGTCATCTAAAAATCTCATTTTCCAGATCATCAAAATCTGTTCACAGATGGCTATTTTTGACCTGGTTTAGAAATCTAGTGCAATCTGTCTCTTTGTGAGAGCAAAGTGTACGCCTGTGTAAATGTCCACAGTTGGAGCAAAGAGGGATTGCTGTGCAGATAGAGTGTTTCTAATCGCATCTGTTCTAAAGCAAATCTCTCTCTTTTTTTTTTTTTTTTTAATGCAAATATCAAAGCAAAGTGATGAATTCTCTGAGTTTATTGTAATTACAGGCTGAGTGACCCATATAGTTGTGTGGAGAGAACATTTTTTGACACCTAGCACATACTGCCTAAAAAGCATATAGTGATTTTTAACGTATTACAGAAGTACACTAGAGAATACTTACGTAACTCTATGGTATCACTGTAGTCTTTCAGGCTTCAGATTATTTTTTTCTCATTGCGTTTTCCTCTTTGGAAAGGCAGAAATAAATTGAACATTTCCCCTTTGAGTTATACACACTTTACCTACGTATTGGAATTACGTGCAAATATAATTGCATACTCTGCTTTCAAACATTATGTTAATTTCAGGTAATTACCACATTGACTATTCATGTGGTAAAGCGGTTTCCCCATGCAATAGAAGTTTTCCATCTATGGTCATTTTTGATTTCCCAGGCGACAAACAGGAACTGAGGAAATGGCCGCAAGTTGTACCAGAGGAGGTTTAGATTAGGCATAAGAAAAAGCTTTTTCTCTCAGAGGGTGGTCAGGCACTGGAATGGCTGCCCAGAGAGGTGGTGGAGTCGCCGTCCCTGGTAGTGTTCAAGGGGTGAATGGATGAGGAGCTGTGAGATATGGTTTAGTGCTTGTGGTAGCAGTGGCAATGGGAGGCAGGTTGGACTGGATGATCTTGTAGGTCTTTTCCAACCTTGTGATTCTGTGATTCTATGATATTAAAACGAATTAGTGTTAACTGTGTTCTTGTTGTGCTGTTGCAGTTACAAATGCATCTTACCACCCACCTCACTCCAAAAAAGCACATTTTGTAATTAAATGTTTGACTGCTTTCTCAGCGTTCAAAATTAAAGCAACAGATTCTGATCATTTGGAGTCCATACACAGTCCCAAATTGAAGTGCATCCAGGTATTTCTACATGTTTTATTGCTGTTGAGTGGTACTGTATTTTCCATTTTAATGAAACTTAATGTAAACATTAATTATGATTTTTCTAGCATCCTAATTTTTATGTGTATGCTGGTTTTTGTGCATGAGGAATTGTTTAGGCATAAATTCTGGTAGAGAATCAGATCTGTTGGTGTGTACATGTATTTTCCTTTTTTGTTTTTGCTTGATTTCTGGCTGTTGAAGGAATAAGGCTTTTCCCGAAGAGAGAAAGCATTAAAGAAGCATGAGATACTGGTATGGGTTTTTGTTGTTGTTGTTGTTATTTTTCAAATACCAATATCTGTATCGCTATAGAGAGTCTGGCAAAAGATAGGAGCAGCATTTCATTCTTGGTGTAAATCATTGCTCTGTTTTTGTTCTTGACATGCTTACCCAAGAGCTTGTTTGGAGAGAGCTTCCCGAACACACGGCAGCAGCAGAATGAATTGTTGTTTCTGGTTTGGATATCTTGCCCTTTTCAGATTCCAAGTCTTTCTGCATATTCCCTGAAGTCAAATGCAGCACTAAGGGAAGCTCAGTTGCTTTTATTGAATGTATGTATTGGATGTGGGGTTTTTTTTGTTTGTTTGGTTGGTTGCTGTATATTTAAAATAGTTTTGGAAGTGATGCTCTTCTGATAAAATCAAATATATTGCTGCTAGAGACAGCAAGGTGAATTTGTTGACACAAACTTTTTGTGAATGTGCTTAGATTGGCAGGTACGTGGAGCTGACCTAATGCTTAGAAGCGTGGGAGCAGCAAATTTCATTCCAGAAGGGTAGGAATGTTGTCTGGCAGTTGGGCATTCTGTGCTCTCCAGAAACCTGCACCTGGGGAAATATTTAAAATCAAAGATGACACAGTGCCACGTATCTGCGTTCAGTGAAAAATACCTGGTGCTTCCAGTTTAAGGTTGCAAAACCATAAGGATATGCATGCATGTGTGTGTATGTATATATACATATACATATATATATGTTTCTTTGCATGAATATCTTCAGAGCTTTTCTTGTTTTTGTTGGTTATGCTCACAAGCATCCAAGCAGTGCTGTTTTCTGCTGTATTTGCAGGAGAGCCTTTTTTTTTCTTCTTTTTATTGACAGTGTCTTACTAGAACGGGAATGTGTGGCATTGGGAAAAACAAGGAAGTTCTGAGGTTTTATCTTCCTCTTGTTACAGCCTGTTGCGTGCTCTCTGCCTAGCTGAGTGTGAGCTGTCTCTGCTGCCACAGCAGTCCATTTTTAGGCTGTAGTAACCCATTCATGAGAGAAAATAGCAGGTCAGTGAAGTATTCAGAATTGGATAGTCTATTTGTTTAGAGACTTATCCAAAATACCTAATGAGAACTATTTGTATAGCTGAACTTAGTTTTGCTAAGTTTAGCTACTCGGTGCTAAGCTGAGTGCATTACACAGATCAGTTAGGATCATCTGTATTAAAAGTGTGCAGTAGCAGGGATAGAGGGGAAAAGCATTGCAAACTTACATCGATTACTGTCAGGGCTTCCAAATGGAAGCCTTACACTTCAAAACAAACTGCATCCATGTTAAACTGTCAAAGTCTTAGACATCTTAAGAAACACTCCTATTTCTTATTCAGAAGGTCTTAAAGGTGAGTGGACCTTTTGTCTGCCAACTCTCTCTAAAGTCTCTGGCATGCTGCTGCCTCACAAATGCGGAGAGGAAAAAAGAGTAGAGTTGAAAACATTACTGATGAAAAGTGCCTACCCTATACAGATAGGTTAAATTATGAAATTCTTGCCCAAATCACTTGATCTCATTAGATCTGGAATATAGAAGTGTTGTGTGACTGTATGACTGTACCTAGTGATTTGTGCTTGCTTTCTTTTTTCTGAAGAAATACTGTCCAAACTGTTCAGCTTCATTGTGGATAGCAAAGCAGTGCTGTAGAGGAACGTTTTTTTTCTTGGAGGAATCTAAAGAGCAACTGAGGCTCTAACAGAGTGCATTTGTTGACATAAAATGTCTGGCTGGAGAGTTGAATTTTTAGCTGTGCTTGAAAGCTTGACAGATTTTTCTTTCTCAGCTAGTCAGTGCTGGAGGAATCTAAACAGCCCTTGGTTGTTGGCAGTGTTGGGAATAAACTGCATTTCTTTTTTTGCAAGCTCCTTCTCAAGTCAGTAACATGATTAATATGTGAGGTTGGTCAATTAATCCCTTGTTCTGGCCTCAGTGGCTTTTCGGAGCCTTTTAAAGTAATTTCTTTCTTCCAATATTTGTAGGGAGTGGATAAACAGGAGGGAAACTGACTGTTTATGAGGGTGGACAGTGATAGGACAAGGGGGAAAGGTTTTAAACTGAGACAGGGGAGGTTTAAGTTAGATGTTAGGAAGAAGCTTTTCACACAGAGGGCGATGACACACTGGAACAGGTTGCCCAAGGAGGCTGTGGATGCCCCATCCCTGGGGCATCCATTCAAGGCCAGGCTGGATGTGGCTCTGGGCAGCCTGGTCTGGTGGTTGGTGACCCTTCATGTAGTAGGAGGGTTGAAACCAGATGATCACTGTGGTCCTTTTCAACCCAGGCCATTCTATGATTCTGTGAAATGGGAAAAATACCTCCTTCCCTGTGTGTCTCGTTTTCTAATGTTGTGATGGTGATCTTTCCTTTGCAGACTGCAGGTATTGGCTGATGCCACTGGTTATTCTCATTTGCATTGCATTAGGTTTTAATATTGGCGGGTTTTCTTCTCTAAGTCTACTAAAAAGGAGAATTGAGTTTTAAAATACAATTCCTACAGTCTTACAGTCCTACAGATGAAGTCTTAGCCTAAAGCCCTTAAATGACTGTTGTGCGCCTCAGAAAGCTGCCTAGGAATCAAGCACATGGAATCCAAAAGTAGTTTCTGTGTACGTTTGTGTTGGAGTGGGAAGTGGGAAAAGTGCAGAAAAAGAGGAATTGCTTTTATTTTCCCTCTTCAGTTTTGAGCATGACAAGTTTTGTCTCGTCCTCTTGGAAGAGCTGTGGGAGTAGCATGGCAGCCCCAGGGGAAGACCTCCTGATTGTGCATCTATTGAAACTCGTCACCACGTGCTCTCCCTGGGGATCTTCACTCAATAATCCAGAGAAGAGGCTGGTTTCACGTGGTTTTAGTGTGAGAGCACAGAGCTTGGCATCTATGAGTTTAGTGTGTTTGATGCTTGACCTCAGGTGGATAAGAGTTGGAGTTTTATCACAGCAGAACAGAATTCAGTGCAGGTTGTACCAGTCCTCAGTAATCCTCAATATATTTTTGGCCAGAGCTGCTGTAGTTAAACCATTGCTAGCACTGTGGCTTAATTCAGAGCCACACTAAGTGCACTAACAGATGTTGTAGTCACACCTGTGAATTACCGTGCAGCCAGCTTTTTTAATATCATGTCTCACATCTCTAGAGGAGGTTGGAAGAAAGCTAGCAAGTTGTGTCAGCTGAGTTGGGAGTGAACTTATGCAGAGGAACACTGAAGTGAGGAATTGATACATGAAATATGTGTTAATTCATGCTTTTCCTGCACCAGCTGGAGGTGAGGTTATAATAGTTACTGTCATTTAGAGTTTCTTTCCCTACTAGCAAACAAACTTTTGTTCCCTTGGACTGTGCTTCTGTGCTTTATCTAGCAAAAGCAATCTAGTTACCGCATGCACTGTGGACTTACCTCTAGGCTTCATCCTTTGAGTTTAAAACACTCATTCAGGTAGTGCTAAGGTGCTTTAGCAAAGCCTTAGGGAGCAATGCCCACTTTCCTGGTTGAGAGTTTGACCTCATCAGTCTGTCAAGGAGATTTAACACCCAGCTTTGTTTTTAATGGATACATGAGAGACAAACTTGTTTTACTCTTGATTTTTGCTCATCTGTTTTGTAGCTTCTTGCTTCTCTTCCTTTTGTTGTTTTTGTTTGTTGTTCTGTAGGATACACATGTTTCTTGTTGCAGTTTTGAAACAAACATTCAATATGAAGAGTATTAGTGAGTTGCATGGTACCTTTGTGTGAGGATATTAGGCAGCTTAGTGCTGGTTACTTCATCCAAATGCTTGAAAGCCCAGTGTGTGGCATAAGGCACCGACTGAAGTGACTTGTTTCCATCTCAGCATCTGGGCAAGCAAAAAGCTGAGGGTCAGTCCTCATTTGCCAGGTTCTAAAAATGTCTTCAAGATCAAATCAGCAGGCTGTATTGGAAAGCTTTATTACCATGTTGTTTTGTATTCCTGGCATCTTATGGGTGGACTGATGAAAACAAAAGTTTGGAAGGAAGCAATGTGCTCTCAGATACATGCTGGCAGATCAGAGGCAATAAACTGAGCTGTTGCTGAACCTGGCTGCTGCTGAACTCTGAACTTGGGGGCTGTCAGGAGCTGCTGTACTGGAAACAGAATGCTGCTGCTCAACTTAATAGAGACTTATCACTTAGGAAGCATTCACTTCAGCCTTTTTCCTGATGCTGCATTAGATAGCTGACTAATTTGTAAGTAACTTCCTAATATATAATCCTCCTGTCTTTTTTTTTTCTTTCTTGACTTCAGGTGAAGCCAAAAATCTTCCTACATACCCGGGGCCAAACAAGATGAGGGATTGCTACTGTACTGTAAACCTGGACCAGGAGGAGGTTTTCAGGACCAAAATTGTGGAAAAGTCATTATGGTAACAAATACTCTATGCATTGTTCTGTTAACTCTTCTCAATACTCTGAACTTTTCTGCTTATTGTGTTTGTGTAATGTTCCATAAACACTTTTTTGGGGGAGTAAAGGATGTGCATGATTCTCTTTCCAGTTTTAAGAGCACTGTATTGATAAAAGTGTTAGTGCTGTGATTCTTATTTGTATATATGGGAAGGCATCTCCACCATGGCAAGCCACATAAACTGTTCTCCAAAGAGTGTGCATCCAGTGCTCCTTTCTTTTTGCAGTGTTATTTGGAGCTTCCCTAAACTTTTTAGTTCTGAGCTCCATTTTGCAGCTATCTATGAGGAGTTTTGCATTGCTAGTATCTGGAATTCAGGATTCATGTATTCTTTTTATCATGGAGCTGCAGCTAATTGAGACAGGCGTCTGATGGTCAGACCTTTCGTTTATCTTGTATGCTTCCTGTGAGGTTATAGAAGCCAAATGTGGAAGGAAACAGAACAAGAAGCATGTAACAAAAGTTAGAACACTTTCTCCTGGAAATCCCCAAGTATCAGCAATTGAAAGAAGGCTGGGCATAGATGTATACTCTGGCAAGTGAAGTCTTTTTTATATTTTCTTACATATTGTCAGCAAAAGAAAGTCAAACATAAAACTTTTATCTTCAGGTATAAAGTGGGAAAAGAGAGTAATATAGTTAGGAATCTGGTGTTTGCCTTGTTGCAAATAGCTTGCTCTGAGAAACAGCTCTAATTCACTTCCCCACCCCCAAGTACCATGCACACAATAAAAAGGAGAGTTTGAATAGCTTGAAGTGGGATTTAGTGCCTTAAGTCGCTTTAATTGTTCTCTTGTAATTTTTTAAGTCTTTGTTCCTCAACTTATCTTCTGATGGGATGCACTGGGGTCCATAACGAAGACTGTTGATTTTTGAGGCTTTTAGATTGGCTAAACACAATGAGAGGAAGTGTTTTTCTATGACAGGGTTTGGAGTGCATCTAACTTCATTTAACCAGTATGCTTTTTTACAATAGCTGATGAGAAATGTCCCTGGACCAGTTCTTTCTCTAGAAGAGACTTTGTCATTTATTTAAATGCAGTCTTACATCAACCAGCTGCAGCCCTATTGCTCACAACCAGACAGTGCACAGTTGGTGTTTTTGCTAGATGATCATTAAAGTCCTTCACAGGGAGGATGAAGTGGGGGAGCGAGGGGTGTATGATAATAGTTGATGTCATTTCCTTGAACTAATCCAATTATTTTTTCTTTTGAGAAAATAACTGTATGTAGAAGGCATGAGCAACAAGTGTTGCTCTTTTAGTGGGGAAAATTTCCTCTGTCTTTAGGTGTCATTATAAAGCTGAAGAGACTGTGCAGAAACTGGAAGGTTTCTCGTTTCCTGTAGAGCTGAATTCCTTTTATCTTTTGAGGTAAATTCAGAGCAGAGAAACACAATGGTCAGAGACCAGGAAAACATAACTGGGTGATGAAAGGTTAAAAGATAGGAATTGTTTAGTATGGAAAAGAGGGCTGACCATACACAAATCTGTAAGCATATTTTTAAAAAATTGTGAGAGAGGGAATTGTTCTGTATGTCTAGTATGGCATCTAGTATAGTATACTGCAAGTAATAGATTTAAATTGCAGTAGGGAAGGAAATTTATTAGGTTTGTTATGAAGGAAATCTTCCTGTTCTTAAAGATTCTGAAGCATTGCAGTAGATTCCCATCTTTAGCACTGATAGATTATATATAACTGGTCCTGACCAACATATTGAAAACTTCCTGCTTTGAGACAGTAGTAGACCAGATGACCTCTCAAAATCCTTTGCAGTCCCATTTTCCCTGCTGTAAGGATTGACTAATGGTGATCTTTATGTTTATTCTCCCAGTGAATTTACCTCTTCCATGGTTGTCTTGACTGTCTTTCTGTCTGTAGGCTTCTATTTGCAAGCACTATTTTTTAAAAACTTGTTTCTTCATCCCTGAAAATCCACTTAAACACTGTATTAACACGTGGATTTTGCCTTGATCCAGATAGATGTTTCTCTGGCCTTGTTTTTCTTCCATGAAAACAAACAGCAAAACAAAAGTGCAGACCCAAATACCCCAAAATCCAAAATACATCCCAAAAATCCCAAATACATCAGTGGTAAAATTGGGATGTGCTCCCAATCTGTTGATCGTGATTGCTTTTATTTAGTGAGGAACACTCAAACAGCTGTATAATCTTTCATATGATTACATTTAAATATATTTAAACAAGTGCATAGACTTCTAGAGGAGGACGTTTTTGAAATCAGACAGTGCAGTGCTAGCCTATTGTTCTTTCTAAGATGAGCACATAACTGAGAAGCCAGTAATGTTGTTACGTTCTTTAATGCTTGTTTGTAAACTGATTGAACTCATTGACTAACCATAAATTATTGAGCAGGTAGATTTCTGTGCCCTAAAGCCCTTGTAATTTGTATGCAGCAGAGAAATCTTTGCTTTCATATATAGTGTTTGCCAGGCACTCGCCAACGTATCAGGGAAGTATGTGCTGGGTGCCTTTTTCTGAGGTATCACTGCTGTAATCCGTGACGTTACGTGGAAGCTGGGACATAGAGCTGGGCCACAGCATGGCTAAAATAGCAGAGTCCTGCCTGACCATCCATGTGGCTGGCATAGAAGGCTGTGCTGTTCAGGCCCATTTTCTGTTCCCTACCACTTCACTGATGACATGAGGTTGGGTTACTGGTCACAGCTAGCGAAAAAGTAATAAGAATTGTCTGCATTTTCACTTCTACTGGTTATTCCTCTGTATTTGATTTACTTTTTTTTCATAGTTGATGAAATAGTTTTTCGTGTAGCTTATGAAAAAATCTTCTGTGCGAATCTCTGAATTGAGGGGTGTTTCATATGCAGCTCTACCAATTTTGAAACGGTGTCTTCTCATACAAAACTGTGTGTCCTGGAGAATCCTATCTTTTCCAGCATGTCTGCATAAAATGACTTTTTTTAATGTGCATGAAAGGATTTGTAATTACAAGTTGCACTGAAACGCTGCCTTGTGTACTTGGGAATCCAAGAGTGCATGATAATGGTTATTCTGTTGGGATTTTCTTTGTGTGTGTGTGTTGTTTTTTAACTTCATTAATTTTCTGTTAAGCAGTTTAAAACAAACAAAGAAACACCAAAACAACATATGTTTCTCCAGGCAGGCCTTCTGATGTAAAATTCAAGTAGGACCAGTGAATGGAGAGGAAGGATGCCGTTCCTTGTCTTTCCCAGAAGGACTTGCATGAGGGACCAGTTCTGGCTTGCTTTGGGTGTCTGTGGCAGAGCCTTCACACTCTGACTCATGATCTCCTGTATTTTGCATTGAGACTCTAAGAAGTTATCTCCCTGAGCTCTGCTCTAATCTTCTGCAACAGATTTGTATTTTATCAGGCTGTGGCAGAGGCATGGGAAGACAACTGAGATCAGTAACCTCTTAAATCAACAGAAAATAAATCATTCAGAGTGTTAAGAACTGAACCAGGTCATCCTGTTGCCCATTCCAGTGCTCTTACCACTGCTCTTGAGAGATTTTCCGTGAGCATGGTGCCCTTTATCTAAGTTTGCATCATAAAAACTGAGAGCAGCCAGCATGGTGAACCTTAACACCCCTGTTCAGCAGTCAGGTGGGACTCATAAATTGCAAGCAGGAATTTAAGTTATTCCTGCCATCTTGTTTCTCTTGGCTCTAGTTAAGCTGAATGATGGCACTCGTGCCTTGTGAGGGCTGCTATGAGGATTACTTGGTAGTATCTGACCAAATACACCAAGTTCTTTACATAGAGAGTGGTGAGGTGCTGGAACAGGCTGCCCAGAGAGGCTGTGGATGCCCCGTCCCTGAAGGTGTTCCAGGCCAGGTTGGATGGGGCCCTGGGCAACCTGGTATTAAATATATTATATTATTATATATAATTATAGTATTAAATGTGGAGGTTGGTGGCCCTGCATGTGGCAGGGGGGTTGGAGATTCATGATCCTTGAGGTCCCTTCCAACCTGGGCCATTCTGTGATTCTGTGACATGGGCTGGTCCTTCTCTGAAATTGCAGGGAAGTGTGAAAGTCCTGTTTATGTGGGGTGGCTCAGAGTCATTTAACTTCTCTGGGGGTCCGTGGACAAGCAGGATTAGTGTGCATGTTGATCAGAGGAATCTTTCCAGGTTCCCAGGAAGAGAACCTTGAACTATGCGAGTAGATGGAAGCGAATCTTGAAACAGTGCTTTTTTCATAAATTCCTTGGCATGAGCTTTTAGTAAATTCTGAGTGGGTCACGTGCTAGTCGAAAGAGAGAGGACAGTTAGAGTGGGGATCTAATAAACTTTTCTGTTTAAGCGTTTGTCTTTCAGTATTTATACTACTATCACAGAGAATGGCCCTGAATATAATTGGATCTACTCATGAAACCTAGCAGAGATGGATGTGAAGCCCCTTATGTATTTTGTGTCTAAAGAAATGAGTGAGGTTGTTGTGTTCGTTATTTTTTTTCAATGCATAGATTTACAACATTTTTTAGGTCTGAGCTACAAATAAGCAACCTGACAGTAGTTTTGCCTGTAAATCTCTTTTGCTGAACCAACTCTTACCTTCCCCCATGAGCAGCTCCAGACTTCAGGCACTACTGTCAGGGGCTTGTTCTAGCAGCAGAGCTTCCCGAAGGATAAACTTTCTTGGCTTGTTGGCATTAAGACTGACTTTGCCTTGGCTGTTTCCATCAGATGTTTCCATTCACTTAAAGGGCAGTGTCAGCTGCAACAGGAAATCAAGGCAGCTTCTCAAATCATAGGTGAAGAATGGAAGGAATGTGACATCTCTAAATTTGTTTCAAGGATATGAATAAAAGCAAAAACTGTCACACATTAAGAATCAAATGGCTGACGCTGTGTGCTTTAGAGAGATGAGCCAAGCATCTTGAGTCTGTCATTATTTAGTTCTCCACTATTTCACTGAGGAATTTTTCACGTGCTAAACATAGTGATCAAAGCCTGAATGAAAAAGAAAATGAAGCCAGAAGCACTTTCTCCACCCACAGTCCTTTTTTTTTTTTTTCCCTTCGTAGTTTCCAGTGAAAGAAACAGTGTGCTTGTGAGTGTGTAGTGAAATGTGCTGTAAGTTCAGTTATGGCCGCATTCCCTTCCACAGGAGGTAGTTATGTTTGTTTTACTATCAGGTCTGGTAACAAATTCAGTTGATAGCTTGCAGAACTTTCTCTAAATAATTCTGGTATTGTATTTTACGTTTTGTGTTGTTTTTTTTGTTTGTTTGTTTGTTTTTAAATTCTGGGCTTGCTCAGACACTGTTTTCCAGTGTGTGGAGTTCACGGCTGCATGGCTAAACTTCTCTTGCGTTCTGATAACATCTTGGATGCAGGCCAGTTCTCAAGTTTTAAACACATAGTTGTTTCCCTTAGTTGGACTGTTGCCAAAATCAGCTCAGTTAGCTGCTTCCACGTTCTTAGGTTGCCAGCTCACCTCTTTGAAGTAGCAGCTTTCCCCAGACCAGAGGTCTTGAGTACAGAGGCTGAACTGGACGCTGCAGCATGTCTTCTGCTGTCTGCATGTTCCGTAGCTTCTCTCTCACCTGCTCCCAACTCTCAGCATGCTGTTAGTTTCTGGGATCTGCCATCTTCTGCATCTGACTGTAGCTGACCATGGCTTTAATTCCTATTAAAAGTAGATTTCAATTCTGAAGCGTCCCAAGCCTTTAAAGGAAAGGATAAGATGGCTGTGGATACAACTTTGGCCTGGTCAGGGTTATTGTTGAAGGCAAGGACTGCATGGTCATGTAGGGAAGTAATACAGCTGGGAAGGGTGCCAGGAAAGGAAGCAGGACTTAATGGAAGGAGGAGAATGAAGTGAGCCTTGAGACCAAGGCAGGGTTTATGAATGAGAGCATTTATTCACACAAAAAACCACCCATATGAGTAACAATTGTTGGTGCTGTAAGCTGCTTTGAGCCATTAAAAAAAAAAACACAAAACAATAATAATAAAAAAAAACCAACAATGCAGCTGTAATGTGACTTCTGTTTGTGTGTGTCGTCTTACAGAATATTTTGGGAGGTGACTAGGGGCCAAACGGCTGCTACTTAAAGTTATCATAATCCCTGTAAGCCTCATTGAGCCAAACCAGCAACTGTCAAGTGAGGACGGTAACTATAGCTCGTGTGTCTGTCTCCGTGTTCTGATATTAGGGGAGAGAAAATGCACACCACTTTATTTTTTCTCTGTGTGGTAAGGGTGCTTGTGGCTCTAACGCAGCGCTGCCATTTGGGTGCCTGCACAGCGACGTGAGAAAAAAAATTGCTTGGGCTTAGCGGATGTCTGGAAGACTGCAGTCTGCACTCTAACAATGGGCATAGGTGGTATGTTTGGATTTGGATGTTGCCTTGTGTGCCATGTACTTCCTGCTGTGTGTACTCTGCCAAATGTGTGCTTCAAATATAATACTGGGTATTTTTAATAAGCTGTGTAAGGAAGCGACCATGACATCTGCCAACTTTGGCTTCTAAAGATCCTGTCTTATTTGCCTGTCTTCTTGTAGCTCTGTGTCTAGTAGGAGACTGAAGTGTATTCACATTTTATTTGGCTGGCTGTTCCTGCTTTGAATAAACCTTCTCTTCTCTTCTTCCCCTCCTCACCCCCATCCCTTTACATATGCTGCTAAGCATAGCATAAAACATATTAGCCAAGCAATAGAAGAGGCTTAGTAGTAGAAACAAGCAAGCGTACTCCTTTGTACAGACTGATTTTGCTTCCAGCTCACATTGAGATGTGAACTCTGGTCTTCAGTTCATGCAGCAGGATGAATCCAGTATTTCTAAACCATTTGAAATAGTCAGAGGATGTGGAGTTGTCTGCAGCATGTTAATAGTCTTTACTTCCAAGCAAAAGAAGCACTTTAAAAAAAATCGATACACAAAGAATTTTGGTTTCAGGGGTTTCATTATTATTCATCATGCAACTCTTTCACTTCATCCACTGAACTGCTAGTGCCAAAACAAAAACAAAACTGATTTAGTGAGTCTTAAGATATGGAGAAATGAACACGGGGTGATTTTGCAGCACAGACTAAAACTAAATAAATGTATCTGTTCTGAGATTAACTGAGAAGAAGAGATTTCATCAAGTCAGTACCGTTTCCAGTGATTTTGGTAGATAGCCTAGGGTATGGAATTCAAGTTGCAAGTCTGCCTGTGGAGTTTAGTAGAACATGTAAAAGTGAACAAACTTGAATTTTTTTTTAAGACCCTGTTCATCATGTTTGTAGTGAAGATTCTCTTCCTTATTTGCTTTCGTTCTACTTGCACAGTAATATGTTTCTCCTCCTCCCTGTCTTCTCCTGAGAAAATCCATCACCAGAGCATTAGAGGAGATTCAGAAATAAATACCTTTAAATGGGAAGGGCTTCAGGATGAGTAAAACAACACATGGAGGGAACTTTCTGGATTTGATTTCCTGGTATTCTTGCTCCCTCCATTGTACCAGTCTTGATGTTTTTACTTCACTGCTTTTTCTCAACAAAGCTTTGCATATCTTCTGTCACAGCAGGTGCAGAAGCTCCTAGGGAAAACCTCGTAAGGAGAGATCATATGGCATCTGTGTCTGTGAGTGTACTTGCACTGTGTAAAAGCTGCCCAGGGAGGTGATTGGGTCACCGTCCCTGGAGATGTTAAAGGAACATTTAGGTTTGGTACTGAGGGACGTAGTTTAGCTGGGAAGTATTGGTGGTAGGTGGATAGTTGGACTGGATAATCTTGGGGATCTTTTCCAAGAGATCTTAGTGATTATGTAATTCTGAGCTGGATGGTAAGACAGCCCTGCACTTTTGGAGAAAAGCACTGCTTTCCTCCTTCAGAGGATAGCAAGGGGTGATGGAAAACCTGAAGGTTTTCGTTTTAAACACTGGTGATCTTTCTCCATAGTCTCAGATCCTGTGAGAAACATAAGAGCTGGTGACTTAGGAACAGCCCATTTCCTAAGTCAGTAGTAACTGATACGTGCACTGCCACTCTTTTCATCACTATGATAACAGAACTAAAAAGAAATGAGTAATAGTTTAAAGCTTAAAGAAGGTAGATTTGGCTTAGACATAAAGAAGAAGGCTTTTATGGTGAGAGTGCCAAGGCACGGGTACAGGTTGTTCAGAGAGGTGTTTGATGCCCCATCCCTGGAGACATTCAAGGCCAGGCTGCATCAATCCCGGGCAACCTGATCGATCTGTGATGTCCCTGTTTATGACAGGGGAGTTGGACTGGATGACTTTTAAAGGTCTTTCCAACTCTAAGGATTCTATGATTCCATAAATAGTGTTTGTTTTTAAATGTAGTGGTCTTGAGCGATGAAGCTGTTTTTGCAAATGCTTCTGTGTTCAGTGTGGAAGGAGACTGATTAGCCCCTTATAGTGGACATCCTTTACTGCAGTCTTTGTGAAATCCTGTCACTAGCATGCTCCCCTTAGCTACTGTTTGAAGTCTGTAAGGTCCTGAAATGATGGCAGTGCTAGTCTTCTCCTTCAGCTGTGACCATACCAATGTGCAACCCATGCTGTGAGGTTAAGGGAAGGGTACCCTTGTTGTTTCTCCTCCTCAAATGAATACTGTTTCTTATGAGCATACCTTTAGTCTCCAATGAAATCTGAACTCAGAACTTGGAGGTTGGATCTGAACTCACTGGATTCTGCAAGATTCCTGAGTTTTCAGCGGGGTTAGTTCTAGTATTTGTTTTGGAGGATCTTGTCAGACTCTTGAGGGCTGTGTAAGCAGATGCTGCTGTTTTTTATTAATTGCCATGTCAAAATAAAAGTACTCACTGAAGCTGTCTGACTAACTAGCTGTTGGGGGACAGAGGGAGTCATCTATCTGTTCTCTTGGGGAAAAAAAAAACACAAACCATTCTGGAGCCCTGGGGCTCATGCTCACAGTAACGTGGCTTGGGAAATAAATCATGGAATTTGCCTGCTGCGACCTCTTACTCTTCAGGTCTGGGTGGGAGATAGCAATGGTATTGTTCTGAGGGGATGCACAGAGGATAAGCACACAGTGAACTGGAAGCTCAAATCATTTGTGTGGTTACTTTAGATTCCCTCAAAACGAAGATATTATTTCTATACGAAATAAATGAAGATACTATTACAAAGTTTCACAAATTGAGGTGGGTGAGGATCAGATTTATCTTAATGTTTCCTCACAGTCAAAACTTTGCTGGGTAATTATCCGAGGGAGAGTGAGTGTACTCGGGCTGGAGACCTGCTTGGTTTTATTAGGAATGCAGCGTGACTCAGGCGTGTTACCTGAGTGGTGGAAGGCTATGAAGGGCTATGAGATCTTGGAGGGGTTAAGCCAAGTGACGAGATGTGATCTGTGCACGGCTAGCTCAGTCTTCATAGCATTTCTTCTATTAGTTAATTAGTCTCTTTCAGTTACCATGTATTGGATTAGATACTTCCTGTTGTCCATTCTGCTTTTCTGAACATTGTGTGTGTTTTGCTTCGGTATGGTCTTAGATATCTTCTGCCTCTGAGCAGCACTCGTGATAATGATTAATACAGGATTTGCCAAAGAAGCCATTTGATGTCTGTTTTCTGCTCTTTCTCCCCAGAATCAGCTGAGCTGAATTAAAGTAAGCTTTATGGTGTGTGTGCATTTCCGATAAACTGAAGCTTCTCTAATATTCTTGATAGAGAAACGGGTATATAATCCACAGTTCATTAACTATCATTTCATGCTAAGATCATTAGCGAATAAGTTCATCTGTCATATTCTTCCAGTGGAAAGGGCAATTTTATGGATGAACAGAGTATTAGAGCTCAGAACGATGCAAGTGTTTTGCATACACAGTGCCCTAAATATCTGGGTGATGCTTATGCATTTCTGTCACCCCTTTGTGGGTTAAGCCTGAGCATAAAAACGTGCACCATATGCATAGAATGGGAATTTGGAGCTGCCCAAAGCATGGCCTCTGGGATAGTTGGGTAGCAGTCAGTTTAGTAGAAACCTCTTGTTTCAGAGTGTCTGGATATTTTGTACCTGGAACAGTGGCTGCTGAATTCTTGGTTCCGAATGAAATCTCTGAGCAGAATGAGTGAAGATGATTTAACTGAGAGCACTGAATTGGAGGCAGTAGATGGGATGGATATAGCATTCAGCTGCCATCTCCAACCCTTAGATTTTCTCCTGTCTTCACAGCAGGGATGATTAAGTGGGTCACGGTGCTTTGATTTATGGCTGGGTGCGTTTATTTCAAGGAATGGGAGACTGTTTCAGTGGGGAAATTTTGACTTGTGTGTGCACCGTTGGCTTTGCTGTTTATCTAGTGTGTTTTTCCTTGTGGCTGATGGACTAGTAACTCCACCAAAATGTTGTTACTGTGTTTTGAGAGATGCCTCTGGATGGTATGATATGCATCTATTTCCTCAAACACAGTGATGAACTTGTTTGTGTTGTGATGCTCAGTGCATTGAATGATATTTGCCAGCTAGCTTGTGAGACGATTAGAGGATTTTGGGGTAGTGTATTTTCAGAAATGGCAGAAATACAAGCAGAAGTATTTGAGTGGTGTATATATATATTTGAGTAATATACCTGTGCTTTGGTGACCTGAAAGACATTGAGGGAATAACATCTGCTGACAAACAGGAGGCTGAAAAATCAAAAGTTAATGCTATGACATTTTGTAACATAAAAAAGCTTTCAGTAATGATTAAATCTACAGTACGGTTCTATCTCCTATCTTCATGCTTAGCCAAGCCAATAAAGAGGTCTGTATTTAAAAGGGGAAGAAAAAGCCTGCTGGCTTTGAGCTTGTTAGGATGTGAGATTTATATTGAAGTTTACCTCTGCCATACTTGCTGTATTTGTCTGTATGACTCAAATTGCATCCACCAATTTAGATTTGCTGAAGCATGAGTGACTTGGAATTAAAAATCTGTGGTAAAATGGTAGACCTGTCAATGAATAAATAATGTTGATAAATGCTTATAGTTCTTAGAAATAATTCCTCAACCGTATAATTGGATAGACAGGAACTGAAAAGATTGCTTTTAGGGGGTTTGAGTTTTTTTTTTCCCCCATTTAAATAGGTGCAGTCTAAAGAAAGCCCATAAGTCTCTGAAAGATTTTCATGCTGAGATTGGGCTTTTTATTTCTATGTTTTTAAAATCTTGTCTTACTATAAAAGAACTTATTCTATAAAACCCTACAAGCAGTAATAGATCTGCAGGGCTACCAGGTAACAAGCATCAAGTCAGCTGCCAGGCTTAGCTAGTACCAGTTGACTGAACTCGTCTTTTAATTGGAAACTTTGGAAGGTTTGAAAAGAAGGCTGCAGACATTTAAGTAAACAAAATCCTTTAAAAAGTATGTATGCATTCCTTAATCCATGCTGTATTTTGCATATCCTGTTCATCTGTGTGCTTTTGTGATCTCTGTTGTATAGTCTGTTGTAAGCCTTGTGTGGCAGCAGGGACCTCCATATTCAACAAACTATATGTAAACAAATCATAAGGTCTCTGCCCTCCTTCTGTTAAGGGCTCTTGTTTTTCCAAATAGAAACAAATACTTGCTCTTTTTTCACACTAGGAAATCTTCTTCTGTGGGCATTTAAGGTAGGTGGGAAGAGTAACATTGGAATGGTGCTTGAAGGTGTACTTTCATGGGTGGGAGTGATCACTGCAGTCCAGTGTGATGTCCTTAGTGTGAAATGTAAGGATGCTGGCTCCTCCAGGATACCAACACTAATTTCTTTCTCTTTGTGTGTGTGTATCTGTATGTTGTTTTTTTCCTTACCCAGCCCCTTCTATGGAGAAGACTTTTACTGTGAAATTCCTCGGACCTTTCGCCATCTGTCATTTTATATTTTTGACAGAGATGTTTTTCGAAGGGATTCCATCATAGGTATGTGATCATATAAATTATTATTTTATTATAGCTTCTCTTGGACTTCTAACTACTAGATCATATATAGTCTTACGAGTTGGGATCTTGCTATGTCTGACCATGACAGTGGTAAGTAGCGCTCAGTATTCTTTTTGTCAGATGACAAAAGTGCCTTGGATATTACATATAGAGAAAGCTGGGAGATAAGTGCTGTTTAATCAAAATAGTCAATAAAGCATCACCTAAATGTCACAACATTTTTTACTGTAAATTTTTTAAATGCAGAGTCTTCAGTCTTGCAGTACTGTAGGGCTCACTACAGTTACCTGCATGAAATGTTGTTAAACTGTGACCGTGGTAATGAGATGGAGAGTAATAGATACAGGTCATAGGTACAGCACAATGGTGACAGATTTTTATAACCAGTGTTAGAGCAAACTGTTGCTTATTTCGGGCAGGGTGTCTGCCAGATATTATTTGCCTTGCATGTCACATGCAGCAAACTAGATAAGAGCAAATTTATCTCTGTAATAAAGGTCTTTTAAAAACCTCTAGAAGTTTAATAATTATCTCTGAGAGGAACAGTTTCCATTTAAAGTTATTTTAGCTGTTTTTCATAGAATCATAGAATGGCCTGGCTTGAAAAGGACCACAATGATCATCTAGTTTCAACCCCCCTGCTATGTGCAGGGTTGCCAACTAGCAGACCAGGCTGCTCACATCCAGCCTGGCCTTGAAAGCCTCCAGGGATGGGGCATCATTTTTGCTTGCTTGATTTTTTTTTTTTTTTTTTCCCTTTCTTTTTAAATTCAGTTTCTCAATTTTAATTTTGAAGTCATGCCTGACTGTTATTTAAGAAAAAATTATAGTATGGCTGTAGCTATCAGTAATACGTGTATGTTTTGTCAGAATTCCTAGTGAGGAAATTGTCTGATGCTGAGCAACAGTGTGTATAATGCTATGAAAAGCAGTAATGTTAATATGCCTAAAGTAGTGATGCTGATCTCTGTATATGTCCTCACATTACACTGGTTTGTCATGCAGTTGCTAGCTTCGTCTTTTTGTTTAAATTGTTGTTTTACATTTTACATACCCACTAAGGAATTCTTTGTCACTAATTGGGATCATTGTATTTAAAACAGGTAAATATGCATTTCCCTCAGTCACAAACAAGTATCGACTATCGTGAATTAAGGACTTTCTTGTTTCTCCAGCTGTTTAGATTCTGCTGAATTTCCAAAGTAAAACTTGATAGTTAAACCAACTTTCATGGAAGTGTAGAACATCCTGAGTAGGAAGGGACCTACGAGGACCATCAAGTCCAACTCCACAAGGACCATCCAAAAATCAGTCTGTATGACCGAGAGATCTGTCAGAATGTTCTGTGAAGTCCTGCATTCGGGCCGTGCCCACAGCCCTGTGCATCCCGCTCCATGCCCACGGCGCTGTGCTGCAGCCCCTTTCCCTGACCCGCAGCTGCCCTCCCCTGACAGCTCCATGCCGTTCCCTCGGGCCCTGTCGCTGTCACACAGAGCAGAGCTCAGCGCTGCCCCTCCGCTCCCTGTGAGGAGCTGCACCGCCATCAGGCCTCCCCTCAGCTCTTCTGCTCTGCGCTGAGCACACACAGGGGACTCAGCCGCTTCTCATGAGTCTTTCCCCTCCAAACCCTTCAGCCTCTTCATAGTCCTCCTTTGGACACTCTGGATAATGCTGGATGTTTTGTCCAGAAGGATGCTGTGAGAAATAGTATTAAAGGCTTTACTGAAGTAAATTCAAAATATAAGCTAAATCCAGGTTCCCTTGGCAGGAGGGTTTGCAGCTGGCAGAGCATATTACCTAAGCACTAGAATGCCTTTTGCTTTTAATTTGAAAATTACAAATTCTTAGTATGATTCTTGGTGCTTGTAACTTCTTGAGACAGGGAGTTATGTTTGCTATTGTAGTATGCTAGATTGCAAATGTTTAGAAATCTATTTAGGTAAAATTCATGTTTGTTTCGGAGGAAGAGCACGGTGAGAGACCTTAGTGAGAGTACCAAGTAAACGCAGTGCAGTAACAGACAAAGCTGTGGGCGCTTCCCTTAAGAAGCAAGAATTCCATCTTCCAGACTTACCATGAAATAAGTCAGTTTTACTCTTCTGAACTGTGTGGTAGCAACTTAAACTACCCGTTCCTGAGAAAATGCTTTTGCACAGGAAGAACTCCTAGTAGTGTCCAGACACACGTGTACTTTGCAGAAAAAGCATTAGGTAAAGTATTAGGGTGGAGGTGAGGTAACTGAAAATGAATGTTTAGCTCTGGCGTATGCATCCTGGGGAGAAAGGAGGTCAGTTTATGATTTGTGAGTGAGTTTTGGGAAAGCTTTTTGGTCTCTCTGATCTCCAGTTTTCTTCTTGTAACATGGAGGCAATACTGCCTTTCTTTCAACTTCTCAGTTTCCCACTGTTGAAATCATCTCATCTCCTATGTGTCACTGGTTTTCTGCAGCTGCAGTGGCCCATAAGTTGGCAGGCCGTGGGCTGGTATTTTTCTTGCTAAGGGCTTTACTTTCTCTCAAAACAAGGATTTTTGAACACTTGACACAAACCAGACCCATGAAATTGCCAACAGAGAAGTGCAAATTGTCTCCTTTTCTCCATGTTTCCTTAGTTCCTATTTTAATAATCAAGCTCTGACATTGGAGGGCAATTCTTCAGGAGCTTCTGGAGTAATCTTCTCTGAAAGCTGCTGAGAGCAGCTTGTGAAAAGAAAAACTTGCAGATGATGCAGACAGACCTTTTTTGGATTCTTGAAAGATTGATCAGGTTAGAATTTTTTTTTTTTTAAATCTGATTTTTAATACCTCTTCAGAGAAGTGAGGTACTGTTCCTGCAATGTGTAACTTGTTTTTGTGTTGGTTTTTTTTTATGCATTCGAATGCAGAATCCATACGTAGGCAGACTGATGCCTATCCCTACTCATCTAGCACCAAAAAGCAAAATTCCAGTGATGCTGATTTACACTGAAATTTTACAGTGCATATTAAGCTATTCTAGTCTGAGTTTCCCTCTTCTCCATCTTTTCTCCTCCTTCCTTATCATAAGCACGTTGTAAAGAACATTTCAAAGATGTGGACATGTCACAAATATCTAAAAGGCACTGGAGAGAAGAAAAATCCAGAATTACTGTCACCTTCTGATACTAATTATGTAACTTTTGCTTGTAATTGGAAAATATTCTGGAAGGAGAACATTGCTCTGAAGTAAGTGCATGGGGGTATTTTCTGGTGATTTATTGAACAGGAATCATCAACAGCAAAACTAAGTAGTGGAGGTTTTGATGGGCTTTTTTTTGTTTTGGATGACAATTATTTTATAGGAACAAACTGTGTGGTATTTAAAGGAAAAAGCTACTCTGAACTTTCAACTTCATCTTAAGAGACATTTTGCTGAGGAGACTTGAAGAAGGGAGGTTAGGAAGAAGTCTCTACTGAAAATGTTTGGTTAGCTTAATGCTGGAATAAGCTCGTCTCCACTGAAATGCTGAATCCCATGAATAGGGGCCCTTTGTTTGCATTACAGAGATTGATTGTTGTATTATGTCACTGTGAGACATTTCTGCTGAAGAACATGTGGTTACCCATGCTCATCCAGCAGTGAACTTTCTCAAAGAAGGGAATCGTGGGTTGTGTTCTTCCATCTAGGGAGACTGGTTTTAAGTTCAGATGTTTCTTAGCTTGTGAATTTGCCTTGTTTCCTGTGTGATATGGCATGTACCAGACATCTTCTTGTATTGTTTGTTTGGCTGGTTTTGAGTGGGTTTCAAGAGGGAAAGAGAATGTCTGTGTGTGTTACAGTGGGTGAGAATTTGTTAATTAGTGATTTTTATTTTTATTCTTTAAGGTGGCTGGCTAGTAAAGTGCCTTTTGAATCACTTTAATTTTGCTAGAACTTTCTCTTGATGCTGCAGTGCTGCTTTCCAGGGTGACTAGAACTTAGAGTAGGCATGCTCTTATTTATTTAAATATGAAGTACAAGTCTGTGATGATAAGCTCTCTGACATTCAAAATGTGAGTCTGTGTGTGACAGATGAGAATGCTTAAGCTACCAAAACCGGAAGGAGTGGGGGCAAGAAAATGAAAAACAAGAACCCCCTGAAACCTCTGATAGAAACTTCCGAGGAGAAGCAGGCATATTCAGAATCTGGAACACGTGTAGCAGATATGTTTGTGGAACATACTGAAGTGTTTTGGCGTACAGGATGGGAGGGTTGTTGAGATACAAGATATCTTTGAGTTTGCATGTTTGTTTATTACGTTTGTGTTTCCCTAATGATAATTTGCTAAGTCGTGTAGGATTTTGTTAGCTAAAAATACGGATCTGGAAGAACTGTGTCTTGGAAGAATTTTGGATACCAGTTGAGATGCAAATATAAAGAAGAAATGCACATCTCAGAGGACATGGAATATGATTTGGCTTTTCTTGATAAAATGTGAAGTGTACAGTTACTGTGCAGATAAAATAGCCTTAAGTTGTCCTTTGATAATGTATGCCTTGACTGTTAATGGCTGAAGTTTGGTATGCGTATAGATGTGTGTAGAATGTTGGGATGCCTTGAGTAGGAAATGTACTACTGAAAGTAAAGGTAAATTCTGTTTAAATTTAGATACTTTTTTGGTTGGTTTTCAAATCATAAAGTAGAAACAGCAGCTCCCTGCTCCCCAGCACTTCATTTATTTTGGTAACAAATGCATGTAACTGACTTGCTAACATCTATATAATGCATGATCCTGAACAGAGTAAAATGGAGTTACGGTGAAGCTCTGAGGGAAAGAAAGAAGTGTACTGGATCAAATCATGTCCCTGTTACTGCACTGGGGAGTATGAACTTTCTTTCACATGCCTGAGTTACTCCTGACTGAGGGGAAGGTTTGGTTGCAGTCCTAGTGAGTGTGAAATTTTACTGAAGAAAAAACAATACAACCATGGATGTCGCACGCCTCAGCTCTTCAGTGCAAGGACAGAAGGCTAACAGAGAGAAGATTAATAAGTCATTCTGCTATGTACATTTACTACAACTCACTGCTCTAAGCCACTTTTATAGAGGTTATTAGGTGTGCTGTACACCAAATTGAAAGTCTCTGGGCCTCTGTATTCTGGCAGGCTGTAACTGTTTTCCTTGCTTAATACTAGATGAGGTGAAGCAAGTAAGGCAATAGGAAAAAAAAAAAGTGCCTGCAGAGGTAATTAAACTTAGATGCTCTAGGCTAAATTAGATGAAACCAAATTGTAGCTGATAGGCATTCTCACAGAATAAGAGCACCCTGGAACTGAAAATTGGTTGAGGTTTGCACATTACAGGTGACTGCGCCTTTGTTAATAAGTACTTCAGGGCTGAGGAGGTGTGTTTGTAGAGTTGCCGCTACAAGCAAGCTGTCTATTGCTTTTGGGTAATTGTTGCCAAATGTAGCTGAAATGTCACCATTTGAATATTTTTTTTTGGATTTTAAGGAGAGTTGAAAAAGAATCTTCTTGCTAACCTATGCTTTTTGATAGATAAGAAGGGAAAGATCTTCAAATACAACATAAAGCAGAGATCTATATTGTAGTAGAAAACTATTCTCTTTGTCCTCTGCTTAGGCAGAAGTCAAAACTTGGTTTACTGTTTCTGTGGTGTACTGGTGGATGACATGGGATTGATATCTACTCAATGTGGTGTAAATATAGCTACTAATGAAATAAAGGAAACAGATGACTGTGTCCCACAGTGACAAGTCTTAGAAAACTGTAAACTGGAATTATCCTCAGAAGATTCTCTACAGTTGTGTAGAAAGCCTAAAATAAACACTTTCTGCAGAGAATAATTTGTTGGGGTGCACTCACAGTATGTTTTAGCATAACAGATGATCATAAAAGCAGGAAAACAAAATTGAGCTTTCAAAAATGCACATTTTTCCTTTATACTCCTACAAGTGCATATTACAAACAAAGCTTAGAACCTGAAATGTCCTTTTACACAGTCCCCCATTCTTACCAGTGACACTGTTCATAATGCCTGCATTGAGATATCATAGATTTATCCTTCCATCACAAACATACCTCTAGCTAGCATAGATCGAGCTGGGCTTACTGTATTTTCTTGAGTACTTATCTCAGAACGAGGAGTTATTAAGTAGCCTCTTTTGGACTTACGTCTTGCTTGTACTAAGACTGAACCTGTGAAGACAACTCAATAGCAGTGACTGCTGGTGGGAGTACCTGTAAGAGGCTGATGCTGGTGGACTTGCAGTGTGCCCTTGTGGCCAAAAAGACCAATGGCTTACTGGGGTGCATTAAAAAGAGCGTGGCCAGCAGGTCAAAGGAGGTGATCCTCCCCCTCTACTCTGCCCTGGTAAGACCTCATCTGGAGTACTGCGTCCAGTTCTGGGCTCCCCAGTACAAAAAAGACAGGGATCTCTTGGGAAGAGTCCAGCAGAGGGCCACGAAGATGGTGAAGGGCCTGGAGCATCTCTCCTATGAGGAAAGGCTGAGTGAACTGGGTCTGTTCAGCCTTGAGAAAAGGAGACTGAGAGGGGACCTGATCCAGGTCTATAAATATCTGAGGTGTGGGGGGCAGAATGGCGAGGCCGGACTGTTTTCAGTGGTGAATGGAGACAGGACAAGGGGAAACGGCCAGAAACTGCAGCATAGGAAGTTCTGCACAAACATGCGCAAGAACTTCTTTACAGTGAGGTGACGGAGCACTGGAACAGGCTGCCCAGGGAGGTGGTGGAGTCTCCTTCTCTGGAGATGTTCAAGACCTGCCTGGATGCCTACCTGTGCTACCTGCTGTAGGGAACCTGCTTTGGCAGGGGGGTTGGACTCGATGATCTCTGGAGGTCCCTTCCAACCCCTACAATTTTGTGATTCTGTGTGATTCTGTGATTCTGTGACTTGGTTGTCCAGTGCAAGCAACATGCTGAAGGGCATGAGTGCCTGCTGGAGGCAAAGCAAATGACAGTGACTGCACTTCAAGGGGGATAAGCCATGGACTAGCCATTTCTCAGGTGTAGATTCGTTTAAATGACCCAGACAGCAGTTGGCAGAGAGCTTATCCCAGTGTGGTTATGCAGCTAGTTCTTCAAGGGGGTGAAGGGGAGGGTAGAAATTGTCATATAAGACAGGAGAGCTAACATGGTAGAGGGTAGTCTGTGCAGTGCAGCACCTTTCTTCTTTTAATGTTAGAAGCTATGTTTTAATCGCAAGCCTACTCCTCTCTGCCTTATTAAGACAAATCCTAAGAAGGGTAAAAATGGGTATCAGAAGTCTTTTTATATTTGCACTAATTATTCAAAAAACAGATGAAAATGGGGTTATGAGTGTAGTCTACCTCAGTCCTCTTTGTAGGCTATACTGCTGCTATGCTGGAATGTCACCACTATACCATTGTCACCACTAATTCTTAGCAGTGGTGGCAGGTGGTCTGGCAGTACTTGCTCTTCATGGTGCACAGCACAGGAGCCAGTAAGGAGTCATTCTGGTGCTTCTAAGGCTGTTTGACCTTCTGCTGCCTCTAATTCCTGTTATTATCTTTCTAATCCTCAACTAGAGAGATGACTTATATCAATATTTTTCCATGCCTCGGGAGGGGTAAGCAGATTTGTAGAGTTCCTAAGCAGTGAAAGCATCTACCCCTTTTTGTCTTGCAGATTTTTTTTATTTCACGACAAATAATCGTTTATGAGGATAATTATAAAATTTTACATAGTCTGAAATAGTTAGCACTGCTTTTTGGCTGGAGATTTCAAGGTTATAGAAGCCTTTCACAGCCTAAGCTGATTAAAATCAATTCTGATTTGTCCTTAGTCTTCCCAGCAGATGAAAGTGATTCTCCTTGTGCACCGTCAGATCAATTATTTTAAATGAATTCAATGATATAGTGGGTCTGTGTACTTAGCAGAAAACAACTTCTGAACTGGCCCCCATGACCTCTTACTGCCTGATATTGCTGGACATAGGAGGTGAAGTAGTCTCTACTCAGACCCTAGAGAAGACTGAATTAATTAGTCATTTGGTACCTCTTAACGTGTGACTGAGACCTAAGCCTTTGCTATAAATTATATATAATATATGTAATTAACAATGCTACAGATAATGTCAATGGAGAATAGAAGGTTGCTATGACTAGATGGAGCTGAGTTTCAAACTCCATGCTAAGTCTTAGTATGGAAATGTTAAGCCCTTACTGAAGCTCAGAGATGTGCAAAGGCAAGCTCTTGGCCTGCCAGTAGCAAAGGCAAAGGCATTGACTTGCCTGGGAAGACCATTTGGAACTCCAGTGAGGGACAAGCATGGAAGGTGCACTGTACTCACAACACTTTCTCAGGAGGTGAGGCCAGAAATCTGTACCTATCTCTGCTGCATATTTTTGCCACTAACCTTCTCCCACCACCTGTCTTCCCACTGTGTCAATATGCCTTGAGTTGTCAAGCAAGTCAGTTGAAATGATCTATGTGTCAGCCCACACATGACTCCTGAAGCTTATTTGTTCCTACTTTCTCCTCCTCCAATATGTTTATTTTTGTTGTTTGGTGTTTTTGAAGTTGAATTGGCTTCTTCAGCAATTTAAGTCCAGCATGCTGCAGGGACAAAAGTGCATGGTAGTGAAAGTCTTTGCACCCTTAGGACTATAAAGGCCCTGAGTAGTGCCTTCAGTCACCACGTGCTGGCTGTGTGTTTAGAAGAACAAGTTGCTGGTGCTTTGTTTTTTCTGCTGAAGAGGTTCCCAGGTGGGCATCAAGTGTGGAACGTCACATCTTTGTTTTGAATGCAAGGCTTAGGATTTAAACGTGCCAGATCTGTTGTGTGAATTTGGGCAATATAGAAAAAGTGACTGCCATGTGGATGAGAAACATGCAGAAGAGTGTGTGGATTGCCCCCATGCATCTCCAGCCTGAGGTCCTGACAAATACTGGACACTGGGAAATGAATTAGTTCAGAGTAGAAGAATGCTTTTAACTAATCTCTGTTGGTTGAGAAGATTATTTACTTTTAAAACCTTGTAACTGAAGTGACTAAATATCACTCAGCATGTTCTTCTGTCTCCTGCCTCCTCCCATGCAGTGTCTAAAAGCACGAACTAACACAGGCAGGCTTTCTGCAGCCCTGGGTGGCTTGAGGAAACCAGCATAAATGATGAGTTGCCTCAGAGACAAGATTTGGAGTCTGTCACTGCTGTCTGGCAGCAGCCCAGGTTTTGAGGAGTGCTGTGCAGTAGGGTTAAGTTTGGGAGCATGCTGAGGAATCTCAAAGAGAAAAAGCCCTCTAAGTGAGCGGCAGCAAACCTTTTGGACTTCTGGCGTCACGTTTATCTTCAAGGAAAACCATAGGCCTTTACTATGTGGTATCAGTGCAAATGACAGATGCTGACAGCTTGTGCTTGTTCACCTAGAGTTAACCCAGTTCTTCTGAGCCCAGAAGTTGTTCCTGCTGCTGCATTGGCCAACTGGAGACCGAGCAAGGCTATAAGGAATGGGGCGAGACCCAACTGTCCTCAGTGCTGGCACTGGGCCTTAGAGAGCCTTGTGGTGCCAAAGCATGGCTTTGGTAGGCGTGTGGACATGGCCCCTACAGACTGGGAGTTATTAATAGACATTCTGTAGGCTGCTGCTGTACATGGAACTATTAAACAGGGCAGGTTAAACAATCCACCCTGTCAGTAATATACTTCTACGTATGTTTAGACTAGCTAAAGTATAGGTCCTTTCTTTACTCTCCACCAACCCCCACCAACACGCACACATTTTCCCACTAGATTTTTCTTCTTTGTGAATCACTTGGTATACAGTGAAAAGCCCTGGATTCCATCCAGCCTGGCCAATAAGTTTCACTCGTTAATAAGAACTGCTTGTGTGCAGAGCAAACAGTCCTCTTCGGTTTCCTAATCAAAACAGTTGTGCTGCCATGTTAACCCTTTTGGAGCTGGAGGCACAGATTGCTGTGCTACCTACCTGCTGATGAGGCAGTTGGACCTGCATGGGTTGGCTTTGCCGTGCCAAATTCAGGGAGCCCATACTAAAAGAGAAGACAGTCACACCTTTTCAGCTCCGTACTGGTGCTGATATTGCTGAAATAATCCCTGAGCTTTCCACAAGGAGTGTCCTTTTGGGGGAGGAGATGGTTGAAAGAGATCGAAAGATACTGGCAACACACACCTGTGAAGTGTGTGTTACCCTGCAGTCAGGTGAGGGATTTCTGCAAGAGGCTGAAGAGTATGGCAAGGATAGCAAGCATGGAAGGTAAACAATCTCAGATAAAGTCCACAGCAATTATTGAAAAGCCATGCCTTTAAACACTCTGACCAAGTGTTTTAGAGAAACTAGGTTACACACATACTGCTGTAGTTAGAGAATACAAGCAATAGCTGTGAAAATACGCAGCCATCAGTACAGAGGTTCTCAGCAGCATACCTTCATATCTTCTCTTCAGCACATTTCACGTTTAACCTTTCTGCCGTATTGCTTTGTAGTTCTGTGTAATTTACTGTTTTTCTAAGTAATTTCAATCACTAGTCCTGCATTTGTGGTGCACTTAATCTGCTGTGGTAATCTCTAGTGTAAAGCTTACTAGGAGATGGATCTGGTAATCTGCAAAGGATGAGCAAGGGAGGAGCGTGCCGGGGGCAGAGGAAGCAAGGTGTGGGAGAAGTGGGGCAGAAGCTTTGTGGAAGCAAGAGCAGAAACCATGTCAGATGCTGAGGAGGGCAGCTGTGGTAGGGTGGCCGAGCTGTTTAGAGACTGGGACTGAAAGTCAGGAAACTGTCACCAAAAGTAGCTTGAGCGTGCCAGAAGAATGCCACAGCAGCTGCCACACAGTGCAGGGAAGCAGCCCAGCAGATGGGGGAACCAGGGGGAACTCCATAAGGCAAAGGCCAAAATTTGAGGGAATGGAGAAGCGTAATATCATGGTTACTTTGAGACTTACAGAAACTTCTAGATTTCAGACTCTCAATCGAGCTGCATAGATTTAGGGAGCCTTGGAAACCTGTTTTTTACTGTGACTTGTGTCACTTGGCTTATTTTGTCTTGCAGGGTTTGATTGAAGTCTCTATTTCTGCAGCAGAGCAGTGGTTGCGAACTGTATGCAACTGACTCGCTCTAGCAGAAAGGTCTGTTACCAAACCATGCTGCCAAAAAGTGGCTTTCTTGATCCCCATGAGCATCTGTTGCTGTCCTGGATTCTTTCATTTTGAACATGGTTCCTCAGGCACTGAATATGCAGCACCCAACCCAAAGCTGCTTCCAGAGGGCATGTGATCGTCAGGCATGCCATGCTCCGCTTCATATATACAAAGAAAGAAACTTGGAAAAAGTTTTGTTATCCCTCTGAGAGTGCTTTACATAATGCCTGAGAGGCTGGACGAGATGAAAGTTCCAGCTTTACATATGTGTTAGCCCCTAGCTTGCATATACATTAGTTCACTGCATGGAACTGGCTTCTGTTGCCATAACTTCCAAAAAAGCAAATTGGGTGGCAGTAAGGGGGGGGTTGAAAAAGGTATGGGGAAAAGCTCCACTGTGTTTTCTCTCTCAACAGTCAGAATTAGTGTGTGAGTGGTAGTACTTGGGTGGCCCTGGGCTGTGGGATATGAGTCCTGCAAGGCTGGAGTGCAGTTGATACGTCTTTTACTGCTTCGAGTGGCAAACTGACTGGGCCTCACGTGCAGATCTGGGAGTCAGCCCTGACGTGGTGTTCCTAGTTGCTGTGCCTCTCCTATGAAAATACAGTAAAATGTTCTTTTCAATAACTGCATGCTTGGAAATTTATTTTGGGATTCTTACAGGCATCTGCATCAAAAATCTCAAACAAACACCTTCCCCATCAACCTCCAACCATTTTTGATCTTTTTCCACCACATGTTTAATTGTCATGTCAAAGTAGTAACATTTTTACTGCAAGCATGCTTGTAAACCCATCCACACAGCACTGTGCTTCCTTTGGTCTGTGATGCGAGTATGATGTTATGAATTTTAAAGTCTTTCACAATATGAAGTGGAAAAAAGTGTTAATCAGAAAGAATTATGTATTGTGCTTAAAAAAAAAAATGCCCTGAAGAAGTCTTTCCTTGTTCTGAAGCATTTTTTGAGTAGTCCATTAATCAGTGTTTTAAACCCATTTTTGATGGAAACGTACTTTAGGGGAGCTATAGCGTATCTTAAACTGTGCTTCTGGTTTGTTTTATTTACAGGAAAGGTAGCTATTCAGAAAGAAGATCTGCAGAAGTATCATAACAGAGACACCTGGTTTCAACTCCAGCATGTTGATGCCGATTCGGAAGTACAGGTGAGGTGATCTTGACAAAGGAGTGTTTGTAACAGGGCCGTGTAATTGCTTCATGGGCTCCATGGCCCAAGGACAGGTGTGTTGCATCACTGCAAAAGAGAAGTATTGCTTATTGGTATGGACTGTGCTTCATTGATATTTGCAGCTTGTATGGGATGTTTGTGCATAGGCTGAATTATGAGTGTGCTTAAGTCAATGGGGCCAGGATTCTGCTCACAGAAATAATTAAAACTTAGTGAACTACCAGGATTACTAATACAAGGAAGAGCGTGGTTATCTGCTAGATATCAAATAACTTCAAAACTTTATAAATAACTGTTGTAACTGTTGATTCCTTGGGGAGTTGAGCCAGCTTGAAGATAGTGCCTGCACAGATACTATCTTAAAGGATTATATGGGCAGGTTGTCACAGGAATGGCAACAAGTACATCTCAGACAAAACAAAAAAAAACCAAACAACATAAAACAAAAAACCTATTCCTTGCCAGATTTCTGGGCCCTGCTCCAAGCTGTTGGAGTGCTGAAGATAATATCGCTTTACCTCTGCTTCTACTTCTCCCTCTACCTCTACTGAGTTTGGTACTTGCAGACAGTGGTGCACAAAACAACTCCTTCTTTTTTCATTGTAAAAGTTTCTGATTTCTATCACAATGTTAGGTCTTGTGAATACAGTCATGATAACAAAACAAAAAATTAAAGTGCTGTAGCAGAGTATTAAGTGTATATAATTCAGTTACTTTACTAATTTTTTTCTATTTAAAAACAACAACAGCAACAACAAAACAATAAAAACCAAACCCACTTTTGAACCACAGTGTTCACTTAGGATCTGAGATATTGTCTGACTTGTGCAACAATCTCCAGTAAATTTAATGGGAAATGCTGCTGAGGTAAGTGTCTGCTAGGGTTAGAAATAACGTAATAGTTTTCAGTTTGCACACTGGTCTGCCCATACTAAGTCAAAAAATGGCATATTGAAAATCATTGCAAAACGTAGCGTGGTTATGTATAGTGGAGCATATGCAATAGCATATTCAAGGGTAGGTTTTCTGTTTATTTGGAGTGACACATCATAAGCTGTTGTACACATGATGCAAAGAAAGCCTCATAACAGCCTGTTCAGTCTGTAACATTCTCCTGTAGAATATCGATCCTCTTTAATGCCACATTTCGATGCTGATGGTGATGGAAAGGCTTTTAATAGCCTTTTAACATTGAAGTCTATTTCGTTTACCCTTGCCTCCCTTTCTTCTTACCCCAGAACCTCTTGTGACAGTGACTTTAGAACAATAGGTTTAGTGTTTATTTCCTGCTGGATACAAAAACTTTCCCTTTATAATGTATCAGTTGAAAAACACTGATATTTGGATAATCTTCTGCATAGTTTATTTTGGTGTAATGTTTATGCAGAATGAGCTTGAGGAATCTTTTTAGACCCAGGGTACTTTCTAGGACAGCACAGGTGATTTAGACTGTGAGCTGAAATGTTTGCAGCCAGTTTTTGGAGAGAAGAGGAACACGATGTTTGCTGGAAAGCATATTCCCTGTTTTTAATTGCACAGTTTATCACTTCCCCTGTTTCTTTACAAGAGCCCAAGGGTTAAAAGCAATTTCTGCACTCTGTAATAAACATTTATCACAACTAGTTTAAAAATGAATAGCACTCTGATGGTTTTATCTATTTACTTAATTTTTCCACAGTCTTTTTATTAAGTATTATATTATGTCTTAATATTAAGTCTTTATATTATATGAGGGCTTTGTGCTTTACGAAACAGTGGGAGCAAATTTGTAAATATTTTGTAGAAATTTTTATGTATGGGAAGATAGTCAAATGATTGAGTATTTTGGTTTGTGTTTTTTATAGTTGTGGTATGTCAGTATACAACCTTCTCCTAAACACTTTTGCATTTATAAGAGAAAAGAGCATTTGTAATGTTAAATATGCAGTGTTTTCAGTTTTTCTCCCATTTTAAGGAAAATCATTTAAGACATTCTAGGTGATTAATACTTGTAATGACTCATACTAATACTAAAAATCAGAAAGTTATTTTAGTGCGGCAGCTGTAGGTTTATCATTCTAGCAGTTGTCCCCATTGGCCACATATGTAGGGGATAAACACTGAAACGTGCCAGGAAGTGCCTGAATCTTACTTCTCTTTTAGTCAGTCAGCGGCCTTAATACTATTTTCCATGTCATAGAGCACTTTATGGCTGTTTAGTTATGCATCAGAGCACTGCATTGAGGCAAGCTACTGTCACTCCCACACTCTGAATAGAGTGAGAACTAAGTGTCAATGAGAGTGTGACCTGCTTGAGGTCATACAAGTCATAGTGATGAATTTAAAACAAACAGAACAAAACAAAAGGACTGGTTTCTAATTTTCTCTAATCATTGGGCCATGATATGACAAAAAGCCTAAGTGTTCGTGTGCAATTGTTGTTTGCCAAGCCTGAAAATATCCAGGTTTTAAGCACACCAAATAGCAGAATCAGAAATTGCAAACCAGCTTAGAATCAGTGGATTATTAAAATATTAATGACATATTAATGATCTTGGGTGCCTTGGTTCTCAGATGCCCTGCTCTGGGACACGTCCAGCCTTATTTTCGAGAACGGAAGGATTGACTTGAAATTGTGGATAACAGCATTTCTGATGTAAAACTGGTATTTTTAGCTGGCTATCTGCAGTGTGCATAATGAGAATTTTGTTATTGACGTGGTTTGGACTTCACTTCTGTGAGTTATGGAAGTGATACAAATTTTGAAACGGAAATACTTCTCTCTGTTTTCCAATATAGGGATTGATATGTGGTAGGAAAATCAATTTCATTTTTTTGCAAATGGAAATGAATGTTGAATTCCAGTGTAATGGAAGTGGAGTGCATTTTTTAAGAGTCACTATCCCTGGAGACGTTCAAGATCCATGCAGATATGGCACTGCGGGACATGGTTAGTGGGCAAGGTAGTGATGGTGTTGGAGTAGATAATCTTAGTGGTCTTTTCCAACCTTAACAATTCTATGGTACTATTTCCACAATTTTTTCTCAGAATCTACTGCTTCAATTATTCTGATGCTGTAATCAAAATATTGGTGATAACGTATAACAGCATCAGACACAGTTGCTGAGATATTTAGCTCAGGGCTTTGTGATTAGTCTTACAGTTTTCCAACTCTGCTAATTCTTACTGTCTTACAAAGATGTTTTGTATTGTCAGGAGTCAAGCTAAGACTGATAAGCTTTATGGTAGATGAGAGTGTTACTGACAATTGGACTGCTTAATCATCAGTCTACACAGTTATGAGCACTGCTGTCAGATGCTTTAATGCCACAGCCATTCCTTGCTTGACAGGAAGACGTACCTAAGTTCTGCATGATTGCTCATCTTGAAGGAAAAAAGTGGGCATTGTCCATCTGGGCAAAGAGTGGCTAAAAGGCAGGTTGTCTTACAGCCTGCTGCTGTTCCATGTGCTGCACACTCCCGTGCCAAGTGGTAGAGATGCTCTGCAGCAACTCAGTCCACAGGTGCAGATTAGGCTTTACCAGCCCACATGTCTTTTGTGGCTTTGGTTCATCGTTTGTTTCAACATTCACCATGCTGTCAGCAAACTAGCTAGTTCACTGTGGGCAACATAGTCAGATGCACCTGAATTTCCCTTAATTTGAGAAAGTATCTAGCAGCAGCCTTAGAACAAAGTGGTGTGTATTTCAGCAATGGACAGTAATTGCTTTTTGAGGTCAACAGGTTTTTATTCTAGTGGTGAATTGGTGCCCTACAGCTTACTAGCTGTTTTAGCTTCTTATAGCTTTTTAATATCATTTCCTTCTGCAGTCCTGTTAGTACGTACTCCAATTGCAGTTCAGATATAACCTGCATGATAAGACTGTTGTGCTGTAGGGAGTTTAAGTTTAAGCTCCTCTGTGAGACAGATTATTGAAGTTAACCAAAATTATAATTGTTTGTCGTATGAGTATGAAATCACATCTTCTGATGGAGCCTGCTAGCTCCTCATTGGGACACTACAGTGCCTACAGCTAAATATGTGTCTCACAGTGCAAGTGCTTGAATGTTTCAGTGGAAATAAAGCAGGACTTGGACCATTACTGGAAACATTAATATTTTATCTCAGTGCAATAATTAAACCAATGGGGCAGCCTCAGCTGAGAGTGGAAGGATTGACAGCAGAGGACAGAAGTTGGTAAGCTGTTTGCACTCAGTAAAAGCATGGTCTTGCACACTTCCCATACAGTGTGTCTCTGCTAGCTGTTTGTCTTTCAGGACTTGCCGTTTTCTCATTCTCATGCATTTTGATAACTGGAAGCAACAATTTGCTATGCCGCTGTGTGTACGTGTCTCCTGATCCATAAATGATTGCCTTTCCTCCACATGCAGAAGTTTACTTGACAGTAACTGATTCACTATTTGCCTGGGGCAGCAGACGACAGGTTCTCCCAGTGGTCCATATGCTCTCAGTAAAGTCTGATCCCAAGCACACATCTGACCTTTCAAAACCAGAAAAGGTCTCTTAGCAGTTTTCTTTTTTTTTTTCCCCCCCCCATGGTAACTTCAGCCCTTCACAGTTCAATCTGTTTTGTGAAGCTTGAACTCTGCAACCCAAATACCCTTTGTGCATATGTAATCAGTGAAATGATTACCCTGCCTGTGGCAGTTGGGTTGAAACTAGATAGATGATCTTTGAGGTCCCTTCCAACCCAAGCCATTCTATGATATGTTTGTATGATAGGAACCAGAGACATTCTGACTAATTTCAGAATGCACTAGTGTGTTCCAAACAATATAGTCAGTGTATGTAAGAGGGAGAAAAATACAGGGAGAGTTGCATTCTGACATGTTTTCCTATGCAGGCTCTTGCATTAAAAAGATCCCATTTTCAAGTGTTCTTTGAGTTGCTTCCTCCACAGCAGTGACAAATGTAGAATAGTCATGTTCTCTTGCAACAGAGTTCTCAGTATTAAATGGCAGTGTGTTTTCAAAGCCAGTCATGCTCAAGGTCTTACGTAAAATTAGAAGAGGACCTAAAAAAAATAACACAAGTAAAACCTGACATGAAAACTTAAAAATTGCTCATTTCCCTTTCCTTCTCGTAAGAGCTTTGATGTGTCTGAAATGTATCTACTGAGTTATTGAAAGTATGTAAGAGGCAGAAAACCAACACTGAGGAAGCAAATTGTCTCGCGTTTTAACCTTCTTGTATTCAAGACCTTGTGTGAAGTGATGTTAAGAAATAATTTCTTCAAACACCAAAAGTCCTTTCCTTGGCTACTACATTAGCATTTTGCTTATCCAGGCCTTTCATTGTGTTGAACTGTGCCTGTTCTTGAGTGTGGAGTAATATAACTATCAGTCAGTGGGCTGTACATTATGAGTGGAAAACATTGGACATAGGTATAACTGAAGAATATGTATATAATCCTTTTGTAGGTAGAAATCTATGGAAATCACTTTTGTTGCTGAAAATCACTACTGGCTCTGTAATGCTTGCTGTATTTTAGATGGAAGAATATATTCAGGGCACAGTGTGCTGCTCAGAAAAACTCTACTCCTTTGTCAGCACCTTCCCATTGAAAGCAGCATCTGTATTCCACGCATCAAGTTCATGAATGAAATCCTGGCCTTGCCAGGGTGGGAGGCTTGCCACTATTTCAGCAGAGCCAGGATTTCACCACAAGCTTTTGAATTAGCTCTACTAAATTCAGTCCTGTTTGACAGTTGAAGAAGTTGATCCCAGATCATCAGAGGAGTTTGGGGATGTGTTACTGTTGCTTTCTTTTGCCCTACTTTCATAATATTGTGGAAGTTGCCATGGTCTTTCCCTGTGTCTGTCTGTTTCCTGTTCTATAAAAGGCATTAATTTATATATGCAGAGAGCAAACTGTACTGAACTTGAATGGTTCCAATGTTAATTGTTACTTTTCTGGAGTATATGGGCTCGAAGATAAATGAGGTTAAGCAAATTGTCTTTAGGAGCAACTGCATTAGGGTGATAGCACTCCAGTGACTGATAGAAATGTCTGCTCTGTTGAACAGTGAAGAGCATTGCATGCCTACTGTCCAACTCTGAAATTAACAGTGTTTGTGTAGATATTTAAATTCTTCTGGCATGAAGATGAGTCACCGACACATTCTGTGCAACCCCACTGTAAGCATGACTGTATGCAAATCTCAAAAGAAGAAGCTGCTTCCAGATTTGGTATCGGCTTTCCACCACAGGCAGGAAATAAATGGGTGTTACCCTCTTTTTAAATGAACAGTGGGTTTTAGATTTCCCCTCTTTCAGTTGTTTTGAAAAGATGTGAAATCTCTGTTTTGATGAAGTGGGAAGATTCTCAAGGCTGCATGCCTACCAGTATAATTATTTCAGAGAACTGAATTGCTTACTGATGTTTAAATGTTTCATAAGAATGTCCATGTTAATAAAAAGGAATGTTTATTAACCTGATCCTGCTTTGTTGCTGTATTGAGTTTACATGTTAGGGGTTTTGAAGCTGTGAGCAGAGCCCAGCAGTGCCCCATGGCTGTCACAGCCAGCTCCAGCTGCTGCAAAGGGAGCCTCCACTGCCAGAGCTGAGCCACAAGCAATGCTGGGTGTGCTCTGGGAGAGCAGAGTAAGGAAGGGAGAACTGCTTTTCTACAGCAGCTGGGAGTGAGAAATGTGAGAGAAATGGCCCTGAAGGCACCAGGGTCAGTGCAGGAGGAGGGCAGGAGGTGCTCCAGGCATGGAGCAGAAGCTCCTGCAGCCCAGGAGAGGCCCTTGGAGGAGCAGAAGCTCCTGCAGCCCAGGAGAGGCCTTTGGAGGAGCAGGCAGTGGCTCCACAGCCCACGGACACCGTGCTGAGCAGTTGTCCATGCACAGCCAGCCATGGAGGAGCCTGTGGGGCAGCAGTGGAGGAGGCCCGTAGAGAGTCCTGCAGGAGTAGGCCTGAGCTTGGAGCTGCAGCCACTGGAGAGGGGCCTACAGTGGGGCAAGAGGGCCGGGGGGGCTCTGCCCATGGGGACCCATGTGAAGCAATGCCTTAAGGGTAGGCCCTGTGGTATGGAGCCAAGTTGCTGAGTGCTGGGGGAGCTGCGGCCTGTGGGAATCCCATGGGGATCAGCTCAGGACGGATGGAAGCCCTTGTGGAGTAAGGGCAGAGTGATCATGGAGGAGTGGCAGAGACAATGTTATGGACTGATAGCTGCCTCTATTTCTTTTTCCTCTGTGCTGCTTGAGGGGAGGAGATAGAAGAGGTTGGATAGGGGAAACGTGTTTTTAATCTGCTTATAGTTCTCACTGCTCTAATCCGTTAGGAATAGAAAATAAAATATCTTAATCTCCCTGTGGTGATTCTGTTTTGCCTGTGGTGGTAATTGGTGAGCAGTCTCCATGTCCTTCTCCCAAACCTTAGTTTCTTTCGTATTTTCTCTCCCTATTCTTTTAAGGAGGGAGAGTGAGAGAATGATATGGTGGAATTTAGCTGCCCATCAGGGTGAAACCACAATGGTGACAAGACTTCCTCCCTATGTGGATGTGAGAGCACTGAGTTCAGACTTACCAGCACAGACAGGCAAGACAGTCTATCTGGTTTTTCTCTGTTACTTCTCAAAAGCTAGCCAAGAAACATGGCGTGTGGTACAGAGCACCTACTGATGAATAATAACTTTGCATTGTTTCAAAAAACATACTTGGATTTTCCATCTGCAGAGCACAGTTTGTCTGAGGAAAAGAATCAGGTACCTGATAGTTGCATCATTTATTGTATCAAAGTATTTGAGAGGGACACAACAAATTTCAGGGCTGACAAATTACAAGATTTTTGGTCATATTCTTCCTTTGGAAAATTGTAAGGGTTAACGCTGCGCCATGTGAAGGTGCTTTGTCAGTTACTGAGTGGTTGTGACGTGCTTGCATTTGTTTGCACATATAGAGACTGACCAGACATCAGTTCTGCTCTGCATAGCAGTTACAAATCCATTCAGTGTTCATTAGATCTGTTATACTTTCATCAGTAACAGTCTGGATTTTATTCCAGATCTTTGTGTGCAGCACCGTGGTCCAACAGTCCATCTGAGGTGATCTGGAGCCTGACCCTTACACCTTTCCCAGCTGCCTGCTGTCCTCTGCTAAAGGAGAAGTTTTTACAGCAGCAGATGCAGGCAGCAAAGCAGACAAGCTCACCCTTCTGACCCATGCATGCCGTTGTGTTGTGACCTTAGATGGGGCTGCTCTTCGTATTGCAGAGCTGGATTTACTGAAAGCACAAACTGCACCCTTACTCTTTCTTCCATTACCTCACAGGCAGCATTTAATGAGCCGTTAGAAATTGGTAGGTTTTATTGTTTGTTTCTAAGCTTTACCAGTGCCAGAAAATGACATCTCAGAAAGCTTCCCAAGAGGGTGTCAAAATGGACTGGATCTAGTTACTTCTGCCTGAAAAAAAATTTGGAAAGACAGATGCAGCAATAGTACAGCTCATCCCATCGTTTCCAATGGTCTCTGTACAAAAGCAAGTTTTTCCAAGGCTCCTTTCTGCAGACTGCTTTCAGTGAAATGCCTAGCAGTGATTTTCCTGTAGCAAGGGAAAGTAAACCAACGTCACAGGGGATGTTACAGTCCTCAATTTACGAGATTCCAAAATAATGAGATGCTGGTATTGGCCACGGGCCAGTTCGTGTCATCTGCTTTGTCTAGCCCTCTCCCACAACCCATTCCTGTTCCATCTCTTCCCTTCTTCATCTTTCAGAGTTGGAGTGATACTGCTTGCAGCCGTTCTGTACCAGCAGGAGGAAGAGTGAAGAGCCAAAGGAGGGTCCCAGTCCCTCTTCCTGTACTTCTGAGCAATGAGCAGGGTTGAGCTGAGCTGCAGAGCTGGTCCGATTGAGCTGTGCTGGAATAAGGGTCCCCATGTGAGATAAAGCTTTGAAAACTTCCATGCACACACGCTCTCACTTTAGAGGTGAAAAGTGTGCAACAAAGGTAGACTAGTGAGAACTGGCATGATGGGTGACCATCAGTTATCCAGCAGCCTTGATTGGTACATTTTTTACCGGTCTTCTGGTATCTTCTATTGTTATTTTGCATATGATCCTCATATGTGACGATAGTTGTCTCGGTATTTTATATTCATCCAAGCAAATTTGGATATTTTGTATATTGTTGTTTAGAGTTAGCGATATATATGTTGTTAACATCTTCACTTTTTAACGGTGAAGTATTTTTGAAAAGTGTCCCACAGTACAAAAAGAATGTACTTAGTGCAGATGTAGTTGGTACTTCCTTGAAGATATGACTTAATGTATCAGGTTAACTCCTGTTTTTCAAACTTCAGCAGACTGTCAAGAGTACTTTGTGCATTTGCTGGAGCTTAGGAAGCAGCTTAGAGATTCCTAGTATTTGTCAGTGCTGTTTTTGTTTTTTTTTTTTAACTTTTTCCCTGGATCACAAAGATCAGACCCAGGGGAAAATTGAATTAACTCTCAATCACAGAGCTGTAGGGTGTGAGTTAAATTTCAGCTTAAAATGTGTGCTCATTACTGCACTAAGAAACGTGGTGTGCCAAGCGGTGTGTCCCTCCATCTCCTGCACTGTGGGGATGCTGCCTCTAAGGCCCAGCCTTTGCTAAAAATGTTAGAAGTGACTTGTACCAGCGTGGCAGAACTCTGTCAAAACAATAACCGTAGGATAATTTGTAGGTGCGTGTTTTCTTTCCTCACTCGACATACTGTGTTTAAATTAAACCAGAAATTTGCAACTGCTGGAAATGTGATACAGGTAAGTAGTGTCTGTATGCTTCTACTTACTGTACAGCTGTCTTCTGGTGTTTCCGTCTTTGGTAACTTACAGTTACATTCCAAGGAGAAATGAAATGGTGTAGACAAGCTTTTCCTGTAACGGTAAAAACAGAACTTGGATTCTGTTTTTCTTTCCTTTGCAAGGTTATGATTAGCTTCAGTTTGTTTTTCAGTCATTTGTGTGGTGTATTTCTTGATGCTTGGTAGCATTAACATGACTTGTTAACAAGGCTAGAACTTAATTCTGTTATTTTCTTAGGAAAGGCAATCTTTAACAAGCGTGTATTTTTTCTTAGGATGGCCTTTTGAATGTTTTGTTCATTACTGATTTCCTTTTGAGTGTTCTTTACTTGCCTGCAAGAAATTCAATCTACTGATGACTTCTTTAATCAGGGACTGAAAAATGGAACCTGGCTGGTCCCATTATGGAGTTTTGGATGTGAGTAGGAAGGACACTTGACCTATCAACCCACCCATCTATATCATCTTGAGATTATGAATAATGAAGCGTTGTTCAGCAATTGAGTTGATACTCCTTCAGCAGCTCGTTCCTTGAAAAAAATCCTACTCTTCCAAATGTGAAGTGTATGCTAATGAATGTAGTTCTTTCTAGGAACATCCTGATGTATTTTCTACGTAAATGTTTTAGTTATTAACACATTCTACTTCAAAGTTGTCAAACCTTCAGATTCTTTTCTGAGTGTGTTTGCTGTAATGAAGGAAAAAAAAAAAAAACCCAAAACCCTCTTTCTGATAGGACACAGGCTTGGGACTGATCCTGGCTGTAGTCCTTGGATCCATAACAAAGATTTTCTCAGAACCAAGGCATGATGCTTCAGGTGCAGAACATGGGCTCCATACTTTGTATTCTGCTTCATTGTCTGATTGTTCCTGCTTACAAATGCTGTCATCAGCTGTGGGCACCTAATACAGTTGAAGGTTCTACCTGTTATTATAGTAGTTCTTATAGTAATAAAAAATATAGATATATTTGATATTGTAACTGTTGATGTTCTGTTGAGTTAAATTGTATGTAAATATATAATCTTTCTGTTTGTTACATTCAGTATAGATGATTAGCTGACCTTCTGTTAAGTCTTGATTTTTATAGTACTGATTTATTGCATGGTTTTCTGTCCTCTCTTGGAAAAACATGCTATCTTTGTAAACCAACAACAACTAGCATTGTGAGGAAGTAAACTTACTTATGTTTTGTCTAACAGCACTAGTGATTTGAGAAAAAGCATGCTGTTTACATAGAAGTAACATTTTCTATGAATTAAGCCTGCAAGTAAGTTACGTATTTAAATATATAAAATAAGCCTTATTTAAATATACTTACATATTTGAGTTTTTAATTGGAAGTAAGGAAGTTGTCTGGGAATAGTCACAAGGCTGCCAGGCTGAGTGATCTTGTGACCTTCGTTTTGCTATTTGAAGCTTTGAGTCACTTTCTCAGCAGCTGGCCATTTTCTGAGTCTTCTCCAGAGAAAAATGAGAGCTAAAAGAAACATGGCTTTCAGCCTGGAGGAGGTTGCACTGTATTTTTTCTTAATGTAGTTGGGAAAATGTGTGAAGTGCTGCTTACTCGAGAGCATTTTTGGAGCTTAATTTTGGAAGTAGGCAGCTTCTGTTATAATTACTTAATTTGAGCTGCATCTAGCAAACTGGCACTGTAAACAAGTTTACATTCAGGCTCACTTAAGTGTATGAAAGCATTCTTTATTTCCTGAGAGAGATCAGTCTTGCCTTTAAGTCAGCAGATGTATCTCTGTAAAAACACTTTACCTTCTTGGCGTTTTTCTACAAGAGGATATTTTCTCTAGAGTTCCTAAATCTCTTTCCCTGTCTCTTAACTCCTTCAAAGCTCATTGCTGGTTTCTCTGATGAAGATAATATGGAGGATATCAACAAAGGTGGCAGCAGTGGTTATACAGGTTCATAATCTAAATTTGTTCTCTAGAGCCCCATAGTTTAGCTCTAGTGATAAAAAATGTGGAAGAGAGAGCAGTGAAAAACATTGAAGAACACTGGAAAATAAAGCCAGAAAGCTGTCCTGCGTACTCCAAGCACTCAGCCAGCTCTTCTTAGTTCCTGGTACCTGTATGTATGATTGTCTCTGTAGCAGGAAAAAGTTTTAAACAGGTGGATCTAGAAGTGGCCTTATGCATTTGTGCAGGAAATGCTTGCCTTGTTCATGAGGACAGGCTCAGTTTGGGAACGAAATGACATAGGCTGAAGTTTGTGTGCAGTGTAAGGATAAAGGAGGGGATTGATTTCTTCGTTAAAATGGACATGAAAAATCAGGAGTATGAGCCACAAGCTCCATGGGATTTCATTTATATAGCTTGGAGGGACCTTGTTTTCTTGTTTTCTGTACGAACAGCAGTGTCATTTGCCATAGGAAAACAAGGAAGCATGAAGTGAATTCAGCATTGTGCAGTAAAACTAGTCTGTAGTAGGAAGTGTATTGAAGGAAGGAAAAAGAGACTACTGCAGTAATAAATGCTGTTATTCACTGATTTCCTCGGGACAAGCCTTCAGGCACTGGCTTCTCAGAGGGAGTGTGAGGCATTGGCACAGGCTGCCCTGGGAGGTGGTGGAGACAGGATACCTGGAGGTGTTCAAAAGACATGGAGATATGGCACTGAGTAATATGGTAGCAAGCATGGTGGTGATGGGCTGACACTTGAACTAGATGAGCTGAGAGGTCTTTTCCAGCCTTTATGATTCTATGATTCAGAGTTTGTTTGTACTGCTAAACGTAGGAGGGCTGGGAAATGAGCTTGAGCTGAACTTCTGAGTGTCTGTGCCATTTGTTAGTGCACTCCCCGCTCTACTTCCATCTGCTTTCACCAGCTTTCTTCCAGACGAATTTGCTGCAAAGGAGGTGGATCTTAACAACATAATACAAGTAGGGGTCAGGGTTTGATCTTCAGTCCCTTCTGTTTCTCAGGATAGGCATCCTTTGGCTGGAGTTCTGGTGATGTGAAAAAAGAGGAGAAGTCAGATCTGGAAGATATTACAAAAGGGTTGGCAATGTGAGTTGAGATAACATTGAGTCAACAATTCCACCTACATTAGAGCTAGTGGGGTACATTTTAGGGTGCTTTGGTAACAAGGGTGGAGTGGAAGTAGTTTTAAAGATGAATGACTCAATTTTGGCCATCATGATAGAAAAAAAGATGATTGGACAACACTGGCATGTCAGAACAGATTAACAACAAAATTTATTTTCTGTTTACTCTATCCATATATGGTAATAGTTTTTGCCAGTGGAACCAGATGCACGTGTTTTGAAATGTAATAGACCTAATTGTGCAGTCTGTATTTGTGATTTGACTTTATTTTCTTGGCATGTTAGAGCATCAGATTTTGGCCCAAGTTGCAATAAATTCAGTGTGACAATTTGGAGTTGAAGACCATATAGCAAGTTGATGCTATGAATGCTAGTGATGTGTTTGACTTTTTTTTTTCTCTTTAGTTGCCCTCTGTAATTTTACTGGAACTTGTATCACAATTTTATCTTATTTCTTAATTTTTGGCCCCTTCAGTTTTCCAATGTTTTAATCACAGAATCACAGAATCACAGAATGGCCCGGATTGGAAGAGACCTCAAGGATCATGAATCTCCAACCCCCCTGCCCGTGGTGCGCCCTGCAGGGCCACCAACCTCCCCATTTAACACTAGACCAGGCTGCCCAGGGGCCCATCCAACCTGGCCTTGAACACCTCCAGGGACGGGGCATCCACAACCTCTCTGGGCAGCCTGTTCCAGCACCTCACCACTCTCTCTGTAGAGAACTTCCCCCTGACATCCAGCCTTAATCTTCCCTCCCTCAACTTAAAAATCATTTTCCTTTGTCCTGCAGTTATCTACCCTTTCAAAGAGTTGACTCCCCTCCTGTTCAGAGGCTCCCTTTAGGTACAGAAAGGCTGCAATTTATAACACACTGATGTGATACCTTTTCAGTGATTGTGCTGGAGATCTTTGTTTGATATTTATAATGCTAAATACAAATAAAGCTACAACAAAATATTTTGTCTCCAGATCTCAGACACGCCATTTCCCTCGGTTAGTAAAACACACAGAAATAAAAAAGGGCGGGGTGGAAATGAAGGATGATGCACTGAAATCAAGTGAAGTGGCTGTAGAACTGGATTCCTTAAGAAATAAAATATGTCAGCTGCACAACTGTTAACTAATCTTTAAACCTCTCCTGGAATTGCTTGTGTTAACCAACTCGTTTTGTTTCCAGTTGGAATGGTGTGGCTGGGTATGCACATGATTTTTCATGCGTCATTTTTTGTCGGTTTCAGGGAAAGGTCCACCTGGAGCTGAGACTGAGCGAAGTCATAACAGACACCGGTGTCGTCTGCCATAAGCTTGCAACACGGTAGGACTTAAAGCTATGAGGAAATACAGTTACATACAGTATGCAGTGGTTCATTTTAGAATCGTTTGGGGAATCGTGGCATTGACTGGAAATTCGACGTTCTTAGGGTCAGATCTTAGTTACGGCTTTGTTAATCTGCGATATTCCTATGAATTTTTTTACAGGATGAGATTTTTTTTGTTCTCCTTTTCTGCATGTAATTGACATGATTTTCTTCCTAACACTTTAAATGTTAATAAATCAGTTAGTCATTTTAGAAATCGTAAAAACACATCCAAGGCTAATATCCTTCTGATTTGCATTTTAAGGGCGTTACTAGTTAAGTGAAGTTGTAGCGTAGCTTATGTGGTAGCAGGGTGTTACAAAGCTGACTCAACAATCAAAAGTCTGCTGTCAGTTATTAAAGCAGTCTCAGAATCTCACTTAAATTACCTGAAACCTAGGACTCAAATAGACATCAAGATTTTGCCTTCATACGAGGAGTCAGAAGGCCATTGCCCAATGACCATAACAGACCTTTCAGACGGTTACTTCAGGAGCAGTGGCAGTACTGGTTGGCTTCTGTCAGAAATCTACCTTGTGTTCTGTGTGTGGCAGAATGTCATCAAAATTGAAGTGTTAGTATCATACATTTCCAGCTGGTTGGTAATTATTTCAATAGAGAAATGCTCTGCTAGTGAAATTGTGACCAACCTTATTTTCAGACCAATATTTGACATTTCTTTGTTGTTGCCTCTGCAAAGGCTTTGCTTAAAAAGATACAGTAGTCTTTGCAGCTGGGATCTATTAACAAATGCAGGTGTTCCAGGAGGTTGATCTCCATCCTTCTAGGCTCACGTGAACATTTGGAGTTTGTGATCTTGTATGCCTGTGTATGTCTTTTCTAGGCACATAGTCCCTACCAAAGCTCTGTGAGTAGGCATCTTTGAAATCTTCTGCTCTGTAGTCTGCCAGTTAAAAAAAAAAAACAACATAAAAATCTGATGAAGCATGGTGAAATTTGCTGTGTAGGCACTGATCTCCAGGGCTTTTGCTAACACAAACCACTTGAACAGAGCTGTACCTCTTTGAGGTCTAAAGTTGCCATATCAGTATAGCTGTACATCATGTTGAAGGCCCCAGCCTTCATTTAACTACTGCTTGAGGACTCTTTTTTGTGTCTTTCGCCATTTTATAATTTGAATATGACCAAGTCATGGTGTTTCTGAGAAACTGGTTTTCAAACCTGAAACTATTGTGTCCTAGGCTGGCATCTTTTGCTGAAGCGTTATTTCTGTTGTCATAGATCCTAGGGCTTTGCACGAGAGGGGGAAATGAAAAGTGGAAAACGATGGTTTGTTGTCCTACTCCACTGTCTGTCACCTGTGTGAGGGCAGATGTGTATATGGGGTGTTTGGACCAGTGAGCTTATCACTACACTTGGACTGTTCCTCGCAGCAGGCCCAGAGGATAGTGCCTAGAGAGCGAAAAGGAGCAGAATTGTTCCAATTATCAGTTTCATTTGCTTTAGTCTTTCTGGAAGTGAGCAGAGCACTCTTATGTGGTGCAGTGCAGCAGGAAAGGCCTCTGTCTTTATCCTTTGAACTTCAGCTGTGAAGTAACACCATGGGGTGTCTGGCTCTTTGCCAGCAGAGATTACATGAAACATCCTTTCACTCTCACCATGATCTGTTTTGAACAGTTAGGTGATATACTGAAGGACTTTCAAAAGTGTTTTTCTCACTTTGTTTTTGTTTTGAGGGATTATGCCATACCACAGCCAGATTTTGTCTTCAGTTAAATCAGATCTTGGTAACATTGCAATGCCAGTCCTTTTTTCCAGTGATATTCCTGAAATGCTAGAAATACAAGTCTGAAATGGTCCTTCTTAAAGTCTTAAATGTACAGTTTTTTGCTTCATGGAGAGCAATAAGGCAGTATCAACTTTTGATGCAGCATTTTTTTCTACCTTTCTATTCATCTGACCAGCCAGATTTTAAATCAAATTCTTGCCTTTGTGGCCTTGCTTTAAAGACTGTTCCTTTTACTCTGTTCAGTACAAAGAAAATACTTTGAATGGCTTACACAGCATTCTGTAATTTTGGTTTTGAATGTATTGTTCAGTAAAAACAACGTATTAACTGAAATGTGTGTAAAAATTCCAAGGTTTTAGCCACTGGCCTGTAATGCTCAGAGGTGTTTGTTTGTTTGTTTTTAAACTTAGATCAAGCTCTTGGGTCTTAAAAACAAAACCTGAAAATCAGATCCCATGCAGTCTTTTGTCTGCTGAAGGTATCTTTCCTGGAGTCTTCCTGCAATCCAAGCACTCTGTTTGGCTGTGGCTAGTTTCCACAGCTATTTGTTATTTGGGTGGTAGATCGGAGGGAATTCAGAAATAAAAATCCTTCTAGAGTATGTAGTTCTATTGGTGCAGGTTTTTATGGCAGTCTGTCTTAAGAATGTCTTATGAATGAGAAAGACACAGGGAATAGTATGGAAAAGGAAAGGGGAATGATTACATCAGGAAGAAAAGCACAGAATGTCATTTGGCATTTTCTTCAAGGTGCACGTTTTTGTTAGGGAGGTATACAGCAAACTGCAGCTTTATAATGCTTTTCAGCACTGTCTGAAGCCTATTTCAGGTTTGTTCATAGGTATTTTGGTTGTAGTGCATAGACATGCAAGAAAGAAGAGCAGTAATTAAGCAGTGCTTCACTAGATTGATATGGAACCAGAAGTTGCCAAGTGAGAAGAATGGCAAAGATGGGAGGCAGAACCTTTGTTATAGGTGATTCATGAAGTAAAAGTAGAGACTGGGTGAATTAGAGGAGTGCAGCTACCAGATGAATGTGGTGAAAATAACTGTTGATTTTATTTTTTAATTTTTTTTATTTTTTGAACAGCTCATGCATTTGTTGCAGTGCAGAAACAAGACAAAGGTGTAAAACTGTGACAACTGAGAGCTTGTCATCCCGTGAACTTCCTTGACTTCCTATACATTTTTCCTTTTTATTTTTCTCCTTAGATGAATTTTGGGACTCTTGGAGGCAGGAAATGATTATTCTGCAAGCTACACATAGATAAAGCTGATTAAACAATCCAGGAGAACAAAAAACTGCTTCCAGTGAGCAACTATTTAAAAATACCTTGAAGACTTTTGCCTTTTTAAGCACTGGCATAATGCTTGTATTTTACAGACATGTAGTCTGAATAAAAACAAGGACTAATTGGAAAACTTATTTTTGCCTATCTATTAAATGAATAAATATGAGTTGTCTTACCAGCTCACCCACAGGTCGTATCTTCAGTACTGAGCCCTGTGTGCATTGCCACCACCACTATTTTCTGGAATATCTTGACAGCAGCTGGGGCCTCTGCTCAGCAGTCTGCAGCCCTGTGGAGCGTGCTGTGAACAATTAGCTCAATGAGAGGATGGCAAAATTCATCTGAATGGAAAAGGAAATTAAAATTGCTAAGTACTGAGCTCTTGAGCATTAAGTAGTAGATTATTTAAAACGTGAAAGGTATGTGAGATTCCTTAGCCTCCGCAGAGGAAGCAAAAAAAAAAAAATGAGTTCAAAACTGTTACCTAATAGCTTCTCCCTAGGAAGCATTCAGTACTTTCATTTAGCCCTAAACCACTAAGCTGTTGTGCTTCATTAGAACCCTTCCCAGGCCCTAGTTTCTGCCAGCTGCTACAGCACAATCTCTTGGACTGAATCTCTGTAAAAGAGATTATAAGGAGAAGCTTAGTGGATTTAAAAGTTACACTGACAATACAGATGCAGGCACCACACTCAGACTTCTTGTGTCCTCAGGCGGCTCCTGCTGTCATCTTCAGTGAAAACCAGAGCTCTCACTTCTTGCGTGCTTCATCAGGGAGTTCTTTGCTACTCTTGGGTTTCCCTCTGTGGAATTGCTGTGAAACTTGGTGGTCCTAGTCACTGAGTTGGGCAAAGTATCAACTGAGACTCTTTGGGTCCCTCATGTCCTTGTTAAAGGATTTGGAATGAAGTGTTTTGTTAGAATAGTTTGGTTGGAACATGCAGTCAGAGATCATCCAGTTCAACTGATGTATGTTCATGCCATATAGAGAGAGAATGCCTTCAGCCTAATGAGCACAGACTCAGCCTAATGAGCACAGAGCTCCAGTGCTTGTCAAGTAAAAGAAGACATGTATGGGCTTCACAGCCTGGTATCTTTGTGTAACTGCATTTGTACTAACTACAGTTGTGCCATGAAATGAGCCATCATGAGTACAAAGTATGCTAAGAAAAGGTCTTAATATGTAGGCTCTGGTTTCTCCCTCTGTAGGTTCTGGTTTCTTCACTTGCAGGTCATCTCAGGTTGTCTTTTCCCACGCTGTTTAGAACAACAGCCTTCCTGGACCTCTGCACAGTCAGCTGCTGCTTTTTATTGCTACCAGCATCTAGTTTTACCTTTAACTAGCTGTTAAATGAAGGCCATCTCTTACCTGTCAAGTGCTTTGTCATATGCCAGGGATGTATATGTTTGTGAATGTTTTAAGATAATGAGTCTATGGAATTAAGTGCTCAGAACTCCTATGCCTCCTTGCTTGTGTCCATACCTATCGTTTGTGGTGACACAAGGTTCTTGGCTGCTGCTTGAGCAGTGGTATATTTTATTTTTTAGCCCTCACGTTTTTTAAGTTGAATCAGGCCTTAGTCCTGTACATCCAAGAAACTACACCATTCTCCAGTGCAAAAGACAGAAAATGAGCAGCGAGTAACAGGGAAGGATGCTCCCACAGCCATGCCAGTTTTAAACATTCGGACTAAGTCATGAGCAGTTTGTGTATCTGTATTCCATGACTGCCTTTGGAAAACAATGGATTGTGCTTCTCCCTTTGATTTTTTCAGTCTCCACTTTCCATATGCAGATATCCTTCCATCTTCACAACACTAGTGCTCAGAAGGGAGCCCTAGACCTTTTGTAGAACGTTGCCTACCATCTTTAAAGCAGAACCTGTGCAGTCTGTTTGTGTTCAGCACAGAAGGGTGGTCTGTCAGAGGCTTAAGACCTCTGAGCTGTTCCAGCTGTCTGTCATCTTGCAGAAGAGTGTAGGTTATGATCAGTAGATGTGTGCATTTTTATTTATTTAACAAACAGAAGGGCTCAATATTTAATAAAGGAAAGGGTTCATGCAGATAACGTTGTAGAAAGTCTGTAGGCTTTGCTTTGATTATACTACCAGAGGCAACATTTAGAAGCGGCGTTCTGTATTTAGCAAGATGACGTCTGACTTCCAGAATGCCTAGAGGGACAGGCCACTGAGCTCCTGTTGAAAGTCAGCGTGAGCTGGGAGTCTGGCTCCCTGATATTCCTCTGAGAATTCCAGCATGTGTATGTAATTAGTCACATTTAAATGTCTGTATTTATTCAGTGTCCCCAGCTGCTCCTTCAAGTGTTGTCTTATGTCTTGTCTCTCTCTTAGGTTTAAAAAAGCTTGGAAACATCTACTTTGGAGAACTTTCCACCCCTCTACTCTTAATTTTGTTCTTTCTCTCTGTCATGGTAAATCTATGCAGTTGAAGCAGCCACTGTCTTCCATACGTAGGGACACAGTTTTCCAGTGAGTGGTTCACAAGTCTGCAAATACACAAGCAATGCCAAAGTTTTATTTGATAAATGAAGCATTTGTAGTGAGTGTGTAGTGAGTGTAGTCATGGTGTGGAGGATTTGGCTGCTCTACATTAATTTATGAATTGAACTTAAATGCGGTGCAATTCTTTAGAACTGTCTGAGATGCATTCTGACCATATGGGACACAGTTAAATGGGCTGTGCTTGCAAGGGCACTCAGGAAAGGAAACAATAAGTAGATACAACATCTCTAAAATAAACACTTCAGAGGTCATTAAGAGAATAGTGACTGATCTGTGGGTGTTGAGGAGCTTTAAAAGCTCTTCTGAAGAGGAAAGGGGGAAGGTAAGGAGAGAGTCATTTGTCAAGTGTCTTTAAAGCCAGTCTCTGCTTAGCGTTGTGTGTGCTGAGACACAGTGACTGTAGCCCAGCCTTGGCTGCCATGTGGGTAGAGCACAGACTGTGCAGTAGGCAGCATCTGCTTTCTAACTGCTCACATGAGCTTTGCTGGAAAGTGGTGTGGGCAGCATGTTGCTTACAGGTTAGCAGCCAGTGACCTAAAAACAGCCTGGCTTTCTGTAACTTGAAATTCTCCTATCACAACAACATGGCATTTCTTAGGTTAGGAGAAATGATACTCTGTTTTGAAAATTTTAAGTGGTCAACCTCTGTGTACCAAGTCTAGTTGGAAGAGCTGAGATAAAGGCTATTCCTGTTCATGGATTAGCAGTCTGAATTCTAACTTAAGAATTAGGGGAAAACATGATCCCATCTTGACTAGTGAAGGTTTGCTGTTGTCACCAGTGATTGTGTTTGGAGGTGCCTTGAAAAACTACAGGAGTGCAGCTTGTCTTTCATCCATGGAATATATTTAAATGTATAAAATAAAAACAAATAGGCATAATCTTTGAGTCAGCTTTGAGCTGGAAACTTTTCTTTACTAATTAGGTTCCTTCCTGTTTTTCTCATCTATGATGAAGCAAGTTTTCTTTCCTCTAGATAACGATCTTCATCAGATCCCAGGAATTGGTTAAGAAAGCGTCAAAAGGGTTGGATTAGCAAGAGAACTTTGAAATGCGGGACTGTATTGTGTCTGTGACACAAAAGAGCAAAATGTGTCTGCTTTTTTTGTCATGGCTGTATCTGTGATGCTGATAAGAGCGGAAAACAGGAGTTCAGAAAGGGTAGAAAAGTTTTAGATATGCTTTTCTGTGCTGTTTTTGTTGTTTTGTTGTTGTTTGTTTTGTTTTGTTTGCTTGCTTTGCATGCCATTTCAGTGCAGAAAACTCTGGGGCCCTTTATTGCCACAAGACGATTCAGTCTTTCCCAGTACTCCAGTTTGCTGTAGTAGGGTAGATGTGAATCCCAGTTTTGAAATGGAGAGCTCTAGTTATTTGTCAGCACAGAGTTTGACCCTCTCTTGAGGGTGCTGCACCATCCAGTATTTCTCTTTTCCAAATTGGAAGTTGCATTCCGTTCACATTCAGTCCATGAACCACCTTGCCACATGGGTTTGCTGTTTCTGTGTTTAAGGAACATAATGTTTGTATGCTGCTTTAGATAAATTTCTACTCCACTGCACAGAAAGGCAGCCTACAGCCAGGTTTGAACTTGCTTCAGGGTCAAATGAAGCTTATGTTCCTGCCCAAAATATGAGCTGAATCAGTTAGGGAAGAAATGGTATTGCTGACTACAAGCAGGGAGGTTTAACGTAACGCATTGATTGAACGCAGTTTATATCACGGGATTTTGAAAAAATCAACTTTCGTTTGCTGCTGGTAAGGAATGCTAACGAGGGCATAAAGTAGTTTCAAGGCTTAATTTTCAGTAAATGTATGCATCCATTAAAATGCATCACAGCCTCCTCTCTCTAGAGAGCAAACCCTGCATCATGTTATGCTTTTTCTTGCAGGGTGGCATCCTAGTTGTGCTTTTATTCTTGCAGTGTTTCATAACAAATTCATAGAGGAAAATTGCTCACAGATGAAATCACACAGTATCTGGTATTTTATTATGAAATGCTGCAGTGCTGTCGGTATTGGGGAATAGGGAAGGTAATGGAGAAGGAATGGATATGACTCTCTGTTCAAGGTTTTAGCACAGTACATAGGTTTTCCTTTCTCCTGGCTCTGGTGCTGTTGAGGATAAAATGCCTGCCATCTAAGCAGATCTCTCCCCTTTGCTTCTCTATTACCACCAAAACTTTTCTGGACTTCTTGTGGTCTCCATCAAAACTCCCTATGACTATAAATATCACCTTTTCCTGCTGCCTAATTTCCCACTAACTGAAGTATCTGTTTCACCCTTTGTTTTTGTATTCAGTGTTTCTTCAGTGCTTCTCTGTTTCTGAAATTCTTTCTGTTCATTCAAGTCACAAGCAAGTATCTGGTTATTTGTAGCACTAATTAAGAGCATCTTTTTTGATTAGGCCTTTTGGCAGCAGACCAAGCATTAAAAAACAAAACAAAACCTTAACCATTTTGAGATTGAATCGAAGCCTGACTGTGGAATAAATATAAGGCTTATTTTGTAATGCAAGACTGGAATGCAGCTTTTCTAGGCCAGTCTATTTCAACAATAGGTGCCACTGTTTAAATAACGTGACGGCACTTCCTGTTTTAGCCAGAGTAAACATCGTCTGGGATTATACATTGAAGCAAAGTATTCAAGCATAAATCCTTCTGATAAATGATTTTTAACTTCCAACTCTACATGAGGTCACAGTGTTAGAGGCAGTTGAGAGCATTAAAGAGCATTCCTGTTGGATCTGTATTTGTAAGAGGCACGTGAATTTTGAGATCTGTGAGTTGGTACCGCCTTGAGATACTGGCAGTACCCCAGGTGTCAGCCTTTCCCATTTCAGCGATGTCCTCCAATGGCAATCATCTGGAGCAGTCAGTTGCTTTTGAGGTGAGTCCCTAGGAGAAAACAGTGGCCTGTGTCAAAAAGCTCTGACGTACATAGTATGTAGTGTAACATAAAGGCTGTTTCATTCTGAATGATTGCTGGAATTCCTGTAGCTTTCATGACAGTTACCAACCAAAACCAGTGTTAGTGAAGCTTCTGAAGCGACAGCGCAATGGGATGCGATGGAAGTTAAAATCACACTTCTCTTTGAAATTGTTATCTGTTGCTGCAGGAGCAGTGCTTGACAAGGTGATGTTTAGATAGCAGCAAAGGAAGCTGCTCCTAATAGAGGAAACTGCAGGGTAAAGGGGAAGTCAAAGTGCCCCAGGTGTTGAAGTTGGGCTTTTTATTTCCATTTTTTTAAATTCTTTTTTTTCAAGTATAAGGAAAGCTGAGACATGGTACACAATGCATAGGAAACACTCTTCATTAACTCTATTGTTTGCAGAACTATTTGTTGAGAGGAAGCGATGGCAAAAAGTCTGCCTGTGTATGTGACAATAATGAGAAAATTTTCCAACACCATCTTTCCCAACACTAGCCTGATGACCTAGAAATCATATTCTCATTGCTGGGTATGTCGTTGCACTGGAGTTTATCTAGTTATGAGCCAATGCTTTGCACAGTCACATAGCTAAAATCATCAGATGTCTCCTTTTTATTTTTGTTGTTTTCTTTTTCTTGGTGTAGACATTTGACTTGGTACAATGTATGTACCTGTCACTGTGTGTACTGATGGGTTTCAGGCTACAAAGGTTCACCAAGCCACTATCACGTGCAGCCCTTCCTTCCCTGGGGATGCTCTCTTCACAGCTAGTGGATTTACCAAAATGTAGGGCCAGAGCATCTTTTGACATCTCTACCACTCTTTCAAGTTTTGTGAAAATCACTGACTGATTCTAAAAATCACCTGGGGAGATTGGCAAAATGCAAATAGGATTTCCTCAGAGCCTTTATCTTGGGAAGGTCAGGCTGTAAGGATGCTGCTAGACTTGAAAACATTCACAGAAAAGCTACAGGAGGAACTGAAGACCTGGCAAATGTGTCTTAGGGTGACAGTGTTTGATTTATGCAAGAAAAACCTCACAGTGATGAAACCTTAGTGTGTATTGTACTCAGAGAAGGGACCTTCTGATTGCATGATTACTTATTCTTACCACAGTGACACCCGATGATTGGAAGCTAAAGGCTGATCTAGTGGGAAACAAGTAGTGAAGCACTTTTTTTGTTGCTATTCATTATCATTAATCAGTGAACAATTTCCTGTAGAATGCTGTGAGGATGTTTTTATCATTGTGAGTCCTTTGGGCTTGGTCTTGATTTCTTTCAAGAAAGTGCTCTGAGGATGTAATGAATATTACGAGCTCAGGCACAACTTGACTAGTTGGCAGATTTAATCACCATAATGAAGGAGGTCAGACTTTGCAGTTCTCATGGTTTCTTTTGGTCCCCGAGTACAAGGATATACTTAATGCAAGTATGAACTGTTTGTGTAATAAGTGGAATTATAAAGTTGATGTGGGCTACTAATTACATCTGGTTATACCAGAATGCCCACCTGACCATGTCCTCATTTGCATCTCATTTTTCACTAAGAAGTTCTAAAGTGACAGTACATTAAGCATTTGTTTAAAGAGAGCATGCTTTGTGTTGTTTCTCATCACCAAAGATCTTAGTGTTGTATAGGACAACTGTGTAACTGCACTTCATGAAGTTGCCTTCTTTGGGATGGATTACCATGGGTTTTTAGCTGAGCACAGGACTCATGACTGGGCTTTCAAGGTAGAGTGCAAAGTGGGACAGTGTGCAATTGGAAACTGTCAACAACGTGCTTACTGCTTTATTCCTTCTAGGGTACCAGGTTGGCCATTCCAGTGTGCTCTGAGTGTGCAGGAAACTTTACCTGGTGCTTTATCCCATCCAGCTACTCAAAGTATTTTGTCTTCCATTAAAATCCTGTACCTTCCTCTCCAGTAATCTTCTGGGGATTATTCTGTGGTGATTCAGGTGTAGGCCCTCAGTTGGAAAAATCTAAATCATTGAACGCTTTGAAAGGCTATCTATAAAAGCAATAAATGTATGCATTTTTAAAGGAGAACACACCAGGCAGGATCATTGCAGGTGGGTATTTTCCTTATGTCTTAAAAATACTGGAGAGTCTGAGGAGTCTGCTGCTTCACAGCTGTGTTATTTCAGAGGACAGTGCTAAAGTTACAGTATGTCTGCATGAACCATTTGTGTTTCTGCAGAAGGACCCAAAACGTTGTTTCTGTGTTGTACACAGCATGTGATCCTCTGGGCACAAAACGCTATGGCTCATCTCCAGGAGAGATGGTCCCCATTTCTGCTGAGGCCTATAAAGGGATAGGCTATATAAAGGGATATAAAGGGATATAAAGGGATAGGCAATGGCAGGAACCAGGAGCACCAGCAGCCATGCCTATGTATCATGCCTATGTATCAAAAGAAAGGACAGCAGTTGGGCTAGAAAAGTGTTACAGCAGCTCTGAAAGGCTGCACATGTATTGCTTACATGTGTGCTGTTTCAGTGCATCTGAATTTTAGTAATTTTAGCATAATCAAGTGTGAGTGAGTGGCCCTGTAGGACCAGGGGAGAAATCCATACATATTAAGTCAACATTCTGTGACAGCTGTTTTTTACATGAATGGTTTATGAATTCTATTTAATCTCTCCTCTTGCCAAATCAGAGACATCAAGGAATGTATATTTTTAGTTAATTTCCTAGGAAAGTTTATTATAAACTTTGTCTGTTGATGGCTGTGATGTTTGTGCATCTTAGAATGAATAGCTCTATGTGCCTTGCTGGAAAAGTTGAGATAAATTGAACTTAGCAAGCCTGACCTGTCTTTCTTTTTGGATAATGAGAAAAGACTCCTAAAGCTGTGTTTCTTGGCTGCCCCTCACAAACTTGGTGTACCTGAATACTGATCTAAATTTCACATATTTAATGTGTTTTATCTTTTAATAAACAGTAGCTTTTCAGAATTGAATGCTGTGATTTGAGTTAGATGTATGATACCATATGAGTTGTGTGTAGGTTTTGTTGTTTTTCTTCTCTGTTTGGTTACTGTGCTGTCTATAATCACAATGGGATAAGTTAAGAGTGGTTTTTTTTTTTTTTAGCTGACTAAATCTGGACAGCATCAAGTTATCAGTAATATATTTAGAATTCTACATACAAGAGAGCATTTCCATGAGAGCTGTGACATAAATCACATAACCTTAGTCCATTTCTCTTATCAAAATTAATTCAGTGCATCAGCATTACTTTGGGACTTGGTTGACAGCTTAACTGACGTTAGGTTTCAGTAGAGGTGATGAATCAGCTTAATTTCAACTCCCCAATGCAAGTACTGCATCTGGAAGAAAGATTAAAACCCTTTCATTATAAGTACTGTTAATCAAGACCACAGATCATCTGATTATTCATATAAATAAAGTCAAAGGTTATTCTGACCTGTTTCAAAGTTATGTTTTTAAAGTATTAAAAGTTGTACCTACCTGTGGTGAGCTAAGGCATGCCAAATACAGAAGGTTGTAGCCTCCATGTAGATTGAACAACTACCGCTTAATTTCTTTTGACCTCTGAGTTTATTTGATCTCTTCATTTAGGAAGGTGTATTTGCTGCTATGAGTATATACATTTAATTAGGTAGAGCAATGATACAAGAATCTGTATGAAAGAGTTGTCAAAGATTACTCAGTAGAAAAAAACATTATATTTGGACTAGATCGTACTGAGAGGAAACTTGCTGGGCATTCAGGCTGTCAGTGCCTTTGCTGAAGTCATCTCATTCCCATCCTTCACCTTCCTGTTCTTCCTTGTGCCCCACTGCCACTTTAAGAGTTGTTGAGATTTGATCCAGTAGGATTACTGCACCCCGTGGTCAAAGGGCGTTGTTGGCAAGAAATTTCAGTGCTTTTCTCTTACATATGCTCTCTTCAGGCCCTCTTAACTGGGAGAGATAGAGGTCTGTCCATGCAGGTTGTCTACCAGCATGTCAGATCTTTTATTCTTTTTATTTATGTTACCATCTGTGGCCAACCTGGGATAGCTGTTTGACTTGACTATGCTTGTCACCTAGGAAGAAATCCTTACTCAGTAATTAGACAGAAAACCTTTATGAAGTCAGGGATATGCTCCTTCTGTTGTGCCTTTTTCTTTGTTTCTTCTAGTTGAATACTTCCCTTCTTGTCTCCTCCAGGGTATCTTATTTTCTTCTCTCTGCATTAAATTCTATAAGGCTTCTGGTCTTAGTCTCTCATCTCATAACTTTTTTACTTACCACATAATCAGATCCCTGTCAGTAGACTCAAAAGCTCTTTCTTTGAGTGATTCCTGAATTGCTTTTTTTTGTAATTTTTGCCCTGCCGTGTGTCACAGCCTCTGAATGAATTTCAGTCATTCCAAGACTAGCTTCTTCATTTTGTCATCCATCTTTTTGTATCATTATCAATCTGTCAAATGTTTGGAGATGTTTGTGGCCTCAGATGACTGGCGGGAGGGAAAATCAGGACGTGCTTATGCAGCTTATTTTGTTTGCCTTTGTATTCAAGCATGTACTCAGGGACATCCACAAGTGTCCTGGAAGGTTTATGCCAAATGCAAGTAGTTCCTTCCTGGATGCAGATGAAACTTGAGCAGACATCAAGTCAAAGATTACTGCAGTTTGCTTTCCATAAAACCTGCATATCCCATACAGCACACAGTGCACTGTCTCGAGGCCAGCTGGTATTACCAAGCAGAAGAAAAGGAGATGGGAGACTTTGGTGTCACTAGCCAGCTTCATTAAGCAGGCTATAGCTGCCTTGCTGTGTCTCAGACTTGCATACTGTGTTTTGGTCTTTGGCTTTTTTTTCTTCCTTATCTGCTGTACAGACAGTATCTCACTTCTTCCATTTCGTGTTGCCTTAGGCTACAGTCAGCTGAGCTAAAGCTGTTGTTGAGGCACTAATCGTTGTCAAGGCTGCATATCATAATTGTAATCATTTTGTGCTTTCCTCTTTTTACATTCCTCACCATGCTGCTTTCACACAAATGCTTCTGCAGCTGCCTTGATGTATTGACCTGTTCTTTGGCTTCCTGCCGTACTGTATCAAATTGGATTTTTTTTTTCTTTCCTTACAAGAATCAATATAGTTCTGCCATTAGGCAAATTCATCCTTTCCTGTTAGCACCTACTCTTCTGTATTGCTCTTCCCTTGTAATTTTTACATACTAACTGCTTTGCTGCAACTTATATTTGAATCTTTTGTCTCCTCTGAAAATCAACATGTGCTACAAAATTCTCCTCCTCCTCACCATTTCTCTTTACTCTCTCATAGCTCAGCTCTTGCTCTGTGTTAATAATTGAGGCTGCAAGTCAGGGAACAAGGCAGGAGGAAATGCTGATGTCAGTGCCAGTAACAGTCACTAAATCAGTGCAATTCAGAATTTTGGCAAGCTTGTGTCTTTGCTGAAGCCCTCAGGGCACTGTCACTGAAGATATTTTTTATTTTTATTTTTAAATATATTAACCTAACTAAAAATGTTTCTGAAGTGGCTTTTAGGGAACTTGCAGCTCTTCTGTAATTGTCTCATAAACCGGATGAACTGCTGATGAATTAACTCTTTGTCCTGTGAGAACTGTAGGGCTAACACCCACTTTTTATTCTGTTTTCTTTATTTAGTACAGAGTACAGATGGTGCTCTGCAAATGTAGGGTTTCAGGAGTCATTCTAGAAATGATATTGGGAAGCAGTTTTGATGGTTCAAATTGTAGAACAGCTCCCATATTAATAGCAGAGAAGAGTCCATGTGATTTTAAACTGTCAAGAAATGTTTAGATTTATACTGACATGGTACTTTTTTTGCAGTTTATCTGAAGTGATCATGGTTTGAGCAATACATATATATCAACAATATTTCTTCTTCTTTATGTTTACTAAAATGATTTTTTGCAGTGCCTGTAGTTTTCCTGTAGTATCTCTAGTATTATTCACTTCAGCTTGTGAAACAAGGGCTGCCCTCACTACTTTTTCTTAGCATTCTAGATATTATTAGTTGGCCATGTATGAATATTTGTTCCTGTTCTGCTTCAAAATGTCCCCAGTAAATATCTTGGAAATGAATCGTTGCTCAAACCCAAACAATTAAATCCTCTTCCTCTGTTCTGCCTGGAGGAAGTCACCATTAACAGTCCTGTGTTAGCAAGAGTTATGTGTGCATGGCAGAAATGCTGTCACATGAATGGCAAAAAGTGACTCCAATTAAGCTCCTATTAACTCTCTAAGAGTTTAAGGGGATGGCATGTGGTTTATTGTTTGTAAGCCAGAACACGGTTGTTCACTGAAAAATGCAAACAACAAAACTCCCTAAAGGAGAGTGGTTTTCTGTAGAAGCAGTAAAAAGAAATGGAGGGGCATGCTTAAGAGAAGCAGCGTGGCTGAGGATTCATTAAAGGCTCTGGCTTCTTTACTGGAGAGATGGAGAAATGTAGTGCAGAAGTGGCTTGAAAAATTACAATGATAAAAATGAATAATGATGTGTTTTATTCAGGATTGCTGTATCTATTGGGACTTTGTCCCATCCTTTCCCAAATTCACTCTAGCAAGCACTGCCAATGGTCATCAGACACCATTGTAACATACTGTGTTAGAGCAGGAACATAAGATGAGGGTGAGCCAGAACACATCACTGTGGGTTGTAGATCATTTCTGGTATGTTGGAACCACATCCAAAGGCAGCTGGTTGATTCCCAGGGGGAAAAGCAGACAGGTGAAAAGCATACTACTAAGAAACTGATGTTTGAAACTCACTTTGGTAGAAGCAGATAACTTCCGGAAGAATAGGTACTTTTGAAATCATCTCTTACTAGAGTTAGCCTAGCAGGAACGGACATTACCTTTTGGCTTCAAATGTTCATCCAGAGGATATAAGGCTGGACTCATACACTGATGCTGTATACCATCCTAATTCCCCAGGAACATGGTCAAAGCATTGCCTGCGTATGGGTTGGTATGGAAACTTTCAGGACATTGAGGCATAATTGCTATAGTGTTTTAGATGGTGGATGCAGAATGTAATTTATCACCAGCATTGAGTAAATTGTGAAAATGTATGCCTTGTTCCAGAAACCACAGGCCTCTCAGCTAGCATAGAGTCAAAAATGTTGAGTGTTTGTTCTGTCCCGAATGCAGATCTAACAGATTACTATTCAGAAGTGAACAGTTCAAGATAGAGCAATTGGTCAGACCAAAAACCCAGGAAGCTCTGAATATGTCTGATAAAGAATTACAAGTGCAGTCATGCTGTGATGCACTCTTCTGGCCTCCTGAAATTTATGATTCAGGGAATTCCTGAGCTAGACATAGTATCTTTTTGCATAGTAGTTGTGGAGGCAGATGCATCCAGGTAAAACCACTTTAAAGCACATGAATATGACTGGCTTAGCAAGGTCTTGGTCCCATGCAGATCAAGGGAGTAAGGAGAAGGCATTGGAACAGTTCCTGCTTGCAGTGCAAGAAGAAAGGTGATTCACAGACCTAAGAGCAGCAGCCATATACCAGCATGGCTATGAGATTGGCCAAGTCATGCTTGGAAGTCTGTCGTGCAGCGATAACCTCAAAGTCATCATGCATGTCTGTGCTGGAAGAGAAACGACATTCAAAAATGAACTGAATGTGACATGTTTGATTATCCCTGAGAAAGCACTCTGAGTGGTTTATATGTTTTAAGATGATCCTATGGTCAGTAGGAAAAAAAAAAAAAAGAAACTAAGAAAGTAAGTCACATACCCTGAACTTTGCAATGTCCCTAGTATGTAAATACCTAACCATAAGCCAAAAATGCATTCTTTGGATCACAGTCATGACAGATGTGCCACAAAGTTGTATTTAAGTTGATAATTCTCAGTCTAGTCAGACTTGCTGCGCAAAGCACTGAATATTCAAGTTGTGACTAGGTGACTAGAGCAAGCAATGAGAGGGGAGTCTCTTGACTTCAAACAGATTTGGGGAAGAATGTGACTGTAACCAAAACAAACTCAGATGAGACAAGGCTTTCAGATAAAGGAACTCTTAATCTCACTAACATGAAATGGTGGAACAAGCAGATGCTCCAAATGAAAATTAATAAAATTTGCTGAGCATTAAGATTTATCTTAGGCATCTTGTACGTATGTGAAAACAGTTACAATACATGGATTATGTTCACTGATAGATTGTGTAGGAAAAGTGTATTTTCTGTTGAGGAATCAGTGAGAAAACAGCCAGATTTGAGATAAGGGAATGGGAATGCTGTAGTGTTCCTAGGTTGAAGCTGAGGGAAGAGCTGAGCTGACTAGGTACTCTGGAAGTACCTTAGGCTGCCATTTCCTGGGGAAGTGGTTTGATCTGGAAAGCTGTAAGTGCAGCTGTATCTCCTCTCAGTCCTCTTGTCCATGTCTGCCTTTGCATCGGTTGCACATCCTGGCTCCCAAAGATGCTGATGACACATGTGCATCCCTGACTAATCAGAAAACCTATAATTTTCAAATAATTTTTGTGATTCCAAGAAAGGGGTGTGGAACTCCCACAGACTTGGATCGCTCTGATGTTGCTTGCCTGTGCTAGGCCTGATCTTGAGGTATGATCGTTTTAGAGGCTCTCAGAGACTACAGCCTACAGCTCTTGGTTGGCAGCCCAGAGGCAGGAATGCCTGAGCGTTCAGCTGTGAGCTGCTTAGTCTTTGATGAAAAATCTTCCCTTTTGTCAAAATTTCTGCTCCTGCCTCTCTCTTGACTTCTGTAATCAAGCAATTCAAAGGCAAGGGGACATGCTCATGATGTGTTTGGGTTTGAGGTTTTCTCTTACCCTCTGGGAATTTTCCAAAGCATATTTAGTTTTGTGAAGGTTTGGTCATAAACCACATCGAAAACTGAAATCTCTTGTTCCTTGAAACCTGTTAATTTTATAAACCACAAGTAAAATATAGCAGGCAGCTGTGTTAAGAGTTTTCCCATATGACCTGCCAGTAACCTTAGCCCAGCCCAAGCATGTACTGGCTGCAAGGGATTGCTAACCATTTCCCAGCTGGGCTGTAGACAGCTAATGAGCAGAAACTACCAGTTGGACGGAAGAGGGTCTAGCAGCTACCAGACATTTTCGCTCTGGGGGCTGATGAGTCAACTTGTAATTTGTGAATAAGCTTGATTGCGTAGAATTTTTTCATTATCTTGCTACATCTATATTAAATTAATTCTGCAGATGATTTGAGCAAGAGCTCTAATCATTTTTACTGTCTTTTTTCACTGCTTCCTACTCCACTTTCCACTGCTTTAGTAGAGAAAGTATTATGCATTTTTTTCCTCATAATCCAGATATCAACATTAATAATATGATACCAGTGTGGGAGAATTGGGGCTTTGTTTTATTTTATCTCTGAGTAGTGTCATTTTGTTCTAGCGCTTTTCTGTCTTATACATTAAAGCAAGTATTTTGGTAACAGATTGGGAGAGAAGGAATGTTAATTTACCTAACAACTTTCCCATGACTGAAGAAAATGGCCATAACGAAAGCAGGTCTAGAATTACAACTACTAGTTTCTTACAACTAGAGCATGTTTGTGTTTTGCTGACTTCTTCTGCCTATTCTCACAGTACTTAGTAAGAGACAAGAACCAAAACGGACCTTTCTCCAGACGTTGCCTTCCTTCCTCAATGTCCTGTCTTCAGTCTTTTGCCTGCTTTCTCCAACATCCTTAAACAATAACTCTTAAAAATTACCTGAAAGGCTTTGAATGCCATTCATGTCAGTGTCTGTTTCCTGTTTTTCCACACTTTGTTTCTTTCAAGGTTGTTTTTGCTTGTTCTTATTCCCACTGCAGGCAGAAAAACATCTTCCTTAAGTCATCATGGCTTTAAGAGAATATCTGTGTATTCTGATTTACTTGGTTGGTTGGTTTGGTTGCTGTTTCTTGGTGTTTTGTGTTGTTGTCTTTTTTTTTTTTTTTTTTTCCCAGAGAACACAAAACACTACCCTACTATTTTAAACACATCTCTGGTTTAGCCCAGAGCTGTTTCTAATATTTGCTGCTGAATGATGCTTCAAATATGGCACGGTAGTTCCAGTGTTACACCCTTCTTGATCAGCAGTTTAGGCATTCCTGAGCAGGAGGAGGCTTCTGGACCATTATACTTTCATAGCTCCCTGCAAACCTGCAGTTCATTATCTGTATAATCTCACTTCGAAGCCCTGTGTTCTTTTGGCCTCTGTGACATCCTGTGACAATATGTTTTGCAATCTCATTATGCATTGTGTGGAAAAAGAACTTCCTTTTGTTTATTTTAAACCTGCTGCCTGCTCATTTCATTGTTTGCCCCCTAATTCTTGTTTCGTGAGGAAATGTTCTTCACATCATTCATGATTTTATGAGCTGTTCATGAATGGATAACTTCTGTCTTCTGAGATGAGCCGTACAAACATGGAGAGCACACGAAATCAAGAGGCATTTTGCTTGCTGCTTAGTTTTTTAGAGCACACTTGATTCAAGATGCCAGAGCCCAGTGTTACTGTGTTCCTTCTGACCAGCTAATGATACCGCTTGTTGATGGAACCATCAGTGACAGCTGAAGTGATGGTGTCAGAGTACTATCCGCAAAAACCATCAGGCTTTTTTATAGGTGGTGGTATGAGAGTAAACCCTGTTGTTGTGCATGTGTGTACTTAGAGTATGCTTGTGTGTATGGATAACTTCATGCTTTCCAGCATTCAAATGCATCTCTGATTTTATTTTGTAGTGCTCTATGTGTCCTCAAGTTTAGATCACGCTCTCTGGGATCCTTTTCTATTGTCCACATATTCTGAAAGGACTGCTTTTATTAAAACAGGAATAACTCTGTCTCTGAACATGCTTTCATTGTGTAACTTTCAAATAACTCTTCCTGTATGGATGAGAGCTGACTTGGAAACCATTCACGAACAGCAGAAAATTGGCTGACTGCTAGAAAGCCATTGAGCTAATGTTTCATTTCAATGAACTTAAAGGCTGCCTTAAGGAAGCAGTGGAAGGGGGTTGGGGGTTGACACTGACACGTAGTGTGCCGTTCTTCTGTTCACATACGAAACCATCCGAAAGAATGACCAGCAGGCACACTTACAGAGTGTTTCTCTGTGAATATAGTGTTGTTAGGATAAAGAGTGCTGGCAAAGAAGTGACCTCTCCTGCACTCACAAGAAAAATCCAGCTGGACCTGACCCTTCTTAAAGGCTTTCTGCTCGTACTTCCAGGTTTTCCACCTCTACTTCTTGCTACTCTGCCTGAAGGCTGTAGCGTGGAGTTCCCTGTAAATCTTTCTATTCATGCTTACCTTTTTTGAATGTAAAAAGTAGCGTTTTCCTTTCAAATTGGAATACTTGGGGACTGTTTGTATTAAGCCAATTATTTAGCCCTTATCCTAGGTCAGGGAATCCAACTGTAAATACAGTGTACTACTTCCTCTGCCTGTGTGTGGCGCCTTCGAGTGATCTTCAGGTTTTCTGTACTTGCTGCGTGAACTTATCTAGATTGGATTAGGGCAGAACTTCCTCTGGTAAAAGTAGGTGTCTGTATCGGATCCATCACTGTAGTCATCCCTTTATGTGGAGTAAGTAAAAGTTCTGTGGTTAAGCTGCCTATGAAGCCCACACCATATGTTACAAAATATTTCCTTTGTGGATAAAATTGTGGAACACTGTTAACTGACTTTTGTCTACTGATTTATTTATTTATTTTTCTGAATCAAAGTTGCTGTCATTGAAAGCAGTACAATGGATCTCAGTGTTTTTATAGCTGATTTTATAGCACCCAGGTACCTTTTATACCGTGCCGGGGGAGTATCACTCTACGAGAGCAGTGCTACTCCCCTGTTTAAAGCAGAGCTTGTTTCAGAAGGGAGAGCCCTGGCACTAACCTCTCTCCTTTTATTTTCATTTTGTGCTGCGTTGCTCAGCAGGTTTTAGCTTTATGGATTATTTTTTCATTGGTTGTGGCTTTTTTTTTGTTTTTTTTTTTTTTTTTTCCAAAGAGATGTTGAAATCAGAGTGCAAAAGTACAGATTTCTCACCTTGGCTTGCAAGAGAAACCCATTTGTTACGTTTTGTCCCTGCAGTGTCTGTTCTCTGACTTTTTCAGTGGAAAGCCGCTGGAAGTGTTTCTTTTTTCTAATTTGTTTTTTCAAAGTTTAATGGAGAAAGATGATAAGACATGCGGTCTGTGGGACTGCAGTTAACACAGCCTGTGCCAAATCTTGTCCAAAGAGCAGAGGCCTTTGTAGACATGATTCTGATAAATTACTTGACTACTGCAGGGATGTGTGTGTGTGATTTTGCTTTTTAATCCTTTGTTACAGAAATAAACTCTGGATGTCACTGTCTGCTGAATAAATTGTTAGAGACTTTTCAGGAGTTGACTGTTCCCATCTTGACAGCATGCCCTTTTTTTCATGGACCTTAAGCTGTTCTAGTTGAACAGTAAGAGTTCTTCAAGTTAAGATTTCTCTGCAATTTAACTTTAATTTTGTCCATGTTAAAGTTATTATTTAAGACCATACATTCTCAAGTTTTAGTTACATATTAGATCCTTGTGCTTAGCTACATTTTAATTCTCTAGTAAAAGATATTGTGAAAACGGAGCAGGATGAAGATGCATAGCTTGTATTTTCTTTCCAGTCTCTTCCTATTTTATTGACCTGCTTGTCTGCTATTTTTTTTCTTCTTTTTACAGAGTTCTAGAATGCCAAGGCCTTCCCATTGTGAATGGGCAGTGTGATCCCTATGCCACTGTTACCTTAGCAGGACCTTCCAGGCAAGTATTTGCTCCTTCAAAAACTTCCATTTCATAAGGATATTTTCTGTTTCCTTGGTCTAGAAACCTCTATTCTCAGGTAGACAGAATATTTAGAGAGCAGTGAAATAAAGTATTTATGTGTCTATGTATGAACTACTAGGGTATACTCAAGTAAGTAATTTGATGCTTACTTCAGTTTTGCTTTATATAAAGGTCTGAATAATTTTACTATCTTGGAGTATGTAATTTGTGGTTAGGTTTAATTTGTGCATCTTCTCACCTCATAGTTGGAGGCCATTTTTCTTTAACAAATTTATTGCCTAATTTTGGGCAAGGACAGAAGAGAAAGCTGAACGCATCAACATCGTGGAGAACTTGCATTTGTATGTGAATATTTAGAGTCTTTTATGCTTTTGGGGTGTGACAGATTAAGGTATATATAGAAAACCTTAGGTAGCTCAATCCTGTAATTTGATATGTGTGGATGTAATAGCATGGATAAAATTTTAGATTCTGCATAATCATATTTAGCTTAAATAGCAGATTAAATTTTCCTGTTCTTTTCCAGAATTGATCATGCTGTTGGATGTCACAGTTTTGTTTCTGTTTATGTAGAGGGTCACCTTTCATGGGTGTGACATATTAGAAAAAAAATCACAGCTCTCCTCTGAACCCCCAAGTATTTTGTAGCATAGGCTACAACATATAACGTATAATATTTTACAATAATTTATTAAAATCAGCATAAGTGAAATGCATTCTTGACAAATACCTTGCGTGCAGAAGAGTCTTTGAGGCTGGTCTGTATTCCTCATTTTTCCTAGGTGTCCTATGTCATTTGTATCTTAACGAGCTGTGTATTTGAATTGTACACTTTGTCTCTTTAAGCATATAATTTCTTTCAGATGGCACTGGGTGTTAATAACTGAAACTGTATGGAGATCTCTTGACTAACTCTAGTACCCTTGAATGTCTAAACTTGCCTCTCTTCATCTGTTCCCCCTCCCCTGCCTTTGGATAACGTACAACAGCTGATAACATACTTTCCTTTAAAATAAGGAGCACAGCTCCATCTTGTTCCTATCTGTTTTTGTTTCATTTTCTGTTCGGGAGAGAAGGCTTGTCTCCTATCTTCAGCAAGCAGCACGCAGCTTATTCCTATCCAGTGCTTTAATTGCCCAATAATTGTGCCTGCTTTAATCATCTCCCGTTCTACATCCTGCTTCCCAGTCCCCTCCCTGATGGGCTTATCAGTAAAGAGGTTGATTGGCAAGTGTGACTGATGAGATGGGATAGGCAATCAGCCCCATGTCCTGCAGGCGATTAGTCTCTTATCTCTCATCTCCTCCTAGGAACAGTGAGGTATTTTTAATCTGTGTATCTTCTCTTCTCTGTTTTTTTCATTGCCTCCCCTTTTAGGAGAGGGAAAGCTGCTTTTGCTGCTGTATTTTATGCAGTGCCGAGCATAAAAACATCAACAAATGCTCTGTTATTTATTCTGTAGTTTATACTTACAGAGCCAACAGATCTCTCAGCTGGAGCTGGTTCAGGAAAAGCACTGTATACTTGTGGGCTGGACCTTTCAAATCACATCAGAAACATGTAGTGGCAATAGAAATTTAACCCAGCTTTGCTTGCCCACTGTGTATGTATATGTCCAGTTAATAAAAACAGGTACAAGCTACCTAAGCAGCTTTGCTGCACAAGAAATGAGGAATAGATTCTGGAATGAAATAATTAGTAGGTCAGTTTTCCTCTTGGTAGGTGCAGCTCTCTATCTCTGTCTGTTTTATCTGTGCTTTGTTGCTGGGGAGCTTTAGGGGAAGATGTGACACAGGACAATACAGTTTCTCACTTGTATGTAACTAGAAGAAACAAGCATAGGTTTGTAGCAATTATCCGTGATGTGGAATACATTGGCTGGCTCTAGCCCATTAGCAAACAGTTAGATGTCTGTATTCTAAAATGCAGATACAGGTGGATGATGCTGCCTAGAGACAAATGAATGAGCAGTGCTAAACTTTGTCAGGCCTGTTCCCCAGTGGTTTAAGGGATCATAGAATCACGTAGGATCACAGAATCTGGATAAAATGGAGGTCTGCCATGTGTTGTTCCTACAGAGCAGTAGAAATTAGAGACTTCTGCTCAGCACTGCTCACTGTAGTTCAACAACATACCATTTACTAGGGGCTGTTGTGGCTGCAGGGAAGAGAGTGGTATATACCAATTAAAATCTGACTTTTTAAGTTTAAGGAAAGTGAGGCTTTAAAAAGAAGCCTGAAGACCTTCCGTGCTCTACTGCTCCTTTGAAAAACTTCTTCGTTCTTGTGAGAAAAAATGTTTTTTTGATTGTTTAACACCACTGAAAAGCATTCATTGATTCCTCAGGCTAAGGTTATAAAATATAAAATACAGAAATATCTATATCAGTCCTCCTGACTCCTGTGCTCTTAGGGTATGAGAATATCTTGAGCAGACTCTCCCCTCAAATATTGTTATTCAAAGCTTCATTCCTGCAAGTCATTTTGTTCAGATACAAGATGCTGCTGGATCAAGAAAGTAGGAAATCAGAACTCAAGGACTTAGTTTAAGAAAGGATAGCAAAATGTGATTACTGCTACTTGAGAGAAATAGGCTGCAGTGAATCCTCTCTTAAGTGTGTGTGTGTTTGCATGCCTTGCGTGCTGCAGCCACATGGCGTGCCAGTTTTACCAAATGAGTGACCGTTTGTTCTTCAGTGGCTGTGTTCTAAGATCATGCTTCTGCTGATGCTTTCTTACACTTTTTTCTTTTCTTTATTCAGATCGGAAGCCAAAAAGACTAAAGTTAAAAAGAAGACCAACAATCCACATTTTGATGAAGTGTTTTATTTTGAGGTTGGTATTTCAAAGGAATGGGTGATAAGCTGAAATACTATACTGTAGATAGTTGGCACAGCATCCTGCCCCGTGTTGTGCCAGCTGTCTTCTTTGAAGGCTGTTTCAAAGCAGTGCTGGGGAAAGAAGTATCCAGGGTCAGACTAGATGTCTGCTGAAGCAGTATGTTGCTTCAGCCCAGGTGCTCTGAGGCAGATGCTTCCACACGGGCACTTCTCCTGAGTAGCAGGCTTTACTCAACCCAGGTATAACTCAATCCAGACGAGTTTTGAGAGAGTTAAGAATGAGCTTTTATATATGCGTATTTTTTCTGGCTTGTGGTTTTATGGCAGCTCCACCCTTCTTTTCCAGGCAATGGGGGGAAGGTTGTCTCAGAGGAGCAGTGAAAACCATAGTGGAAAGATACTTTTTAAAAAGAATGTTTCAGCAGTCTACCAGTCTCCTGTAATACTAGCACATGAAGCCCCTACAACTTTATCTAACACAGAACATTTTCAACAAGTGCAGTTAAGACAACGTATAACTCTTGAAGTGCTAGTTTTGGTTCTTTTTGGCAAAAGTACACGTAATTGTGGTGTGGTCCTTACCTACACGTGCATGTGTTTATAATATGGATGCCCCTTGAAACTTTTCGTTCTATCTGTAAAGTATGTGAATCTTTCTCTTTTATTTCTCTCTTGGACATTTTAGTCTTGGTCTGCACTGAATTGTTCTATTTCAGTAGATACCTCAAAATCCAATCTGGTGTAATTTAATCAGTGAAAAGCCAGAATAGTAATACCGTGCAGTTGGCATATCACTGGTAAGCCCTGCTTATTCCTATGTCATGCATTATCCAGGTTGCATCTGCATCAGCAGCTGCTGGCATGGTACTGGGGATGTGATTTTGAGAGTTAGTCCTAGGGCACAGGCAGCTAACTGTGTTAGGAGATGCAAGGAGAGAGGAACCAGACAAGCACTGTTGCACAAAGTGCACGCATCCTGCATGCAGTGCCTGTGAGTGGCCTTACTGCTGTCATCCACCCAGTCTGCTCACTGCTGTCTTTGCTTAGAAGCTGACAGTTGAACCAAGTGATCTGAAGTCAGTCATACCAATAGCAGTGCACTCTTGTTGATGTATTTGAGGAACAGATACTCAAGTTCTTAATTGGCACTTTCTTGCTGCCCAAATAAGTGGAAGCCCTGAGGCTTGGTCAGGGTAATCTTTCCTTCAGTAATTCATCAAATCTCTTCCTAGGCTGTATTCACTGCAGCTTTACCTTTGACTAGCCCTGAGCCCTTATGGGGCTGACCTGACTCATATGATTGTGTTGCACTGAGTGGGGAGGAGAGATCCCGTGGTACTGAATACTGAAACTGCACTGCCGTGTCTGTATTCAGGATTTCGGTCTGTCAGCTGTTCCAGAGCTGCAGCCTTTGGCAGTGAAACAGGAGTAATGTTCTGTGTTAATAAACTAGAATGGACTTCCTGATTCTTAACATAGGCAGTTCTGGAGGTGTCTGACAGTGAGAGCTTTTTAATGAGCCTAATCAAGGAATTCAGCTTGTATATCACAAAGCTTTACCTGTCTCTTTCCTCTGCCTTCTGTGTGCTGCAGAAATAGTGAACATTTGGTATTTAAACACTGAGCTTGGCAGGTGGTGCCAGATGGGGAGAGGAAAGAGAGGAGCAGAATGCACCTTCCAGCTGGAGCTGAGGAAGGGGGCTGGTGGTTTTCTTTGCCTGCCTTTATGCTAAGAGCTGAGTTGCTTGCAAGTATCTATAAAAGCAAAACTTGAACTGGAACCCATACCCTCACTGTTCTGCTAACTCAAAGTAAAGGGTTTTCTGTGTGGGTAAGGACAATGCTTGGACAGTATGTGAAACAGCCCTCAGTGCCAACAGAGCCATCATAAATTTATGTCATTTTGAGTAGTTGGTATATACCAGGCTAAATGTCTCCAAGGAATAAGGTTCAGTAGCACTGCTAGGGCTGGAGAATACATTCACTAATGAGACGTGGGCAGACCTGTAGCTAACCTGATTCCTGTGGAGCTGCGCAGATTCATGCTGTTGACAGACGTATCATTTACTGCTTCCAAACAGTTTCATCAGCTTTCCTGCAGTCTGCTAGCACAGCAATTGGCCATGGCTCTAAGGAAGAAGAAAATCTGTAGAAGTCAGTGAAGACATGCATTCCTTTCTGCAGCAAAATAGATTTAATTAGCTAAATGGAAAACAGCTTATCATTGATTTGGAAGATTTAAGGGCTTGCTTAAGGATGCTACAAGTGAAACTTGCACCTGATGATTTGGAGCCATTTTCACCACCACTTCAGCTGCAGCAGTGAAGAAGCTTAGATGTACAAAGCTACAGGGAAATCTCCCACTCATGAAGGAAGTAGTGCTGGGAGCCTGTTTGCAAACCCAACTGTGCTAAAAATTGAGCAACTGATAAATAAGCTTGTCAGTTTGCCATCTGAGATGAAAGTTCCCTAATATCTAATTCCATCCTTGAAACTGATGGGCTTATTAGGATGCTCTTTTTAGCATTTTTGATTGACCTGCATACTAAGCAGTCATGCAGATGAACAGAGGAACCTCATGCATGCAGACTCCAGCAAAGCTTCTTAGAAAAGTGTTTACTTGAAAGGGGTGTGCCATAAGTTACATGTCTGTTGTAACTTTTTGCAACTCATGTCTTTCAGGTAATAAACAGTACAGTTTGCTTTCTTATTCAGAACTACACCATTATCTTTACAATGCTAATACAAAATACATAACTTTCAGTTATATAGGATGATTTATTGAAGCCACAGTGAAGATGGTTGCAAGCGTAGGGGGGAGAAAAATTGTTCTGAGCTGCTGATATTGTAGGATGCATTTAAATTACCATGATATTAGGCTTACTGGTGCATTTCATTTGGTTTTGGGCTAGAACATTTGGTACCCAGTGCTGCTATGGTACCTTTGTATTCATGTGTATCACCTTGAAAATGGAGCCTTCTCTTAAGCACACAAAAGACTGTTGGGTGTCAATCTGAAGATTCTTTTCTAATTTCTCTCTATCTGTGCAGCTACATCTTTGGCTCTCTTGTTTGTTCTGTCTGCATCTGATGTAACAAGAAGTCAAGTTTACAATAAAAGCCAGTTTTTGTGAGTGGGAAGCATTAAGCCACATGAGTATTTAAACATTCAATAAAGCTGAGCTTCTGTGTGCAACCAAGAGCTGAACCCACACATCATACGCACTTGTGTTTGGTCGGTTCCTGCTGTGGTTTCAGCTGGGTGGGGTAGCCTTTTTCTCAAGTTTCTGACACACTATGAAAAAAACAAAACTATCAAAGGCTTTTTTAGATCATACTAGAAAAGAGATTTTAAGAAATGTTTGTACAAAAGCTTTCTTTTGCTAATGCTCTACACCTGCAGCTTATCTTCCCATTCTTTTCTACCCATGCTTTCCTTTATCAGTGTTGCAAATGTGGTTGCAGTGCACCTGATTCTAAATTCTGACATACGTAGCACAGTGTAGCATCTCTTAGACAGTTGATCTGCTCGGTACATTTTGTGGGGGTGTGATAAATCGAATTCCAGGATACCATGACAGGCTGAACTTCCCAATTTTAATTGGATCCATTGTAAAATGTTTTTAGTGGTGGTTTTGCTTTTCACCTCTCTCTTCTTCAGAATGCCTCAGGCATCTGTTGCACAGCTGTACTTAAGGCATGGGTATTAATTGCCCCTTTATTTCTTTTGATAGTGGTATTCATTTGCATGTTTTTTTTTCTTTTGACAATGTAAACTCAAAGTGCTGTAGTAATATTAAAGACGTTCTTTCTCTGGTAAATAAAGTATGAAGTGTTTAGTTACCTTTGAATAAGATTCTTACCACGTCTCTATAGTGGGGAATCTGCAGTCTACAGGTTTATTACCATGCTTGAATGTTTTCATAATCAGGGATGGATTCCTTGCTGATAGTCAAATGCCACAGTGTTCCAGAGCTTTGTAGAAGTAACAGAGAAATGCTTTTGTATCAGTTTAATTTGTTAAAGGTTCCTCTTTTTTTAGGTTACAAGACCGAGTAGCTACAACAAGAAATCCCAATTTGATATTGAAGATGTCGATGAAGTTGACAAAATGGAGATTAGGTAATACAAAATAGCTTCTACTGATAATCTTCCAAAGTTATGTGCTTTGTAGTAGAGTGTTTTTTCAAAATGACAAGCATGATTTCATTGTTGGTGACTCAAAGAGGACTCTTTGTCTCTGCATCTATTCCTTTAACTGCATGATCCTGTAGATCCTATATGAATTTGTGACAGTTGTGCTGTGGGAGACATCCTCGTTATTTTCCTCAGTATCCTTTCTCTGTGTGTATAACGTGCATGTGTGTATGCTCATGTGCATTTATCATTGAGTGCAGCCTTTTATGTCTGGTCTCTCTTTCAGCCCTCCTTCCCTCAGTTTCCCAGGAGAGCCCAAGAGCTCTGTGATGCTCTTTGTTAAAGGATCTGTTTTCTTTTGTCGCTTAATTTTAGCAACCAAGATAAGGTCCTCCTTCCCTGAAAGGAAACTCTTGAGCTGAAATTTTCTCTGGGTCTGAGGCAGTTTCTCTTCTCTTTTTCCTGCCAGAATGTAACCCCTTCTTGTGAGGCTGGGTACCATCCATTGCACAGGAAAGAAGTAACTCTTATTTCAAAAACAAAACAACCCCACCCACCCACTTACTGCTATTTTAAAACTTGCAGAGGCCTGTCAACAGTGTTTGTGGGGATGGGTGAAAGGTCAGAGTGGGGAGGAAACAGTAGGGGTTGCAAAGCCTTGTGGCATCTCATGTGTGAGGTACTGTTGCATACCTGAAACTTAAAGGTTTAGTCCATCTGGTGATCTGCACAGCAGGTGTGGAAACTGCTTTATCCACATACACGTGTGGTGTGGTATTTCTTCTTTCTCCTAGGATTTAGAGAAAGAAAAGTTGAGGAGGAAGGGCATCCCTCTTACTCCTTTCTCTCCAGGTGCTCCCACTGGAGAGTCAGTGAGGGCTCCCCTCTCAAAACATTCCCTAGTCCCTTCAGAAGCATTACTGGCAGTAAGAGGGGGACCAGACAAGGGGAACATTCCCACCAAGCAAGATGTTTGTGTTAATGAATGAATGAGAGCTGCCATGTTACCTTCTACTTTGCCTGTCAACTGCTGGTTCATGTAGCCCGTTACTGTAATATCACAGCACTGCATGGCCATTAATAGACGTGTGTTTGCCAGGACTCTGTGAGACAGGAAAGGGAGATTATTTGTATGCAAGAGACACAAGAGATGTAAATGAATTTCAAAAAAGTGTTCCATTCCTTAACAACAAAACATCACGATGTGACGCAAAAGACTAGTAAAGTAGCTGGGAAAGACTAAGCACTTAAATAATACGTGAAAGTAGGTAAAGAATTAGTTTTGGTTGGGCAAACTGTTTGCTCAGACAGTTTGTCCCATATAAGACAGAGTGGTTTTGTTTCCATCTCGGGTTCTTCTCCCAGCCCCCTCATTTCCTCCGCTCTGTTTTCTAAGAGTGAGATTGCCCCCATGCCCTCTGGATGGATCATACAATTAATGGGTTTGGGGGTTTGTTTTCTTTTTCTCTCCTGAGAAAATACCATTCCACAGAGTACAGAGGCAACTCAGTCTCTCATGGTTTTTCTCTAAAGCTATGAAAGTTTCTCTTTTTGAGTGGGTGTAGGAAGTTGCAGGCAGAGCATATCAGCACTAAAGGACCAGATGTTCTGGTGAAATTCATTGTTTCTCCTCCTCCTCTCTGTTGTTCTTTCTTCCTCTCTGTCAGCAGTGTCTGACCATTTTAGAATAAAGCTTTAGACTCCAGGGTCTTGTGTATAGTATTTTCTTTTAATTTTACTTTTACTTATGCTTTATGCCTCAAGCACACAAAACAATAATGTCAGAATTTGAATGCCTGCTTTGCTTATTGTACAGCATGAGATCTGCCTTGAGTTTTGAATTCCTCTCCTGCTGAAACATTTTACTGTTCTTACATTTACTTTTTTTTCTGTAACTTCAGTTGCTGTAGGGCATGCCCTTCGGAAGTGTGTGAGGCTGTGTATGTTTCAAAGTGTTACTGCCAGTGAGCATCTAAAAGGCATTTACATAAACTAGAAACCAGTTGCCTGTAAATACTTTGTAAATGCAGAGTTGGACTATGTGTAAATAACCTTCTAAAAATCCCTTCCTGAAGCTGCACTTAGCCATTTGAATTAGTTTGTAAGATTGCAATCAACTGAATATGGAGAAAAAATAGAGAAGATAGGATTTTCAAAGACTTCTCCTGTTGGGTCATTTTTGCACTGCAGGAAAAAAAAAAAGTTAAAATATTAGAGTTTGAAGAACTTAAACTAGCAGGCACGTAACATGAGCTTTTGACATGTCTGGCATATGAAACTCGATGCATGAGACAGAGAGGCAAGACTCAGGGGATTTAGAAGTGACATTCTCTGCACTTGCATAAGGTAGGAAAAACCTCTAACAGGACTAGCAGTCCTCATTCTTTGACAACCTACTGTGACTTGCTTGAGACTAGGAAGGTGGTGTAAGTATGTCCATAATCAAATGATTTTGCACCTTATCCAGATTACAGTTAGTTCTCCTGGAAATCTTCATTATTCAAGAACCTGCATTTTTTCCCATACAGTCTTTTTTCCCCAGAGTTTAAGGCATATTGAGACTGTGAAAAGTTCTTAGCTGTGATTGTTGTAAACTGAAAATGCCTCTTTGAGAAAGCCTTAAAATATGTACAGAAATATCTGTCCTAGAGTTTGAAACCCTCACTCTGAGATGGGTATTGTAGCATTTATCCACAAATGCCAGGTTAGACACCAGTACTTCTACTTTGAATCTAAGAGCAATTGTTTTACATCCTGAATGTTAAAGAGTGCATGAAAGGCAAGGAACCATCATCTAACAGAATTTCCATGTATGAGGAACTAAGCAACAGAAATTGCATAGATTACAGATAATACACATGTGATACTGTGTGGTAGAACAGTCCTATTATTTGTACAGAAGAACTTTAGGTGCAGCAAATATGTAAGCTTGACATGGTGAATCTTCCCAGAAGCTAGAGCATTGGGAAAGGCTGAGTAGAAATTCAGCCTCACTCTTCAAACTTTCATTACACTGCTGGTAATGAAATCAGCCCGAGACTGAAGGTCTCTGGACATTTTTTGCCATGGTATTCATTTTATCTGTATTTTTTCCTTTATCTGGGATATGCAGAGAGCCCCTGGATGTTTATCAATAGGGACTGTGGAAACAATACAGATGAGGAAAAGGTATTCTAGATGATTTTTCACTGGTGTTTCATGGAGATGAGCTGTAAGGCTCCAGAAGTCAACCTTAGCCTCTTAACTGTTTGAAAACCAGCACTGTACATTTTGGAACTTTCTAACTCCTGGGCTTGAGGAGAAAAACCAACAAAATTCAAATAAAAGAAAGTTTTATTTATTCCTTATCTTTTAAAATGACTTCTTTTTGTTGCAGAGTTGATCTCTGGAATGCCAGTAACTTGAAGTTTGGAGATGAGTTTCTAGGAGAACTGAGACTTCCTTTGAAATTTCTGCGACAGTCTAGCTCTTATGAAGCATGGTACTTGACATTTTTCTTTCAGAGTATGAGTAGAAACATACATTTGCTGTGAAGTCTTTGAATAATTACTTCTGTGTGATAAGGTTTAAATGGATTTAATTTGTATCTATAATTAAGTAAGCAAACCAAAATGATCTTAGCAGATGTAAGAGCAAGAAGTTTTGATAATCTGACTAGAGATTTGAGTATGTCTCTGTGTAGCATGTGCGAATTTTAATACCTTGAGTTTTTGATATTATTTACTGCAATTCAATAGCAGTGCCATAATTTTATGAAAATGTGGGGGTTTTTTTGATATGTTACATCAGCACAAATCGTAACGATCAGAACTTTCCATGTTGGAGTTGGTGCTAAATACACTAACATTAACAAATGATTAAATTTTTTGATTCAGAACTCTCAAGAAATTTAATAAGTTTGTAGAGATTGTTTGTATCACTAATCTATAGCTTTTCTATATGCTTATGTGTAGGCTGAGATAATCTTGTGTTTCAGCACAAACATTATCTATTTTTGCATTACAGGTATTTCCTGCAGCCCAGAGATAATGGTAACAAGTCACTGAAACCTGATGACCTTGGTTCCTTAAGGTTAAATGTGGTTTACACTGAGGACCATGTTTTTTCCTCAGACTATTACAGTCCACTTAGAGACCTCCTGCTAAAATCTGCAGATGTTGAGGTAATTTGCTTGTGCTGCTTGTTGTTTACCTGTAATTCATCCTCGCAGGGTTCCCCCTGAATGTTAGGCACAGTCTTGTTGGCACCATAGGTGAATAATTACCAGAATCTTCAACTTCTTTCTTCTTACACCCAAGGATCTTGTTAAGCTCTGCATATCCTTCATGGTTGTTTTCTGTCCTTACAGAAAAGATCTTTATCTGCATATAGTACGGTGGGTGGAGGCACACCCAGGAACACCAGTGGTTTTAACAGCAGCATATTCTCTGTGGCTTTCTAATTTTACGTGTGAAAATGCAAAGTAAACTTCAGTTTGATCAATTTGTTTTCCTTTATTGGAGAGGAACTAGTTTACTTGCATAATTTAAAAACAAAACAAAATGAGAAAACAAAACAATCCCAAACAGAGAACCAACTCTAAAATGTCACAAGGATGGACTTCATCTGCCATTGTGTATAGTTTTAGCGTTTGACTTGGACCTGAGGTTTGAGTGTTGATTTTTTCAGTTCCAGAACTGGTTTCTGTTACTATAGTCTGAAAATGGGGAGGTTTATAGTTCTTCAGTTGCTTCCCAGGCAATGGTCACATTCAGTGAAAAGTCAACTGTTAAAAATGCAGGAAAAAGACTGCACTGCAATAGTTTTTAAATTGCTGCCCTCTTCTGATCAAAACTTAAAGCCAACTAAAACTGGAATGTGAGGCCCAACCGTGTTATGTTTAGACATGTTTAGGTAACTGACCACTGCAATTGTTATGTGGGTTTGTGCACTAAGGAATTAATTATGCTTGTGCTATAAAGATCTCTCAAAGTTTTTATTCCTTTTTACTCTTCAGCCTGTCTCAGCATCAGCTGCACACATTTTGGGTGAAGTTTGCAGAGAAAAACAGGAAGCAGCCATACCTCTCGTCAGGCTTTTCCTACACTATGGCAGAATTGTGCCTTTCATAAGTGCCATTGCAAGTGCTGAAGTGAAGAGGACTCAGTAAGTATCGACAAACTAATTGCTGTCAAGCTCTGTGTTGGCTTGTGGTAGGATCCTACGCTCAGTTTCTGAAACTAAATGCAATTTCAAAATAAATTGTTGAAGTTGCTCCTTTTCCTCCCAGCTAAGCCAGGAAGCCATTGTGCAGCAGGCAAACTATGACTTAGCTGCCATTATGGAAAGATGGTGATGGTTATAAGCTCTTCAGAAGGGATAGGCAAGGAACGAGGGGTGGTGGTGTGGCTCTCTCTATATTTGAAAGTGTTTTGATGTTGTTGAGCTTGGGGCTGGGAATGATAAGGCTGAATCTCTATGGGTAAGGATCAGGGAGACACCAGCAATGTGGCCATCCTGGTGGAGGACTGTTATAGACAACTTAACCAGGATGAAGAGACAGATGAGGTGTACTATGAACAGCTGGCAGAAGTTGCACAATCGCTAGCCGTTGTTCTCATGAGGGACTTCAACTTCAGTCTAGTTGACTACCCTTGGGGGTACCATCCCCTCTGACCTGGATGTATCAAATGGGGAGCAGAATAAACCCTTGATGATTCAGGTGGAAACAGTTACAGATCTACTGCTCCATCTGGACTGCCACAAGTCCATGGGGTTGGTGGTATCCACCCAAGAGTGCTGAGGGAGCTGGCGGAGATGATAGCCAAGCCACTTTGCATCATCCAGCATTCCTGGTTGACCAGATGGGTCCCAGAGGACTGGAGGCTTGCCAGTGTGACTCCTATCTACAAAAAGGATTGTGAGGAGGATCCAGGGAGCTACAGGCCTGTCAGTCTGACCTCTGTACCAAGTAAGATTATGGAGCAGATCATCTTGAGGGAGATCACACGGCATGTGTGGGATCAGACCTGGCCAGCATAGGTTCATCAAAGGCAGGTCCTGCTTGACCAATCTGATCTCCTTCTATGATCAAATGACTTGCCTGGTGGATGAAGGAAAGGCTGTTGACAGTCTACCTAGACTTCAGCAAAGCCTTCAACACTGTTTCCCACAGTATTCTCCTTGAGATACTGATACCTATAGCTTAGATCGATAACACTCTTTGCTGGGTAAAGAACTGGATGTGTGGCTGGGCCCAGAAGGTGGTTGGTAAGTGGAGTTAAATCCAGCTAGCAATCAGTAACAAGTGGTGTTCCCCAAGGGTTGATACTGGGGCCTGTCCAATATCTCTGTTGATGACCTGGATGAGAGAATTGAGCGCACTCGGTAAGTTTGCAGATGACTCCAATTTGGGGGCAAGTGTTGATCTGCCTCAGAGTAGGAAGAATCTACAGAGGGACCTATTCAGATTAGATTGACAGACTGAGGCCAATGGGATCAAGTTCAGTAAGACAAAGTACTGGGACCTGCACTTTGGCCTCAACAACCCTAGGCAACACTACAGGCTTGGGGCAGAGTGGTTGGAAGACTATGTAGAGGAAACAGACCTGGTGGTATTGTTTGATGCTTGGCTGAACGTGAGCCGGCAGTGTGCTCAGGTGGCCAAAAAGGCCAATGGCATTCTGGCTTGTATCAGAAACAGTGTTGCCAGCAAGAGCAGGGAAATGATCATCCCTTTGTACTCAGCTCCAGTGAGGCCACAGCTCGAGTACTGTGTTCAGTTTTGAGTGCCTCACTACAAGGAAGGCATCAAGACACTGGAGCTTGTTCAAAGAAGGACAACAAAGCTGTGAGAGGTCCAGCACAAGTCTTACGGGGAGCAGCTGAGGGAGCTGAGGTTGTTTAGTCTGGAGAAGAGGAGTCTTGGGGTGACCTTATTACTCTCTACACTTACCTGAAAGGAGGTTGTGGCAAGGTGGGGGTCAGCCACTTCTCCCATGTAACTAGTAATAAGACTAGAGGGAATGGCTTTAAGTTGCCCCAGGGGAGATTCAGGTTAGGAAATACTTCTCTGAGAGAGCAGTCAGGCACTGGCACAGGCTGCTCAGGAAGGTGGTAAAGTCACCGTCCCTGGAAGTGTTCAAGAAACGTTTAGATGCTGTACTGAGGGACATGGTTTAGTGGGAAATCTTGGTGATGTGTGGATGGTTGGACTGGATGATCTTAGAGGTCTTTTCCAGCCTTGGTGATTCTGTCATTCTAATGTCAGTGTTGTTTATAAAATTTCTGAAGAACTGGTGAGTTTCATTTGAGGAGGAATTCCCATCATGTTTTACAAAATTTACTTGGAAAACTGTTGTAAGGTCCGAGAGCAGGGAATTTCACTCTGTTCTCTGCATTGGTAGTTTGATAATAACTGTAAAAACCTTCAGCTGTTCATGTGAAATAATTTCAGCTTCAGAATATGCTAATAAGCCATTTTGCACTGAGTAAAAGTGTTTGCTGGACTTGTTCTAAACAAAAAGCAAATTTCTTCCTAAATATGAATATTTAAGGCAAGCTGTGTGTCTAATCTTTCAAATTAGAGGGCTGAGAAACAAAGACAGGGTTGGATCGGGCATTGGATAACAGAAAACAGAATCTTTTTTTTCTGCTCACTCTTTGTAAGTAATTTATGTGACTTACAGATGTTCTGGCAATGTAGTGGTGTAAGAGTATTTACACCAGACTAGTCTCAAAGAGCAGATACTGCTACAAGCCTTGTGCCTACATAATCATGCCATTGGCTGACAATAGAAGAGCCAATAGGTAGTGAAGGAGAATGACAGACTTGGGTTCTGAAGTACAGCTCCTCAGTACAAAATAAAGACTTCGTGTGAGTTGCCTTTCTTTCAGTGTGCCTGGGGGTTAGGGCGTTTTTCTTCCTGTAGGTGTGTGTTTTTCTGTGCTTCAGGTTGGCTGGAACTGCTTGGTTGATGCAGCATGAGGTAATTTGCTGCTCCCTAGTCAGTCATGTTCCTGAGATAAAATGGCAAAGATGTTTGTTTTCATGACTTTTTGGGCATTGTAGCAGGCAGGGAGCTTACTTTTTTAATTAAAAAAAAAGAAAAAAAAGAGTCCTGTTATTCATTGCTTGAATGAGTACAGCTGTGGTAAGCTATAAGCAGCAGAGAAGATGTTAGTGTGTATACAAGAACTAACAAACTTGATCTGATATCTGTAGTCAATTTTTGATCATATATGTGTAAAAGACAGTTGCTTATATATGGATCTACATAACTAAAATTAATATACAACTTTCAGTTGAGTTTTCAAAATGCAACAACAAAAAAAGTCTTGTGATAGTGCAGAGAGATAATTTTTAGCAGATTGCCATGGCCATGTATCTAGTACGAGAACAATTCTGTGGAGGTGATTTTTCAGAAAAATGTGAGAATATGTGAGAGTACACACAGGTCTGTTTAGAATTGGAATCTGTGTTATGTTTAATAGTGTTATTGCAGGGCAGTGCTGTGGGTCACTTAAAAGAGATGCCTGTGTCACTGGAGCTGGTGTTTTCATCTCCCTCCCAGTTTACAACCATTTATTTGGAAGAAGAAGGTCATTTGTGATGTCCAGTGTTGTTACAAGACTGATATTGCTCCCTTCCTTCCCTTACTCAAATAAATGCTGTTCAGTAGCGTGTGAAAACAGGTGCAGTTTCCCTTGTTTGTATTGTAAACCCTTTTGAGCCTACATTGTTCCCTTGTGTTTGGATGGTGTAGAGAGGCTTCTGCAGACTGTGTGAACACACCAAAAAATCTTTAGTCCCTCAGGATTTAACGTGATTGCTGCTTTTCTGTTACAGCCTGGAAGTGACTACATAACTGCATCTAATGGCAGGCTTATGTCAAAAGGAATTTTTGTTTATGTGTTCAGAAGCGTATTTTCATCACCTTTAAGTGCTGCTTGTATTTCCATATGTTAGCAGTTTATTACAAAGAGACTAAATTACAGAAAATTGTTCACTTCTAGAGATCCAAACACCATTTTCAGAGGAAACTCATTAACTTCCAAGTGCATCGACGAGACAATGAAACTGGCAGGGATGCATTATCTGCAAGTTACACTAAAGCCAATTATAGATGAGGTAAGATCATTTAAGACTTTTTTTTTTTAATTAAAATGTCACTTCAGAAGGCCTTCAGGGAGCAGGTGCTGTTTTTCCTTCTAATTTTAAGTGATTTGTAGGAAAAAGAGTTAAGAACCTGTTTCTACATACATTGAAATCTTTTTTGTTAGTTTAGCTTAGCCACAACTGAGTCACCCAGTTCTGAAACAATTGGATTGTATTAAAGGAAATTGAAAGTTTCCACCTGTCTAACAAAATTAAATTATGCCATTTTAAAACATCTACCACATATTGTTTCTGAGAAATTAATAAAGTAGTAACTGCAAGGGATAAAGGACATATACAGCAGAAAGCTGCTGGAAGCTGTAGCTGAGACATCTCATCTTTAAAGAAATTAAATTATTCTTAGATAACTGTGTATGTGATGTATATATTGTAGCAATGGTTTATTATCTGTCCAGTCCAGAGTGGTGGGTGTGGGGTTCTTAGTGCAATAATTGAGCAATACTCTCAGACCACAGACTTCCTTCAAATGATTTGACAGTTTCTTCAGCAGTTGGTTTACTGTTTCATCAAAAACATGTTCAGTTGTTAAAGAACATAGATATACTTTGAAAATTTACTCTTTTAGCAAAATAGGGCTTTTCCTGAGCAGTCTTGCATGAGAGCATCTGAATTATTTTCGTCTCATCTGAAAGAAAGAATAGAACAAATTAATGACTCCTTTTGGAAAAAATGAAGGTTGCTGGTAATTTACCTTTGGTGCTTTGTCAAGAAAAAAGTACAAATTATGCACTTGGCTTTTTACACAAAAAGTAGGTGAGGATTTTTGCATAATCCTCTTCTTGAATCCTTTGTTCTTCTTGAAAAGTTTATTAAAAAGTAAACTAATATATTAATTGTGTACTGTATCTTTTTTTCTAGATCTGCCAGGTACATAAACCTTGTGAAATCGATCCTGTGAAATTAAAAGATGGTGAAAACCTGGAAAATAACAGGGTATGCATTAGATTTTGAAGATAGAGTGTCTGTTACCTTGTGTAACTTAGGCTCTCAGATATCATTATAATTGGTTGTGAGGATAACAGCCTGTGTCTCTTATGTCTCTAGCAGTATCACACAAGAAAGTGCTGTGAAAAGAAGGAATATGTCATACTAGTGTATATGTTGATGTTTGTTTTTTATATGGATAACATTATTACTCTTAAATACGTACATTCATTGAAGGGAGTATCACTAAATGTGAGACTGTTTTACAAGTATATAATGTTAAAAGTGAGGATTTCTTACCAATGATCCCATTATGAATAAAACCAGGAATAATACTGCTTTCCATAACCAAAAAAAAAAAAAAAAAAATTGTTGTAATTGTTGTTTGTTTCAGGAAAATCTGAGGCAGTATGTTGATCGCATTTTTACTGTCATTACAAAATCTGGTGTAAGCTGTCCTACAGTGATGTGTGATATTTTCTTTTCTTTGAGAGAATCAGCTGCTAAACGTTTTCAAGGTGAGTTTCAATATATTATTCTACTTTATATCTCTGATAGGTGTAGTGTAGGTGCAGTCTAGAAGCCTCTGTGATTCATGATACTTTTACTAATTGGACAACGTATTATCCCAAATATGATTTGAATTCTGTTTTTTCCCTGATCATTCATTTTGCAAAAAACATGACTTTAGGTGATCATGAGCTTTCCTTAAACATCATTCAAAGGAAGACAGCATTTTAAGTGAGCATTTTGTTGGTACATGTTTATGGTTCCTATTTACAATTTACCCTGAGTTTTCAAATGTTCACGTTTTTATGATGGCTTATTCTGCAGATTCATAGAATTGTGTGTTGAAAAGGCCTGTGTTGAAAAGGACCACAATGATCATCTAGTTTCACCCACCCCCTGCTACATGCAGGGTCGCCAGCCACCAGACCAGGCTGCCCAGAGCCACATCCAGCCTGGCCTTGAATGCCTCCAGGGATGGGGCATCCACAACCTCCTTGGGCAACCTGTTCCAGTGCGTCACCACCCTCTGTGTGAAAAACTTCCTCCTAGTATCTAACCTAAACCTCCCCTGTCTCAATTTAAGACCATTCCCCCTTGTCCTATTACTGTCCACCCTTGTAAACAGCCTTTCCCCCTCCTGTTTATATGCTTCCTTCAAGTATAGGAAGGCCACAATGAGGTCTCCCTGAAGACTTCTCTTCTCCAAGCTAAGCAAGCCCAGTTTCCTCAACAGGTCCTCATCTGGACCTGTTCCAAGAGTTCCACATCTTTCCTGTGCTGGAGGCCCCAGGCCTGTACTCCAGATGGGCCGAGTAGAGGGGGAGATCACCTCCTTCTCCCTGCTGGCCACTTATCTTTGAATGCATCCCAGAATATAGTTGGCCTTTCGGGCTGCAAGCACACACTGCTGGCTCCTTCCATGCAGCTGAATTATTTTCTGCTCATACATCAGCTTGTAATAATGACCAATCTATAAATTAGAGGAGTTGTTGTGATTTCATTGTCCTAGGAAAACCATGTGCTGCAGAAGTTTTCTCACTGTCATGAAGGCACTTTTCCACTCCCTAATAGTTGTTTTAGTTTGTGAGAATAAGCAGGCAGTGCCAAACCAGAATCAAGCAAAACAGCTAACATGTATTTTCGTGAAGGGCAGCAAATTATAATAATGAAGATTGAAGTTGTAAATCATATGTATTTCCAGCAAATGTTTAACTTTATGAAGGCATTCTGGTAATTTCAGAAGGTTTTGAAGGAAGTATTATTGAAATATTGAGTAGAGGTATTTTTGTTTTGTTTTATATAGGTGACCCAGATGTGAGGTATACAGCTGTCAGCAGCTTTATTTTCTTGAGATTCTTTGCTCCTGCCATTCTTTCTCCAAACCTCTTTCAGCTTACACCACACCATCCAGTAAGTACTGCATCACTATTTCTAGCTATGCCTATAGTTCTACCACCATATTCTGTCTAGCAAGATTCTTTTCTACATTATTTCAGTAATCCCTAGGAGAAATAGCTTTGTTAGTTCAAAGATCTGCTAGGTCTGTCTTGCATATGGGAACCTATGTTGAATGACAGTTATGTGAAGAACGTGGGAAGTATGGAAGGAACAGTGAACTTTAAGGTCAGACAAGGTAGATAATCTTAGTTACTCTGGAAAATATGATCACTCCTTCATTTATACTGTCTTAAATTAATGCTAGATTGATCGCCAGCAACAGTTGGAGGTATTTTGACTGTTAAGCAACTTATCCAAACTTTTCATGGAAGACCTGAGCAGTTTTCAAGACAGGTGCCTCTTTAGTTTTGCATGTCATTACTCTCCAGAGAACCCAGGGCAATAGCTGTGATGCATGGTGACAAGAGTCAAAAACGTTTGAAAGAAACAACTATTTTTCTGTAGTGTTTTATTGAATCTTTTTCAATTTTATGTTAATTTTCTACAAGAGGAGAAAAAAATAAGAAATATTTTAAGTCTTCAATCTGAATAATGCTACTGTTATCTTTCCTAGGACCCACAGACTTCTCGAACTTTGACACTTATCTCTAAAACTATTCAAACATTGGGCAGCCTATCAAAATCTAAATCTGTAAGTTTATCGTTTTCATTTAAAGGTTTAATTTGAGAAAGTGATTTTTTTAAGCTTTTATCACCCATTCTAATTAAGCCTTGAAAATTCTTGAGTTGCACTAGTCTTAAACAAAACTCTTTTTGTCTGTTGTGATTATCAGCCTCACACTCGTGGCAGAATTAAGCTTGTCTTAATCTGAACTACATTTTAGTAAAGCAAAATTGTATGACCAACCTAGAAGACTGTTCCAGGGCATTGCGTTCCTTAATTGAGAAGAATCTCCCGTTAAGGGAAATGACTGTGTTTTCCTTTTCATGCTAATTTAGTTTCCAGTCAGTCAGTGCTGAAATTAGATTTAGTTGTCCATGCGCTGGATTTCTAATTGAAGTAAAACTTGTATGCTTAAGGCACCAAATGACTATATCTGGTGGAAGTTTGGGCTTCCTGGTGGTGTAGTTACCATTCACATGGGCGACGACAGATGAATCTGTACCTTAACTATGAATCCTTCTAGTCTACAGAATTCCTTACCCTATATTTTTTCAGAGTTAGGACCAGGATCAAAAGCCAAAGCAGAGGCTTGAAGCTTTTGAACAGTACATTAATTGTAGTAAGCAAGAATTTGGAATGTGTTCTACTACCTTTTTGAGGTAGAAATTTGGTAATACTTTTTTGAATGTGTGCTGTACAATAGGAGAGTCTATTTTCATTTATTTTACCTCTGGACAGGGAAAAAAAACCTCTTTGGTGATTTTTGTCATGGTCTACTGCTATTGAGAATAACAATTTGAGGTACAAACTGTATTATGACATGCATGATTTTGATTTTGTATTTCAGGCAAATTTCAAGGAATCCTACATGGCTACTTTTTATGACTATTTTAATGAACAGAAATACGCAGATGCAGTAAAAAATGTACGTAATGCTTGTGAATGTTCTGAATAATCCTTAGGGGCTGTTGAGATTGAAGCTCGGAATCCTATTATGTACTGTTTGTAAACCAGGAAGTGTGTGCTAGAAAAAGCAGACTCCTGATAATTGTGATAGTTTTTTGGAAACTTGTATCAAATTATGTGCATGTAGGATTAGAATCTCTTTAGATCTGCTTCTATTTAGTAATTAGGTTGGATCAGTAAGGCTGTTGAATTGAGCTTAAGTCACGTGCATACTTCACAGAGTGTTGCAGATCTGTGATGAAAATTGCTTAGTACAAAAGTAATTGAAAGATACGTTTTACAAAGAAAATGCTTGGAGAAGAAGCACTGGTCATCTGCAGTTTTTGCACTTAGTGACATTTGTGCTATTTTTAGTTTACAACACAGGAAAGCTCCCAAATTCCTCAAATATCTGCCAGTACCCTTCTGTTTAAATACTTCTACAGTATTTCCTTGCAGTGCTATATTGTACAGATGTTTAAGATTTTAACTTTTTTACTGCTGTACTGTCATTTTATCTATTATTTTTGTTCACCTTCTAGTTTCTAGATTTAATTTCATCTTCAGGAAGGAGAGATCACAAGAGCATAGAGCAACCTATACTACTTAAGGAAGGGTAAGCATGCACGTGCAACAACACCTTCTAAATATGTGCTTGCTACTGTTCTAAGGCAGCTATCTTTTTCTCCACCCCTATTCCATCTGTATGTTCAGAAAAGAGTGTAGGAAGATTGTTGTACTGCTGTTTCTACTTTCTCTGGCTGCTATAATTGATTTCAACATCCTTTCACTTAATTTAAACATCTTAAATTTAAGTGTGCTTTGGAATATATGGAGGAAAAAGAAGCCTGTAGACCTTAATCAGCACAGCTAAAGCAGAATGAGTTTAAATCAGCACTATATTAAGATCAAGTTCAATTTCCTTTTTTAAACGACTGTGAACAAAAGCTGTAAAATGCAGATACTGCGTATCTTAGTGAGGGCAAAGAATTTGCTTCTGCTGCCCTATTAAATCCATATGCTAATCAATTTCAGGGCCATTTTGAGGGAAACTTGTCATGCATTTGGAACAGGTTCCTGTAATAGTATCTTTCTGTTTCATGGAACCATGTTATGTGTACCATATTAGTTTTAGAGACTAATTATTGGCAATTTTTTTGTGTTTGAAAAACGGGTTTTGAAGGTCATCTGTGTGCACTGTGAGAACAGCTTCTTTGGACTAAGAGGAAGAAAGTAAAAATCCAAATTCTTCCTGTCAGACCTTAATAAGATGAGCTGCTGCTGCTGAAAGTAAGCTGTCATGGTATTTCCACATCGTGCAAAAGTTAGGTTTTCAGTGAAAGCGTGACCCCTTCCAGTTAGCCTCTGCAGTTCACTTCTCTGATGAGGGTCTGTCCCTAGAAGCAAGTTTCTCTGTTTTAATTCTGTACATTTATCATTCTTTTGTTTTTGAAAGTAAATGTATAGTTTGTAACATTTTCCCTCTAACTCTAAAACATGATTTTTTTCTGCCTCTGTCTTTCTTTTGCTCCTGTCTGATTTTTTTCTGTCTTTTCTTGCTCGGCCTGTGGCTGCTGTTGTAAGGACTCTTAAACTAACAGTAAAGAAAGTTGATGGTAATAGTTCATGCAGGTAAGATGGTAGGGGCAGTTGGTGCTTTGCTGTAGCTACTGGCTGACAGCATGTCCTTCCTTCACAGCAGTAGTCTTGTCTGACTTAACTTTGGGAAGGAAGTAGTCTGTTTAACAATCCTGAAACGCCTGTGTAAAAGTAGCAGAGATCATTCTGTTATTTATTTCTTAACGCTGACCAAATCCTTTTTTTTCCTTTCTTCCTTAAAACAAAAACCTGCTGAAAGTAGAGATTATGGACTTCTATGTATAGGCAGAGGCTCCAAGAAGCACTGAGATTTGCTTAATATTCATTGTATATATCCCGATGAACTCACTGAAAGTAGTTAAGAGGTTGCACTTCAAGGCACTTCTTGAGCAGCATTCATGTAAATTGTTCTCAAGGTTATAGAGTGGGCTTCAGCTCTCTGTTTTTCCCAGTGTTTTGCATTATTGCCATACTGTGTCGTGGAAGATGGGTGGGAATTTTTTTCCAGATTGATTGGCTGGTTAGTGGGGTTTCTGCTTGTCTTTGCAATGTTTTTATTTCATTTCCTTTTCTTTTTTTTTTTTCCTTTTTAAAAAATCTATCCTTCTATTAAGAATATCTAAATGGAAAGCTATAGCGTATGTACTCTTGTACTTGAATGCACAGTACCAAAAATTTTAGTTACTGGCACTTGGTTTGCTGGCATGGATCATGCCATCACTGCTTGATAGCTGTCTGCCTGGCTCTTCCCAAAAGGAGGAAAACGAAAAGGAGAATTAGTCTTACCTTTCTTGTGGGTAAAAGTTGCATGCTGACGCTTCTAAGTAAAGCTAAGGCAGATCCAAACTCGGGTCTACCATAACCACAAGAAGAAAAGGTTTCTCCAGCCACACAGCACTGGAATGGATTTTATCTTAGACTGTTTTGTTTTTTTCCTTTGTGCTGCTGAATATTTGCTCAGACTTCTCACACATTCTGCAAATATTGGAAACAAATCCTATTAAGTTGACCTTGAAACTTAAGTGGTTTTGAACACTGCTCACCTATCCGTGAGAAATAAAAGCATGTTCTTCCCTCAGCTATGTCAGCAAAGAAGAATTAAATTAGAAATGTGCTCTTAGCTCTGCAGTATGGAATTTGCTTTTCTTAAACAGGGAGGCTCAGTAGGCATATACGGTTTTGAGTAACCTTTTAAGTGTTGGCATGAAAAGAAAGAGAAACTGACCTGAAGAGCATATTGTCCAGCCCAAGGATATTTGCTCTTCCCTTGAAATTTGCCTTAACCTTGAAATATGAAGTCTGCCACCAATCCAGTCAGTCTGGTGATGACTTCAATCACATGGTTGAGTTAAATCTTTCTTAAGGAATCCTAGTACTGAGACAGTAACTGACCATTTAAAAAATGGAACTGAGTGTGACTAAGAATGATTAATGAAGAATATATGTATCTTTTGCTGTGTACATTGTTGTCAGCTTTTGCCCATACAGCTTTGAATGAGCAGAGGGCACCAGCCTAGCTGGTCACAAAACAGTTAAAGTCTGAAGGAGCTTGGGCTTCTGTTGGATCTTTAAAGAGTCCTACAGTTCAGTTGGATGCAATGTAATTGTTTCTGACTGAAGATACCAGAAGCAAGAAATAGGATTGCCTGGTCTAAGCATTTTATCTCTGCTGTTGAAAATCTTCAGCCAAATCACTCCCTATTCTCTCTGTATGCTCTTTCTGCTCTATAGTGCCTTCTTACGTGATAAGAAGAGGTGCTCTGTACTGAATAGTTTTTAATGGCTCTACTGTGCAATTATTTATTTTGCACAATAGTTAATGTAACGTAATGTGTAAAGTAGCTGTTAACAGCTCCCTACTGCACACACATCCTACACCAGAAATGAGGCTGAGCAATATGAAGTTACCAGGCTTTCCAAAGTCACCTTGAAGCTTTTGGATTGATTTAGTGGTTAGGAATTTGGTGGATGCATCACAGTTCCTTGCAAGCTAATTCAAGTTTGAAATTAATTAAAACTGACGACTCAATAAATGAATGCCCTTCATCTGAAAAAGAAAAAAAAGAAGAAGAAAAAAAAAAGGAGGGAGTTCTAGCTTTCAATCATCAAATTGCTTTGTATGTGACTGAATATCCATTTCTAACTGCAGCATCAATATGCAATTGCAAATGGCATTGTGGAACGTGGTGATTTTTTCTAGAGCATGAGAGTGACTAAAGCATGTAAGCACAGACCCTGTGCTCCAGAAGCTTTATACCTGCTTTTTAATTGTTAAATTTACTTTAAAAATTTTGAGCTTAAAAATTTAAAAAAAAAAAAGAAAAAAAGAAAGAAAAAAAGAAAGAAGACTTACAGAGTCTTGTGTTGTCACGCTTAACAGGTCCTTTTTCTGCTGCATTAGGAAATCTTTTAGCTGCATTTGTAACTGCAGAAAGAGCACATGCTGCAGTTCAGCTAATCAACTAGAATCCCTGTGTACACTACAAATCAATCTATGTGTCTTACCCTGTACTGAGATCTGGAAAAAAGGACAACTTTAACTAACAGATGCACTAAACCTATCCAAATGTGACTTTCCTTTTCTTGTCAAGAGAAGGCCTCAATAATGAGAAAACACCGTGTCCCTTCCTAAAGCTTTGCAAGTGCCATTGTGTGTGTGTATATATATGTATATATGTGTATACCTATATACATAAATACATATTTTATATGTATGCATATATAGCTATGTAAGTATAAGATCTGGTATATTGTTGTAACAGCTGTTGTCCTGTTTACTAGGTTCATGATCAAGAGAGCACAGGGAAGAAAACGATTTGGTATGAAGAACTTCAAGAAGAGATGGTTCCGCCTGACAAATCATGAGTTTACATATCAGAAAAGCAAAGGTAACAGAGGTTTGCTAGTCTCTTTTTAGAATACATTGAAGCAAAGATTAAATCTACTATAAGAACTGACTGAGATCTAAGTCTGTATCTATAGAAGGCACAGTACAGAGAAGTCTTGTCAGCCTGTATGTTCTTGCCCTTTCTTTGATAATCCTGTACTGATAGCTAGAGAAAGTTCTTCAATAACATAGGACTATATAAATAAGCAGAAATTTTCATAGTATTTGTTTAATATTAGATACTAAGCATCATCTCTAGGTTTCAGTTACCTAGTAAATAGTCTGAAAACAAAATAGTCAAGGAAACAAAACTCAGGAGCTCAAATTCCTTGCACTGTTGTGTGGTTTTTTTTACTGGACATTGTCAAATGCATTTCTCATGATTTTTATAAATTCTGTAGAATTGACATAACTGACTGCAGTCTGCTTGGGGTTTGACTGCAAGCTTTGAGCCTGCAAACATTTGTTCCCTTAATGCTGCCTAATATCAAAAATTTTGCTTTTGATAGTTTAATTCCAGTAGTTCAGTAGTACACAACAAATATCACTCCCATCTATCAAATGAATAAATGTGGAGTGAGAAAGATGAAAAAAGATGTCCAGATAATGACAGTTGTCATTTCACACTCAACTTTGAGATCTTACATCACCACCATAAGCCTGGTTCAGCTGAGAGGACAGTAATGATTTCTTTCACCTCCTCAGGAAATATAGTGTGTCTTGCTGCAGTAGTCAGTTTCTCAGAGATTTGCTAGCATAACATAATGCTGCTGAAAGCAGAAATGAAATTAAGGTAATGCTTCAAGTCTGTCCTGGTAAATCCCTGCTGAGTGAAAGGTTTTTTTCTATGCAGTCAAAATGATCTTCATAGGAACTGAATCAGCCGTCAGAATAAGGGCATAGGGTGAAGTTGAGTTTTGAATAAGTTGCTGAGCCTCTGTGTATGTACTCTGCAGGTGATCACCCTCTGTGTAGCATTCCTATTGAAAACATTCTGGCAGTGGAAAGACTGGAGGAGGAATCCTTTAAAATGAAAAATGTAAGTAGGTCATCTTTGTTAACTTCCTTGTTAGGTTGGTCTGGATCCACCAGACTAATCACCTTTTTCCCTTTTGTAACTCGGATTGGGTTTCTATTGAAAGATGTACAACCACAGCTGCTTACTCTATATATAGTAGCAGGAGTTTCCAAAAGTACAGCCCATTCAGATTCTTACCAGCACAGTCAGCAGTCCTTGGGTTTCGTGATCCACAGCACACTCGGTACTGATCACTGCTGATCAGCTGTCTGGGCTCCATAGTGTTGGACACAGGTATGGTAATCACGTCTCTGCCCTTTCTGTCGGACCTCTCTGTTGTGAAGGAACTGACTGCTTCTGTTTGTGGAGGATCATAGACGTGCAGCTGAGATAAAACTTTCTGGGTATTGAGAGGAGCTGAGCTGTAATTCCGATTAACTCTTCAGTCAAGGCAGTCTTTAGCTTACGCTGAGTTTGCTGGGCTGAAATGCATTCAGAATATCTCTTTTTTTAAAAGATTTATTATAGGAAAAAATATCCTTTTATTGTTAACGATAGAAAATATTACTGTGAGCATGAACAGAAACCATGAATTGCTTTGGATTCTGAAATACCTTATGAAAATAAAGGTAACTACATCTGTTCAAGAAAGTAAGATTCAGAGTGTTTCCAAGAGCAGTAGAAAACACCATTATCACCTTCCCATAGTGATGTTTGTATTCCCATGCTGTGGAATACTGCAATGAGAGCAGAATCCTCAAAAATCCACATCAGGTGTATTTGTAACACACAGTCCGTCATGGGTGCTAACTGTGATTAAAGATGCATATTTTCTATAAGCATTCTGTATGTACTTGTGCTCTAAGTTATACCAAATTTATTTCCATCACTCCTGATAAAGCAACATGTCTGGCAGTAAAGCCAGTAAGTCTGTATTGCCTTTCAAGTAGTCTTCATTTTCCTTACGCACACTGCAGGGCGTGGAGTGTGGATCTAAGTATTCAGATTTTCTGTGTTGTGTGAGAATCAGCTGGTGTTTTTGACAGTTTAAAGGTCTTGGCAACCACTTGAAATTCTTGACTTAGTTGTTGGCTTCTCGGTAACATTTGCCCTATGCTAGTTCACTTAGGTTGGTATCCCCTTACATAAAGCCATACCCCTTAAATTTTTTCTTTTGTTCAAATGCAGAAGGATCCATTTACCCTGCAGGACAATGAAATTCTCTTTCCTGTCGTCATGTGTCGATAGAAGTTGAGCTACACGCTCGTCTTTCCTTCCATCTTCTTCTTCCCTTTTGTCCCCATTATCCAAACCTTGATTGCCAGTTATGGTCTGAAAAGTTTTATTTAAAAGACTCTCTTCTCCAGTATTTTGACAGTGCTGGACTGACTTTAGCAACTCCTCTATTTCTGATATGTTAGTCTTTGTGACTTTCTGGTTATTGTTTGGAGTCTGTAAAGATACTAAGTACAGGGAAATTACTGTTGTCTCTTCTGTTTCATGCTGAAAGTGACACTGTAGTTACAAAAAAGCTGTTCATTCACAAATTAGCAAATATATTTGCAAGACATTTTGAAAGATCTCAAGAGAAGAAAAGATTGTGCCTGGTATGATCCTGCAACATTCTCCCCAAGGGCAGACAGTGCCTGATCTGTTGGTCTTCTGTGATGCAGTGACAGCATCAGTGGACAAAGGAACTGATGTTGTCTACTTGGAATTATGCAAGGCCTTTGACATGCTCCCACACCACGTCCTTACATCTAAATTGAAGATATATAGATCTGAAGATTGGACTGTTTAGTAGATAAAGAATTGATTGGATGATCTTAGCCAGAGGGTTGTTGTCAGTGGTTCTGTGTCCAGGTGGAGGCTGGTCATAAGTGATGTGGGGTCTGTCTTGAATCCAGTGCTCTTCACCATGTTTATCAGAGACATAGTGGGATTGAGTGTACCCTCAGCAGGTTTACTGACGACATCAAGCTGATTGGTACAGTTGACACAATAAAAGGGAGTGATACTGTCCAGAGGGAACTGGACACACTCGAAAAGTGGGATCACAACAGTCAAATGAGATTTAACAAGACCAGAGTACATGGTGTTGCCCTTGGGTCAAGGAAATCCTGGATATGAGTACAAAGAAGAACTCATTGTGAGCAGCCCTGCAGAGAAGAAGTGGGGGATCCTGGTGGATGGAAAGCTGGGCATGAGCCAGCAGTGTGCTCGTGCAGCCCAGAAGGCCAACAGTATCCTGGGCTGCATGAAGAGAGGGGTGGCCAGCAGGGAGAGGGAGGTGATTGTCTTCCTCTACACTGCCCTTGTGAAGCCCCAGGTGAAGTACTTCATCCAAGACTGGTACCCCCAGTACAGGAAACGCGGAGCTGTTGGAGAGGGTCCAGAGGAGGAGCACAAGGGCCACTGAAAGAGGTTTCAATTAGATTTTAGGAGGAACTATTTTACTTGGAGGGTGGGAAGGATCTGGAACAGGTTGCCCAGATAAGTTGTGAATGCCGTATCCTTGAAAGCATTCAGGGCCAGGTTGGATGGAATTGTGGGCAAACTGATTTAGCAGTTGGCAACCTTGCCCTTGGCAGAGTGTTGCAACTAGGTGATCTTTAAAGTCTCCTCCAACCTAAGCCATTCTTTTATTCTACGACCTGCCAGGTGCAGAATTCATACCAATATTTTGAATCTTTGTAACACACAAAGATGAATTTCTGTTTTCTTAGAAAAACAGAATATCCTGAGTAGGAAAGAGACCCACAAGGATCGTTGACTGCACCTCCTGGCTCCACACAGGACCACCACAAATATATGTCTAGAGAGAGAGAGAGAGAGAGACAGAGACATATATTTGTGTATGTACACATAAATATATATTTTTTTGTGTTGCATCTTTGTTTCTTCAGAAGGACCAAAGAGAAATCAGCTGTTTGGAAAATAATATTCAACATGATCTGGACAGTGCAGTGTCTAGCCATTTGAATAATTGAATGGAAAAGTAGAGTAGGAAAAGGATAGTTTAGGAATACCTGATAAGGAAAACCCATTGAAGTGAAGTTTTTGCAGAAGATAAGAGGAAATGATCAGTGTGTGAGTTTTGATCAGTGTAATCAAGCAATACGTCTTGAAACCTGTGTCTTCAAGGGGAAGAAAATAGAGGCAATTTTGCCATCTTGGAGCAGAAGCTGTTTTGGACAGGCAAGGGAGCTCTTATTTAGATACTAAGTGCCCAAACTGTAATGCAGAATTAATGTGTGGTTATTTGAACCAGGCAATTAAAGAGAAACAGAGAAAACTGCAGCTACAGTGCAGAACTGTGGAAGTTAGTAACAGCAAAAAATCATGTTGAAGTAAGCGTTAAAAAGACTAGAGATGTGGCAGTTAGAGCAAAGCTGCCCCAAAGGCTGGATCTAGACTCTCATTATTTCTCTTAATGTTTCTGTTCAGCTCTGTGTTGGTTCCTTCTTCCAGCCATCCAAAACACTTGGAGCTGCAGCATTACTAAAATTGCATCCCTGAGGCTGACAACAAATCTTGCTGAGGCCCAACAAGCAAGTTGATACTAGCTGCTTGTAAATCACCTCCTTCAGGAACAGTATCTTGTTCCTTGTACCAGATGGAAAGTCTTGTTTCAAGGGCACATTTGTTTCTTCATTTTGCATTGAAATATATTTATTTGTACATTCTTTTAGTATGCCTGGTTTTTACTGTAATAAATTGATCAGTCTAAGTCCTCTAAACTCAGCGAGTCATTCTGGTAGTTTATTCTGTGGTTTACTTCTGTGTTTGCAGATGTTCCAGGTGATCCAGCCTGAAAGAAGAGTCTTGTATATTCAAGCAAACAACTGTGTGGAGGCCAAGGACTGGATTGATATACTCACCAAAGTTAGCCAGTGCAACAAGAAGCGCCTCACAGTCTACCATCCCTCTGCCTATCTTAATGGCCACTGGCTTTGCTGTAAAGCTACTGCAGATAATACTCCTGGCTGCACACCTTGCACAGGGTAAGGATTGGTAACACGCAGATCTGTATACTGCCAGGAAAAGGTGGATTGCTGCAGTGTGGCAGGAATGCAGGTACCAAGATGAGTCTGATATGCAGGCATTGTGGTGTTTTAAGAGGTCATCTTTGCTGACACACAGATGCTGTCAGTATCTGCATATTCTAATCAAACAGTTGAAATTTTTAGAGTTCAGAACCTTGATAGGAGTTGACTGTGGGATAAAATATTTTGATTCTGATCATCTGCAATTAGAAAATAAGCCAGAAATCCATTCAGTGTTCTGTTCGTAAATTTCTGAAACAGATAAGCATCTCCTTCTGGGTTTAATTCTAAACCAGTCTTTTCTGAGCAGGTTACTCATGGTCTCTGTTAATGCAGAGATACTGTCTTGTTTCTAGGAAACTTATTTTCATCTAAACTGAGGAAAGCAGCAAGTCTGTAGTGGTAGTTTTTCTCAGAATATAAAACCCGGATAGCTGGGAAAATACAGTGCTTTGGCTCCTCCATCTGGTTATAACAGATGGATTCATCAAAATGTCTGGATTCTGAGTCTACTCTTTCAAGTCACAGTGAAAACATGCTGGATAAATCCAGGCATAGAGAAGTTTGAATCTGTCTTCCTTTTCTCTTGGGAAAATCTGGAGGTTTTGTGCTCTGTTACATACAGTTTGTCATCTTTCAGGAATACTGCTTCCATCCTTTGTTGAGTTCTTCACACCGTAACACACTGTTTAACATCTAACTCCTACTTCTCTTCCTGATGTCTTGCAGAGGCCTACCAGCTAATATACAACTGGATATAGATGGAGATAGAGAAACTGAGCGCATCTACTCTCTTTTCAACTTATATATGCCAAAATTGGAGAAAATGCAAGGTGAGGCTGAAACATCTTTGCAACTCTGACACACTTAGCAAGGCGAAAATATCTTTGAAAAATGGTGTGTGTTAGTTGCACCAGCCTAGCAGATCAAATCCTCTTCAGCCATTATTTGTTTCCCCTTCTGCTATCTAGACGCAGTTGTATGAATTATTTTTGGTGCAATGTGCAGTCTCATAGTCTGTGCAGAGTTTTTTATATAATAAAAAGTTATTTGAAATATGGTCTTAATGATCCTGAAATACCGTAGGCACAGAGCATAGTCTGGATGTTCTGAATTGACAAATCACTGTGTGGCCTAAGCCAGAAGTTTCCTGATCCTGAAAAGAAGCACCAGCAAAGTTGAGGTTTCATTGCAACATGGTTTTGTATTACCAGATATATATGTATTACCAGAATGCGCCATGTGCACATTCCCTGGTTCAGATCCCCAGAACATGCTGGATCCAAACGGATTTCCTAGGCAGGCTCTTTCAGAATCGTCAACAAAAGCTCAGCGTTGGGTGTCTGTGGAACGATGAGAAGTGGTGTTTGGGCTGAGAAGCCCTTAAGAGCTGTGGGGAACAAAGATGTGACATGAAGGACAAAAGAAAGAAGAAACAGCAGAGGAAGTACTGGTAGACATGCCAAGGAAAGTATCCGGTATACACGGTGCCAGACTTAAAATCCCAGTTTAGCACAGGGAGTGGCAGGGAAGCCTTCACTGTGGCACTGATCTTATAATAGCACTTGATTTTATAATATGAGATAAGCTGGTGGTGTCAAACACACAGATTGGAAAGCACTTTAATCCAGTCCTGGATGCCATGCAATTGCGAACTTAAGATCCTCCACCACTTCCGAGCTGTCTGAACCAATGCCCAGCCTTCCCCTGTTCCGAATCCCCGCTGCCAGCGCCAGCATTGAGTTTCAGTGTCAGGGAAAAGGACGCAGGTTTGGCACAGACAGCGCAGCAAGGGGAAGGTAACTGGACAGCTGAGACTGAAAGAGCAGTAGAGCTGGAAAGCTGAGGAAAAAGAGTGAAACGCTCTCTCCCTCCTGATGTGCTCCCCTTTGATGATGAAGTAGATCACATGATAGATGTGATGCACATGTCCATGTAAGCGGTGTCTTGATGTAGCCAGGAAGGCTTCCTGCATAGGATAGAATGTGATATTACATATGACTTATGCTTAGTGTGTTTCCTTGAAAAGGCAGCAGTCATGACACACTCTGCTTGTGCTTGTTGTATGTATCTTTTGCAGAGCAATGTTGTAAAACATCTTCCATGACTAGTGCAACCTGTAAGTGTTTAGAATTCAGTCTGTTGTGAAGCTCTGTACTTAATGCTGTGTATGACAGTAACCCGTCCTTCTGACAAATAAACATTTGATTTCACAAAGCCCAATCCTGCAGCAAGCAGATAGTTCCCAAGTTCTGTCAGAGTTCCCAAAATGTCTTTGTAGTAGTGCTAGTGATAATGTAGGTGGAAGCATTGCCTGTACAGCATGGGACAGAGTTGTGCAAAGCCAGGAGCAGCTGCCAAGCTTGCTGCCCTTTCTTTATAAGACTAAGAGGAGGGAGTGGGCATAAGCCAGCTGCTGTGCCTTCAAACAGCCCAGCAAAGGGCAGGGAACTGCTCCTTCTGCTGTTGATGTTGGCCACAGTTCTGTGGTAGCTATAATGATAAAAAGCAAGGACAACTGCTGGCCTGTATGAATCCTAAACCGAGTACTTTTAGTCTGCTTGTCCCACTTTTTCTTTTCTCCTACCTATCTGATACCTATTTGTGTACTTTTATTTTTTTCTGTAGAGGCCTGCGGCAGCAAATCTGTGTACGATGGACCTGAGGAGGAGGAATATTCTACATTCATCATAGATGACCCTAAAGAGACGTATAAAACACTAAAGCTGATTATTGAAGGTGTTGGAACTTTAGAGCAAGAGCATGCTCAGTATAAGAGGGATAAGTTTAAGAAGACAAAATATGGAAGCCAGTAAGTATGAGTTGTCCCAACAGGCCAACATTTCAACAATGGTATTTCCCTTCCTTGTGTTCTGGCCTTTACCACATTCATATTGCTATCACAACATGTCAAATATTTATAGCACTAGGAATTTCTAAATGTTTGGTTTTAATTCATGAAAATAATTCATAAAAATAAAATATGCCTGATTAATTTTTAGCCTGTGCACATGAAGTGAGCAATAAAGACAGTAAACACCAGGATCAATTCAGCAGTCCATCAGTTCCTCCACTTCTAAGGAAGATGTAATATGTAATTACAATTTTAATTTTGAAAGTCAAACTTAGGCAAAACATTGTGTATGTTCACTTTCTGTTCTGACGTTGCGATGTCCTGGCAGAAAATTCTACATGTAATACTTCTTTTTTTAATTCTAGAGAACATCCTATTGGTGACAAGAGCTTCCAGACGTACATTAGGCAGCAGTCAGAGATCTCAGCACATTCCATATGAAGTGTGAAGGATGTCACAGACAGTGCTGAAGAGTCGATCGGTGACGCTAAACAGCAAAGTAAAGGGAAGCCACACATGTAGCAAAATGTATGGATAAGTGTCAAGCTTACAAACTTTGAGACTTGCTAAACGTATCGTCTTTTCAAGAAACTGTTCTAATAGTTGCTATGCACTTTATTCATCTGGTTATTGACAGATGATAAAACTCTGCCTTCTAGGCAGTTGTTGTCTTGTGTATTTTTAAATTTGCTTTGGTTTCTTGGAATCTAGTGATCAGTTCAATGATCAAGGTGTGTGGACTTCATCTTGACGACTCCCATGCAGTTCCTTACGTTTCAGAAACCAGGCGTGCTGCCAACGTGCAGCATTTTCTAGAGTTGTTGTTTGTAACTGTTTTTGTTCCTGATTAATGTATATTATGCCACACCCCTGCGTGCTCTCTTAGGAAAGGCTTAGTAACACTTTGCTTTTAATGCCTGCATTTAGTTAAGCAGCAGAGAAAAAAGCTCTTAGGGTAATAATCTCTTTTGTTGTAGCGTGTATTATGAGTAGGCCGAGGTGCAGGCCTTTTGTTTTTACAGCAGCATAATTTTTTGCTAAACGTGCACAGTTTTTAATAGAAATTCAGATCTGAATGGTACTTTTGATATTTTTGAGATACAAAGTCATTTCTCCGGACACATTCAGCAGACTTTGGTTTTGAAGATGAAATCTCAGTGGTGTAACGAAGCTGACTCTCACAGATGTGAGTAAGAAAGAAATGAACTGAGGTCAAAGCTACGTGTCCCTTTTTATACAGACTGGTGATTATAATGTTTGAAAGTCTGCCAGCTGAAAGGCAAAGTAAGCTGGTTTTCATGACCTTGTAGCGCCGCAGCAAGGAGGATGAATAGAACACGTCTGGCAGATGAGACACGCTGAGTCCCAGGCACAAAAGCTGTTGAGATGACTTTTATGTGAGAGGATGTTTAAGCACTGGAGTCTGCGCTGTCCTTATACTGCTTGCTTTTCTGGAAAATAGATTTCTACTTTTCCAAAACCGTTTTTAAATACTTTTTTTTTTTTAAAGAGACCTGCTAAAGGGTGTTTAGTATATTAACACATATATGGTAACTTGTTAATGTTCTGAGTGTAGTAAAAAATGGAATGAGCTGCGTATCTCACTAATACCAACAAAAGTCATTAAGGAGGGGAATAAAGATCTGCTAAACATTAGATATATATTTATGTATGCTATTTAGTTGTACTCGGTAACTTTCCTCTGTATAAGGGTCTGATTTACAGAACATCTAGCTTTGATGGCACAGAAGCCTGCATGATGGACTTTATGCTTCTGTGGGGTAGAAGCTAGTTTTGGTGTTCAGCTGAATTGGAACAGAAAACATTGAACTATCAGTTTAATGTGAAGGTGTCTGTATCTTTGCTTAAAGTGTTACAGAGTAACTCTCAACTGTGTCCTCCTTGCATCCCATATGAGTTAAGATGGCTGAATTACTTTGAATGCCTCTGTTTCTTAGTGATGCTCTTAGGAATGAGGTTTTCTTCTTGTTTGACTATATAGTAGACCACCTCCTAGTAGACAGTAGATGATCTTTTATTCATTCATCTTCACCCAGCAGACTGGGGAAAGGGAAATAATGACGCATTGCAGAGATGCATTTTGGACTCCAAGCTTTTAGCTGCCATGAACTGCAATTTTTAACATGTATTTGTAACTTAATATTGTTTATAAAATACTAATGACCTGTTATGTGTGTTCTACTTGCCAATTAAAAGAAATGTTTTATTTCTGAAAACTGAGTCTCTTTAGATTCACCGTGGTCACCAGGGGTGACTGTTGGCAGAGCATCAGCTGATCAAGTTGGCCTGTGGATGGAGATCCTTGTGAGTGCCAACCAGAACCAGTCTGTGCTGGGGCTGCTGTGTCTCAGACTCACTCTTTTTTCTATATCCGCTCCTTTCCTCGGGTCAGCACAGCCCCTGTGGGATTCTGTATTGAGCCAAACTGAGCACCTGAGCCAGCCAGCCATAATCTAATGCAGCAAAGAAAGCAGCTACTGCTCAACTATAGATCACCTTGGTTCTTTGTGTTACTACGTAGTTGCTGTTGCTGTCAGGGACCCTGAAAGGACAGGAGGGAAGAGTGGGAGTGCAGCACCCTGCATTTAGATTAGCCCACCACCTGTCTGAACAGGACTTGTTCTGTAACAAAACATGGGCACACCTTGGTTTTTGCAAGTCATCCTGTTCTGTGGTCGTTTTCTTCAGTATCTGTGGAGGGTTTATATTGTTTATTAGTCCTCCCTGGAGACTCGTGAATGAAGCTTTGGCTCTGAGATGTTCTGGGACAAGCTGCACTCATTGTTCTGTTGGGGGTATTTGCAGGAAGGCTTGTCGGCAGCACTGCTGGGAGAGAAAGCTGTGTGAACTGACTCATTCAGGAGCATGTGTTAATGTAGCTCCTGTTCAAGGTAACCCCTGCTGCTGTATAGGATATCTCCAGCTGTCACTGCAACAGAGATGTGCATTTGATGAGAAATATCTGGAAAAGTACTTCTGCAGATGCACTCTAGCTGAATGACAGGAGTGGTTTAAAAGGTAGGCAGCTGGGAAAGAAAAGCAAAATGATTGTGGACGACACACCACCAGTTATCATCTTGAAGATGAACACAATATGCACGTGTGTGTTTCTGCTGAGGAATTGTATACCTTTCTGTATAAGCAAGGTTTAAAGTGGTAGTAAACTGACGCAGGATTTGTAGGAAATAAGAAGATGCCATGGGTGTGGCATGCAATTAAGGAAAAGGGCAGCCAGGGCCTCTCTGACCCTCACTGAGGCTCTCAGAAGTCAGCACCAGTGACTGCTGCCTAATAAATGAAAAACCAGTGGGAAATTCTGTCTGTACGAGACACTGATTTGTGACCGAGAGGACTGGCTGTATGATGAGGCTATCAGAGACCCCTTTTAAGATGTGATTCTTAGCTCCATCCCTTCTCTGCAATACTTCACACTGTTTCGAGGTCATTTCAACTTCTAATCCTGTAAGCATGCTTAGTATAATGGGCTGTGTAAGAAGACTGCAGTGGGAGATGCAGAGCTATGTGCCACCAGAGGCTGGGATGCCGTGCAACGCTTGGAGATAAAGGACAGCGTCTTTCCAAGAGCCACCACCTTGTATTCATCTCTGCTGGAGAAAAAGACTAGCAAGCTGTCTGGCAAAGGTTTGCTTCGGACTCTGAGCTAATGTCATTAAACAGTAAATGAGTTATTTCAAAGCTCAAGTGGGCATCGAGGGAAAAACAGGGTTTTAAGATAGAAGCACAGTATTCCCACATGTGCAAGATTCTGAATCTGGGCTGTGTAAGAAAAGACTGGAAGAAGCCATTGTAGAGCAAAGAATTGTTTCGGGTACCTAAAATAACACAAGATAAAACAGGATTCTTGGAGACTCATTGTGAGCCTAGAGACCAGCCCTCCTGACTGAACAATGAGAATGGGAGCTATTCACTTTAACACAGAAGCTGCAAAAAAAGGCCACTTTTTGAAATGCCTCATGTTTTGCTTTCTTCAGCAAGGTTTTCTGTTTTACAGCTCAGCTGCAAGTCCTACTTCTCATCCTGTCCAGAAGCCATGTGTCAGGCATTGCATTAAAAGGAGGAAGGCGTGGAAGTCTGCATGGGGATAGATGAAGACCCCACAGGAAACAAAGTCTGTGTTCCCAGTCAACTCCAGAACAACCATTTTGGGTTGGATCTCACCCTCCTTGGATAGGAAGCAGCCAGCCCCCTCTGAAGGGTGACTCGCAATTTTAGGCTACATCCTGAGGATGAAATTCATCAAACTAAAAGTTTTCAATTCCCTTCCACTGCAGTGAGGAACCTAGTGTGATTGGTTTGAGTTGATGGTAAAGACATCTAAAGCCGGTGAGGCAAAATCCACCCAAGGGTGATAGGAGAGAAGCCCCGCTGCCGCGATGGGCATTGGTACTCTTTTCTCACTCTCATTTTGCAGCCGTGACCCCCTTGCAAGCCCCTGTTCTCACATCGCTCTTTCCCTGCTGCCCGTGGTGTCACAGGGAAGGCTCAGACCGCTAGGTGGGAGTGCTCTCACGCAGGAGCCGTCCCACAGCATTGCTCAACACTGCACTCTTTTGCTACGAATCCAACCTGAAGAATGCCGTGAGTGCTCTTCTGTCAGCATACGTTCACGCTGGGTCTGCGCATTCCAGCTCACGTGGCACAACAGCGTGGACCTGAACGGGGTGTGAGCACTCACTGCCTTCCCCTTTCTGCTCTGCTCCCTCATGCTGGCTCTTAATTCTTGCTCTGCTGCATGCTGGGTTGGGCACGAAGCTGGAGCTGCTCCAACAGCACCTGGCGTACCATGAAGCAGGCCAGGACAAGGCATCCCCCCAACAGCTCCTGAGCAGACAGATTCATGTTTCCAATGTGTTTTTAACTGATACCTGCAATGTAAAAGGATGTTTCTTCTTGGCAGAGGGCTAAATCCTTCCCTTTCTTAGTGAAGAGGGACAAGAGATTCCCTTGCTGCAGCTCATGGCCTGGGGTTGTCGGCCATACATTTATTTCCAGGGCAGCCGGGAGGAAAACTGAAGGCCACACAGCCTTAAAGCATTGGGAGCACAGCAACCATCATACCTGTGATAGAGCTGACCCACGGGACTTATCTTCTGAAAACAGGGCTGGGAAAAGATTTAAAGAAGAAACATGTCGAGGGTAGTAGCATTCTTTAATTAAAAAGAATGTTTTTCTGAGCATGAGCAAAAGGAGAGTAGTATGCTGTTGGTGCTGCACCGTGTGGCTGCAGAGCATCTCTCAAGGACACGGCCTGGAAGAGGCAGCATAAATCTCTTCTGTTGTGTGGCTTCACCCCCAACTACCCCAGCTGAGTGCAGATCAGATTTTTTTCTGTTTGTGCTGCCTGCTTTTCCCTGGAAGGCACGTGATGGTTGAGCTGCAGATATCACTTCCTAAGAAATATTTGCCCGAGGTTGGAGCCAGCGCTGGGCCTTGAGGTTGCAGTGCTTCTCAGCCAGCCCCTCTTCTGCCATGCCACTACTGAAGCACAGCGTCCTGTGTCACCCTGGGAACACTCATGCCAGGCAGGGCTCTGCTGATGGCGCTGGGGCCCATGCCAGGGGCTGAGCCTCTTGCACACTGGCTGGCTTCCGGCTCTGGATCACCCAACGTTGGCTGTGAGGCCTAACAAGGACCAGCAGATGCTAATTAAAACAGAAAAGCTAGAGCTTCAGCTTGGTTTGTTCTTATGAATTGCCTGCATGACTTGGAGGAGTTACACCTGTTATATGATGTGGTGCTCAGTGAGAAGAGAGGAGCTCTTGTTATAATGGTTATTCCCATAGGGTCACCATACTCCTCTTCTTCACACTTGTGTTATAACCTACCTCGCTCCAATCTGCTATGTGGGTTCCTGCTCCTGCTCTGTCTTATAGGACCTGGTGGGCAACAGTGTGCTCTGGTGTCCAAGAAAGCCAGTGGTATCCTGGGGCAGATTAGAAAGAATGTGGCTGTCAGACTGAGGGAGTTGATCCTCCCACCCTACACAGCCCTGATGAGACCACATCTAGAACATTGTATCTAGTTTTGGGCTCCTCAGTACAAAAAAGACAGGGAACTGCTGGAGGGAGAGTCCAGCACAGGGCCATGAAGATGATTGGAGGCCTGGAGCATCTCCTGTACAAGGACAGGCTGAGAGACCTGGGGCTATTCTGTAATCATTGTTACCGGAGCAAATATGTCATTTACAGCACTGGGCTTGCAGGGGGCCAGCCAGGCATCTCTACAAGCTGGATTTCTTCACTCTATCTGACCAACTGATGTGCTTGGCAACAGAGTACAAAAACAATGCTAGAGGCTGCCATGGAGAAACATGGATGTGCTGTAGGCCTTAATCTGATGTTTTCCAGACAAAGCCTCTGTCTGGCAGCAGATTGCACTCTTCTCAGATTATTCAGCATCTTCAAAAGACAACTAATGCATTCAAATCCAGCTGTCCAGGGATAGATTTGCCAGTTCTTCCCTGTTTCTGACTATTTCTTCATGCACCTAACCAAAAAACACATTAACTCTTTTGGCTACAGCCTGGAGCTAGAATCTCCTGTTCTGTTTCAATTCAAACTTGTAAATTTGTTTAGAACCCTGCTTTCCACTCCCTTTGTTCTAGCAGGGGGTTGGACTAGACGATCTCTGGAGGTGCCTTTCATCCCCTACAACGGTTCTGTGAGCATCACCATCTTTCCATGTCTACCCTCTGTGCTCAGGGTGTTGTGTGTACTTGAGCCTTGCTCAGCCCAGGTAGGATCAGTGCTCACCAGCATTTGCCAGGGCCTAGAGGCACTGTAATCGTAGCATCATAGATTCATAGATCACCTACACCAACCACCAGTCCATCCCCACCATGCCCATTAACCACGTCCTTCAGTGCCACATCCCCACAGTTCTTGAACACCTCCAGAGACAGTGACTCCATCACCTCTCTGGGCAGCATGAGCCAATGCATCGCCACTCAGATGAAAGGAACAATATGAGCATCAGCACTGAAAGACTGTGTTTCGTATCAGGAACCGGGAAGCCTGAAAGGAAAAAAAAAGACCAAGAAACTCAGACATGACCCGACTCATGAAGCACAACTTACTTAGCATGGTGGTTAACCTAATCTCTTATTCTAGTCAACGTGAAATGACAGATGACTTGTGCCTTCGGAAGTGCTACTTGAGAAACTGAAGCAAATTAGCATTGGACTGTGCTGTGTATAGCTCAGTGGTGCTGCCTCATGGCCAGTGAGAAAACTGCTTTTTCCTCCTATTTCTCCTTTTCAAAGTTTTGTTAGAACAGGCTGTAGAGAAATCACTCAGGACTTCTCAATATACTGTTACTGGACCTGTTTACTGTCTTTTTTCCTCCATTTGGTGCCTCCTGACCTCTTTTCCTTTCAACACAACCTAAAAAAACTTCATAAAACCTGGTAAAAGAGAGTCTTATGTCTCAGAAACTTGATTTGGACTGGAAACCTCTGATTCTCATTCACTGGCATGTTTACAGTTCCCCTGCAGGCCATTTCTATGCTGCTCAATAAAAGATGGCCAGAGACCCATACTGAGGTGGGGCCTCTTTGGCCCCAAGACATATTTTTGTTCCTGCCTGCTTTCAGCACAAAGGGCCACAATCAATGCGAGGCACCGAGTGCAGCCCACCAGCCAAGTGCTGTACAGAAACCAAAGAGTCGTGGAAGCATTAAGATTGCAGAAGACCACTAAAACCATCGTGTCCACTACGTGGGCACCATCATGCCCATCCCCACCATGCCCAGTAAACATGTCCTTCAGTGCCACATCTCCACATTACTTCAACACCTCCAGGGGCAGTGACTCCACCACCTTCCTAAGCAGCCTGTGCCACTGCCTCATCACTCTTTCTGAGAAGAAATTTTTCCTAGTATCCATCATGAATCTCCCCTGGAGCAACTTGAAGCCATTCCCTCTCATCCTATCGCTGTCACCTGGGAGAAGAGGCTGACTCCCACCTCACCACCACCTCCTTTTAGGTCATTGTAGAGAGCAATAAGGTCTACCCTGAGCCTCCTCCAGACTAAACAATTCCAGTTCCCTCAGCTGCTCCGCATAAGACTTGTGCTCCAGACCCCTCACAGCTCCATTGCCTTTCTCTGTACATTCTCCAGGGCCTCAACGTCGTTCTTGTAGTAAGGGGCCCAGAACTGAAAGGAAGAGCATGCCCCCTGTTCAGTGTCTTTATGACCTAGCTGGGGTTGCTGCAAAGAAAAGAAAGCCTGCAGCCATTGGGGAGCTTAAACCTGCAGAGCAAAACTTGTTGTGGCTGCCCATCCACTGGGGCTCACTCCTCTTGGAGCAACCATCATCTCTCCTCCACCCAACTGCCTGGTGTGAGACCCCTGTCAAGAGAGCTTCTCCCACGGTGGCAGACAGTCATTGTTCCCCTTGCGCACAAAAACTGGCTCTGATGGCTGGAAGCCACCTCAGAGGGTCCTGTAAAAAAGCAGAGCAGCATACTGCGAAACCAGCTTGGAACACCCAACACTGGGTCTGATGCAGTGTGAGATTTTGGGTGGCAGAGCCAAGTCAGTGCCAAAAGGCAAGAGCTGTGGAGGAAAGGGATGGACATTACCGCTGGCTAAACTTGAATGGAGGCTTTATTCAGCCAGGCAGCTCCTCCCTGCCCTCCTCGTGGGACCTCGAAGAAGTGCTCAGTGAGCTACAGGAAAATTTACACAACGTCCCAGCGCTGTTTACTTCCTGCTGGTGGGGACACAGGGTTTCCAAGAATCCCATGAGTGTGTGACATGTGCTGAGCTGCCAGGCAGCAGAGTGCCGGCTATGCAAGTCTGCAGGCAGCGGGATGGAGGAGCCTGGCCAAAGTGCTTTATTGGCACTTTGTTCTTTCAAAAAACATTCCGAAACTTAAAACAAGTTTAAGTCACTAGCAAGCCCCATGGAACATCGGTATTGCTTGTGTGGACTAATATTTATATGGAGGACTTTGTTAGCTTGACTTCTTTTTTTAAGGTGTTGATATATAGAGACATGTTAATTGTAATGCTTTGTCACAAGTGCAAAATTCTGACAGCTTCAGCTTGAGGAAATAAAACATTAAACTTCAGCTTGCAAAATGGGATCCAGCTGCTGTTAATATAAAGTAACTCTCAAGATAATAAAATCGAGAAAGGACCTTTCCTGTTTTCTTTGTTCATCTACATCTATGTATTCATGGCTACTGAAAACTGAGAGAACAAGGAATAACAAAACTGAATAACATAGCAGTAAGTGTAAGTCCATTGTCAGTGGTGACATTTCTCTGATATCTCTGCACTTTGTGGTAAGTCAGGGTCTCCAAGGATTACACAGTTGAAAAGCATACACAGAAAGCCATGACTGTGTGTCAGCAAGCTGCTCAGGGGTGCACACTCCTCTCTGTGCCACAGGATGCCAGCAGGTGCTGGCACAGTCTCAGCCAAGTTGTAGTCAAAGCAAGGTAGGTGCAATATTGCATGCAAAAAGAGAAAAAAGAAGCCATCAGGATAAGCCACACAGCACAAGCATCCAGAAATACAAGTCGTATGTTCTCCAGCACTGCTTGCCAAGGTTTTCAATATCTCCGACTCCTAAAGTGTGGGTTCTCTGTGTTTATTTCCACTTCTTTTATTACATCCCTTCCTTTTTTAGTTGTCTTTCATGGATCCTTTAAAGTTGGACATCATCTGAAACCATCATCCTCTGGAAGAGACCAACTTTGGCAAGAACAGCTCACAGTATGTGCCAGGCACGTGAGCTGCAGTACTGCAGAATGAGGCTCTCACCCATTTTTCAAGAGTGTCCCAGCTATGACATGAAGCAGCAACTTCCACAGAAGGAAGAAAATAGCTTTTATATATTTTCCTTGAATTCTTTTGTGTGTCAGAAAAGGTGCACGTGACCCAGCCTGTGTGAGACAGTCACCAGGTAAAGAGACTTCCCTTATCATATTCCCTGTGTTGTGATGTGTTTGTGCACAGTGCTGCTCAAGGACAGATTTGATCAAAGGCTCCTGGATGCATTTCTGTAAGCATACAGTGCTGTCCCAGTAGGGACAGCCTTTGGAGGCTCTTGGGCACTTTGCATAGGGATCACTGGGTGACAGTTCAACCTTTCTCCTTTGGGCTTGGACATCAGCAAATCTCCCTTTTCAAACTGCTGATGTGAGGATGGCTCTTTGGGTTGCTGCTCCTGCATTCCCAAATGAGGAAAACCCCTTTCAGAGCCTCCAGTCTACTTTATAGACCCATCCGTTGTGCTTTGGTGAACAGTGCTTTCACCAGAGCATTAGTATAAAGTCCAAAACACTCTCTACCACAGGCAGCTGCATCAGACACCCTGCCAAACTTCTCTTTTTAATGTATTTTCATTTATCATCCACCACTGCTTTAATTTTTTATCCTTTTACCAGATGTGCTTTGCATACCTTACAGACACTCACAGTACTGTGATCCACCCCTTGCTCTCCTCTTGCAAGTCTCAATCCTGCCTGTGCATTCCATTGGTTTCACATTTCCAGAAGTTTCTGGTCCTCCAGTCCTGCTGGCTTGGCACTTTGTTTTGGTCCTCAGCTTCAGCCTTAGGCTAGGAAGCTCCTTGGCTCTGCATGCATTTTTATATGAGTTGGGGGGCACTAACAGTGAGTAGGAGATCCAAAACTTAAGGATTGTACTTCACAAACCATGTGTGTACATCAGGCCCTTGCTTCTTGGAGCACCGCCCTTACTGGAAGTTCATATGAATTCAGAAACAGACTGGGGAAATCCATGATCAAGAAGAAATGTGTGAACAGAAAGACCTCCACCTCAGCAAACTGTTCACCAAATGCTGAAGGAAGTGCGTTCACCTGTTTCTATGCTCTTTCCCTGCATCTGCTTGCGGCTGAGTTGGAAATGGAATTGGGATTTGGCATGTTTCAACCATTCTGACATGCCCAAGATCAATGTGTATATCCAGACCCCTTTTGTCCATGTTAATTCCAGTATATCTTCCCCAGAGACACGGTACATGGCTTCTCCTTCTGATTGCTTTGAAGTTTCAAACCACTGCTTTGGGTATTTTTGCATTTGAATATTTTCAAATTACTGCCTAGTTTGAAAGCTATTGATTCACTCACTCTTTGAAATACTGTGAGAGTTAAGGAAATATAAATGATGCAAAGGAGTTTCTGAGCCAGAGCCACTTCAGTCATAGACAAAGCTCACAAAATCTTCAAGTCTGATGGCAAAAAGTGCTCCATGCAAACCTCTCCACTTCCTCCCTGTGCCGGGATCCTCACTGCTGTAAGGGGTTGTCTAATGTCCATCCTGGACACATCTGGATCTGCTCTTTTACTCGGTCTCCTGGTTCTATGGTCTTGAGAAGCTCTGGCTTTAGGAACATTTCCAGTATGGTGTATTCTGAAGAGGGCCTCCAGGACACCTCTGGACAACTCTTAGCAGAGCTGTGTTCCCAACTTCAGCCCTTTTGGAGAGATCAAGCAGGAAAATTGATTCTCTGCATTGCAGACAGGCGACTGCTCTAGGTTCAGTGTTGGTGGTAACAGAAATTTAAACCACTTATCAAAGCTGAGAGCACTTTTCAAGTTATTGTTCTACTATGGCACAGAAGATAGGCTTCCCAAAGTTTTCCATGAGACTTCCTTGTTCCCAGCAGAGATAACACCAAAGTTAAAACGGACTCAAACCAGTTCAAAGATGTAAATCATTTCCGTGTAGAGGAACTGACCTCTGGATGAAAAATTCAGTGGTTGTAGGAGCAAGGACTCCACACTGCCCACATCTCATTGACAGGCTTGAGTGGTTTCCTTCAGGTCATCACAGGAAACCGCACTCCTGCAACTGTGTTCAGTGCTGGTCTTTTACCTGCAAGACTTCCTGATGGTTGGTCAAGTGAGAGTCAGCATAGAACAGATTCATCACATGTACATCAAGCATAAAAAAAACACTGAAAATAAGGACGTGTTCAACTGCAGCATGTATTTGTATCTTCAGCAACTGTATTGAGTAAGGTCATTAATCTTCAGTAGATTTTATCAGGAGTAAGCTGTCTTCTATGAAAAATTTTGTTTGCCTTTCCCCTGTTCAGTTACTACATGCAATATGTGGCAAAATTCCCTCCATACCTGTGGGTTGGCAGCTCCAGTGGACTCTGCTTCCCTCCATCTGTGCAACTTCTGGGTCATTTGGCAGATTTTAAGCTGTGGCCCTTAGTTTGGGAGAACTGATGCCCTCTCTAGTTGGCTATTTTGGTACTTTTGGTAAGATTACAGCTGTTCACCAGCTTGTAAGATACAGTTTCATTATAAGCTCAAGCAGGTTTTCATGGCTGCTGACGGCATAAATTATTGAATTGCTGGGCAGTTTTACTTTCGGCACTGACAAGCAGGACTGATCACAACCCACAGTTCAGGCTGTATTTTGCAACGTCCTTGAAGGGTCAGTCACTCCCTTTTTCTTCTTGTTTTCTTCTTCTTCAAGTTTTCTTCTTGTCCTAGGGCTTTTGAGCCTGAACATCAAAGTCAGGCACAATGGGAAGTGATTATTTAGGAATCTTTAGAAATTTAGGAATTATTTAGGTCCTGAGGGCGCTCAAAATCAGGTAATGCTCAGCCATCATCTCTAATGGGGGTTAGTGCCTTCACGTGCCTTCATCTTCACATTGTACACCTGTGCTTCTTCACAGAATCACTCAGTGGCAGGAGCTGGAAGGGACCTCTGGGGATCATCTGGTCCAATGCCCTGCTAAAGCGAGTTCCCTACAGCAGGTTGCAGGCAGGTCCTCTGTGTTGACACACTTGAAGAAACACCTTTGAGTGTGCAAGGTACTTTCACACACTGCTGGAGAACAATTTTTTGGCACCTAAAATGCATATGGGAGCTCACTATCTAAAATCAGGCAGTATGGGTTCCACCCCTGCCCCCTGTGCTTTCTTCAGCAGATGTTTTCTTTACAGCAGCCTCAGAGCACTGAGAGACAGTGACGTGGCTTGTGTGGCTCTCTTTGCTGGAAACCATAAGGTTAAATACTGTAAACTGTTGGACAAAGCAGGCCAGAGTGTCCTGTGGGATCAATCCTGCCCTCACTGAAGTCAATGGGAACTTCAATTTTGCTGGCTGTTGTGAATTATTGTTTAAATTATTGCATCATTCTGGGACTGAACTTACCAAACACATAAAGAGTTTATTATCCTGTGCTGGCATGACAGCAATCATATTTTCTATTCCCTTTATCATGCACCTCTAGGCTTTCAAAATTATAACCTGTCATCTCTTGTGTGCAGGAACATCTTGCCATTTATTACAGTAAATTCATGATCTTGGTTGTTTTTGAGCACTGAGAATTGGAAGGACTGATCTCAAATTGCAGTTCATTTCTTACTGTTTAAGACTCTACCAGCTTGGACCTTGTGTACACACTTGGAAAACCTGAGATGTGTGTACAACTAACTCACTCCATCAGAATAATATTCCCTATTATAAAGGAAATAAAAAATATGATTTGTTAAAGTGGGACCCAAATGGGAAAGGTACTACTTATGGGGAAGGTATCTGCCTAGTCTGACCCGATTTTGTGAGTGGTGTTCAGTGTTTATCTTATCTTCACTGTTTTCCAGAAATGAAACATAGTGACTTGGAAGGGTTCATCCCCGAACTGTATGTGTCTGCATATATAAAAATGCTATGGAAAATGAGATACAGGCACTTGGTCCTCTCATGAGCTCTTGTTGAAAATTATCCCATCCACACTTCTTTGAACTCTGACATTGAATGGCCTGATCCAAAAACCTCACTGGGACTATTCAGAGGGCTTTCACTGGGCTTTGAAAAAAACTTCTAGCAAAAGTGTAACCTTCTTGAAAGACTGAATGGTAATCCAGCATTTTATCTAGACGAGGGTTGTCCCACCAGGCACTCTGAGCTAGCAACCCACATTGGGCAGGATTCAAAAGCAGAGCACCTCCTGAGGGTGTGGTTCTCCCATACAATACCTCTGTCTTGTGGGTGTTTGATTTTTGTGGTATTTGCTCATATTTTGGCATTGATGCAAGCTTCTCTGTCCTTTGAAACATGAAGATTTTTACCACACAGAAGAATAAATCAATAATCTGAGTTGAGACTCGTCATGGACTAGGCTTGTCTGGAGCTGCCTCCTGGCAACCATTGAAATTAACTTCTTTTAGCACTTCTGTCGTTGCACTTTACAGAGGCCAGAAAACCATATGCAAACAGAATGAGGTGCAGCCTTCAGCTACTTCACACCAGGCACTTCCTCTGAGTGTCAAGAAAACTTGTCACGAGCAGCAGATGCTGCTTCCCAACATTGCTTGGAAGCGTTTCGTGGCTGCAGAGGTAAGGCCTTGGAACAGAGAGAAATAACCTGGGTGGGTTATTCTGAGACTCCTGCTTAGGAGGAAGGGCATACAGAAACATGGCAGCAACGGTAGGCCTTCTGAGAGATGTCATTCATCACCTGCGTGTCCAGGACATCAATCCCTAATCAAGGAGGACAACACCGGGCATTTGCCATTTGCCTCTTCCCTTGCAGATCAGTGCTCACAATATCAGGAGTGGCGCAGCTGAGAAGCAGCAAGCACCCACACCTAGCAGAAAGAGGATGTTTCCTGATAGAATTATAGCTTAAGCTCAGCAAAAGTATTCAGATTTTTGGTTTCTGTGGTTACAGGCAAAGTTTCTTCACATGATCACATCAGCTGAAGCATACAAGTCCTGCCAGGAAGGATTTCATGCTGAATTTTTTTGCTTCCTCAAAGAGAAAATTGATTTCACTTAAGCTCCCCAGGGATGCTTTGAAAAAAACTTCTAGCAGTAAATTCTGGCAGAGATCTACAAGATCTTCAGCCTTCTGTGCCTTGTTTCTTTAAAAATCAAGCGCATCATGGTCAAGCAAGTGCTCATGTGAACTGAACTTTGATGAGTTCCAAAAGAAGTGAAGCTATGGAAGGAAAACCTTGAGAAGAAAGAGTACAAGATATAGATTCCAAGAGTTAACTACAACTGCTGTGCTTCTGGAGACTATTGCAGCAGTATGTGCTCCAAGCTCAGCATTGTTTGGGCCACAGCTTTTAGTCTTGCACATCTTCACTTACAACTCTTGAAAAATACAATGAAATGCTCCAAGATAGTTTTGAAATAAGTCAAGCGTGACTCCAATTCAACAAAAGTGTGTCATTTTTAGGCTTAGAGTGTTTTACCCTTTATTGGCTCTGTAAAGTTCAAATCTGCAAAATGTGGTGCTATTTGTACCACCAGCCCTGCGTGCCCCTCCTGGGCAGCAGTCAGGAGCAGATCTAGGTTTCCAGGGGCAGGGGCAGGGACCAGCACTTCATTTCTTCAGCACTTGCTCTGAGGCCAAGCCACAGTGCAAAGGAAGCAATGTGTGGCTGGAAAAGACGTGCAACCCTGTCACCCCATTTCAGCAATCTGCAATGCCATTTTCAGCCATGCCCCTGAATGGTAATGAAAACCAAAGGCTATCATATACCCAAAGCTCTCAACTCGACAAGGGCTTGGTGGCAGCCATGGGTAGCTTAGCCAGACCTCTTGCCTCCAACACTTTGTTTTCCACATCACTGTAAACCAGGCTTTGAGTAGAGCTTGGTCTCCTCTTATTCTGGACCTGCATATGGGCTGCCCTTTGTTGCATCAGACCAAACCACCAAGTCACCATCCCTGAAGGTGTTCAAGAACTCTGTGGATATGGCACTAAAGGATATGGTTAATGGGCATGGTGGGGATGGACTGCTGGTTGGAATAGATGATCTTAGAGGTCTTCTCCAGCCTTAATGATTCTATGATTCTAAGCCATTGCAGCACAGCTGTTTGAAAATGGGACATCTGCAGTCCACAATCAGAAGATTGGATGAAGTGTTAATTTTGGAAACAGAAGAGCAATTTAATGAACTATGGCTCTTTCTCCTCCTGAGAAGTTACCAGCATTCAGAACAGCTGAGAGGAGGCGATTTGTAAACACATCCCAAGCAGATTGGCACAAGCTGGGCACAGGGGCATAGGGGCGATCACTGTGACACTGGTTAGCAAATGTGACTAATCACTCTCATATGTTTCCTCCAGGCAGCCCAGAGATTTCCATGAGGAGTCTGTTTTACAGTTTCCCTAAAGGGTAATTAGCAGCAATAAAAATGTTTTTGAAATTACTGCCTGGTTTATAGCACGCACAACAGAAGAGCTTTGAATTCCAGCATCAGCTATGATGATGAGGCATGAAATGCCTCGCAACCCATGAGTAGTCCAAAACAAAGGAGTGTTTTGCCTCGGCATCATACAGCAGCAGCAGCAGCCTGGGACATGCCGTGGAGGCATTGCTGCAGGCAGAACAGAAACATAAAAACAAATACTGTCTTTAACCACTATTCAAAATAAAAGAAACAGGAATATCTCTTATGGGAACTACATTCAGAGCTGTGCTCCCACATGGAGATGGTTGGAATCAGCAGGAGATAGTGATTCTGTACCTTTGCTTATTTGAGGAAATTGGCAAGGGGAAGAAGTTCACTGCTATGGTGTCTATTGATCAGGCTTGTGTCCTCTCCTGAACCCCTCAGTTACCTCTTCATGTTCACATTTCAAAATGTTTCTGGGCAGCTTGTAGGCTCCTTTCATAAGCCAGAAGGGAAAAGCTTGGAAGGGATGCAAGCTGGTGGGCATGCAGTGGGCTCTTTGCTGAGCCTTGAGGGTTATGGAGCTCTGTGCTCGTGCCACTGGGGACTTCAGCTCATGGAGACAGAGTGTTTTTCCTTCCAGGTGGATCAAAATAAAGAGCAATAGGAAATCCCATGAACTATATTGCAACCAGAGATGGATGGCAAGCAGTAGTGAACATGCGAGAGTTAGCATAGCTATGGTAAGTAGTGATCCCAGTTGAACTCCAGGTGTTCCTTTTTCCTTCCTCTTTCCAGTGGATTTTGGGCCTTGCACAACACCTCACTGCAGACATCTTCCATTTTGCCTCCTGCATGGTACAGGCAGCACATTGCTGCTGCCACCTCATCAGTGAAGATAAATGTAATCCGCAAGAGTGCTGTGACTGACAGTGAAATAGACTTTGTTTTTAATGGGATACACCAAGATCTTTTCCCTTTATTGTAGCTTTAAACTGCACAGCGTTTAACAGTAGGTACGTGAGCAGTCTGACATGGCCAATACATTAACACTGATTAATGGGGAGTTGGTTAGACTGCTCATTTGTTTGTTGTCAGGAATCAAAGTCTATCTGAGAAATCACTAGAATGGTACAGTAATAATCTTCACCTATTAATCAATTAGAGCACTAGAAAATACCACGCTTAAAGACTTTTTCTCTAGATTACCACATTGCTCTTCACATCTGTTAATGCCATAGATGGAAAAGAGCATCTCATTAGAAAACCAACTACTGCTTTGGCTCAGAGGATGTAGTAAATCTTGTAATCAAATGCATAAACATAGAGTTACGAGACCCTGCATGTGTTATGAATGAATAAAAGACTTATATTCCTTCAATTAGTGGATAGAGTCAGTTTTTAAAAAGGGCTTTTTTTTTTTTTTAAACTGTTATATTAGTAGTAATCAATAATAAATTTTACACTCAAAGACTAAAAATTGTAGAGGGAGTATTTTTCAGAATAGAGTGCTGTGGATGAAAATATATTTCCACAAGGAAAATTAGGCAAATGAGCTGGTCCATGTTACTTGGCTTAAACTCCAAAATAATATTCAAGTTCTCTAAGAGCTTTGATGGGTTCCTGGTTGGCATTATAAGTTAAGCATCAACTGGGTTGTGAATGAAACTGTACGGTTTTCATGTTGATTGCAAAGACACAACCTCTCTTTGTCTCGCTATTGGCAAAACGTAGTTCTATAGAGATGGTTAGGATAGCAGATTAAGCCTTGCTTTACTGCAGTGATGCTTTATCATCTAACTATAGTGACATTTAACAAGATTAGATTTAAAGAGTCTCTAGCCCTACCCTGTGCTGACACTGGAAGAGGCAGGACCCGGCACCAAAGAGAAAGCATTTTCCTCAGGATCACCAGAAGCATGTCCACTACTGTCCTTTCATAGCACATAACCACAGAAGCTGCAAGAATATGGGGAATGTAAGGACCTGAGGAATACTCAGCATCTGGAAAGCTTTGAACAGACCTCTACTGCTTTCCAGTCAAGCGTGCATGCATGGGGCTAATGCAGCACGCAAGAGCTTCAGGGAAATCATACCTTTGACTGTTTGATGAGAGATTAAGATACAATAAGTGAAAGTAGGTCAAGAAGTGTTGCCAGAAGGACCCAAGAGCACACTGTTATTAAATACAAACCGCCACCAAAGCACTACAATGTTTGGTATGCACGAACGATGAGAAAGTCGTTGCTGCTTGGCAGTATCAGAGTTTGGAAGCTATCAGATGATGGTATGTTTTTCCAAAGGCATTTCTCATCAAGGGATGCAAGCCATTCTCGTAAAGTTAATAGCTGCAGGCCAGCTCAGAGTCCTGGGAGCCAGATCCCACTCATTTTCCTCATGATTATAACGTGAAGGAACAAAGGGCTATATCCTGCCATTGATACTTTTTCATGGCCAAAGCTTGAGGCCCCAGATATAGATCAATGGCAGGATACAGTCACAATGCCCTGAACTGAGCTAAAATAATGGTGTCTTCCTCTTTCAACTTGATATGAGGTAGCGTGTAATGAAGACCAGATTTTTCTTTTGAACAAGTTGTCAAAGTATCTGTTGAGTCCTGATAAAGGAATTATTGAAATAGCATATCCACACCTCAGCACTTCAACAAAACTAGCAAATGAGTTATATTACACCACACCACTATGAGAAGCCTTTGCAGATCCTTTTAGCTCAGCCTTTACAGGTCTAAAATCTTGATGGAGACCACAACTGGAGTCGTTACCAATAAAATGAGCCAACTTAGAAGATGATCATAGAATCACAGAGACGCTAAGGCTGGAAAGGACCATTAAGACCATCTAATTTAACCAATCTATTCAATGATAGAGAATACTTCTCCATAGCACTCAGTAGGAGCTTTGCCTTGTCTTTCAGTTTATGCAGACTGGAATCTGTGCAATAAAACTGTATTTTGGAGCTTGCTGGCTATCTACTGAGTCACTGAATGTCTTCCTTTCTTTATAGTGTGTACATTACCCCATGGATCAGTAAAAATATCAGCCACAGAGATCTCAGATGAACAATATTTTTGGAAGTTGGCTTATTCTTCTACCAGTGGTTATCAGTCCAAACAACTCACGGCAGCTCCATTTCTCTTTAAACTTTTCTTGCCTCACAGTTGGAGGTAACATTTCAAAACATCTGGAAGGGTGCTATTTGTTTTTCTTCCCAAAGTCTCCACAAAGATGTTGTGGATAACCACAAAAGGATCATCCACATTCCTTTATGGTAGTACATGGGGAGATGGTTTATTCAAAACCAGAGCATACTTTAAACACACGCCAAGCCAAAGTGCATTGAGTCCCAGAATGGAGCTCTGGAGAATCCACTCTGACTGTTGACAGCCCTGGCTCTGAAAAGCAGTGTCTGCACTGTCCAATACTAACAGGGTCTGTGACAGTGCTGCAAGAAGCCACCAAGGTTGAGGCAAAACAACCGGGCCATCTGGGGCTGTTTAGCTGTTCTTGCTGTGTGATACCATATCTTGGCACGAGGGTCTGGAGCTCCAGCAAAATCAGCCATGACAAAGTTTTCTGAGCTTAGTCAGAAGCAACCATTATTTTTTTCTCTGCAAAGAAGCGGAATTCACTCACTTTTGCATATCTGAGAGCAACTTGACTGATAGGTGCAGCTGGAGAGCAGTGCCTTTTGCTGCTGATCACCTGGACAATGTGAAATGCTGAGAAAGGCAGAGCTCGTTAGGCTTTATTGCACTGCAGATGTTTACAGCTACAGTGTTAGTTCTTGTCCCTATAACAGAGGACATGCCTGCATCCAGGGCCAGCTATTGGCACAGCCATCAGTCAGGATCACCCTGGCCCTCACCTCCAGTGCCACGTGGCTTTTTTTTTCACACAGACTTGCCTTCTCCCAGGAGGAGCTGGCATATGTTAGCACATAATATCACAGTGGTCAGACTTTTCCCTTCATGGAGGCAAACTGGAGAGTCTGTCAGTTGACATTTCGGAGAGAGATGTTCCTCTCGCTTGCTGGGATGAGCTTGCTCATGGTGCTGTTGCTAATGTCATACGAACAAATGGGAGCAGGAGCCCAGCAGCCACATCCACAGCCTGGTGGAGAACAGCTGGGCAGCTGCCCCACACTAACAGCACTGCAGAGATATTGGTGCCTTCACAAGGGAGGAAAAATGGGGGCCAGCTGCCCTGCATGATGCCCATGATGCAATCTGCAGAGCATGAAATGACAGTCCCTGCAAACTAAGCCTGCTGCGTTTGCCTGTGCCTGAGGGAATAGCAATGTTTGAGTTGCACTGTGAGGTTGCCTGAGGTAGAGCTGAACATATGTTTTCCTGGTTCACTGAAGGATAAGAGTCTGGGGACCTCAGGAGAAAGCTGAATAGAGCTGAACTCCTGCAAGTTTGGCTGTGCATCCTTGGCAGCTGCCAGATGCACGCATTGTCTTCAGGGTTGCGGTTGTGTTCTGGTTTGCTTACATTTTTGCCCTCACTCTGTCAGATGCACACCAGCTACCCACAACGTAAGATAATGATGCCCCAAGCAGCGCTTTTTTTCCCAGCTGTTGCCCTCATGGAAGAGAGCCTCTGACTTGCGCACACTGAACTGTGGAAATATAAAACTTGGTAACCTGAGACTGCTTGTTTGCATTGAAGAACGTGTGAATCTGCAATTGCTGAGATTAATATGTTCCTGTAGCCACAGTTTGACTTTGAATTTGAAAAGTTTTGCAGAATTTTAGTCAGCCTGAAAATTAATGGGAAGGGAAAAGACCCCCAGAAGGACATCAATGTGTCCTGGGAGAAGGAGAATGGACAAGGTCTCGTTTCTAGTGGTCTTTTTCTGTTTGGTGACTTCTGCAACCTACTGTAGTAACTCAGCAGCCATCCCAACCTCTGCACTCTCTGTTCTTTGCTTTTATTTTATAGACTGCACGAACTACCTCTCCAATATATGGAAGACTGGAGCATCTCTCTCATGAAGCAGGCTGAGGCAGTTGAGCTTGTTCAGCCTGGAGAAGAGACACATGGCCTGCCAGTGGCCTGCCAGCACTTAACGGGAGCTCACAAGCAGGAAGAAAATCAACCTTTTACATGAGTAGATAGGGATAGGACAAAGGGGAAGGGTTTTAAACGAAAAGAGGGGAGATTCAGATTAAACGTCAGGGGGAAATTTTTCACAGAGAGGGCAGTGAGGCGCTAATAACAGCTGCTCAGAGAAGCTGTGGTGCCCCATCCCTGCAGGTGCTCAAGTCCAGGTTGAATGGGGCCCTGGGCAGCCTGAGCTGGGGGGGGGGCAGCCCTGCCCATGGCAGGGGATGGGGATGGGTGGGCTGTGAGGTCACCTCCAACCCATACCATTCTGTGATTCTATGAATATACAATTGAATTCATATGTCATTAATGACAGAAAAGAAAATCAGAAAATCTAAGAAGAGGGAAGACACAACTCTAAAACAACAGTGGCCAAAGAAATATCCTCATGACTTTCCCAAGATTCCTGGCCTCCTCCCATATCATCTCCAGTTCCTTCCCATGTACCTGCTTGTGTCACCCACCATCTCTGATGCAATGTGGAGCCAGTAAGGATGGAGCTTTCTTTCCTTTCCCTCTCATAATGGTTTTGATTTTTTCCTTTTATCCTACGTGGCTGCTTATCTTGTAAGCATGCAGTGTCTTAGAAACTGCTGCCTGCAACCATATTAAACCCAGCTAGCAAGGGCTGCATGTGTGTCAAAATTGGTTTGAAATGAGATTACAGACAGATGGGCACTTGGCTGCACAGGCCACATTGCATGTGGAAATCAAGCTAATATGTACTTCAATAGTTGTGTGTATGAGAGAGCTTTTGTCTTTAATTAGCTGCTATTCTAGAATTTTATATTCTTTGTCTGCTTTAATTATAGCATTGAAGATTTTTCTTCACCTGTCAAACTCTTTTGCTTACTCTACTTCGTTGGATCCCTCATGTATGTAGAATAGCATGTATGCTTTAGCTGCAAAAAGACTGCCCTCTGAATGAAGTTATCCTTGATTTGTAAACTTGTCTGATCATTAAGAACTGATCTGCTGGATTTATGGAGAGCTGGGCTGATGACAGAAAAGGTCTCCATCTTATCATCACGAAATCTGATGAATACCTTGTGAGATCAAAGCCTGTGCTCAGCCTTAAAGGCCAGAAGTTAACACAAGCTGAAGTCCCAGTCCATGCATACAGTAGAGCTCTTTGTTCTCTTAAAAAAGCCATATTAAAGCATTCAAAGGAAATTAAGGATATTTGGATCCCTAACTGCCATGAATATGCCATGAAAGATGCATGTAGATGCACAGCTTTTCCAGAGGAGCAGAACTTGCAAAGTAGTTCTTTGCAACTCAACAAAAGAGAGCCATGCCTTGACCTCATGAAGTATTGCAGAGCTCACATTTGTGCTGCTTATGTCAGACTCTAGCTGACTCCCCAGCGATTTTCTGTCCCCATTCCATTCTTTCTTCTCTGTTGAACAGAATAGATACCATTTCTATAGCATCTCAAGATGAAGACTCTACAAGTGATAGGATAAAATCATAAGAAAAAAGATTTGATGCTTGGAGTTATTAATAGTGTAGGAGTCTTTCCACTTGGCAGCAGAGATATTGATAAGAAATTTGTGACCTTGAAGCTGCCATGTACTTCATTTGTGGACATGCCATTGCATTCAAATTGAATTTGGACAATATGTTTTGCACTGAGTGATTTCCAGAAAAGCTTCACCCTGTTGGAATTTTTAGTGAGCTACTTGCCCAGCCATCCACATGAGTGCCTCATGTAACATTTGATCCTTTGGAGAACAACCATGGATGAAATCACACAAAATGTTGTGCAACTCTGTTCTTCTCAATTAGGAGCTTGGAAGTAACAAATACACTGCGATGCGATTCCTTTCTTTCTTTGACTTCCCATCAATAAGAAAAAAATATATTCCTCTTCTGGAAAGCAGAAGCTTTTTCAGCCAGTATATTGGCACATCTGTGAAACATACAGGATTGCTTCAAAACAGCAACTTCCTTCAGAAAGGAAATGGCAGTGAGTTTCTTCTTAAGTCATTGGACAGTCATGTAATGATGGGAGCTCATCCTGCATTCAGCAGATCTCTGCCGTCCTCAGCTGACTGGAGCCCTTAATGCTGCACTCCCTTTCAGTGGCTACGTGGGCACTCAAGCTCCTGAGTGCCTGATTCCTCCTATTCCCCCCATGGCTTTGTGTGCATCTGCTGCCTGTCTTAGCCCAGACATCTGTACCCCAACATGTGGATCTGACAACCTATCCCTCCCTCTGCCAGAAATAATTCCCACACCCAGGCTCTGGCAAAGCCAGTCTCGACACATCTCCACCCCAGCTACTTCACATGACCTTCTTGAGCACCAAGAGCCCTGTACCTTGTGGTGGCCCTGGAAGGAACACACTGCCCACTAGCCCTGGGACTCCTTGGAGAGCCAAATCTCCCCCAGCGTGCACCATCCCTCCATCTGCGACCTGCTGAGAACCAAGAGCCCATGTGGCCAAAGAGTTTCTATATGGCTGTTTGCATCCTCTCCTAGGAGGTATTTTGAACTTCCCATGAGATGTCCCTCCGTATGGAAGCACTGCTTGAAGCAACAACAGGTCCACCTTTGGGTGCTGAGCAAGATCACCAGCCTGCGGCACCCCACACCATGGCCACGCAGACAGCAGCCCCCTCAGCTCTGAAGAAACTACCTCCAGCTCCTCTTTCTTCTGTTGTTACAAGTAGCACTTCATTTCAGATGTGCGCTCCTCCTCCCTTCCATTTTGTAGCTGTGGAAGCCTGCTCCCTGAGTCAAATGGCACGAAGAAATGAATGGCTGGGACATTTGGAGCATTGCTTGAAGATTCCTTGCTCATCTGAAATGGATGCACAGGCAGTCACTGCTAAGGCATGTCAGGAATGGAGATGAATGAAGACTGAGGAAGAGACGGGAGAACTATGTCTAGACAAACAACTGATGATGATGTTTGGGTTGCTGATTTTGCAGTTGTCTTCGTAATGAACTGGCCGGGTTCTGCACTGGGGTTTTTTAAAGCTCATGGAGGCCATATTTATTCTATGGCTGTTTTTTTCTTTTTTCTTTTTTTTTTCTTTTCTTTTTTCCAATGCTCAGTTTGCTTATAAAACAACATCACGTTAAAAACCATTTAATCTTTTGTGAGGTCTCCTCCTCCTTCCATTTAAAGCACATTCTCCAGGAGCCACAGTCTGCTTCTTAATGATCACACTGGGAAAATGTTTGTGTTGCTAATATCTTACTTTGTCTGCTGAATAATAAAATAGAAATTGTGCCTGCATAAGGTAAGAATTTAAAATAAATTCAAATAGACAAGCCACACATGTAGCCAAGATGTTAATTGACTCCTAGATTCCTGGGGAAGGGGATTTCATCACCAGCCTGATTTTGAGCAGAAAAATCTGCCTACAGCTCATCACAAGGCTAATTTGAAGCACCAGCTTCTTTAAAAGCCTGTGTGCTAGCATAAGAAAACTGAGAGGAGATAACCAAGAGAAGAAACACAACTGCCTGTGTACACAATTCCTGCACCCCAATCAGCCTCTCTGCTTGACCAGCACATAGGAGCTGATGTAATTGTCCTGTAATCTACTATGGATATAATTGAAACCTGCTGCAAAACTGGGCTTTTCTTATTAAGTGCTTGGGGATTGTAACTGTGAAGCTTCACAATTTTACAGTACTTTCTATTGCTTGTCCTGTATAGTAAATAAAATCTTCAAAAACTGGCTTTCTTCTCAAGTTTATTGTTTTTGTAATGATTCCAGTAACTACCACATCACTGAATATCTTTTAAAACACTTGAACAGGCATAAAAATTTATGATAAACAGTTGAATTTGGAGGGAAAAGTACAACTGCAGTAACTCACAGCCTTGTCTTTCCATGTTCAGCTGTAAAATTTTTTCTTATTTTCCTCCATACACTTATTTTCCAACAGTCTGACTACCTGCTCCAAAAGAAACACATTTTTTTTAACTTGGAATCATGCAAGCATTGCAAGTAATCTAATAGGAACATATAGTCACAATACTACAAAACTCACTGTGCTCTGATTCTGTGATTTATGCTCTTTTTTTGGTTACTTCATTACCATTAGATGTTGTTGAAAGAGACAAAATGAATACAAATGATTATGGTTTGAAATAACAAAAAGGAAAGGCATTTTTCATGCCTTAAACATCTATTTTTGATTCATTTCTTAAGATATTATTGCCATTTATTTTCAGAAGGAAAATATTATGTTTGTTTTACTTTTGTTAAGTGAAATAAATGAGCTATGCTCACTTGCTACCAAGGGGAGTATTTCATATTATCAGTTCTCTTCAAGTCAGAAATGGGCTTGCAGTGACCTCACAGAAGGGGGCATTTCACTGTACAACAAAATGCAGTACTTCTTCCAGCTTTGTTGAACGTAGGCAAAATACATCCATCTTCAGAGATGATCCATGCACTAGCAGAAGCCCTTTCTCTCAAGAGTTCCACCTTGAGGTCCAGTGAAGGAGCATCATTCCAGGTAGTATAATCTGGGTTCTCTTCCAGCCCAAGACACTTTAGATCTACTCAAAGCAAAAGCAACTTCATTAATGACCGAAGGAGCTTGGCCTCTGTGTTGAGAGAGACTTGAAAATAAGGAAGGACTGGTTTAAAGCTGCTCATATCCCATTCTTGTTGTTTCTCCCCTTCATTCAACTTTATAATTCAACCATCAGTGACGTGAGGCTGCTCAAAATGGAAACATATTTGATCTAAATATTTATCACTCACTTCAACCCTTCCTACCGTGTCACGCAGGAAGGACAAAGTTATTTATGTAGAGGTGCAATGTGAGATACACACTTGTCTACTGGAAAGTGCTTTGAGACCATCTTGCTGATTTTGCATGGTTTGCTCAATTCACCTATCTGAGAACTTTCCTTTTACTTCTGAATAGCTTTGAATTGGCAATTTCATTGATTTTTGGAAGGCTTTATTGCCAGATGCAAACCAACCTCTTGTAAATCTCAGGGAAAAACAAACAAAACCAAAGCAAGGACAGAAGTATCACTTATCACAGATTCAGCAAGAGCAGGTCATACCAAATTAAGGCAATATCTTTCCATGGGATGGAAAAAGATTTATTCATTTTTTACAACAGATTTGTAGATAGGGTTGGAGCAATATCTCTTCAATTTAGCAAGACCTTGCTACCTGTTCACACAATGTTCTCATGCAGGTCACATACAAAGAAGAGAATTAAGTAAGTGGATGGAAAACTGTAGTCATAATGTTGTTATCAGTAACTCATGATCAGAATAGAAGGATGTATGAACTAGGCATTTCAAAGATTGGAGTCTTGGGCTATTCAATACTTGTAAGAATAACTTCAACAGTGTACTGAAAAGTGTACTTAGTACTTCCTATTTTGTAAACCAGGGAATGAAGGCAAGCCCTCTGGTGAACAGGATGGACATTCAAAAAGATCTTGAGAAATGAACAGTATAATTTGAAAAAATAATTCAGTAAAGGGAATATTGAGTATCACAGTCAGGTTTGCAGCTTGTAGTGTCTGTTAAGGTGCAGTGATTCAATATTGTCAAGCTGCTGTGAAAAACAGCAAAGTTATGCTGCTGTATGTATCTCCTCTGTAGGACAGATGACAGACTCCTCCTGAATCAATAGAGATCCACTGTGAGTGAAGAAAAATTAAAACATAGGCAGAAAGGAAACGTGAAAAGTATATGACAACACAGTCAAACAAGTTCCAAGAGAGAATTAAGTAAGGAAGAAAATCGAGTTCCTTGGAAAGAAATCAGAAGCATAATGTTTCGTGGTAATGGACAGATTTTCCAATGAAGGGTTGAAAAATATTTCACTTTTAGTTTTTCATTTGCTCTGGGAGGATGTAGAAAAGTCTTGATTAGTGCAGTCTGAGCCTGATTATTTCTATCAGCTTTGATGGAATAACAGTGCAAAGGCTGTCAGAGAGGGGAAAACACAACATTGAAGACATTATCTCAGTTTTGCTGTTGTCACTAAACACCATATGTGTAGTAGAAACATATTCCTCTCTTTCTTCTTTTCTTTATTATTGAAGAATATGTTTTTATAATGGTTTTTATAATCCACATTTCTGTCACTTTACTTGTTTTTGGATAGCATGTCAGAAACAAACAAACAAAAAACCCCAAATTTACCCAACAGTTCAAAATGAAGTGCTAGATCTAATCTCTTTGACTACCCTAAGATGTTCCAGAGTTCCCTTATTACTGCCATAGAGGCAACAGACTTGTGGTATCCTGTCTGAAAAATAGAATGCTTTCAAAATTTTACAACATGACCATGGCACTGACATGCAACTTCCATACTGATATAAAGCCTCACAATAAAGTACACATGTCTGTGATGGAATGGGGAACTGGAAATCAGTCATTGTAAACGAGTGTTCAGGAGACTCTGAAGACACAAACAGATGTTGGCAATGTCCCAAACATTACCATTTCCCCCATCAACAACAAACTGCTTAATCAGTAGGGAGCTTCCTGGAGGACTTAAGGATTTCCCCTTTATATCATTCTTCATCTGTAGGAAAGAAAATTCTCCAAGTAATCCCAGTCACACTCATCTTCTCTAGCCATAGATGACATTTCAGTTGTTGGTTTGGTTTGGGTTTGTGGTTGTTTGTTTTTTTTTTTTTTTTTTTTTTTTTTTCAGATGTTCTGCAGTCACAAAGACAAAACAAAAAGGACTCACAAAAACAAAAGAAACAGCTTTCAACCAGACAGGAATGTATAAATATAAACAGTGCTGCTGAACAGTCCAGCCAGTCGCATTTGCAGCTGCAGGGACCTATTAGGTCTTTTGAAACAAGATAGGCTGCAGAAGTCTTAAGCCTGCATGTAAAAACAACTGGACGTGCTACTATTACTGATAGTAGGAATATCTTCCCTAGATGCTGGAATTTTTGTCAGTGTATATCTTCCCATGGTTGTCCCATGAGCCTTTCCACTTTAAGATATTTCCTTGCTAACTGTAATCCCAAAGTGCCCGATAATGAGGAAAAAGGAAAAATGAGTGGGTGTAAACAAAGCTGAAGTCTTTGGAACTGATCAGCTTCCCTTCTTACAGTCCTCACTGCAAACCCTCTGATTCCAATTGCAATCCTTTGTGGACTTCCCACAGATGGAGAAACAAAATAAAGATTGCCCCAGTTTGGGTTGTCTACTGCCATCACTCAAAGCAGCATTAAGCCAATGGATGAGAGCAGGCATGAGAGCAGTGCAAGCATGCTTGTGTGGGGATTGGTGTTCAGAAGTTTTTTATATGAACGTCTATAAGCACTCTAGAAAAACTGCCACACAGCTATCCATTCACTGTCTATCCTACCTTGTCCTATTCTGATGAGCCCCATCACAGCCTACCGCACACACACTAACAAATTCCTGTGAGACTTGGAGCTTTTTATGCTGTAAGAATTTATTCTAACTTAAATTCTATGCTAGCTAAAGAAATCGCCCAATTGCTTAAACTAAGCTTTTATGTTGCCAACTTCATTTCTGAATGAGATGTAAGAAATTTAGGCACGTGGGCACTTTATAGATTTCACCATACTTCCTGTTTCTTGATGAAAGAAGTGTTTGCTGTAGACTCCAAGTTCATGAGACTGCACCTAGGTTAACAGTTTCTTTCATTTTTTCTTTTTCTTTTTCTTTTTATGCTTTGGGTGTTGTCTAGAATAAACTATCCAAGAGTTCTCAGAGAAGATTAATTTCAGGAAGGAATAGAATTTCTCAGTTCTTCTTTGGGATCTGGATCCTATGTAGGAATCTGGAGTTTTAGCTCCATAGAACATAAAAGAAAGAACATAAGCAACTTGACTCAAATCACAAAGGACTTCTTACATGCCGTAAGTAACATATGCTTGAGAGCTCTTATGGAGTGATCTTACTTCAGAAAACCTGATAAGGTGTAACTCAATACCCCTGTAGGACAATGTAATGAAACGCAAAGCACTGTGTCCATATGAATGCTTATATACATATATTCCTTATAATGTTCCCTTAGACTTACATATAGACCATCAAGATTGTGCGTTGATTTTCAGTCTCAACACACAAATACCTGCATGTGCTTCTCCTGCTAATTCTCCATTCCAATTGAACTGGACTTGAGGAGCCACCAGCAATCCTGGATGATGTCCAGGGACTGCCGGTAGGGAACGCGATGCCTCTGTCACCCTCTGTTCAGCCCTGTGGTCTCTTGGGACCATCTGCAGAATGTCTGATTGCTATCAACACTTGTTTGGTGTGGAGAAAGATCAGCAAACATAGTTTTTGCTGCTGTGGTAGTGAATGTGATAGTTTATTGGCCAGTATGGGCTATTGGATGGGCTATTTCTCACTCTTCCCAACATAAATGGAAACGTACAGGCAGGAGTTAGGACATATGCCAAAATACATTTTTATGGGCAAACAAGGCCCTAGGCATAGGGAGGAAGGAACATCTCGGGTCCTGTCTCAGTCTGCAGGCAGTACAATGGATGGGAGTGTGCTACCATGGCCTAATGGAGCCAATCCTGAGGTCAACTGAGCCTTCGGTCTTCTCTGCACAAACAACCCAGATCTGGTTCCAGATATTCAGCCAAAGATTTTCTTTCATAACCCCACATAATCCACCATCCACACATTGCACTAAACCATAAGGAACAAAAAGCAGTGTCAAGACATCACAATCAAATGATATTGGTCACAGCCTCCCTGGTGGGGAGGACAAGGGTCTTCTCATATCAAAGCACACTTCCTACCTGCTACGGGTAATTCCTGTCACTCTTCATGTTGCAGGACAGCTTTACACTCTTGTTCTGGAGAGTTAGCATCTTGAACATGGGAAAGAAGGCTTCTGGTTTCCATCTCTCCCATTGCCAAATGCTATAGTTCCCAGTGGCCAAAGATGACAGCTGACAGAATTGCCATAGGGAGCTCTCATGCTGACCTGTGGGCTTCTGTGATGAAATGTTGATGTTTATACCATAGACATCTGCCATGCAGCAATCTCTTTTTAGTTGATGAATGTGTATTCAAGAAGTGAGTACATGCATTCCAAAGCAGACACTTGACATATCTCAGATGAACTGTGCCACTAAAGATGTCTACAACCCTCAGTGTGCCATAGAAAAAACCAGAGGTGAGGGGCTTAGACACAAGCATCTGCCCCAAACACATCTGAAGCCAGTGGATTGCTTTCCCATGGATGTGTCTCCCTGAGCCACCATCCCAGCCTTCAGAAGGTGCCCACTTTGCAACAAACCTGGCTTCTTTGTGGGCTTTGTGCTTTCTTCTTTGCTTTAGGAAATCCCGTCACAGAAAGCATTAGTTGGGCATTTTGAGGAATGCTTAATTCTGTCTCTTCCTCCCAACCCCTTTCTCCCCATCACCACGGTAGGCAAAAATAGTTAAATGTTTGGAGTTAGGTTGCACGCATTGTTTATCCACACTTGCTCCTGCTTCTATGTCTAGCAGAGGAAATAACTTGCTACAATAAAGCATCACCCCATGAGGTAACATCAGATAAGCAAAGCTGGACAAAAATGTTTGCTTTGGCAATTCTCCACTTTCTTTAAGTTGGCTGGAGAACCTGCTTTGCTCTTAGAAATGTGAAGGCCCTGGTTGCACTCAACTGTAACACAGAGCTTCATGGTTTTCTTGGTGAGGTCCCTGTAAGACAAGGAGAACAATCTCACCATATCTGCCCCTCATGCACAACTGGGCTAATAAGCATCAAGCCAAACACACATCAAAAAACCACATCCAATGTTATTTGCATTAATTTCCTGCCCTTCCAGAAAAATTAGCCTTTGCAACCTGCTTATCCTCTGCAATCGGGAGCTGCACAATGCCACAGCCATATGCAATTCTGATCTAACACAGGGAGAACGTCTGGGGTCAGAGGCAGCCTCCTCTCCACCAGTGCCCCGTGCAGTCAATGCCAGGGAATGGGGGCAGAGCCAAGAAAATCAGTTGCCACACCAGTGGCACTGCCATGGCTTTTTACTTTGCACCTAACAGAAACTTTTCTAGTTCAGCTTCATTTCCAGGCAGAAAGTGCATCTGTCACAGCACGAGCATTGCACCTCATATGCAGGCTGGAAGCCCTAAATAGGCTGGGCTTACTTGTTGGTTTATTCTCTGACCCTCCTCTTCCTCCTTCAACAACAACATGTGTGCAGTAACAATATTTCTAGAGCACAGTGTTAAAACAATGCACACCTGATGACAATAGAAATACCATCTGGAAAACTTCAGTACGAAACGTTAAACCTAACTTTCTAACCAAGTAATAACTGAAGGGAATTTCTCAGATTTTGAGGTGTTTTCACTTGTGTTAAATTGGCTTATGCGGGAGCTTTCTGTTTAACACTGAGTACTTTGATAGGACAACGGGGAATGGTTCTAAATTGAGACAGGGGAGGTTTAGGTTAAATATTAGGAGGAATTTTTTCACACAGAGGGTGGTGATGCACTGGAACAGGTTGCCCAAGGAGGCTGTGGATGCCCCATGCCTGGAGGCATTCAAGGCCAGGCTGGATGTGGCTCTGGGCAGCCTGGTCTGGTGGTTGGTGACCCTGCACATAGCAGGGGGTTGAAACTAGATGATCATTGTGGTCCTTTTCAACCCAGGCCATTCTATGATTCTATGATTTTATGATTCTATGATTCTATGATACTTAACAGGATACTTGACATTTACACTTAGCAATAACCAGTGTGTAATCTCTGGGACTTAAGATCTGAATTTCTGGTTAAACAACATAGAAACAAACTATAATTTCACACAGTCATATATTTTTTGTGGTGCCGTGGGTGCCAAATCAGGGATGAAAGCAAACTGATGACAGACAAAGGGAACCCACTGACTCGCTGGGTGGCTGGTTTCATCTGGAGAGAGTCGATACAAGCCATGTGTCAGCAAATGGAGAGCAGAACTGCAGCAATGTCCAATACGGTTCTACACACAAGGCTTGGGGGTGAACCTGCCCACACACTGTAGCACTGCCATCCCCATCGCTGACAGACCCAGCTGCACAGGCATAGGGAGAGGAAAGAATCTGTCTCGAAAGGCAAGCACAATTCCATCTTTTTTTGTGTGCGTGTTGTTCTACCCATCATTCCTCCTCTTCACCAAAGAATTTGGAGATCAAGTCAAACGTTTATAAGAAGCAAACATTTATAAGACAGCATTGTAAACCTTGGACTGAAAAGACCAACAGACTTAAAAAAAAAAAAAAAAAGAAAGCCAACTTTAGCTCTTCCTGCATCTTATGTCTGAACTTCTTCATTTCCAGGCTTCAGTTTTCTAGTCTGTAAACAGGAACAATCTTTTCCTGTCTCAGAGCAGTACTGTAAGAAGATCCGTGATTCGTGGTTGTAGGGTGCCGTGACATGGCAATATGGAGATACACAGACACTCATATTTGTATGTAGTCACAGGTGGACACATGGACTTTTTACATTTTATTTTTTGCACACCTGCTGTTTTTCTCTTAGCCATATTACTGCCTCCCTAAACACAAAGCTTTCTGGTAGGCAAGAGGGTCTTGATACGTTTAAGTGAATACAGGCTTGCACAGGAATGAAATAGTGCACTTCCTTGATATATAAGCTTCATGCATCTTGCAAATGACAATGGCAGAAAGTTTTGACATTTGATAACAAAGGCAGAACATGGGCTCAGAACAGGCTTTCATTTGCAACATACAGTCACATTATCGGGTCTTTCAGAGCAACCTAGAACTGAAAAGTGAGGCAACGCATCATCTAGATCTGCCTCCCATAACTTTGCTGGTTCAAATAACACACTACTGAACTATATTTTGAATTTAGGCAAAAAAGGAATTTCTCTCTTTCTGCTGCCAGTGCCCTCAGACACAGGTCACACAAGCTCCATGAGAAGCTCTTTGTTTGCCTGACTCCCACATCGCAGCCCATATCAATAACACCTTTTGTTCCACGTTCTTGTGAGCCCTTCTGTATACCCCAGACCTCAGTTTTGTTTGCCTTTGCTGTAGTTTTTTTGTTTGGTTTGGTTTTTTAATAGAATCATAGAATCATTTGAGATGGAAGGGATTTTTAAAGATCACCTAGTCCAAATCCCCTGCAATGAACAGGGACACCTGCAGCCCAATCAGGGTTCTCATGTTGGGCCCTCCTTTCCTTGAGCTTTAGGAGATGGGAATCTCACAGCAGTCAGACTGATCAACAACATCACATCTAGAAAACACTTTCCTCACTGATGACAAGCTAGCAGCACAATAGCTCTGGCCTAACCTCCACTTCCACGTCACTATTAGTGGCACAATTCACTTTTTATTTCCTCCCAACCTGGACAGCAAGGATTTCCCTTCTAGAAGCACAACAAACCAAACCAAAATACAACACACCACCATCTATTTTAGAACTAAACTCAGAACTCCTGCTTTACTTAGCCTACAGAAATCTTCATTTTGTTGTTATAACAAAACAGAAATCAGTTTCTTGGTCACATCCATGGCTTACCTTGCTCTGGTGCGCTCCCCTCCACTGTTTCACTTTCTCCATCCTTTGCTGTTCCCTTTCTCCATCCTTTGCTGCAGCACCATGCAGACAAACCTTGCTGGAGCATGTAATTCATTGACAAAAGGCCACAGGAAGCCCTGCTGTCATTTTGCAATGTGGATCTAATGCAACTGCACTGCAAATACAAAGTAATAAAGATTTCGACTGGAGGGCAAAATGCCTTCCTTGTTGTATTTAACAAATACACATTCAGACACAGAATGTGCGTCTGTGTGTGTACACAAACAGGATGGTAGCAGTCTGTGCTTTACATTTGTGGAATTTCATTTAGGCTACCCCTTTTGTTCACCTTTTCGTAAGGGACAAATAACAAATGGACACATTTGGCTTCAAGAAGGAGATAAGTATTTCCTGCTGCCATTAGGAAAAATGTGAGAGACAAAAATAAAGTGTTACAGCATGGAGCTGCACAGCAGATGACTTATCGGCATTTTTACCTGCTTAAAATAAAACACATCCACATGAGAAATGTTAATTATGGCAAAAGATTGAACAGTTTTTGCTTACTTTGCCAGTACAGAACATTTAGAGTTGCCATTAAAGGACTGCTATTTTGTTACATTCAACTCAACAACATTAAGCTGCATTTCTGCCCTGGTGCTATTTGGCTCATTCAGAATATTTCGGCAGCCAGAGAGAAGGAGGCAGCTCTGAGAGTTCAGAGCATTTGCACTGCCACATCTCAGGGAAACAACAAGCTCACCTCTCACCACCCCTTCACACCGTGTCACAGCCTGGAGGTTAGCCAATGCCTTCCAATAAGCAAATCTTATTTCCATCTACAAGCCATTTTTGAGTTATGTCCTTATTGCTTCGCGTTGATGAGCGCAATAAGGAAAGCATCATGCCCTTCTGATAAGAAGCCCACTTCAAAGGCAGTCCTGGACATATCAGCACACTCCCTCCTGCCTCAGGGACCATTTGCACACGTGTTATCTCTCAGCTTGTCCATTCGCCAGCTTAGTGCTCATGTCATCCCTGCTGATATTTTGCAGGGCATAATGCACTGTGCAGGCTTGTATTTGTTCTGACAACTTGGCTGCAATTTTCTTTGCCTCTTCATGTCACATTTGAATTTATTTGTATTTATTTTCTGCTTTATTCAATCAATTAAGGGTCCCCTAGAAAACAAGCAGTTGTGGACTTCCTAAGACTAGAAATCATGATGAACTCATATGGGACTTTACACTTCAATATACAATTGATGATAAAATGACAGACAAATCACTTCTACTCACAGGGTTTATGAAATACTTTACACCACTCACAAATTCATTCACATTTGGGGAGCCTAGCTCAGAATGCAGGCTTCCTGAACTCTTGTCCTTGCCTTAGGTCAGGAATGGGTCCATATGCTCACACTACTTTTCCTCCTCCCTCTTGGTTTTGATCAATTTTTGAAGAGAGATACCAACTGAGGATTCGATTATGAAGTTTACTTCTGAGCAAATTATATGTGGAAGGTAATTCACTTACCTCCCATATCTTTCTCCACACATCCAACTCTATTTCTTTATCCCAAGATTCTTCTTTCACTCGACCCTATACTTGCTTTGTTTTCTCATTTGTTTCTTCCTCTAAAGAAAAAAAATTATGTCCATTTTGAAAATAAACATGCTATTTGCCTAAAGAGTGAAGTGGTGTAATGAAACCTTCCCAGCATTCAGGGAGCTGGGCTTGTTCAGCCTGGAGAAAAGAAGGCTGCAGGGTGACCTCATTGCATCCTTTCAATACCTAAAGGGAGCCTACAAACAGGAGGGGAGTCAACTCTTTGAAAGGGAAGATAACTGCAGGACAAGGGGAAATGGTTTGAAGTTGAGGGAGGGAAAATTTAGGCTGGATGTCAGGGGGAAGTTCTTTACAGAGAGGGTGGTGAAGGGCTGGAACAGGCTGCCCAGAGAGGTTGCTGATACCCATCTCTTGATGGGCGTTCCAGGCCAGGTTGGATGGGGCCCTGGGCAGCCTGGTCTAGTATTAAATGTGGAGGTTGGTGGCCCTGCATGTGGTGGGGGGGTTGGAGATTCATGATCCTTGAAGTCCCTTCCAACCTGGGCCATTCTATGATTCTGTGGTTCTGTTTGTTTTTCTTAGGAAATGTTTGATTCTAGCATGCTGGATAAGAGGCATTTTACAACATCACTAGAGATCTCCTCCTGAAATTTCACATCCTCCCACAAAAACATTGGCTTAATCTGAACGAACATACATGGGTGTGTGGTGCCAGGAAAGATTCATATTTGGAAGAGGAGAGATGAGATCATTTTTTCATATTGATCCAGGCAGAGGCTCCAGCCTCATCTACCACATGGCCTCCCCAGACAGGAGGAGATGCACTGCTACCATGAAGGATTCCCGTACTGCAGTCTGGGTTTCATTCCCATTAGATGACAGGAAGAAATCTTCATTACTTAGAATTTCTCAAAAATTCAGGTCTGTCTGGGAAAGCTCCATATACTGCTACAGGAGATCCTATCTTTGGGTGATGAAATGCTCAGCTGCTTCAGTAAGGATTTTGTACACCATTTTTCCACATAATTAAAAATAATTTGGTGGTGCGTTAAGACAGCAGAATATTTGAGATGCTTTAATGCAAAGTCATTGTCAGGCATCTCCATGATAACCTTTCTGCCCCGTGTTTTCAGTCTGTGGGCTCCCCTCCCAGCCTGCTCACATGTGGGTAAAAATTGACATGTTTCTCAACCTCTACAGAATTCTTGTGCCTGGAGCAACAAAAGGAGATGTGACAGGAGCATGGTATGATGGGCACGTCATCCTCAAGAAATAAATAGTTTAGGCCTTAATTTAATATCCTTAACTGGAAAGCACACTTGCAAAGGCCGGTTTGTGGAGCTTGGAGCAGGAGGTTGACTGCTTTATCTCAGTGTTGTTCAGCATGGTGAACAGCAGTTTGCACATTTCCTCACTGGCAGCAGACAGAATGCCACTGTCCAGGTTAACATTTAGGTTTGCTGGTGCCTGAAGACATTTTTCTGAGGTCAGTTCACTATTCTGACCTCTAACAATGGGAAATCCTATTGAGGTGGCACCAAGAGTGACACGGGGGGGATGACAGTGCAGAGCTTCCTGTCCTTGAAAATTCCAGTTTATTTTCTGCATCAGGCTGCAAATTATAGTTCACACAATTAAGGAGAAACTCCTGGGTCTTAATGTGCTGAGTTTGGCACATGCCCAGCCTGCAATGCATTCTAGTCAAATAACGTGGAATCAGCTTTCTCACTCCCATAGATGTTGCATTGACTCCTACACATAGAGATTTGCTGGTTAAGCCTTCCACAACCATCTTTTTTTTTTTTTTAATGTTCTCATGTGATCCCACATCCCTTTACTCCCTCCTACCTTGCAGAAAACTAAAGAAAAAAACAAAACAAAACAGAATGTCATCTTGGCAGCACTTTTGAAGGAAAAAAAAGCAAGAAATAAATGTGGAATAGTATGTCACACCATCATTTACCTCTAAAATCGGAGATAACCTTGTCATTGTGAGAAAATTTACAGTACATAGGTCTGAGCAATATGTCCTTAGGGTTAAGGTAGCATGTTATATGAACAAGGTGACACCAGAGAAGGTCAACATTTCACAATGCCCTAGGCTCAGGAAATGATATATAGGTGGATGGATGGATGGATGGATGGATCAGTGGATCAGTGGATAACTCGATGGATGAGTGGATGGAATACCCAATCCAGGATTTGTTACCTAGCAAATCTTTTTTTTTTTTAACTTTTTTTTTTTTGCTCTTTAACATCTTCTTGTAATATTTTTAATGATTTTTTTTCAAGTGATATATTAAATCTATTGCATTTTGCACATATTTCTTACATTATCAGTGTCTACTAACCACTAGAATCTATGAGTATCTACTAATCCTAAAGGTTCAGAGATATACCTGGAGATCTCTGCCTAGGTAACACGACCTTTAAGTCAAAAGGGAGTCTAAAGTGGGATATGCTGAGTTTACAGAGTGTTCCTATAACATTTGTTTCAGTATTTTCTGCAGCATTTTTCTGTCTTGATTCTCATGTTCCCTGAGCCCTCACTGCAACAGCTGATCAGATGGTATGAGCATGCAAATTCTGAAGAAAACGAAATCCAACTAACTGCTTAAATCAACCTTAAATTCGACATTGCCAGAAGAATGGAAGGTGGAAAATATGACTGTTAAAAGGACCTTGGGGCTCACCCAAGTCAGTGTTTGAGGTCTGTGCCAGGCAACTTACTGGAAGCTGTAATGAGGAATAGAATTAGTAGACTCAATGACACATTGGAGAAAAGTAAGCATTGCATATCAAGTAGAAGTTCACATTTTTGCAAATCCATTAGATTTTCGAAGAGTGATTTTGTTTGTAGAGAAGGTGATTCTGATCATATTATTTACCTGTATTTTTTTATTTGCCTTTTACCTTAGGTTCTCCAAGTGTGTTCTTATGAATAATAGGATAAAAAACTGTCTGAAAGGAAACTTGCCACTAGTTTACATAATATAAAGTAGTTTACAGAGCCCACAAAAATCTCTGCCTCTCGACATATTCAGAAAAGTTATGAGGAAGTGTAATGCCACAGTGATGTCTTGCAGACAGAAAGGAAGGTGGAGGGCAGCACTGGGGCAGCCACCTCACTGATTTGTTAGGTTGCTCTCGTTAGGTTTGCTGCATGCCAGCACAAGAAGCGGACGTGACTAAAGGGTGGGAACAAGAAGCACTAGGACTGTTCCTTGGAGCAACGCTGGAAACTACGGCCCAAATGGCCCAAAGCTCTGCTACTTTGGAAAGGAGTTGCTCCAGGCAGGACACAACAGAGGCCTATGCATGCAAACAAAAAGGGCGTTATCATTCACTCCTAAAAGACAGGAATTCAGGGTACCCTCCGGCATTACCAGGCATGGAATGCAAGGCTCAGGGTAGGCAGGAATCATAGAATCATTAGGGTTGGAAAAGTCCACTAAAATCATCTAGTCCAACCACTAGCCTATCCCACCATGCCCACTGACCACATCCCTCAGTGCCACATCCACACGGTTCTTCAACACCTCCAGGGTTGGTGACTGCATCCCCTCCCTGGGCAGCCTGTGCCAGTGCATCACCATTCCTGAGAAGAAATGCTTCCTAACATCCAACCTGATATATATGTAATAAGTATTGTTTACACTAATTACACTGTACATGCTATAGATAATTGTGGATATACAAGTGTCTGTTAGATATAGCAAAATAAATGACATCCTATGATCTTTCACATTCACTTGTCTGCTGAAAACGGCAGCAATAAACCTTGGTGGACTCCAGGCGCAGTTGGGAGCTCTGACCCACAGCTCTGGGGTCAATTCAGTATATAGATGTGGCACGGAGGGGCAGTTAATGGGGTTTCATGGAATTATAAGGGTTGGAAGGGACCTCTGGAGATCATCCAGTCCAGCCCTTTGCAGTAGGTTTTCTACACAGGACGTGTGCCCTGTAACCGTGGATGGAGAGCGGTTAGCATAGCGGTGAATGACATAGCGGTATGGATCGTGTCAACCTCTTCCTTCAGGAGCTGATTGTAAAACTGCAACATCAGCGGCGAACAAAACACGCCGGGACGCGGGGCAGAAGCCCTTTCCCGCAGAGCTGCGCGGTCACGCGGCCCGCCCCAGGCGGGGGCAGCCCCGCAGGCAGGTGGGCGGCTGGGGGCGGGCAGGGGGCGTGCGGCCGAGCCCGGTGCTCCGCCGCGAGGTGTGTCCCGCCCGCGGCGGCCGGGAGCCATTGGATGGGATGGGCGAGCGGCTTCCCCGGCGGGCTCGGCAGGCTCCTCGTTCCACGCCCGCCCCGCGTCGCTCCGCTCCGCTCCGCCGCACCATGCCGCAGCCCCTCGGGGCCGCCCTGCTGCTGGCGTTGCTGGCAGCGGACTGCTCGCAGGGTGAGTACCGAACCGGACCGGGAACCCGGCGCCGGGCGCGGCATCTCCATGGGAAGCGGCGGCGGGGGGCGGCCGGGCGCGGGGCTGCGCCGCTACCGAGCTCGGCCGCTCATCTCTGCCTCTGCCCTTCTTCCTCCCGCCGTCTGGCCCAGCCGTGCTGCTGCGCGCCCCGGAGGCTGCCCAGTTCCTGCGGCAGAGGCAGCGGCGAGCCTACCAGATCTTCGAAGAGACTAAGCAAGGGCACCTGGAGAGAGAGTGCGTAGAGGAGCACTGCAGCAAAGAGGAGGCCCGGGAGGTCTTCGAGAACGACCCCGAAACGGTAAGGAACGCGCAGGTGGCGGGTCTCCTCCCGGTGGGGATGCAGTGGGAGGAGGACGAAGAGCTGGGAAGCGGCTGGGAGCCCCGTGGCACAGCCAGCACCCATTGCCGGGGCCGCTGGAAGTGCCCCTGTGAGGAGGATGCTGCGGGTACTTGGGCAGGGCGTGCCGGCAGGATGCTGGCTCAGGGAAGGGCACCGCGCCGCCCTGCCGCGAGAGCACTGCAAGGTGACGCGGTGCCTCCCGGACTCCTCGCTGCCCTCCCGCCGGCTGTGCTGAGGGCTCCTCGCCCAGCGGGGAGGCAGAGCTGAGGTTTCTGATGAACACACGCTGACGCTCCCTGGTCAGCTTCAGCTGGGTGAGCGTTTCGGAGCAGGCAAGTTCAGGAGCTGTCACTATGGAGGCACGCCTGTCGGCCTCTATTGCTGCTACACTCTCCCATCCAGGTGTGGCTAGAAGCAACCAGCATGAAAGGCTGACCTTGTTGGGCTCCCTGTTGCAGGCTGTCACATCTGCCATCCTCTCACTGCACAACGTGTGCATGCGGCTGTGCTGCTTTACAGAGCTTGGCTCGCCTGCCCCATTCCTTCCTCTCCACGCTGCTTGGAAGCAGCCGCTCCTGATCTGGCACCCAGTAGCAGCAGGAGGTGTTTTTCTCAGGCCCGCACTGCACAGTGTGTTCCAGTTAATAGCTTGGTGCTTCGAGGAGATAGGGAGCGTGTATGCGTGTGCATGTGTAGGTGTGTTTGTACACAGCACATGCACCAGAGGCGAGGGAGGGACGGAGGAGCTGTTCTGCATCTCCTTGGGACAAGCCTTGACATGTGCGCTCTGTCAGGCACTGGCTGTTCTTACAAAGCAGTGTTAAGGGCAGCAGAGAGGTTGGCTTTGCTTTCTGCCAAGTTTTAATTTAGAGCTTAATACAGAGCTGCTGCCCAGGCAGTGTTTAGTTGTTCACCAGTTCTATGTGCATCTCATCGGCAGCTTCTGCCTGCAGCTGGGGTGCATTAAAAAGAGCAGGGCCAGGGGGTTGAGAGAGGTGATCCTCCCTCTCTGCTCTGGCAAGGCCACGTTGAGAACACTGCGTCCGGTTCTGGGCTTCCCAATTCAAAAAAGACAGGGACTTCCCAGAAGGAGTCCAGCAGAGGCCCACAAAGATCATAAAGGGCCTGGAGCATCTCCTGTATGAGGAAAGGCTGAATAACCTGTGTCTGTTCTGCCTGGGGAAAAGAAGATTGAGGGAAGGGATCTGATTAATGTTTATAAATATCTGAAGGGAGGTGGGATGCAAACAGATGAGGTCAGGCTCTTTTTGGTGGTTTGTAGCAATAGGACAAGGAGCAATGCCCTAAAACTTGAACGTAGGAAGTCCTATACAAATATGCGGAAGACCTGCTTTATGCTAACGGTGATGGAGTGCTGGAACGGGTTGCCCAGAGAGGTTGTGGAGTCTCCTGTGGAGATGTTTAAGACCCAGCCAGATACCTACCTGTGCAACCTTCTGTAAGGATCCTGCTTTACCAGGAGGGTTGGAGTCAGTGATCTCTTTAGGTCCTGGCCAACCAGGACAAGCCTTGTGATTCTCTATAATATCCAGTTTAGGAGAGTGGCTTGCACTGCTTTTTCAATATTCCAGTTGATATCCACAAGCTTAGAATAAGTATTCACTACAGAGCAGTGAGTGCAGGAGGAATCTTGCAAATGGAATTTGTAGTGAGGTAACCCAAGGTGAGCAGCTCTGCTGTCTGCTATGGGTGGTGGGCTCTGTAGATGTGTTTGAATCAATATTTGGGACTTATACTGTGTACTGAAAAAAACATAGGGTTCTCCCTGCGTTGCCTTGCTAATGAAAAGAGTGAAATCATTTGAGTTTAAATTCTTTCAGTGTGCAACATAAGAGCCAATCACACCATTTACGCGTGTTCAATAGTGCAAAGTATTTCAATTTTTTTGTGGTGTTCTCTTTATTACTGATGTTAAGGCTAGTTTTGGAAACCTCAGAAGAAATACCACTGAGGCTGAGTGAGCTCCTAGTACCTGTGTCCCCTTGCTGATTTCACACATGCTTTGTCAGTGACCTGGATAAAATGATAGAGTGCACCCTCAGCAAGGGGAGAGGCTAATGCACCAGAAGGCTGTGCTGTAATTCAACCAAACCTGGACAGGCTGCTGAGTTGGGTGGAAAGGAACTGAAAGAAGTTCAACAAGAGCAAGTGTAGAGTCCTACACCTGGGGAGGAATAACCGCATGCATCAGACCAGGTTGGGGGCTGACCTGCTGGAAAAGAACTCTCTAGTGAAGGACCTGGATGTGCTGGTGGGCAGCAGGTTGGCCATGAGCCAGTAGTGTGCCGTGGTGGCCAAGAAGACCATTGGGATCCTGGGATGTATTACAAAGAACATGGCCAGCAGGTTGAGGGAGGTGATCCTCCCCCTCTCCTCCACCATGGTGAGGCCACATCTGGAGCACTGTGTCTAGTTTTGGGCTCCTCAGTTCAAGAAGGACAGCAAACTGCTGGAGAAAGTCCACTGGAGAGGCCATAAAGATGATTAGAGGCCTGGAGCATCTCCCATACAAGGAATGGCTAAGAGACCTGGGGATGTTCAGCATGGGGAAAAGCTTATAAATATCTAAAGAGCAGGAGTCAAGAGGATCCAGGCTCTTTCTGTTGGTGCCTAATGATAGGACAAGGAGCAAGGGGCACAAACGGGAACACAATTCCATCTGAACATGAGAAACAGCTTCTTTGAAGGTGACAGAGCACAAGAACAGGCTGCCTAGAGAGGCTGTGGAGTCTCCTCTGGAAATACTCAAAACCCACCTGGATGCTTTCCTATGTTTCCTGTTACTGTAGGGAACTTGCTTTAGCAGAAGGGTTGGACTTGATTTCCAAATGTCCCTTCCAATCCCTACAATTCTGTGATTCTGCAGCAAAGCACTTTATTTTATCATGTAAAACTTCCTGGCTGCTGTTCTGACTCAGAGCTCCCAAGAGCTGTGAATTTACTTGCTCTGGGCAGTGTGTCCTTGTTCCTCACTGCCACATTGCTTGAATTTGGCTGAGAAGCAGCCATGGCACCTCCCATCAGGTGGATTTATGGCTTTCCCTATCTTTTCCAGCCAGCATATGGCACAAGGCATCAGATGCACAAAGCTTGGAGTCATACATGTGAGCTGTTACTACTGCAAACACTTGAAGCCACCAGTTGTTTGTAAGGCATAGATGATTTCTGGCAGCACCTGTGGATGTGATGAGCAGAATATTTTCCTCACCTGCCTTTCCATCTGGCTTAATCTTGTTACATTTTCTTGCTACACACCTGAAGTAGAGGAGGTATCTCTTTAATAGTGGAAATTATTATGCTGCCATCTCCCTGGTGTTGCATTTACACCCAGTCCTATTGGCTGACAGAAGGAAGCTAGCTGAGAGAGAGCTGGCTTGGGAAAGGTGAGAACTGTTCAACAAACAGTTGAACTAGCAGTTTGTGAGTTGCAGAAACTGCTGCCACACTTTGGCATATTTGGTACAATGAAGACTTCTTAGTGACTGGGGAAATGTACTGATTACTGTTGACAGCTGATGATTTCTTGCATGTTGGAAGGCTGAAATGTTTGTCTCTGAAGGCTGAATGTGGTCACAGAGGCTAACTGCTTAGGTCGTGTCAGAAAGAAAAAGCCGCACAACTTACTTCTTTAGGTTGGATATTAGGAAAAATTTCTTCTCACAAAAAGTGGTGATACATTGGCACAGCCTGCCCAGAGAGGTGATGGAGTCACTGACCCTGGAGTTGTCCAAGAACTGTGGGGATGTAGCACTGAGGTACATGGTCAGTGGACATGGTGGGAATGGACTGGTGGTTGGACTAGATGATCTGAGAGCTCTTTTCCAACCTTTATGATTCTTGCCTTCCTTAGCCCTGCAGGGATCCCCATGTGGGCTTATTCATAGGGAACATATCTGTGCATTGCTTGTATACACTATCAGGTCTGTCCACGTCTCCCCAGTTTTATGGCATAAAATTCCAGCATAAATCTAGCCCCATGGGTGCTCTCTGTGCTGGTGGGCAGTCTTGTAGCCATGATGGTTGAAGGTTCATTAGTGATTAGTCGGAGCTTGCTCTGCATCTCACCTTTCCCAGCCCAGTGAACAGGCTGAGGGTGTGCAGGAGGCCAGGCTGGTGACCTAAACCAACCAAAGAGTCATTCCATGGTGTGTAGCAACATGCTTGGCAGTAAAAAGGAAGAGGAATGGGGATTGGTTGGACATCTTTTGCTTGGCATCTGGCTGGACATCAGTCAGCCTGGTGGTGGTGAGTGTCTGCCTTTGCATAACTTGTTTTGTTTTCTTTCTCTCTCTTCTTCCACTTCTCTTTTGCTTATTAAGCACTTTTTACCTTGACCTGCAAGGTTTCTTGCTTTTGCTCTTCCTTTTCCTTTCTCCCTGTCCTTTTGCTGACAGGCCAGATGGGTGGCTGCATGGTGCTTGGCTGCCTACCAGGGTCATCCCACCACAGAGACCTACGACTTAAAGCTGAGATGTGAAATTACATTAAGTGGTTCAGTCAGACAGCTCCAGATGTTTAGATGAAATGGAGCAAGGCTGTTACGTGGCTTCCTTGATGCTTCCCAGCCAATGGATTCAGGCAATGGAAACATCCAGCCAAGAGTAATGTTATGGAAAGGTGACCATTAACTGGACGAGGCAGTAAACAGCAATGAAATTGCATGTTACTGTAACAGAGCACATTTGTTCTACATCAGGCCTTCATTGTTTCAGTGATCAGCTTTTCAAAGAAACTGCAAGCAGTCAGCAGAACATTGGCTTTCCCTGAAACCTGTGTGCGGGTGTTGCCACATGTGCCATTACTTACATCAACTGCTAATAATAGCGTATTAGGTGGGGCCAAAAAGCCATCCATTTGCAGGCCGGCACAGCTTTTGTCTTTTAAGTCACGGAAAATATAAATATCAGCTTGCCCAGACTGGAGGAAGGAAGATCAATTGAAACATTTTTAGATTGCGAGGTTTTTTTTAGGAGGCAGAACAAAACTCGGTCTGTGCAATTTGTATGACTATACATGGTAAAAACAAGTGCGAGCCCAGGTTAATGCATCTTGCAGCCTTTTTTTCATGGAGCTGGTGATAACATCCTTAGATGTTACTGAAGAATTCTAGGAAGGATTTTGTGTTACAGTTTCAGTTAGGCTACAGATACCAAACAGGAAAATGAAAAAATGATATGGTGGGACAAAATAGAGGTGAAAAGCATATTCCTCGAGTTGTGAACTGAAATGCAGTGCATTATGTTTGTAAATGGGATCTATTGGAAAGATATGCAAAGTAAGATGGATGGTGAAGTTGCAGAATATTTTGGATGTGGAGATAAGAATGTTATCTCATTTCAAATGTTGATGAGGCCTTATAAAAGGCTTTGCTGCAGAAATATTTGACCTTGGTATGCATTCAAGGTACTACAGCTTGTTAACTGACTGATAAACTGCTCTGGAATTTGGTTGACCTGTTCTAAAAATGTGGCTAGCCAAGCATGTAAAATTGAGGGCAAAAGGTAACTTGGCTGCTGGTGTTCTTGGAAACTTTGGAAAGTAAATACAGCAAAGCAGGTTTCTTGTGCAAGGAGTTTCTCTGTGTAGAAAGGCTCAAAACAGTGAAGGTATGAAGCCTCATCATTTTGGACCACATCAGTACAGCATCTGTTTGTCACTGCTTGTTGTGTTTGCTGCTGTTGTTGTTGAAGAGCTGCAACAGGGAGATGGTGGAGCCACTGTCCCCAGAGGTGTTAAAAAAATGTGTGGACGTGGCACTGAGGAACATGGTTAGTGGGCATGGTGAAGATGGGTTGGGGTTGGACTAAATGGTCTTAGTGGACTTTTCCAACTTAATGATTCTGTGAAGGGATGCACATGGCACAGAACTGCAGAATTACAGGCTCGAAGGTAAGTGGGAGGTCCTGTCCTGGCCCCAACTCACAGCAAGGTCAGCAGTGACTGCACCAGGGTACTTGGGGCGTTTTGATTTCATGGCTTGAAAACTGCTGATCCTAGCATCCTAACGTCTAGCAATGCCAGCATTCTTTCTTCTAGGCTGGGTTTAGCAAGAATCTGAAATACAGATGAAGCGATGTGTAGGGTATGATAGCAGTCAGTTTGTAGGTTTTCATAATGTTGCTGAGTCATTGTTTTTATTTCTGTATTTGATCTGTTACATAACATGGTCACAGTAACATAGATGTGCTTGCATGTGCTAGAGTCCAAACTTCACTCTGGTCTTTTAGGAAGAATGAGTGGCAGATAATATTTATTTCTAAGAATATCAAAATAGATGCACGTTTGTAAATACTAATAGCAAAAGTATGAAGGCATGTAGGACAAGAATTAAGTGGGAATGTTAAGCAGAGTAAGGCTTCTTTGAATAATTCAGTAATAGATATGTCATCATTCCTGTGTAGAATATTCCTCTCTAGATCCAGGCAAAAGTCTGATTTTATTTGCAGAGAAAATTCTTCTCAATGCATCAATTTGCTATGGCATTCTGGCAGTGTTCAAGAAGAGTTGGATTTATAACCAGTATAAATTTTTATATTTGTTCTTACTGGTACAGAATTTATCTAAGAAAGGAAGACAGTTACCAGACAACTCCTCGCTGCAGTTGACCTGCTTGGATTCGATATATGGAAGAATGGCTTCCCAGGCACAGTGCTACCTGCTTAATAGATTTCGAGAAAGAAAATAGGAGGAGATCTAGACTTTTGTGCAGAAATGTCTTGAAGGACAGAAGGAAGTTGAGAATTTTGACAGTTGAGCTTTACGCTACAGTGACATGAAGAATCCCAGCTCCCTGTTGTGGTGAGATCTGAATGTTCACCAGGTTCTCCCTTCCCTTTCTTTCTTCTAGGATGGAAGAGAATTGCACCAAACTCTAGTAGGTCTGCTTGGTCTTGATGGGGACAGTGGTGCAGGATGAGTCTATATACTTGGCAGTATGGACTGCCATCTGCTTAAGGTAGTGGACTGTAGTAGCAGGAGGGATGACAGAAATACTCAAGCCTGCCCTAGAAGGTAGCTTGTACATTCATTAGCTACATGCTACATTATCAGAAATCACTGAGAGGGGTGAGCCAGGTTTGCTGCTGGTCAAAGCAGACAAACTTCCATCAACTCTGCAGGAGTTAGGCCTGCCTGGTCCTTAACTGTTTCCACTTGTATGAATTAAGTCCAGGTTTTCAGAATAGAGCTGGAAATACTGATGCAGCCCATCATGGAAGCATTCTACATTTCAGTAAACCATAAGGCAAGGAGCTAGGGAGAGAGAACAAAAGTGGCTGAAATTGCACCAAGGGGTTATTTAAAGCTAGAATGGAAAAAGGCACTGAGAACGGCAAATTGAAGCAGGGATTATATAGATTTGGGGCAAGGAGGAGGATAATGGAAAAAACAGATAATGTTAGGTTAATTTGGAGGTTTTTTTTTAGCAGAATACAGTAGGTTTTAATGAGAGGGGAAGAAAGCCACTTAAATAAATGAAGAAAGCAGTGTTGTGGTTATGGCCTCATTTTGTTTTCTTTCTAAATTAAAAAAAAAAAAAAAGGAATAGCCTACTGGCAATTAATACAGACCGTGTTAGTACAGATGCTTGAGAATCAGGTATGGGAAACACTGAATGTGTATAAGTTGGCAGTTGTGGTTCATGTGCACTCCAAACTCAAGATGAACTTAATGGATTACAAGCAATTACTTTCCAGTAGATACGAAGAACAAGGATGGAGCCAGCACCAGAGATTTAGAGAAGGGATATAGCAAGGGAGATGTGGGCAGCATGGCTGCTCTGGAGGCTGTGGGACATGGAACTGGGTTGTGAAGAGGGGATGTCTTGTGGCAACACAGCTACAAAAGCAGCATTTAAAATGTTCATTAGCTCATAGTTCATTTCATGGTGAAGTAATTCAGCAACTGCTAAATGACCCAAATGTGGCAATTTGAAAGCAGAACCACTGGCAAAGAATGGGCTGGGATTCTCTCAATTTGCTTCTCCTCCTGAAAAGTAACTCACATTACTTTTCAGCAACTTTGCATTTACAGCTCAACTGATCTAGTTGGTTTAAGCCCATTGCCTTTGCCCATTCTGTTCACCCTCCCTGCACAGCAGCTTGTGTGACTGAATGGACTAATTTAAGGAACTGATCTGAAGAAAAGTAATCTGGAAGGAAAAAGGATCATTTTGTGTCTGGGTTGGTTCTACTAGCCCCACAAAGGGCTGTACCACATCCTGAAAAGGATAGTGTATTTTCAGGAAGGGAAGGCCATGTGCTGAGAAGAAGCAAAAAGATCCTCACAGCACATGCTGTTGAAGTAATGAACGAAGAACCAAGCTGTGGAGAATGAGACTGAAGTTCTTCAGCAGGTCTGCCTTCCATATTTGTACCTTCATCACTATTTTGTTGTGTCTTGCTGTTCTAGAGGCTCTTCATGCATGTACAAAGTCTGTTGGGAAGTTTCTGTATCTGTTGTGTGGAGTTTTCTTCCTGTTCCTTTGAGTAATGGAACCAAGAGGAAGAGTAAAGTTGCAAACCAAGGTGGATACCCAGGAAAAGAGGCGAGTGTTGCTGTTCTCTTTGCTCTGCATCATTTTACACTACTGGCCAGTGGAGTGTATAAATAAAGAGATAAAAGGAAAACCTGTCATGGTTGTACTGTACAAATTCACGTGCATCTGGAAAGCTGCTGCTGCATTTGGCTGCCTCCTGGAACAGCAAGTCCTAGCTCAGTTCCAGAAAATGTGTGGGGCTGGGACAAAAATGCAAAAGTTACTTAGTTATTAAAGTTATGAACAGGGAAGTGTAAAGTCGGATTCTGTCACAAGGGCCTGGCGTTGTCTCAGATGTACTTCCCCATTCCTGCTTGCCTATCCACGCTGTGGCAGAATGTGGTGGTGCCTTAAAGTGACCAAACATTGCTGCTGTGAGATGTGCATAAGCAGAATCCTAAGAAACAACTTGCAGTATCTTTAGAGTACAATAAAGGGGAAAAGTACAATTTTGTCTTCAGTGGATAAAATACTGCAGAACTTGTAGGATAGATCACAAGCATTTAAGCTACATTCACTGGGATGTATAATCTCTTCCATTTTAAATATGACTTAAATAACAGGAGAGCAGTGACACAATATAGGATGCGAAGTGGAGATGGTTTTTTTACTTACGTGAGGTGTTTTGTCAGATCCAGTTTCCCTGAATTTGCTTGAAGTCTGTAATTGACAATTGAACCACAACTGCCAGTGTTATCTGAGCCCTCTCTTGCCAGACTGTGAGGAGTTTGCTCTTTGCATGGAGAATGCACGTTGTTCCAGAGCAAGATAGGAAGAAAACTGGCTGAGCATAGAGCTCCTCAGAGGAGAAAAGATTTTGCAAGTCTAATGGCATCGACTGAAGCTTAACTTCTATGCCTGTAGTTTCTATTGAGATAACGATCTGAATTGTAGGACTGTTCAATTACACAGTATGGGAGGGAGACCAGTCAATCAGCATGAGCCTAGGGCCCAGTTTAAAAAGCAGTGCAGAGTGCTCTTCAGCATTAATGAAATTTGCATTCCCAAGCTGCACAGTTAAACAACGGTTGTTGTAAATGCACACCCAAGTCAAACAGTAACTTGCAGCCAATTATGGTTAGCAGTGCCATTGCTCTGCAGGCCTGTGGAGTGGAAACATGAAGTGTATTTATAAACAAGGAGGTCATACAGTGCCCCAGGCAGACAGTCCTGAAAGGAAAAAAAAGGAGTCACTAGATGGAGATGAGAAAAGGGCATGATGTGGGTGTTGTCGCTGTGCTGAGGCAACAGATGACAAGCTTGTCTGGTACTCAGCAAATAGAGCCCTACAGAAACATCAGTTGTGCCGAAGACAGGTTTTTTTTGCTGACAGGCAGAGCTGTGTGTTCTGATACGGGCTTTTTATTCTGTATTTTATTTCTGAAGGCAAATTTTATCTCATAAGCAGAACTGTGAAGGCAAAGTTAATTGGACTTGTGCCCTTTCATGCTGCTCTGCAATGTCTGAATTTGGTATAGCTTTTGTTTGCTTTATTCTTTGTAATCTTAGCAACCTGGAAGCTGCCAGTGACAGTAGCCTGCCTGCACTAAGAAACTGTTTTTCAGAAATTACCACTGCTTATGCAAGTCAGTGAGATCCCTCAGTGATGGCAGTATTGAAGTCCTGCTCTAGATTTTCATCTGCTGCTGTCGCGTCTCAGACATGGGGTTGGTTGGGTTCAGTGCTGATCAGGATTACTTGACCTGGTGCTCAAACAAAGTAAACAGAAGCAGCTGGCAGACCCTTCTGGCTCAGGTTCTCAGTGCTGCCGATTACTTTAAGCAATAGTGAGAACATTTTCCTGGTGTAGACATGGTTATTGTTATGTTTGCAGAAGGGTTATTTATACACAGTGACTCATGGAAGGGCTGTTCTGATTTGGTGTTCTTCCATTGTCTCTAAAAAAGTAGCAGGACGAATGGATGCCCTGTAGAATTTTATTAACTTCTGGATCCTACCACTAAGCAAGAGCTTGGCTGTGGAGTTGAAAAGAGGTTGTGAGCATAGGAACATTGCAAGTTTCCTTTTGCAGGGAAGTCGACAATGGTACTTCTGCCCAGTTAACCCCACAGCCCTGCAGTGCCCTTGCGAGTCCCCATCTGAAGTACTGTGTCCAGGTCTGGAGCCCCCAGTACAAGAAAGGCAGAGAGCTGTTGGAGAGGGTCCAGAGGAGGGCAACAAAGATGATCAGGAGGCAAGAACACCTCTCCTATGAAGACAGGCTGAGGGAGCTGGGCTTGTTCAGCCTGGAGAAAAGAAGGCTGTGGAGTGACCTCATTGCAGCCTTTCAGTAGCTAAAGGGAGCCTACAAACAGGAGGGGAGTCAACTCTTTGAAAGGATAGATAACAGCAGGACGGGGGAAAATGGTTTGAAGTTGAGGGAGGGAAGATTTGGGTTGGATGTCAGGGGGAAGTTCTTTACAGAGAAAGTGGTGAGGTACTGGAACAGGCTGCCCAGAGAGGCTGTGGATGCCCCGTCCCTGGAGGTGTTCAAGGCCAGGTTGGATGGGGCCCTGGGCAGCCTGGTCTAATATTAAATGTGGAGGTTGGTGGCCCTGCCTGTGGCAGGGGGGTTGGAGATTCATGATCCTTGAGGTCTCTTCCAACCTGGGCCATTCTGTGATTCTGTGAATTGCCTAAGTCTTGCACTACTGTTGAATGCTGGAATCCTTAATTGACTTTACTGCATCAAAAAGTGTTTCTATACCATGCATATGTTTGTATGGCAAGGGTGAGGGAGTAGTGCTTAAATCTCTGCAAAGAAAAGGCCTCTTGAGCTGAACTGCAACCAGCCTGCAAGAACCTGTCTGGAGGATGGGCGTACTGCCGTGTATGTGGCTGGAAGGGCGGAGGCCTACAAACACAAGGCAATTCTCCCTCTCTACCTGAGAGCTGTGCTGAGTTGTACCGCTGGGGCAGATGGCATACGTTAACACTAGTTGACAGGTGGGAACCAGGCAGAGAGAGGGGTCACAAGAGGCAGGAGTACATTTTGGTGGACTTGTCAGGGGCAGAGTTGTAAAACCATCTCTTGTGAGGGTTGGTCTCTTTTGAAGGTTGGTGCTCTTCTGAAGCCTTGGCTGGAGCACCTCTGTCTTTCTCGTGTATGCGCTGTGATGTTACCACCTGACAGTGAAGTCAGCATCTATACAGAAGCCACAGTGGTCAGAGTTAACTAACCTGCCTTTGGATCCTGGGAATCCTGAGGGGCTTTCTGGGTAGTGAGATGTTGGTGAGCCCCAAGTTTAAAGTGACTAGTTGAGAAATGAGCAAAACAGCAGCAAGGAATCTTCTTACTAACAAGCCTCAGAGCATTTCTCCTGACATTCTTGTTGGATCCCAGAAACAGAACTGAAGACTTCTGGTGGAGGGACAATGAATCTGAGACTTCCGTTAGGGACGTGATGTATATAGGACCGAAAGATTTCATCTTCCTCAACTGCGGGTCATTAAGACATTACAGCACTGAAGTCTGACACGGCGTTGTAGAATTGAGTGTTCTCCATTTTTCTTGGACTCTCAAAATAGAACTGAACTCTTCTGGTGGAAGGAAAATGAGTCTGAGACTTCTGTCAGAGACGTGATCTGTACATGGCTGAGGGATTTCATCTCCCTCCGTGCTCATGGTCAGTAAAACATTACAGAAATCTGAGAAAGCGTTACAGAATTGCACACTCACACTGGAAACAGTGCGTGTCTGGCTGTCCTGTGCAAGTTAGACACAAGATGAATCTTTGACTGGACAAACTTCTGATAAGTTTGGTTTTCTGTTTTGTTGGGTGTGTTTTTGTTTTTTGTTTGTTTTACACCTTTGCTTTCACTGATTTCAAGCAGTTAAGCAGGCAGCCATGCAATATGAAAGCTCCTAATTCTTGTCCTGTGAATGCAGAAAAATAGTTCTTGCCAGTGTCTGGATTATTCTAGTGGTGGTGGTGAAATACATCTGCACATTTTTGTGTGAATATTGAACGAAGGGGAAATAATAAATATATATGTGGTATATTTCATCACTTGCAGCTATCTTTTTCTCTTTGAGTGCTGGCTGAAGTTCAGTTTGTGGCTATAGCTGAGCTGGATGCTCATCTGAATAATCCCAATATTTAGACTGCGTAGATGTACTTTTCTTTTGACTTTATTTTTTGACTTGTCTTTTCCAAGCCTAAGCCTCAAAAAAAAAAAAAAAAAAAAAAAAAAAAAAAGGATTGGGAAATGTACTGAGTTCTGCTCACTCAGTTTCTTAACCCAAAGAGGTATTATAAAGCTCAGCCTCAAAAGATGGTAAGTCTATTACCTTAATATTGGAATTGGAAATTAGATTAAGTGTGGGCTGCTTCTGCTGCTTCTTTGTTGAGGCTTTCATGATTTAGACTGTTTATTTACATGGCACATTTCAGTAACTGGAGCATATTTTCCAGAAATGATTGATTATTTTCTGGAGGATGACAGCAGTGAAAAACTCTTTGTTTATATGACCTTGACAACCAATTGATTGCATTAGACAGTCCAGGTCAAACTGAATCACAGTGTGTGCCTGTCAATGCTCTTCATACACATTGTATATATGCATGATCTTATCCAAAGATCTGTAATAAGGGGAGAAAATAAAATGTGTAGTTTCCAATCTTAAACATTGCATGGTCCAAATTAATTTTGTAGAATATATGACATCTGATGTCCCAATCTCTCTGTAAATACATTGTGATACTGAAATTGCTTACGTTGTGTAAAGGAGAATTATAGTATGAGTACAGTTTCTTGGTTAGCTGAGAAATAGCTTAATTTAATTTAACCAGAAAAGTTAAACACATATGATTCATGAGTTTTCCCTCAATCACATGCCTCATTTACAACATCAACAGTTCTCAAACTAGTGACTTATATAGACATCACAAAATACAGTATGAAGTTGGAAAGTTACTTGTTCCAAAGTGATGAATTTTTACATTTTTTTAAGAACGCAGTTTAACAATCTGCTTTGACCATTTTCCTACCCTTCATGCAGCCCAGCTGCATTTTCCTGCTTTACTGTGTTGGTGCAAGCAATCATACAGCTAGCAGGGTCTCATCAGGCTGAGTATTTTCAATGCTCAAGGTCAGATCAGCAAAGTGCTGGTCTTGCCATGTGGCTGCACTTTGCTGACACAAAGTAGGGAGTGACGACATGTGGCCATGTACTGCCAGAGAAGTGGGAGAGCCTTTGGCAGTCTAGTTGTAGTTCAAAGGAAGTCATTTCTAGGCATTTTTTGCCCGTATTAAACACTTCTGAGATACATTTGGACCTCTCCTAAATGAGCAGCTGTGATCACAGAATATCTCAAGTTGGAAGGGTCCCACAAGGATCACTGAGTCCAGCTCCTGACTCCACATAGCACTACCCAACATTCAGACCATATATCTGAGAGTGATGTTCAAACACTTGTTGAAATCCAACACTCAGTGTCAGCTGCCCTAGGCAGCCTGTTCTGTGGCCACCGCCGTATGGTGCAGGACCTTTCTCTAACCCCCAACCTGACTAGGAGTTGTAGGATATTCACTGTTAGAAAAGCAAGAAGTACTCTTTTTATTTTTGTGGCTACTGTGTCATGTGCTCTGAGTCAGCAGAGGGACTCTGAGGAGGCACAGGGTGACTAAGCTGTTCCGTACCTGCCCTCTGGTTTTCATCCATAGATCCATCTTCCTCTCTGTACCTTACGGTGAGCAGCTTTGCCACTGAGATAGTGATAAGGTGGCTTAATGCTCAGTCACTACCATTGGCAGATCAGCTGTCCAACCATGCACTGAGATAGGAGCAGATGTTCCTCACTATGCTTGTGAGACAGAATGCATCTATGACCATGTATTTCTTCTGGCTCTGAATGAAGGAAATGAGGATGTTTATGTTTGGATCTTGTTTAACAACTGCTGTGCAAGACCACCAAACTAATAGCAGCTGTTAAACACTAATAGAATGACAATAAAAGCAAGTATCATTCAATAAATCTTTGCTTTTTTTTTTTTCCTCCTACAGGAATATTTTTACCCGAAATACTTGGGTGAGTCGCAGCTTTTATGTTGTTACCTCATTGATACGTGATGCCTAGCACTGGAGTGTGTCACAGCTGAAGCTTTTCTAAGGAAAGCAGTGGAAACCAGGCTGCAATAAGCATGGGTTTCTAGTTTTAAGACTGACTCTACATTCATATGTGATTTTAAGGGCTTTTTTTAAACTTATGTATTTGCATAGATTGTGTGTTTTTTGTGTGTTAAAATGTTGATGTTGCATTTATTATTTGTAGCCTCTAGAGCTGCTAAATAATTTAGTCTTTCACTTTCATCCCTTTTAAATTATCTTAGCTATTAATTAATCTCCATATTTTAAAATTTTACTGATTGGTCCACTGGCTTTTTCTACTGCCTGTATCATCGTTGTGCCACCATACTGCTTTCTATTTGTGTTTAACCTGTAGCACTTAAAATCATAAATTCCAACTTTCTCCAATTCCAATTTGAGAAAACTCCATGTGCCTTTTAGATTCAAAAGAGATTTACTTGGCCAGATTTTAGTAGCTACTAAAATGCATTTAGAATATAGTATCGTCTGGTGAAATGATCGCTCTGTTCAGATGGCTTATAACTCTACATCAAAGCTAAAAAATGTTTATGAACTTTAGAAGTCTAAGACATCTGGGAGATTATACTATTGCATAGGTTTTGCATCCACCCTCCAAAACCTTGCTTAATGTAACATCAGCAGGCTAGCTGTCTTTTTACATGCTTTGAACAGCTGCCACGTAATCACTGTAATAATTTCAATTTCATTTTCTCTTCTTCAGATTGTATTCACAAATATGGGTCGCCGTATACAAGAAGTCCAGATTTCCTTACATGCGTACATAGTAAGCACTTTTGTTTTGTATATTGTAGTTAAATGTTCTCTTGTGCTCCCTGAAATGATGAAACCAGGCCAGTTACCTACATTTTTAACTAGTATTTTAGTACTGTTCTTCCTATTTTCTATGCTTGACCTCCTGTACTGATTGTCTAATCTGAGCAACAGAACGAGGCTTGTTCACTTTTAGAACCTTTTGCCTTTTCTCACACATCACTCAGTGGTTTGATATTTTATGATGGAGGACATTTATTTCCTACCAGTTACCTGATGTCTGAATGGACTGAAAATCAAGAGGGACAAGTAGTAAGATTTACCATAAGGTTGTATTCCATGCTTGTCCTTTAGTTTCCTTTTGAATGCTTACTTTGGCTTTCCCCTGATAAGTAGCCTTAAAAAAGCTTACAGTCAAACCCAGTCTTATGTCAGACTTTTGACAGCTTTGAGTAGGAGGTCCTTTGTGCTCATCACATGACTATGCTGTAGGTTTTACAGCCTTTAAAATTTCAAATCAATTTGGAAGTCAATTTGATATCTGTATAGAAGGGAGAGAGGTATTTTGCTCATTGCTAACAGTGGAGATTGGTGTTTCAGTAACTTACGAGACCTTTCCAGTTCCCTCTTGAGCTTAGCAGCACTAAGGATACCATGTAAATATTCTCTTAAAGATTCTTAGTTCCTGTGGAAGCAGATCAGCAAAAATGGTGAGAAAAATGTGCGCACATGTATTTATTTTCATTTTTGTCCCTGTGGTTCAGTTTTTTACTGTGACCAAGCTGCGTCAATCTTGTGTTCATACCAGTGCTACCAAAGCAGGATCAGGATTTTGTCAAGCTTTTGTGTTTATAAGAGCTCTTTTCTGAAGAGTGAATTCCAGAGTTAGTAAGTGGTGTGTCTAGACTTATCGTCATGTAATGCCCTCGTGTATCAGTCACAGAAGTTGGAGCCAACAGAATGGGAACAACTCTCAGGCCTGTGGTACCTGTGTGCTGTGCAGACTAATTCAGTGTGGGATATGAGGCTGGGTGCTTCCCTTTGCTCTTGTGCATAGCACGCCAGGGAGGTGGGAGCTGCTGCTGCAGATGGTGGCATCAGCTGGAAACACTGGTTCTGAATAGCCGATCCGTGCTTCAGAGACAGAAGTCTGAAGGGTGAGGATGTTTTCTGTGTTCTGAAAAAATGAGAACTGAGTAATTGTTTTTAGGGATTCAGTCCACTGGAGATGCGGTGGTTTGGCAATAAAATGACAATGTTTTCCCCCATTAAAATACTAAAATATTTTTAAGTGGCTGAGTTTTGGCTAGCCATTGTTAATTCACAGGAAAAGGAGCCTGAAATGTGCTTGGAAAAATGACAGACCTTGTGCTTAGCTGATTCCAGCGTGTCTTATTTTTCCTAGATGCTGCCAAAAGGCTATGTAGCTCTCCAGGGTTAGTGACTGCAAGACACATTTAAACACAATGTTTCTTAACAGTCTCCTTCTCTTCTCAAAACAGGGTAGTAGAAGGCTCTTTTAATCTGACAAGCAAGGACACTGCATAACCCAACAGTTGGAATGTGACTAGTTTATGCTAGAAATAAGGTACGCGTTTTAACTGTGGTAGTGAATAGGCAGCTTACTGGGGCATATGAATATTCTCTTTCATAGGATCTTTAGATTGGGGCTGCAGGTAGGGTTCAGCTCCAGGTTCCAGCTGCAGGTAGCTGCAGGTGTTTCCAGCCTATGGCTGTGTAGGTCCTGTTGTAGTCAGTGGAGAGTAACTCTCTGTTCAGTAGCTGTGCAGTGATGCCACTGACCAGATTGTGTCTGCTCTAGGGTGAGCCAAATCAGTTTATGGACTCCACAGCACTGACTAGATCTCCACTGACTGCAATCAGAACTTAGACGCTTGCTTCACATATAGATATTTGCTTTACACATAGATACCAATATTCTGATCTGCTGAGATGCATTTTTTTTTTTCTAAAAGAAGGTATTATGGGTCAGCTAGGATTTAGGGATTTGATTCTGCAAGAGTTTGGAAAATGCTACAAGATTTTTTGGAAACCCAAGTTACATCTGACCTTAAAAAAACAATAAGGTTTTTGTTATGCGTTGAGTGTTGTAATCTTCAAAACCTAGCATTTTCCAAAAGACGTTTTAATTTGTACCATTTATTTATATCAAAATACAAGTTCAGAATTCAGACTTATGAGCTGGAAGCAGCAATGGCTGTTCTTAGGTAAAGTCATGTTTCCACATGTACTTGAGAAATTGAAACAACATTGTTCTCTGTCTGCAATTATGGGATATATATGTGCCATCAGACAGACCAAAGCACACAAAAAGTGTCACTTGTTTATTACTTTTAATACTTCTACTGAAGTCTGATGTGTAAATTAATGGGAACAAGAGCTCTTTTTTCTTTTACAGTGGTGTAAATCAACTTCAGTGAAGTTGGTGGAATTACACAGCTGTGAAGCCACAAGGAGTGCACAGGACTGTCTTGTGTTTTCAGATGCTCATGAGAAGACAAGCAGATTGTCAGCATATTTTTGATGGGATATAAATATTTTATTATTACACAGTATTATTTCCATCTGGGTCTGCAAGACACAGGAGAATCAAGTTTGAGGGAAATTGTTGAAGCACAAGGGGGCTCAAGGTAGCCCTGTTGATCTGTATTGGCTACCAATACAGGTGACTGAGAACATTGCCATGTCTGGGAAGGTTGGTTAGTTCTGCTTCAGAAAGACTTGGCTTACCATCTGTAAACTGTTCTATTTACAAATTCTGATCTGCTCAAGAAAAGGAGCTGCTCTGTGATGGTTCATCCCCGCCTTAACCACTACCTCTGGTGGTGTGTTTCTGGGCAGGGTTTTACCTGGGATATTCTGATGGGCACATGCTGGAGGCAGCCCACATGACTGTGCTGTATTTTGTGTGGCACATCTTCTGTCTTATCAGTGGCTTTGCCTCAACTCTGCAAAGCTAGAGTGGTGGGGAAGAAAAGTAATGCGGCCTAGTTTGTGCTGAGGAGATAATTGTTTCTGTGAGGCTCTTACAGGTTGGGTTTGTATGCTTTTCCTGTAGGGTTACTCAGGCTCTAGTTTCTGAGCATCAAGATGAAATACTGAAAATACACATTTATTTGGCAGGATTCTAGTCACATTCCATCCTGGAACAGCCCTCTGGTTCTTTCCTCCCTTGTCCTCTGTAGAGCATTTTGCTGAGGCTCAGGATGAGTTCTTATCTGCTCAGTGAAGTTTCCCCTGGCTAGGAACTGAAGCTGTGCTAGTTACAGAGGAGCAGAACTTGAAGGGAGGGAGTGGCTGGAGCTGTGTTTTGATAGAGGTGGGTGAAATGATAAAACTGAGATAAATGCCCTACAGAGAAATAAATGGCAAACACTTTTATATTGCGCATTGTGATAAATGAAGAATGGACACCAAATAAGAAATCAGTTCTCCACAGTAACCTGGATAAACTGCAGCAGTAATGTGTGGCTAACTTCAGCCTTCAGGTAATTCTGTCTAGTGTGCAGAGTTTGGAGTAGATTGGGCTGTCCACTGGGGGTTGCATTAATGAATAATGTGCAGTGCAGCCCATGGTAAGAATTTGACATTTTTTTCCTGGCAAATATAACACGAACACAGTCCAAACCTAGTGCTTATTCTCTTACCTTATTTTTCTGCCTAACATAGCACCTAACAGCTGGCCAAAACACAGCCCAAAAGTCCAAAAGGCCCATGGGCACAGTGTGGTGAACAGAGTGCAGTAGGAAGAAGTGTGTAAGGCTGCTAATGTTGCACATAAATAATACTTCTAAAACATTGTTTTGACTGCATATGGCACTTCTCATGAAGTTTCTCTAATAATTTTTTACAGCAAAATGTGTCAGATGTCTGTACTTTGTCATTTAAATCAATGTATTTTTTCTAAGCAGCAGACATGGTCCTGTGCAGAGGGCTGCTGCTAATTGGGTGCTGCAAACTTACCTTTTGTAAAACTTTTTGTGTAGTCTTCCTTTTGTCTGGGCTGAATGGGTTTCTGCTGAGTTGTAAGGATTCGCTGCCAAGACTGTGGGATTGTAGAAAGTGTTGCTAATAACAGCAGACCTTCCCCTAAAGGCTGCTAGCTGCAGCAGCTGTGACAGCTTCTGTCTCCTCCACCAAAAGGACAGGGTAGTCACTGCTCTGTGGTGCTGCCAGCCCCACTCTGGCACAAAAAACTTCTACATCTACACACCAGAAGAGAAGCCCAAACATCATGTGTTCATGTCTTAGGACTTCCTTTTTAACGTATCCTGCATTGCTCCTTCTGGTTAAGGTTGTGAAAACAGCTAATACCTTTACAGTCTTAGAAAGTTGTAATCTGCAACACTGCTAGAACATATAACTACATAAGAGCTCCCAACTCATTTTTCAAGAGAACAGGGAAATCCTTAGTGCCATCATTCAGCTATCTCTGCACAACACCATCCCTAGAGTAATGGTGAATTCTGTTCTTTACTCAATTGTGCAATAGTTTGATACTTGTTCCCTCAACCCTCCCCAGAGCATGGGCATTGCTTTCTTTGGCCCTGTAGAGACCGTCCATTGCTGACTGTCGGAACTTGGCTTAAAAGTCTGTGTAGGACTTTATTCTGCGTTGGCCTGCTAGGAGCATAGCATTGTCTGCAAACCGGATGATTGGTTTGCAGTTCTGATGCCATTAACTCATTGGTGTTTCTTATTTATTTTCATTCTACGTAATAGAAAAGCCTAAATTGCTCAGCTCTGGCAAAAATATCAGATAAAAATTTTTTATAGCAATCAGTCTATCAACCTTGGTGAAATCCTCAGTTAAATTACCAAAAGTAAATGAAAAGATCACTCTTCTTCCTTGAGTGTTTAATTGCTGTCTGCTTTCTGTTTTTCCAAAAGTGAGGAGAGTAGAATTATAGTTATTTCAGGAGATACCCTTCAAACATGGGGGGTAGCAGCTCACTTCCTTTTGCAATTAAATGAATTTCACCTCACATTCCTGGCACAGCTTATTTGGCAAGTCAGCAATAGGCATTGTTTTCCAGTTTTCTCAGGTGTGAGTTCTTCTGATAGTGATTCTCTGTTAGTATTTAAATGTCTTGATTTTTAATAGGAGCTTTCATCATTGACCTCAATGCATTGTTCTGTTTTGTTCTGTGTTTGTGTTTGTTTTTAATTCCTTTTGTAAATCAGATTTGCCAAATCAGTGTTCTCCTGATCCTTGTTACAAAGAAGGGACTGTCAGGTGTGAAGATCTCAAGGGGGACTTCTATTGTGAATGCAAACGTGGCTGGCAGGGAAAAACATGTGATAAAGGTAATGCATGTTTTGTTCTCTTTCAAATCTGTAACAGCAATGTGTTGGGTTTTGCTGTATTTTAAATTAGTCACTGATACTGTGATGTCCAATTCAAAAGTCATAGTACTGAACCTGCATTACACACCACTCATATTTTGCCCTTATAGAAATCATATAACTGCCTCTCAGCATTTTAAAAATGTCTTTAATGGATTTCACCTTGGTGTTGACAAGGAAATTTAAGAGGTTATGCCCCAGCTTTCCGTCCCACTCCTCTGGAAAGGGCAGCACAAGTGAATTGGTAGTTGCTTTGCAAATGCAGCTCCCTCGACTGATGCTGTTAGCACTGTGGTAACAGAGGGCAAATTGCAGATCTTGTTAAACTGGCCCATCTTCCCATTCCCTTGTAGAAGCAACAGACAATTCTGGCAGATTGAATCATAGAATCATAGAATCACCAAGGTTGGAAAAGACCTAAAAGATCATCCAGTCCAACCGTTCACCTATTACCAATAGCTCCTACTAAACCATGTCCCTCAACACAACATCCAGCCTTTCCTTGAACACCCCCAGGCTCGGTGACTCCACCACCTCCCTGGGCAGTCCATTCCAGTGCCTGACCACCCTTTCTGAAAAGCAATACTTCCTCATGTTGCCATTTCTTGCTAATGCACGAACAGGTGACGTTAGTCTGCTATATCCCTTCTCAGCGGTGCGGTATTACTCCAAATCCACTCATAGAGTGGCATAGATTGGATGGGACCTCAAAGCCCACCCAGCCCCAGCCCCTGCCGTGGGCAAGGCTGCCCCCCACCAGCTCAGACTGCTCAGGACCTCATCCAACCTGGCCTTGAGCACCTCCAGGGATTGGGCACCACAGCTTCTACTACAGTTTCTATTCATTTCCCACTTATATTCCCATCGTCTCCAAAGAAAATATTCAGGCAGAGTATTTTTTCATACAGTACGTCCCAAGCGCAAAGAGATCTTCTGTATTCTGTAATGAAATACTGAATAATTCCTCCCGTTGTTCTCTGATTCCTGATTTTTTTTTCTGGCTGTCAGGGCTGCTGCTGTTCTGCCTGCCAAAATTAAATGGCTGCCAGAAGGCACGGTTAGCCAGTCCAAGACTGTGGCCACTAAGAGAGCAGCAGATCCAAACCCTGAGTTCCCATTGTGAATATCGTGGTGAAATTACAGGATCACTCACAAGCAGTTTATTTAAGTGTTTGAGACAGTTGATCCATGGGCTCTCAGCAGCCTTGAGTAACTGGCCAGTCCAAAGCATATCCCCTCTTTTTCATACAAAATGCCATGAAATTGCTATTCTACTTACCAGTTGACTCTGGAGTCCCTTATGCAGACAAGGCATAGTGAGCAGGTAGGGCACACAGAAGGCTCTGCTGAATCAAGTAGGCCTTTGCTGCTGGTGTCAGTGGAGCATAGTAGCTGTGAATTCACTATCTCTTGTGTTCTCTTGTGCTCTGTAGTAGTGAGGATATCTTTATGTGTTGTTTAATACCAAACTTACTAGTCATTGTACCATCATAAAAGTTAGTTGTAGTACATGTTCTGCAAGCAAATTCTTCTTCACCTCTATAGGCTGAAGATACTCTCCTGCACTATCTGACCTGTGGGGGAGGGATTCAGTTGCAGCTCCTACTCTGTCTTTTCTGTTATCAAATGAACTCAAGCCAATGCACTTGAAGTGCTTGAATGCAATCTCTCTGCTTCTTGTAACCATCAGGTTGCAGATGTGATAGTGTTCCTCGTTTGCTCTTTCCCTTTCCCAGCTCCTTGCCCCAGTCTCATTCCACAGATCATGTCAGAGGTGAAAAGCTGACTGCAATACTTTCTTTTGGTGCAGATATTGATGAGTGCAAAGTGCAGCACGGTGGCTGTAACCAGATCTGCCTCAACAAGCTTGGCAGCTACCGCTGCTCATGCTACAGTGGGTACGCTCTCAAAGACAGCAAAACATGTGAAGGTAAGCCTTCCTGTCCTGCCTCCCAGCCCAGCAGAAGCTGAGGTCTGGGATGGTGACAGGTGCTCATGCCATCACTGTATCCTGGCTTCTCTGTGGTCCCACCACACTGCTCTCCTGTGCCCCTAGTACAGGCCAGATTCACAGAGGTCCGTGGTTGGGGTTGTGCTAAATCAGTGTAACTGATCAGTGCTTGTATCCTGACAGAGAGGAGGAAGGGCTGCCCGGGTGCATTGCTACACTCCTTCCCAATCTCATGAGCTGTAGTGTATGTGATTATAGTTTTTATTTTGCTTACTTATTGTTTCATTTTTCCAAATTTAGGTAAGTGCAGCAGCAAGTAATTAACTGAGATAGATAAAGACAGATAAATGCACTGCCACTGATTGTTAATAGCTGCAGAAAGGCCCTTGTGAAGGCACATCACTGTTTGACATGGCAACTGGGAGCAGAACCTGGAGATCTGAAGTAAATGTCTGAAATGGTGGAGTGAATTTACGTAACAGAACTTGAGCAACTGAGATTTTAAAAGTGTTAAGGAAATGCGTGCTGAGACATACACTCATTAGTGATCACAGATAGCTGTTAATGTCTTTTGTGTCTTGTGAAAAACAAGCAAGTCTGCTTATACACCCCCTATGGATGGACTGACATGGTTCTGAGCAGTTCACATACCTGACTCAACGTATTTATGCTGACAGCCAAAAAGAGCAGGATTTTATTTCTGTGTCACTTCTGCTGTTTGAAGTGATGATGGTATGGCCTACATGGCATCCCTTGTAATGTGTACACACACGCAAATGAGCTGATGTTACCTTTGAATTGTAGTGTTTATTAGAACTCAGTGAGTATCACACACAAGCTACGTGTCCATACCCAGCCAGCATGTTGCTGGTATTCATAGCAGATGCAATTAATGCTAGCTGGGATTTTTAATTGCATTTTAATGCTTTTGTGCATTTTGACAGTCTCCGGCTGTTAATTCTTATCATTTTGTGCATACACTACAGCATTAGTTTTTACCTGTTGATTATAGACTGGGCTATAGATAGACTACCACAGACTACTTCAAATACATGGGAAAATCACAAAGTGTAACATGCAGTTGTAGTTTTAACATGTTAGAAAGCAAAGGTAAATATTAAATTCTATACTACAAATGTTTTTCCAGTACCAGGATTTTGCTGGGTATTAGTTACCAAGTTAGAAAAGCGTTTGCTTGCTTTTACAGGCCTCCAGTTCCAGTCCATTGCCTGCCTTTGTATGCACAACAACCACACAACATCTCTCAGACAAGGCTTGTTCTTTGTGACAGTCCTTCTTCCTCAGTTCCCCTTTACTAGTGCAGATCGGCAGATTTGGATCTCAGTTTTGTGAATGTGCTGAAGGAAAAAAAAGGTAGTTTGCTCATCTGAGAACAGAAATCTCAGCTTTTCCACAGACTGAGTGCTGCTTCTGTGTTTTATTAAAAATCATACAGCTTTTCCTCATTTCCTGGTGGCTGCTTTTCATCCCCCAGTTTCAGCCCCATGGACAGTGGGTTTTTGGTTTTGCACGGGGTTGCTCTGTTTCATTTCCAGGCTCATTTTGCATTGTTCTTTCCAATGGTGTTTGATGGCTTAAAGAAAGAAGCAACAACTGGTTTTGAAAGCCTGACATTATCCCTCATATCTAGATGAGCCTTAAAGGTAGATTCTTAAAGATACTGTTTTTTCATTTACTGGAATAGAGGGATCACTTGAGCCTGAACCCACTCCAGTGTGCAAACAATGAAGTGATTTTACTCATCTCATGTATAGTGTTGTTTAATTGCTTGTTTTGCAGACATAGATGAGTGCGCGGCATCAGCAGACATCTGTGGAGAAGCTCACTGTAAAAATCTGATAAGCTCATATGAATGTGTTTGTGATGCAGGCTACAGGTATGATGAGCAGAGAAAGACTTGTGATGGTAAGCTCATAAACACAATAGCGTTATTACATGCTCTGAAGCTATTAGAGAAATAACCGGAAATTGATCATCAGGGTTCAGTAAAAAAGGTCTTACTGCCTTTCGCTATTTGTGAGCAACACACTGAGTTTGCAGTGATTTTTAGTGCATGAACCAATCTGTAGGAGACAGAGTACTGAGATTTCTTGAACTTACGAGAATTACAAGATCTGATGGAAGCTCAGAAGTATCTGTGCATGTTGTTGTCTCTCCTTGTATACTCTGGTGTAGAGTAAGTACTGTCTGTGTATATGGAGCACATGAGCACAGGCAGGTGAAAGATGGTACAAAATAACACTGCTCTTTTTTTTTTCCACCAAATAATTCATTTTCAGATAAATCTGGTAGCTGTTTTCTTCTCTCTTCTTTGCTGATCTTTGTAGATATAAATGAATGCGAAGAACAGCTGTGTGAACAGATGTGTGTCAACTTGCCAGGGAGTTACACTTGTCATTGTGATGGCAGAGGGGGAGTAAAACTTTCCCAGGACATGAATACATGTGAGGTATGTCAGACTTCATTGATATAACTGCAGAATGGTCTTTTAATTTACATTGCAATTGAGAATAACTAACGAAGCGCTGGACCAAAGCCATTTGAGCTGAGTGACCAGCAGGAGGGAGTCAGAGTGCCAAGGGTGCATGAGCTGGGGGCAGTAGCTCACCAGGTAAGACAGAGGGGTCTTGTTAGCCTTTTATGGAAGTCTGTTCACTCAGAGTCTCTCTTCTTAGGCTTCTGCTGTTCCAGTCCAAAAAGAACGTGACAGTGACCATAGAATAGAATCTCACATTAATCTAGATTGAAAAAGACCTTCAAGATCACAAAGTCTAGCCATCAATGTGACTTGCTGAGTCTCATCACTAGAACCCTAGTTCTACAACCACACGTCTTTTAATTATCTCCAGGGACGAGGAATCCACCAATTCCCCCTTCCAATGCTTGACCAGGATAGCCCAGCAGCCCTCTGTTAAGCCATGAGTTACGACTAGTTGCACAAACTGATCGGAGTTAGGCCCAGTGGGACCAAGAGGAAAGGTGTCAGGGCATACCATGTAAGTTGCAAAACAGCACTAGGGCTTTATACATCCCTGATCATTTGATTATATGTTCCTGAGCATTTGATGGGCTTCAGTGGCAAAGGCTCCTTCTGTGTAAACCAGCCAAGAGCTGGTAGTGTTGCAGGCACCGAGTTGCAGTAGAAAACCTTATGCTGTACCTTAACAATGTGATTTCATTTCACAACAGGAAAGCATTCAATCAAGGCAAAGAGGAGGAGAGAGGGAAGGAAAGATTAAATGTTTCCAGAACTAAAACAGATATTTTAAGAATTAAACCATTGAAATGCCTTAGCCTGCTGTATGTATAGCAGCTGTGTGTTTGAGAAAAGAAGGCAAACTGCTTGGTTCTTATTCTGTTGTGTGAGAAGAGTAAGTGCTCAAAAAATGTGTTTTGATTATAGAACATAATACCATGTGTGCCTTTTGCTGTTGCAAAAAGTGTTAAATCCTTATACCTGGGGAGGATGTTCAGTGGGACTCCTGTCATCAGACTGCGCTTTAAGAGGAAACAACTGACAAGGTGAGGACAATTTTGAAGGACAGCTGAATGTGCTGGCCAGCTCTGATGCATGCAGTGGAGTCACTAAAGTAATGATTGTTTCCATGACCATATTTATTTGTTAGAATTATGGAGTCCTGTCTTGCAAAACATTATCCAAACCAGTAATTGAGAAAGGCGCGTGACCACAGAGCTCCTCAGATAATTTCTAAAATACATAAATGTATTTCTTATTCTTGATGCCATTTTAAAATCCATCTTCACAGCTAAAGTCTTTTCAAGAGTGCATTAAAAGCTAGTATGTTTTAACAGACCATAACTGCTAGAGCTGATGCTATCTGTATGGAAAGTACTGGTGGTTTTTGAACTCTGCATAACTAATTTATTTCTTGACACCTGTGCGGTCAGACTTGTGGCTGAGTTCGACTTTAGAACCTTTGATCCTGAAGGTATCCTTTTCTTTGCTGGAGGCCATCAAGACAGCACTTGGGTAGTCTTGGCTTTGCGCAAAGGACGGTTAGAGCTGCAGCTGAAATACAGCGGAATAGGCCGCGTGACCAGCAGTGGACCGCTCATCAACCATGGCATGTGGCAGACGGTGAGTATGGACTGCTTCTGGGAGCTTGCCTTTCTTTGCTTCTTCCTTCTGGGCTCTGTTAAGCATGGCTAGACTCTCTGTACTCTTTGTATTTTTGAGAAGATGCTTTTCCAGCCTGTTCATTTGAGCTTCTGCTTGCACACATTGTCCGTGGAAAGGTGAGAATGGGATGCTTTTCCAAACAAGTCAAATCTTACTTTATATCCAGTGTAAACTAGATAGCAGCACTAGTTTGCATTTGATGTTACTTTGAGAAGATGCCTTCTGGTTGGGGTTTGGCAGGGAGAAAGAGGAAGATCTTTTAAGGAAGTCTCCAAGGAGGGTTAGTTTTGCCTATGATACGTGTGTTTGTTATGGGTTATTCATTGGTTTAGTGACAGGGCTCAGCTCTGGGCCTTGACAGATCTACTATGCTACACTATGCATTTTTTAACTCTTCAAGCCTGTTTATAAACAAAACATTCAATTTCCCTTGTAAATATATTGGAGTATGCTAGAAATGGTGTGACTTGCTGCTTATTAATAACATAATCCCAGCAGCCTCAAGAGAAGATGCGCTGCATCTGGAGCTGGTGAGGCTTTACTTTCTTGGTACTCTCAGAATATCTCCTGGTGATTCAGGAAGTATCATAGAGTATTACCATTTGTGGCAGGCTCATAAAAAGAGTCCTGTAGCAGGATCTATAATTAGATTGCAATTTATATATGCCTTTTCCCCTTTTTTGTCTTTTCTCATTTAATTAGATGTGTTATCTTTAAGTTGATGTGTCTGTTGGGCAGAAGGTAGGAAGTTCTTTGTTAACTTACATAGTGTTGCAGAAGTTGAACAGAGCAGCAAGGCAGATTTAGAGGCTGAGCAACACATAGGAGGCATACAGATATGAGTAGCTGAGTCATTTTCTGTTCTAACTTTTCTTAGAGTTAAGAAAAATAAAATTACATATTAAAGAAAAAAGGTGGGAAAAGATTTGATTCTAATGAATACAAGAAGTGCATGCATTGCCAGCTCCTGCTATTTGATAATATTTCCAGTGAACAAGGTGGTTTTTAATTCAGTTCCTTTACTGCCCTTGAAAGAATTTTAGACTCCAAATAGGATCTGTAGAGGTTCAGCAAAGCTGTAAATAATATGTATGACATGCTGTATCTGGGCAGGTAGGGATAGCCTTGAAGTACTTATTTCTGAATTAAAGATTAGTCCTGCTAATTTGCAGTATGGTGAATCTAATTGCCTGCACAGGGAAGATGCTGGTAGGAGATGTAAAAAGCAGAACTGATGCCACTCAGATGGTTTAGGAGTTGCAAAAAGCTGTTATTACCATGCTAAGCCATTTAAGACAGGAGTGTAACGTACTTATTGAGTGCCAGACCGCATTATGAAGGAATTACAAACTTTCCTGTACTAGTTTTGGTGGGAGATATCAGAAGCATATTTTCTATCTTCAAGCAGTGCAAAATGTTCAAACACTTGGGAGTTGCAGAGTAAACAGTACAAAGGCTGTGTTTGCTTCCTGCAGGGAGAGAAGGGAGTTTGATAAAAGTAATTATTGTTTTCAGGCAGCAAGTACAGTTGCTGGTCTCCTGCCAGTCCTCAGTGCCAGGGCTCTTATCTCCATGCATTGTCATACCCAAGGAATTGGCTGAGTTGCTGCAGCAGTGTGATTGGTTTGCTTTTCTGTAGAGATCATAGAATCATGGAATATCCCAAGTTGGAAGGGGCCCATGAGAATCATAGATTCCAGCTCTTGGCCCCACATGGCACCGCCCACCATTCAAACCCTATGTCTGAAACCATTGTCCCAACTTTCCTTGAATGCCAGCAGATAGCCCTGTGGGTGCTGTGGTGTCTGTGTCAGTGACCAGCAGTCACGCGGTGGGACAGAGGTGCCACTGCAGCCAGCAGTGCTGCTGTTACCTTGGGCTAAATGGGACTATTTCTCCTTTTTCCTTTGTCTGGTGTGGTTTTGAATTTGGGAAGTCCTATTGAGGAAGGGTTATTGCTTTTAACCTGTCTCCATGAAGCCACATATTTCAAGTGTGGATTCTCATGCATTTTTCAACTTCATCTTCAGTGAAGCACAACCCAGACCTCCTTGGTCACAGTCCAGACTCAAGTGCCATTTGGGAGCCCTTAGTTTTGGTTTGACCTGGATTTTGGGTATTGGTGGGAACTTCACAGATCTGAGGAAACAGTAATTTTCCTATTTAACTTTCAGCAGATAGAGAAAAAAATATATATAATTATTATTATTATTTGCTATTTAAAAGCAAATTAAAAAAAATCAACGGTTCTTGATCTCGAACAAAAGTTCAAGAATTTTGAAAACTTCAGGCCAATATTTCTACTGAGGTATACTCTCTGATGTTGATCTGTCCTAATCTACTTCTAGGTGATTATTCTCAGCATTGAAAACACAAAAGAGCAAGCCTCAGGAATAGCTTTTAATACAGTGATGTGTGTGTAATCCAGCTGAATGAGGTGGCATGTATGATCTGACGAGAGTAGATAATGCAGTCACCTTTTGTTTATCTTGATTTCACTCCCCAAATCATCATTTATTTTCCTATTTGCAATGTCTAGTACTAGTATGTGGACAGTATGGTTGGCACAAGTAACAGCTTATTCAGGCTGACAGTTAAGCAATCCCAAGCAGATTCATCGTTGGCTCTTACCCAGCAACTGTCTGTAGCCCAGTCCCTTGCTGAGCAGCCCACTTGCTTTTGAGCAAGGAGCAGACAGAATTAGCCAAGGCAGGATGCCAAAAATCAAAATTGTATGCCCTTCTGGCTAAACCTTTTGGGATCATCGAGCTCTCTCTTGGCAGTCTCCAAGCAGACTATGGCACAGTACTCAATGCTCTTTGCAGCAGGATGAGCTGTTACCACAGGCTGTTGGGTGTCAGCCTTGGGCTTCTCCTCCTCCTCTCTCCCCATGGATCTGGCAGCTTCGTAGTGTTTCTCTTTGCAGCCTGGTCTCTTCCTTTGTAAGGATGCAACTTGTCACAGGTTGTTGTTCCTGTGTGACATCCCACGTAAAGCAATTCCACTCAAATTGTGGCAAGTTTTTGAAATTTCAGTGAGGACAGACTGTTCTTTAAAGCAGCTTTTAGGAGATGTGGAGATACAACTCGCAGAGACCTTCTGAAAGAAAATGTGCCTATTGCACGTTTTTATGACCCTCTCCAATGTGACATATTCAATTATTCTTTTTTGGGGGTCAGCACTCTACAACTACACTTAGTGTGGCTGGAAGGCTTCTGCTTCCTTCACTGGGCCAACAAAGACACCTTCTTGTCTGTCTTTCCGACTTTTCCTTTCACAAGCTGTCACAGTAGGAAGTTTCTCATTAATAACACGTTCCTGCATTTAAATTTTGTTTAGAGCAACCTGCAGATGTCATGTAGTTGATCCGTTCAGTTAGTTGTGATGCTGTTCTGGAGTACCCGGGCTGTCTTTGCCATTAGGGGAACTCCAGATTGTTGAAGGTGGAACGTAACTTGACAGGTAAACAAAGAACCTTGGGAGCACACAATATTGCTGCATCCTGGGGATTTTGCTTGTGGCGTCTGTCCTTTAGTTGAGGCTGCAGCTCATTTCATACTGACATTTTCTGTTTACGATTTTATTTCTTCAGATCTCTGTTGAAGAACTTGAGAGAAGTTTGGTTGTAAAGGTCAACAGGGATGCAGTTATGAAAATAGCTGTGTCAGGGGACCTGTTTACCCTAGACAAAGGACTGTATCAGCTGAACCTGACAGTAGGAGGCATTCCCTTCAAAACAAAGGACCTTATTGTGCCGGTAAGAACAGCATGATCACTTCTGTTGTTTTGTAGGGCTTGATTTTGTAGGGCTTGATTTCACTGATTTGTGTTGGGATAATGTAGAGCCCTTCTGATTGCAGTTCAGCCTTCCCTGAAACAGGCAGCATTATCATCTTCTGGATACAGATTTTTCTCCACTGAGTATAGAGAGAGCCGAAGCCAGGAGCAAAGCTGAAACTCTTGGTGAGATTGAGTGAGATGTATTCCACTCCAGGCCTACAGAATTAGGGTACCACAGGACTGGAGCACATGGCAAAGCCCTGAGAACTAGCAGTGACTGTACTGTCTTGGAGATAGTGAGTGGCCCTGGCATGCCAGGAGACAGCGCTGGGCAAGGATAACATTGTGCCCTGCAGCTTTTTGTATTGTGACCAAAGTTTGAGCTTCATGGGTATTGTATCACAGCTGTGTTGCTCCTGACTTTTACTCTTTTGGTGCTGTAGGACCCAAAGGAAAACAGGAGTCTGTTTTTTTCTTTCTAATTCAAGTAGGTAGAGCATACAAACGAAAGTTAGGACACTCTGTGGATGAGATTGGATGATGCTGCATGTCTGAAATGGCTGCTGCTCAGGAAGTCTTGTATGTCCACCACACGCAGAGCTGGCACCTTGAAACTCAAATTGGCATCTCCTTGTTTTTAAACGAGGTGACAAGCTTGTGGCTCGGGGACAGGCAGCGCAGCAGCTGAGGCAGGCTTCTGTTCCTCTCATGAAGTCATTCAGGGCCAGTGTTTCTCTGAAGCACTAAGCCAGGGGTGTGGTCTGGATATATGGTTAAGAGCCAAAAACTCCTGAGGTTTTTATCCTGGCTCAGACACTTAATTCTCTCTGCTTCAGTTAACTGGGGAGAATGCTGCTGGTTGAGGCGCTTTGCAGGGAGCTTTCTCTTTACACATTACCTTGCGTTTTAATGCTGGAGTTGGGTCCAGGATAACAGCACGAGAAGGTGGAAGGAACAAGGTGTGCAGAATAGCATGCACAGCCACCCCTTTCTTAAGCCAGAACACAGCTTCTACCGTGACCAAGCCCAACATGATGTGTCTCATGAAGGCTGTTTTGCAATGACACAAAGGATTTATTTACCCTTCCATTTGGCCTCCAGTGCTCACAATGCAGAACTATGGCAGTCACAAAGCCCTAGCTATAAAGCTTTAGAATTAATTGCAGTAATGCTGTGCAGCATGTAGAAGCAACAGAATCATTACAACCAAATGAGTGGTTGCCCTAGCCAGTGCCCTTCAGTCCTGAAGAAACAAGCTGAGCCCAGAGCAGTTTCATGGGGAATACTGACCATTCAGGCTGCAGTATCGGGGTTGCCACCTGTTGATTTCCATGTTTTTGGCATATCAAAGTAATTTATCCTATTCGATATCATAATATCCTCTGCACCTGAAATAGCCATTCTTCACTCAACAGTAGTTTAAGGTGTGAGATAGTGATTTTCCTCCTAGATAAACCCTCGGCTGGATGGCTGCTTGCGGGCATGGAACTGGCTGAATGGGGAGGACAGCACTATCCAAGAGACCATAAAGATGAATGAAAGGATGCAATGCTTTGCTGTAGCAGGACGAGGGTCTTTCTATCCTGGCCGAGGTTTTGCTATATTTAATCTTACTTACAGTAAGTACTTCTGTTGGTTTTTTTTCTGACTGTTCTCCTGCCGTTAAACGTATGTGGTTAATAAACAGTTACAATTCTGTAGGTATGCCTAGCTCAGTGTTGACTGATGCAGAAGAGACTGCTAGCTGAGGATGGTGAGGAAGTGGCTAAACTTGTGATTCACAGCAAAGGAAGGCTTATTTATCGTGGCTAGCTAGTAAGGACATGGCCAGCATGAGTTTGGTTCTCTGTGTGTGGCTCCAACAGTGCATTTCACACCTCAGCTGACTCCAGCTCAGCTGCAACACTGGAAGCTTCATAATCCCTCTGTCAGCAGTGAAGCTGCCTCCAGCCTTGTCCATTCTCCTGAACAAGGAGAACTCCAAGTTGTAGTGTCAGCTGTCTGTCATAGAATCATAGAATCCTTAGTGTAGGAAGGGACCTCTGAAGGCCGTCTAGTCCAATTCCACTGCACTGAACAGGGACACCACAGCTAGATCAAATTGCCCAGGGCCTTACCCAGCCTGGCCTGTTTACCAGTCTGTTTACCATACAGATTCAAAAGCTGCAAATTATGGACAAAGTGCAGATGAGAGCGTTTCACACAGATGAGTCTTCAGCACCTTCATTTTTATATCCTTCTTTCACCTACAGGCAGTAATCCTCCTCTTTTGTTGGGGAGATTATTTACTTTTATACTTAGAATATTGCAAAATATGATGATCCAGCGTAGCTAATACATGTGGGAAGGCTGCAGAGACAGTGGTCCTCATAGCCAGCATCAGTTTTTGAATTACAGGGGCACTGGGTCAATAAGGAAGATGCCAGCAATTTTAATTCCATATTCAGCAGTTGAGACACAACATCACACAGTTCTGACAGGGTGATGATCAGGAGGTGATTAGTTGCTGATCAGTGTAGTGTGCTTTTTCAGTTTAATATAGGCTTTTATAGAAGCGTATGTCAGATTTGGACTTAGATGCCTTAGTGACTTTTTGACAGTCAAGAACAATGCCAGAACTGGGTGCCATGCCTTGCAGCAGTTCTCTGAATGTCATGGCTTGACAGCCATGGGAATTTAAATCTCCCTTTGTGATAAAAAACTGAACTTTGTCTTTTGACATTCTGAAGAGCAGTATTTCTGCAGGGATTGCAGAAAGTAAAAAGAGGAAACCGATGCCACTTTCTTCTCTGATTACATTTCAGGTGCTTTGGCATTTTTTCCTTAAAGAAATGTAGCAGTCCATGTGCTCATCCATCTATCCTTTTCTACTGACAGAAACTGCACATTCTACCATTTCACCTGTTATTCTTATGTCTGTCTTTTTCGTTTTCTTTTTGTAGTGCAACCTTCCTCACGGAATGAAAACAAAACAAGTTGGAAAATAGAAGTAAATGCTGTAATTCAGCCAGCAACAGATACTGGTGTGATGCTTGCTCTGGTTACAGAAGGAGCATCTGTCCCTCTATCATTGTCTTTGATCGACTATCACTCCACAAAGAAACTGAAGCAACAGGTACAGACTGAGCATTTTTCTACAGAAGACTCCTTGCTATTTTGGGGGACCTGGTAGTCATTTTCACAAAACAGCTGTCAAGTTATGCCTGCTTATTTGTACTTGCCAGTTCAGTACATGGTCTGGGGCTGGAGTGCTGAAGTCCTGCCTGTTAAGGATCTGTGTTGGACAGTTCTCATAAACTCTTTGCAAATGTAGTCTAAGTAAAAGATGGAACTGGTCACTTGAATGCCAGCATATTTTGTTAAAATTTTCTGGCATAAAAGCTGTTCAACATCATAAGTGAAGGATTTCCATTCTCTGGAGCTCAGCAATAATCACAAAGCAGACGAGTTTAGGTGTCACTCCAGACATTGTGTAAGTGTGGGTACGTATAATTCAGCTCACTTCCTCTTTACTCTTCTTTCCCTTACTGTCTAGTTTGTCATCTTGGCTGTGGAGGACACAGTTGTGTCCAGACTGGCACTAAATCTCTGCGATAAGAAGGAACACTCTGTGGACATCCTACTTAAGAAAGACCAGTTATCCCTGAGGGTAGATGGGATGGAAGGAGAGAGTGAATTAAGCACCTCTGAGTTAGAGGACAGCCTGTCCATCTTGGAGAGCTCTTTGCAGTCAGCGGTGAAGACGTACGTGGGAGGATTGCCAGGTGAGAAGCCAGTTTCCTAGTAGGGCATTCAGACTCTTACCTCACCTTGAAGAGATGGCATTCAGGAAAACTGTCTCAGCTCATTGAAACAGGAACCTCATTCTATGTTTCTGCTTGTGCAGGCTTTTTCTGCAACACAGGCATCTGATCTCCAGAATGTGAGAGTGTTCTTGACCATTTCTTTTTTTCCTGAATAATTGTGTCCTTTGAGGACAGTGGGAGACAAAAATAGGAAGAGAAGGTCTTACTGGTCAGCAATAGGGATGGTTTTTCTGAATGTTAATGAGGTGAGAATGTATGAGCTTCGTGCTCTTACCTAAGTTCTCCTTTTGGGGAGATCTCAGTTCTCATCTGTACTCCACAGCAGACTTTGATAGGAAGTGTCAGAATTGGCCCAAGGTTGCCATGAGGACATAGCATTCATGCCATAGCACACAGCACCTGGCCTCCCAGCTTCTCAAACATACATGTCAGAGTTTTCTGCTGTTTTATCTCTAAAATCTAATCTCATGGTCTGACTCCCAGGTCTGTATGGGCTCCTGGTATAGAAGTTCTCTGATAAAATGACTCATTCCAGCAGTCATGAGTGGCCTCAAATTGTCTGACTGAAGCTTGGGAAACGTGGTGATTCCCTCTGGTTGATGTCCTCTTCAGGCTGAGCACAGCAGTCCACAATTTGCATATCTCCTCTCAGCAGAGGGTACTTAGGGCCCAACCAAGGGGCTATCACATTTTTCTGGCTTTTCAGCAACTTAGCTTCTTATCACGGGTCAGTTTGCAATTCTGCTCTAAAACTGAAAGATCAAACTTTCACCTGAGTCATGAAGTCAGGGGGTTGCCTCTTTTGGCTGGGCTCGCTTATCAATGCTGAGTCCCCAGATACAGCTTTCTCCAGAGCACCAGGGTGCACTGTGAGCCAGCCATTGTACAAGCAAGAGATGCAACCTGCTTGCTTCAGGTTGCCCTTAAATACATAAACTCAGTCCTGTTCTGTAGCTGCTCCGAGTTCTCTGTTGTTAGCTCAGAGTAACTGGGTGAAGCACGGATTTCATTACCTAGAGCTAAGTGGTATCTGTCATAGCTATGGCTCTTGGACCCATTTGGCTTCTGTGGATGTAGATGCTTTCCCCTTTTGCTCAGTTCTCCTGAGAAGCAGGAATTCCTGCCTCTGGTCTGCTTTTGTCATTGAGTGGAACCCAGCACTCGAACTGAGAAACCTTGTCACTTTGCCAATTGAATAAACATTTCAGCACCACGGTTGGATTCATCATTCTGGGTTAAATAACTGTATCAAATGGTCAGACCTAAATGAATTTGGCTTTACATTGTTTTTTCCCTGATTCATTACCCAGTGGACAAAAAAAAAAACCAAAGTGCAGTAGTCATGCTTAATCTCTTCGGTCTGTTCGCAATGAAGAATCCTGGGTCAAGATATGCATGACATTCCATACTAAGTACAGGTAACACTGTAGATGCAAAATAAATAGTTAAAGAGGGAACGTATAAGTATTTACTCTCTCTTCTGTGCCATTTTCAATTCTATTAAGTTCTAAATGATGTGAGTTATATGATGCATAGGTGTTTGTCCAGGCAATGTGTATACCGACCAGGTGAATGAGCATTTAAAGACCTTTTGTTCTTTACAGGACCACATTTCAAACAGACCCATTTCTAATCATAACAGAAAATTTGACCAGATTTGCAACTGTAACACAAAGAAAATCTTCGTAATAATTCCAGATTGTATCTTACAAATCCATTTCAAAGGATGTCCTTAAGCTCTGCCACACAGGACAGCAATCTCAGTGATTCCTTTGCTGAGTGTTGAAGACATTAAGCGCATGCTGACAGATTCTTCAGGCTCAAAATTTAGTTTAAATCTACGTGGGGTACTATAAGACAGGCACCCACTTCTGTGTACGAGTACAGTTCTCTAGAAGGCGATCATCTGAGCGTAGGTACAATGGGTGTTTTTGTAGAAGATGCCCTCAGAGATGCTTGTTTTTCCTTTGGCACAGATGTTAACGTCACCTCCACTCCAGTCACAGCATCCTACCATGGCTGCATGACAGTGAAGCTGAGGAGCAAGGCGCTGGACTTGGATGAGGCTCTGTACAAGCACAGCGACATCACATCCCACTCTTGCCCTCCAGTTGAGGCAGGTCCATAGGTACCACTGCAATGCGAAAGTTTTGTACTCACAAACTTTCAATGCTTTTTTTTTTTTTAAGATATAAATTATTCAGACCTACCGCACTGCGTGTATAGTTTCTCTTTAAACACTGAAGTTATGTAGGAGCTACTGATCCTTATGTCAGATTGATTATTGAAATACTCCTTTGCTTTGAGGTCTAAAGGTTGTAATATATTTGTAAATAGTTCGGAAGAATAATATTAAGTAAGGCAAAAGTACAGAATGTGCTTAAAGTGAATGTTATGTTTAGACTATAAGAGACAGTTTTATCTGAAATTCGGAAAACCTGGTAATATATGAGTGTGGACTGGAAGAAAAATAATAATTCTGTATTATTTTTAATACCAACACTGCTTTCTGATTTGCAAAATATGAGAGAATAAAATATTTACATACAAGTTCTTAATTTACCTGTACTCCAGTTATTCTGTACTCTGCTCTTTGGCAGTGGTATCTCAGGCTATGCCTGATGTGAAGATGAAACTAGTGAGTGTTTCTGTTTCATTTTGGGTTTGTTTGTAGATCGGGGATTATGTGCTTATGTCAGTATTCCATGGGCTGTAGAGCAAATGGTTGCTGCTGTTGTTATTGCTGCAGCTCTGGTACTGCAGATAGAAGACTCAGTTGTGACCTTTAGAAAAATTCTGGTCAGCAGAGAATGGGAAACAAAACTGGGTCAGCAGGAAACAGAAGGAAAGGTTCCATAAGCTGAAAGCCATATGGCTTTTCTGTCAGTAACCACTGAAGCTAATGATGAGGTGTCAAGAACTGGGAATATTATGTGGTGATGACATTTTTTTTGCTGCTTGATTTTTAGGTTGGCTCATTCACTGTGAGCGTAATGGGAGCACAGAGGCTTGTGATTGTAAGAGCTCACCAGGCCAAATTGCAGTGCAGTGAGGATATGCTTGTGGGTTTGCTCAGAAGAAGCTGTAGCACCATGAAGTGCATTTAATTTTTAAGCTGTTCTTGTGCAGCTGGGGCAGGCTTTGCCTCCCCTGCCTCGACACGCTTAAATCTTGATTTATTTGGTCCTTGTCTTCCATCAGGTTAGATTAACAAACTGAGACTGAGAGAGAGATGCTGTGGTGGAAATTCAAATACTGGAGGCTAAGGTGACCGAGAGGTCATGGATTAGTCTAATAATCTGCACATGACAACATCTGTGACCAGTATATGGGGACACACGGCAGCCCCAGAGGAAAGGATGGAGGAGGGTGAAGACTATCCCAAACTTTTACTAGTGTTCTGCCTTATTTAACAGAGGAAAGAATTCTCTTAGCATTAGGCAGCATGACATCACAGCTCCATATCATGGTCGAGTAAAGCAGCAATGATGGAATAGGGCAGAAAGACAAGAGCTTTATCACTTTCAGCTAACCTACTCTTTTACACTCAGAAAAAGACCTGTCAAAAGTCCTGCTTATGCTCAGGTATGACCAGATGCTAGTCTGAAAGGATAATTGCTAACTAGACAGCAATAACAGACAGATTTGCTGGCAGACTGTGCATGGGTAGTAAAACACAGAAGCAGTCCTGTGCTTTTGCTTTTTGTTGCTAAGCAAGAGAAAGCAAGTTATTTCCAAGAGTGCTTTCTGCTACAGTCAGTGATTCTGCATCAGCTAGAGATGTGATGGAGAAGCTAATAAACATCTATGATTCCAGTGAGAGCAGGGAACCCTGAAGGTACTGTGGTTTGTTTTCTGTTTCTTTTTCCTGGTTATTCATCAAAATACGTCTCCTACTCTTTTAACTTGGAGAAGCTCTAATGAAAACAGGACAAACTTAGAAGATGAAACAAACCGTGTTACTTTGTTCTTTGAAAAGAAGTGTGTTAGCAACCAAGTCTTATGTCTACCTTTTTTTTTTCTTTTTTTTTTTTTTTTTTTTTTTTTTTTTGTAGTAGTTCCCAAAAAAATAATGTGGCACAAGTGAATCACAAATACTCCTGACCTTTGTGTTAATGCAAGTCGTACTATTTATGAGGCCAGATACTGGAGACATGAATCCTGTGCTACGTAGTGGTAGTCTGCAGTCTCAGGCTTAATACTATGTGAAAGAAACTATAATTCCATCTTCTAAAAGCAGTCTCATTCAGAGTTAAAAATGTCTTCAGGACTGTGCATATCTGTATGTGTATGTGAAGATACTTTGCAGAGATCACAACCCCCCAACCCAAAATGTGCTTTAGAAGAGAAAGGCACAGTCTGGAGAATTACAGAAAGGGAGTGGGGAAGGGGAACTTCTGTTTCAAGCTTGATTGCTTTAATACTCTAATACTGGAGGAAAAGGCAGCTGCTTCTATACACTGTTGAAAAGAGGAAAAAATATAATAAGAAACATCCATTAATTCTTCTTCAATCACTGTTCTTCAACCCAAGAGAAATACTGTTCTAAATACTGTTAGCAGTCCAGCTGCTCAACTCAGAAGGAAAAGGTCTGTTCTGGGTTTTGAGTCCAAAAGTTCAAAGATGCCCAAAAGTGAGTGCAGGTGGTTCTCCAGGGAAGAAAGTACATGTGGAGGTCCACTCGTGTTCCACTCAGTGCATGATCAGGATGGTTGTGTTCTTCCCAGCATGCATTTGCACAAAAAAAGGGGCATTTTGGATGGGTTGAATTTTTACTCAGAAGAAAAATAGTGGTCTCCTCACTGACTTCTGTTTCTCTTAATTGGATTCAGATCACTGACCTTATCAACAATGTGTGCAAGGCACCTTGTAATTGACCTCAGCATTGCTTGTCTAAAACTTTGCATATCAGAAAAAAAAATGTAAAGGAACAAAACATGGTTTTTATGACCCATATAATTTAACCTCTGATTTTATGCATATTAATACTGGTTTTTATAAAAAAGAACAGAGATAGAGCACATGAATTAACAGAGGTTCATGAAAGGTGGAAAATATTATGTAAAAGGATGATCATACTTTGCTCTATTTTCAGCAGGTCTGATGGTGTCACTTCCTTTCATAGGAAACTGTCAAGCAGGCTGGTTTTGTTTATATAGCATTTCTTTATATTTCCATCATATGAAGCAGCTGCTTTAAAATCAAGTGAGAAATACCTTCCTTTCCCCACTTTGCTCTTTGGCATTCAGGAAATTTCTGTAGCTTCACTGCTGTCTAGACAGTAAGATCTACAGAGTAAGCAGTGGCATCATCTGTCTTTCAGAAGCAAAATGCGGTGGTGGGATGCAGACATCTGATGGGTTTTCATCCTATAGTAGCTACTTCTGCCACAAAATAAGAAACCCATGTGCTGAAGGATCTGAACTGATGATCGTGCGTGCACAGTGAGGGGGACACCAGAAGGCTGTGCTGCTATTCAGTAAGACCAGAACAGGCTGTAGAGTTGGGTGGAAAGGAACTGAAAGAAGTTCAACAAGAGCAAGTGTAGAGTCCTACACCTGGGGAGGAATAACCGCATGCATCAGTCCAGGTTGAGGACTGACTTGCTGGAAAAGAACTCTCTGCTGAGGGACCTGGATGTGCTGGTGGGCAGCAGGTTGGCCATGAGCCAGCAGTGTGCAGTGGTGGCCAAGAAGACCATTGGGATCCTGGGATGTATTACAAAGAACATGGCCAGCAGGTTGAGGGAGGTGATCCTCCCCCTCTCCTCCACCATGGTGAGGCCACATCTGGAGCACTGTGTCTAGTTTTGGGCTCCTCAGTTCAAGAAGGACAGCAAACTGCTGGAGAAAGGAGAAAGAACTGTGGAAGGCCACAGAGATCATTAGGGGCCTGTAGAATCACCTTTATGAGGAAGGGCTGAGAGATCTGGGGCTGTTCAGTATGGGGAAGAGAAGACTGAGGGGATCTTATCAACACTTATAAATATCTGGTGGATGGGAGTCAAGAGGATGGGGCCAGACTCTTTGTTGCCCAGCGACAGGACAAGGAGCAACGGGCAAATAACTGGAACATGGGAAGTTCTAACTGAACATAAAGAAAAGCTTTTTCCTGTGGTGGTGACAGAGCGCTGGAACAGGCTGCCCAGAAGGGCTACAGAGTCTCCTTCTCTGGAGATATTCAGAACAGGCATGGGCACTTTCATTTGCAACCCGCTGTAGGAACCTGCTTTAGCAGTGGAGTTGGACTCGATGATATCCAGAAGTCCCTTCCAAGCCCTACAATTCAGTGGTTCTTGTGACAGGGTACAAATGACTTTCTTCCTATTAGTGACACTGTTGCAAGTATTGCTCCTTTGCCTTGTCAAAGGGTTTTTAATTTTGTACAACAGGAAAAAATATGAGGGAATTCCAACCTTTCATCAGCTCTCTTTCAGTGGTTGCAGAATTACCCTATCCTAATTGGGACAGGTGCAAGTCAGCACGAAAGGCAGGAATGGTGTGCAGAGGTTGATAAGCTTAAAAATAAATAACTGGAGTTAACACAGAGTGGTTTTAGTTGTGACCCTCTTTTGACTAGGAAGGAATTAATTCCAATACTAAAGTGCAGATTAAGTAACTGTCTGGAAATGGCATTTTCAGCACACTGACAGCATTTTACTATGCAGACTAGATTGACACAAGGTACGAATCAAGGTTACCAAGATAAAAAAAAATCCAGTAAAATACACCTTTCTGTGTGAAACTGAGGGAACTATTCAGTAGAGTGTATTTCCCTCTGTTCTTTCTTCTGTCTTCATAAATATAACAGCCTTAGGTACAGCATAAATATACACAGTCAATTTTATTGGAAAATAATTGACACACTTTTTTTATTGGTACAATACTTTCACCAAAGAGGGTTCTTAAATAAATACCACAAGCAAACAAACACCTAGGCTCTTTCTACCCAAAGCAATTGACTCGTAGGGCTCCAGAATACTCATTCAGACAACACAGACTAAAACCCTTCTATATTGGTTTATGAAAGCAGAGTACGTATGCAGAGTGTTTTCTTCAATTCTCCTCTGGAAGAAAACCATTCTGCAGTATAGGGAGAAGGAAAAAACTCATGGTAAGTAGAAAGCAGTACTGCATTTGACCTCAGGCAGACTGGGTGGTGACCTGTCACCCCACTGGGAATGAGCCTGCCCTGACATTTCCAGGTTTCTGCTCTGCTTAGTGAGATGTGCCTAAAAGCAGAGTGTCTGTAACACACTCTGTAGTGGGTTCCTTGGAAAGTCTAGTGCCTGCACAGCACAGGGCTTCCAAAGGTTTCTTAAAAACAATACCTGCTAACTACCTCAAATAAATACTTGGTCCTATGGTGCATATGGTGGAGGCTTTTCTCCAGGCAAGAAGTAAGTCGGTGCATAGAGGGGCGGAGCATTGGGGGGAAGACCGTAGCTGGAGCTGGACTGAGAGGGAGGCTGAGTATCTTCTGATAAAGAAATGTCAGTAGATGATGTTCCTGGAAAATTGCTGGCAGGCTGTATGTAGACAAAGAAAAATATTTTCTTCAATAAAGAATTATGACCCCCGTTTTGCAGCTCTTAGTTGTTTGTCAGTTAAGTCAGATAAGTATTATCAGGTAAGTATTATCCAGTATGGCCCATGGTTAATTTTCTCTTGCATTGCAGCACAGCACTCCGAACACCTGCATAAGGGTAGCAAATACAGTTTATAGTGAAAGAAGACAGATTCCATCTGTAACCCAAGTCATTTTTAATTGACATTGTGCATACAGCTAAGCAACAGAACAGAACAATAATTTCTGCAGGTTTCCTGGGTGAGGCATGGAACGCAACTGGCTGATTAAGTTATGTGCAGCTGCTAGTCTTCAGGCATCACTCTGACATGTAAGTTATCTCAGAGTTGTAATACTTGCTTAAATGCAAGGTCTTATTGCTATGCCAAATGCAGACTTCTCTTACAAACAAATTTACAGTTAGGCATGTGTCTCCCTGTAGCTCTTTCAGCTGTCTTAGTTATTATGGGGCTTTGGCTGGAAGGAGGCATGACAAATGACCTTAGGAAACAGCCCATGCTGAGTAACAACCAGAGTTTGTTAAAACTTAAGGATGCATCCAGGAACTAAAGTTTTGGATACAATCCTACTACTACTTTAAGCCAAGTTTTGCCTTTTATCGCAAGAGGGTCAGGATTTCACTCCTCCCCTCACATGCCAGCACATGGCAGTCCATGGGCTTCATCAGAAGAGTTGTGCTCAGTTCCCCTCAGGTTCAGGCCTAAAGTGCCTGGAATTTAAAAAAAAAAAAATAAAAAAAATAGTAATCATGGATCTGTTATTTCAAGGGAAATGAAAAAATCCAAGCAAGAAAACAGTGCTGTCTTGGGTACTTACCATCTAGATAGTGATACCAGGGCTGATACTTTGCTGGTGGAACCTCAGAGCTACCCAGGGCTACCAGTCCCCATGGCACAATACCCATCTAGCTTCTTTGTAGGACCTCAGGGGACTGCAAACTCCCATGGAGAGGAAAAGTCCTGCATTTGTACCACAGCGTGACTTAGTGAGAAAAGAGATTTTGCAGCAGAAAGGGTGTTTATGTACCGCCATTATCCAGGAGGCAGTGGAGGTAACACCCAAAGACCTGCTGGCTAGATCAGCTCCAAACATAGTTGTTGAGCTTAGTGTGGTTTGGTTTCTGGTTTGGTTTTGTTTTTGTTTTTTTGTAGCTGTTGCTTCTCTCACCCTTGAACTGCATCCACCGTTTCCACACATCTGTCTGGCAGTGCTTCTGTAATGAGCTCTTTGTTTGGCAGGCACGGCTGCCACAACCATACCACTGTCATCACCTCCAGCCTCCACACAGCTAATCACTTACCTGACCAGCTGGCAGCTCTCTGACTAAGACTGGTTGTGTCTGAGTTGTTCCAGTAAGGACTGAGTGATTTTGTTATCACATGCCACAGTAAAGGAAAGAGCTGCTGATTACAACTTTGTCAAAATGCATTCCTGTTGTCTCTTTTTATTTGCATTTTCTGGTTTCTGCTTGTGGACAGACTGTGAGGTAAACTAAGCATTTACTAACACCCCAAAGAGTGATTTTTAATTATTTTTTTTAAGACTGTTCACCTTTCCAGCAAGCAGTTACTCAGTGAGATACTACAGAACACTAGGAACATATCATAGAATCACAAAACTGCCAAGGCTGGAAAAGACTTCCAAGATCATCTAGTCCAAGTGTCCACTTACCACTTTCCCCACTAAACTAACCATACCTGATCAATTCTTAGGTGAACTCTTAGCTGAACAAATTTTGTTTCTTTTATTGCCCTGAGCCACCATGTGTGTGACCCTACCTTAACTGGAGCAGGTGCAAGTCAGCATGAAAAGCAGTAATGGTGTGCAGCCAAAGGGAATGCAGAGAAAGAAAGGTGCGTCTTAGGGTCTTCCTCACCAGTAACCTTAGGAAGGATACTGGAGGAGGAATGAGGACTGAGGATGAGTTGCCAGCCTCCAGTTGGGCTTCCCATGTGAGCTCAGCTCCTGGTGCTCAATGCTGAGGCCATCAGCACCACCTCTACCTGTGCAGGGCTTGCATGGCAAGGCTGCCCTGAGAGTGCTCCTGGGAGTTGGGGCTCTGTCACCCTCTGAGTCCCCAGCCGTGGTAATGTTACTAAGTACTGCCAAGGCAGAGGTGGATCCTGGTCTACTTGGAAGCAAAAATTTTACACCCAGGAGATGCTCATGGTTACCCTCTGAGGCTCCAAAAGTAAATGCAAGGCCTGTGTAGACCTTTGGCCATCAGATAGCTTTATGGCTGTCTGGCAAACCTGAGACCATCTCACATGTAATATCATTAGGCAAAGGTGTCACAGCCATAAGATACAAGGTTCAGCCTTGAATTTTGATGTCTCCATTCAGGTCTCAATGACATCACCACCTAGGTGAACAGACCCACTCAGATGGAGTCTTCTACTGCAGACATCTAGAGCTTCATTCTGCTGCCTGCACATCAGTGTCTAGCCCATTTGGGGTGCCATGCAGCATGCCAGACATCCATACTGATAATGGTATAGGGATGTTGAGACCTGGACTCTCGTAAAGCAGCAGCAAGTACCAGGTTGGCTACCTGGTCTTATCACACAGCACTAGATCTCAGCCAACGGCCCCTGCATTTAGTTACATTAATCACAGTAGTCCCAGACTCTTCAATTGCCTTAAGGACCAGCACCAGCTAAGGAGGTTTTCTGGAGGTCTGAATGCAGCAGCAGGGCACTAAGAAGGATTGTAAAGGCCTCCAGCCCTATGGGTTCAGCCCACAGCTCTCAAAGGATGAGCATGTTGTATGAGCATTTGGCTGTTCCAAATAAAGTCTGTTTCTCACATTCACTTTTTTGTAAGTTTGAGTAAGTTTATGATACCTCATAAATATTGCATTATATCAAAGCACAAATTGTCTCCAAAGTACAACATATTAGCTTATACATACACCAAGACTGTTTGCTTTTTTTTTTTTTTTCTTTCTTCCAAGAAAAGGATTAAGTGCTTTCCCTTTTGGATGCCCTGCACTTCTTGCTAACCTCTCCTGACTTGGAGACAGCTGGTGATGTCCACCTCTGAGTGTCAGGAAGGGAAGATAAATAACACGCTTCTTAGAAAAAGTAGAAACTTGTGGTGGGGAGAAGTATTTAAGTGCTAGTTTTCGAATGCAATTAAGAATTTGGGATAAATATTTCTGTTTGCCAGTGGACAAAGGACTGAGCAGTTGCAATCGATCCTCAGGACTACTTACATGCATTTTTTCAGCTTCATTGCTTGCTTTTGTCTGTTTGTCCCCTTCTCTCTTTACTCTTGGCTACATGCTAACTGAACTCTGACGAACAGCACAGCTTTTCAGCTAAAAGCAAACAAAAAAAGATTTCTGGGTGTACTCTTTTTTTCCTCTGAACCAACAGTCTGCAAAAGTGCCTCCTCATTTTGTTAATAACTACAGCGTGCCAAGGACTGTTCTTTGGCTTTGAAGCCAACTGGCACAGCACATATCACATCCCTACAGCTGAACTCTTACTACCAAAACAGTGTGAATGTCTGTATGCACACTTCCAATCTGGAATGGTCCATTGCTCTTGCTGTCTCCTGAGCCCTTCAAAGATGTTGAGACTGTTAGGTGAACTGGACCAAACCCATACCAGGAGGGGGCTAGCAATTCACCGGTGTGGGTGGTCATTGGCCCTGAACAGATGTGGCCCAAGAGGCTGCAGGTAGCTGCTCTACATCCCACTCATACTAAATATGCTGTACTTTCTATTGAGAGGAATTACAGAACGTTGTACCCACTGGTCTACAGGTACACAGCCTAAGTATAACTAGTCACTGGATGAACACATCAGCCTTATTGTAACTTAAAAATCTAAAAATGCTCACAGTTTTTCTAGTGTCTCAGTGCATTCAGCTATTTACCAACTCGCTTCTGTGTTCATCTCACTTTGTTCACTCTGTGCTGCATTGTCTGAGCACAGCCATGACCATGACTGACACCTGTTGTGCCAGGCCCAACACTTTGCTATGGCCAGGAGTCAACTCTGCAAGGGAGGGACAAAAGGGAGATACAGAAACCACCTTGCACCTGCAGGGCATGTGTCATCCCCCAGAGCACAACCCAAACTCTGGTTAGGTACAGATGCCTAAATGTTGTGTAGTGGGAGAGAGATGTGTCCGAAAAGATACATTTTAATAATTCTCACATTAAGCAGGGAGCCATTGCAGCATGGGCTACCTTCTACAACAGCCCTCTGAGGATGTGAGGCATCTGGCTCGTGGGACATACTGCCGAGACCCTCTGTGGAGGGAATTAGTTTTGCCTGTGCTCCACAGAGGGTCCCTGGCAGTAGGAATGGTGCATTTTCCACTGAAGCTATTTGATAGCCAGCTGGAATAGGAGCAGGCTATGAAGGTTCAAACTCCTCTGGTAAAGAAGGGTCAAGAGGCCTCTTGCCACCAGGCGATGAGGGCAAAAAAAAATTGAACAACATCCTCAGTATCATTCACTGCATTTTCTAGGCCAGCTCTGGGCTGGACTCACCAGTGTTTAACAGCAGCTGAAGGACAACGTTCCTAACCCCTCATTTGTACTCTTTCACAACATTCCATGATATTGAATTTTCTTTGGCATCTAAAAACACTTCCTCTTTCTGGTTTGTTTTGCCACTAAAATCTGTACTGGTGCAATTAAAAACTGTCTGATGAGAAATTATGGCTAATACTCAGCCAAAACCCTTCCTATATCACTCAGTTTTTCAGACCTTTATTTGCTCCCCTCTCTTGGTTTCTTTCCATCTGATGAGTCTTCATTTTCTGTTTCCCATACTAAAAATAATGCAGGCTAAGGTATATATAACTGATGCAGATGCCTCTGCTTCTGCTTTATCTAGCCCAGCATAAGAGCTGTTTTCACCTCTGTGACTGTTGCAATGCAGTTCTAATCCCACACTAGGATTTCAAGTCAACAGGCAGAGTCCACAGGATGACCAGAGAAAACGTGAGATCTGAGAACAAATACGAGAGCTAGACCTAGGCTAAATGATCTTGGAGGCACGTCTGTGAGTTGGGATCCAACCTCCTGGCCTTGCTCCAGGCCCTTCACAAGCCAAGAATTACCACTGCAGAGATGGCACTGTGTAATGGCTCAAGGTTTTCTGATGGAGTAAAAAGGTTGCCATTTTGTACTGTACCTGAAGGGGCAACGGGTAGGATGGATATGTAGAAATTGTTGCTGCAGAAGGACAAAATCCAGCATACGTCAGGATCTGCTGGGTAGGGTTGTACAGGATCTGAGGAGGTGGTGCAGCACTGAAAGCAATTTGGGACATAGGTACCTGTTGAGCATAGAAAAAAACAATTTAATCAGCACCATGCAGAGGGGTCCAGAGCAGTAACTGGTCCCAACACTACAAATAACATTACATTTTAATAACTCCCGATTTCCCAGCGTGAACCAGTACTACAAAAAAAATTAATAATAATTTAAAAAATGGTAAACAGAATGAGAGGAGGGTGTATCCGGAATAAATTTTTTGGCCAGAATTGCACGGCTATTTCAATTTTCTATCCTTGGAAAAAAGACAGCAGGTGCTTCCCTAGCAGCAGTTGCAGAAGCACTGGCAGGACTCCAGACCAGAGACACCCTGAAAAGTGCAGCATACAGCTTTGACTGCTTCCTCTTATCCACTCCTTCACACTTTGCTGCAGATTCTTTCCAGTAGCTACTACTGATGCCTCTCTCAGCTTTCCTACACAGTTCTGCAAAAACCGTTCTTTCCACAGCTCCCACTCATTTGTGAAATGGAGCTCTCTTCTGGCTCTGCAGCACCACCCCATGTATGCCTATCTCATTCCTGCTGCACAAAATCAAGAGAGATGCTCATTTGCATCAGAATTCAATTGACTCCTTTATCATATCTCATCACTCTATTGGCATGCCCCTTAACTGCAGTTTGTAATAATGTTTGCAGGAAGAAGTAATAGCTCTCTGTATACCAACCAATGAAATTAGGAAGAAAAAAAAAAAAAACACAAAACCCAACAACAACAATAAGCAAAATGAAAAGCTGAATGTGACTGTGACTTGTCTTCCTAAAACCTTATGCTACATAACCATTTGCAGAGGATGACAGAATTCTGCTTTGCAAATTGAGACAAACCCAGTGGTTTCTCTCCTCTCCTTTGTTTTTATTAGCAGATTCCTTTACATGAGAGCATGGAATTTTCTTTTATACAGTGATTGCAAGACAAATACTGAAAGCAGCAGCCAAGAGTTTTTTTGGCATTTCCTTTCAGACTTGACTTATCTATGAGAGACATGAACAACAGCATCCTTCAGAGATAGCATAAACGCTGTGATTGAGACAGGAGGGGTACATTCATTCTTTTTGCAGATGGAAAACATCATCTAGGTGACTCGTGTACTGCATGAAATTATCTGGCAGTCCAGGCTCTTTGGAGAAATTCAGCACCTCAGGAGCTGGCACAGAGAAAGGCTGTCCCCGAAAGCAGAAGACCTATTTTATAAGAGACGGCAAATCTCTCATCTTCAAGATACAAAACATTTCCTTTTTACAGACCCTGATGAGTGCATACAGTTGTTCCTTCTTCTTGGAACCTCTCTAAGTCCTTTTATGTTCTCTCCAACTGTAGCACCAGCATTCTCCACTTGCTAGGGGTGAAGATTACAACAGTCCTAGGAGATAGGTTTGCAAAGTCAATAACCCCAAATCCACTGATCAAGCATCCAGGCTATCAGCTTGGAGCCAGTGATGACTTGCAGGTATTGAGGCTGGTTAGGTGCTGATATCGAGTATTCTAGTAGTGGTGCTATGATAAATTAGTCACGTGACATGCAAGGTGTTTTTGTTTCAACTGAGATGGAATTGCTTTTCTTCAGTGTCTGGCATGATGCTGTGTTTTGTTTGTAGGAGAAAAGCAATGCTGATAACACACCATCATGTCAAGATGTTGGTGAGCTGTTGTGGAAAGCCAAGGCCATTCCATTTCTCAGTTCCTACTAGCAAAGGGCTGAGGGCAAGAGATGAGCCAGGAGGGGAGAGAATCAGAACAGCTGACTTAAACTGGCCAAAGTGATATTCCATACCATATGGTGTCATGGGGAAGGAGAGTTTTGAAGGCACTGGGAGCATCTCGCTCACTTCCACTTGCTGGGGGTCGAGCTGGGCATCAACTGGGGGGTGTTGAGCAATTGCTTGTACATCACTTGTTATATATACACATATGTATAACTGTCATGGCTATTATCTTTTTTTCCTCCTCCTCTTCTTCTCGATCTTAGTAAATAGCTTTTATCTCAACTCAAGAGCTCTACTTTGTTTTTCTTTCCCATTCTCCCCTCCCCCAATCCCACTGAGAAGGGGGGAGTGAAAGAACGACTGTGTGATGCTGAGCCACCTGCTGGTTAAACCACAATACAAGGGTAGGCAGAGACGTTTTAAACTGAAACAATTCATTTTAACATCAAAGTGCACCTTCTCTTGCAAGACATGAGGGTAAGGGAAGAATCATAGAATCATAGAATGGCTTGGGTTGAAAAGGACCACAATAGTCATCTACTTTCAAGCACCCTGCTGTGTGCAGGGTCAAAGAAGAAAAGGAGAAGTGTGACAGGAATGATATTATTTCATCTGCTCAGATTCCCTTAAAGACTCCAAGGAGAATAATTTAAAAAAAAAAAAAAAAGCAAGAGACTCCTCCAGGACCAGAGGTCATTCAGATGTATGCAACCCTAAACTCAAGGCAGGCAGATTCCTTGGGAAGGTGTGTCAAGAAAACATTTCCAAGTCATCAGATGAATACCAGGGCAGGGAAGGGAGATATTTTAGTTAACTCTTTATAATAGCAGGTAAAGTTTTTCATGCGCTTTTGTCAAACATAAGAAATGATCAAGATATTTTATCATTTTGGATACTTCTATTTACATTATGTCTTCGTCTGCTGTTGTTAAAGAAGACTTTAAGGTAACCACCTAGCCTGAGTCTCATATCCATGCACAAGGTAGACCTGAAAGGAAAAGTATTGACACAACTGCTGTGGATACTCCAGCAAATCACAGGAGACAGCCCCAGAGTGACACAGGGGCTACAGAGAGCTGATACACCAGAGCTCAGGAGAGGATAAAGTGATTCCCGCTGGGTCAACACAGCTCTCTGGCACACAGCAAAGCCACAGGGAGCATGCCAGGGTCTGCAGAGAATGTGTCACAGGAAAGAAAACCGTAAGAATATTTATTTGCTATCAAAAATGTGATGGGTGTAGATGCAACTACCCTGTTTTGCAAACTCTCTCCTTCCAGAATGTTTTGGCTGCCAGCATTCCGCAAAGATAAACACGATGTTTTGTTGGAGTAGTTGGCCAGCCTTGTGTTGCCTGGAAGCCAACCTCAGAGCTCTGCCCTTAGGCATTGCACTGAGCTGCAAGTGACATCCTGAAAGAAAGACAATTGTCCTCTCACATGTTTTGAAGCCTTTTCTTATTTCAGTCCCATGCTCCCTTTTCTCCCTCTTAAGTTTGATGTTTTCTTGGCCTCCTACAAGTTACCTCTTTCATAATTAAAGCAAACAGCACATGAGCAAAGCTGATGTGGTCTGTACCTCAAAAGAACTCTGAAACAGCACAATCTGGAGCAAGGAATAGTTATTTCATTTTGGATGGATCATTTAGTAACTCTTTCACGAACATAGTATGCATCCTCTGCTGGGCTGATCAACATAAATTCTCCTTAAGCTAGTGAGGTGTTTTTTCAGCTCTTGCTGTAGAGGAGATATTAAACAGCTTATTCAGATCAAGTTTCTACTTGGAGCCCCCTTCATTAGACCCTCTCCAGCTTGCTGTCCCTTAGGAGCTGCACAGTGATACCCCCTTGCAGCACTGAGATCTGCCTGGGCTGGAGCTCACTCCTGCTACAAAGCTTCAGCCCAAATCCCATTTAAGCCTGGGCTGATGCAAGGCAGATTTAATGGGTGCAGTGTGGCTCTCCACACCTTTCCACATCTCAGGGAAACACTGATAGCCCTGGTTCAGATTCCTAAGCAAGAAGCACTGAGAAAGCTTCTCTCAAGCAGCTGTAGCTGTTCACATCTAGCTAGCTGCAGTTTGCTACTAGATCCTTGCGAAGGTCCCTTCACACAAAGGATGGTCAGTTGCACATTGATAACATGCAGAAATTCAGTATGATTGCTTGCCTTGAGTTAGAGAAAGGTGCAAACATTTGCAAACTTTTAGCAAAGGTGAATTTCACATAACCTATATGGCCCTATTGCATGGTTTTAAGGCCCTTGTAAGCTTCTGCTGCCAGCTGGTTGCAAGGCAGCAGACAGTAGGCAACTCTTTGGTGACACAGTGGCACAGGCTGCCCAGGGACAGTGTGGAGTCACTGTCCTTGAAGGTGTTCAAGAACCATGTGGATGTGGCACCAAGTGACATGGTTTAGTGGGCATGGTGGTGATAGGCTGATTGATGGTTGGTCTTAAAGTTCGTTTTCAACCTTAATGATTCTATAATTCTGCCCCATCCTGTTCCTTTCTTCTCAATCTGCTCCTGCACCAGGGTATCACAGAAGGGAGGGACTTGTTCTACAGAAGCAGAAGGACAGATAGTAGGGCTCAGGGATGAAAGGGCTGCCATCACAACATCCAGAACAGGAAGATTCAGCTGCCATCAGTTCTGAACTTTTGGTAGCTCATACTCCAGGTAACATGGCTGCAGAGCAACACAGGAAAACGTCCTCTGAGATTCCTCCTACCCTGTGTAGCCACCCATTTTCCAGGGCTGCCTCACTATCTCCATCAAGGAGCAATGACTTGCTGCTGCTAGTGAAAGATATTTTTATAAAGAGAGGATGCCTAGAGCACTTAACCATCTGTCACTTCTGGCAGGTGATGCTCTAGAAATGCAGGAAGGCCACAAAGGGGATACTACTCCCTGCTTCATCTCTCTCTTCTTTCCTTTCATCTTTCTTCTTACTTCTCTTCCATGTGAATAGTCACAAGAAATTTGCTGCTGTCACCAGCAGACATTTGCTGTTCTCACACAGCGCTTCTGCTCTTGAACTTCAGTCCTATCCCCACACCTTCACCTGCTCAGTTCAGAAGCCCTTTGGGTGGGGGATCACTTATGCTTCTGAGTGCCCATTCCATTGGGAGTCACTTCACTGGTCCATTTCTTCTCACACACAGCCTCTTCTGAAAGCAGTGGCATGTATCAGTGTGATACAGGGAGCAGTTAAAGAGAGGCAGTCTTCAGTGAAACAACAGAGGAGATTAATGTGACCTGAAAATAATTATTTGAGTAAAAACTTGACAGGTCCTTCAGTGTTAATCCCTATTCTTGGAAAACAAGTACATAAATTATCACACTAAGGACTTTACTTTTATGTTATCTACAAACTTGCAACCTTTAACTCTGCTCTTGCTCACATGTTCAGTGCTGAATTAGAAGGAAAAAAAAGATGTCAGAAATGAAGCACCAGCATCTGTTCATGCAGATGCCTGTTTTTCCCCTTCCACTCATGTACTGACCAGACCTGACCTACTTAGCTGTGAGCAGCTGGCAACTGCTTAGCCTAAATATGTGGATCCAGATTCCCAGACCACACATGAAACAAGTTTAAAGTGCCTCTTTTGTGTACTTAACGCTTGGTTTCTAACTCACTTGATAACATCAACAAGCACAGAAGTCATTACAGAAGGCAAAAAACTGTAAGCCTTACCATGTCTTTAAATGCTCCAAGAATGGCTGCTGTGATGATCCCCAGAAACAACCCGATGATGTTCAGGACTGTGGAGGACCACAGCAGCCTATACAGGTGAACCACATCCTGACAGCTGCTCACACCAAGAAATTCATAGTAGCTGGAGGACTGCTCTGAGCTGAAAGGGAATGCAGACAGCGTCACTGCTGTGTTTTGCACAAAACAAAGAGAACCAGAGGATCTAAATCTCTCCTGCTTACTTTTCTCTCTGGCAAAGTACTTAATCCACACTCCCACCTATGAATGTTAACAGTGCTTGGATGAACTGAAGAAAGCTCTGCTTGGCTAAAATAATCATTAGACATTTCACAGAATCACAGAATGGCCCAGGTTGGAAGGGAATTCAAGGACCACGAATCTCCAACCCCCCTGCCACACGCAGGGCCACCAACCTCCCCATTTAATACTAGACCAGGCTGCCCAGGGTCCCATTCAATCTGGCCTTGAACACCTCCAGGGATGGAGGGAACATTTAGTTCTACAAATACCAACTCCAGTTAAGCTGATCAGTGTTGGCACAAGTAAGGTATCCTAATTCTTTGCTGAGGGCCTCAACAGAAAGGTAACCTGGTTACGGGTGCTGCCCTTGCCATTTAGATACTAGCTCAGCACAGCTCTTTTTACCAGTTCACCTGGAAATCTGCTGGCATCTCTGTCAAGTTTCTCCAGCATTAATTCAACCACAGGAAAGGAGACTTTGCAGCTGACCACATTTGTTTATGGTGTCTGCAGTTCCAAACTAATAGATGCTATGAAGTACAGTATAAAGATATGCCTTCAAACTATATACTATACTACCCAGAAGTTTGCTTGTTTTTATTTGTACACTGCAATGGTTATTGTAGACCAGGCATATTGTGGAGTCAATCCTCATCGCCTTGCTGAAATTGGGAAATGTTTTACTGCAAAACCTGAAAACAATGTCCTGTTATTGTTCTCAGTACCTGCCCTAGTGCTGGGCAAAAGCAACTCTGTCATGCATAAATCTTGTGAATTACCTCATATTGCCAGACTCATTGTCATACACTGAAATTCTACGTCTGATAGCATGCTGGTCAAAGCTGACAGAGGACTGAGTCTACTCAGGGCTGGTTATATGTGAAAAGAAGAAAAAAAGTACACGACAGAACAGGAGACATGGGAAGAAAGAAAGATGTGAAATACACAGAGGAAAAGAAAGAAGAGGAAGTCTATGTGAACTGTAGATGGTTACAGAGGCATGGTAAGTGCATGATAAGATGATCCTGAGCTGTGTGGAGAATGAATGCAGCAGAAGATGCATTCCAGGAAATTCTCTTTGGCTTCTTGTATGTGGCAAGTCATGATGCTGCTTGCCATTGGAATCTACATTGCAGGTGGCCAGCCAGTTGTGTCAGTTCATTCCATTTCTGTTCCTCATTATAAACCCCTGGACTTGGCTGTGATGTAGTTTTCCTAACCACCGCTGTAATCCTGGTAAATGACTGCATGGCAACTCTGTGATAGCCTTCTGCTGATCTTTGTAAGGATATCCAGACGTTTCCTCCCTTCTTCTCTCCTGGCTTCTCATGCTTCAGTAATGATGAAGTCATATGGACAGCTTCAGGAAACACTCACAAGACCCTCTGTATCTATCCTATGGCAACTCAGTAAAATCCCATGCATACAGAATCTATTACTAACAAAAAAGCTCTGCATTTGCCTGCAGTGTGATCTCTATGTATGGCCACCTGTGTTTCTATTCATTTTGTTTTCCCCATTTTGGTAGAAGAAACGATTAATTAAATCTAGTGAGAAAACTGCATTGCAAAATCACCAGTAAATCTTGACAGAGCTATGACAGAGTGGTTGGATTTGATCACGCAGCAAAGAGCTTATTGATATACTTGAGAAAAATGACTACAACAACAGATAACACAACAGATAACAACAGATGAGTCCTGTCCATGACATCTGGATACCAGTGACCAAGAAACTGACTTACTCAGCATGCAAGCCCTCTGCTTTGCTTCTCCAGACCTAATGGGAAATGTCCCCATCACTGATGAAGAAGGACAAACAACGAGGGATTTCTCAGAGGCCATTGACTGCACACAGGTACTTACTTCTCACAGTTGTACAGGTCACAGCAATAGCACGTGTTACTCTTTACTTTCAGCTGGCACTTGGTGTTTAAGGTGTAACATGTCACCTGCCAAAAAAGAAGAGACCAACTTTTAATCTCAGTGTTTCAGTGCAACGTACAAGTCACCATACTGACCCCCAAGATTCAGGTACTGCAGTGCACTTACTGTTAAGCAGGATGGTGTTCCAGGGCACAGCAAAGTTTTCAGTCACTGTTACAGTGCTCCACACTACTTTGCTAAAACCCGAGTTCACAGCGATCCCTACAGCAGTGACACAGTGACAATGTGTCCTGGGAGACACACTATGGTAAGCCACCGCATATAAAATCCTTTCTAGTGGGGAAATGGACAAAAAGGCCAGTTTTTAGAAAATGGGAGCTCTTGCCTGTCAGTAACATCCTCCCAAGGAAAGGAAATAATTAAGAACAACAGCAACGATCTCCAAACCCACAAACAAAATCACTCACAGAAGATCCAAGCACTCCAGCAAATAACTAACATTCACAGCAGACTCCTGAATATAAAGCCAAAAAGATTTATTTTGCAGGCTCCTGAATATAAAGACGAAAAGATTTATTTCTGTGAGCAGGAACTGCATTGACTGGGTTAGTACAATAAAGGTAGATACACATAAGCCAATCTCAATCTAACTAAACAAGAATCTAACTAAACAAGAAATCCTTTTAATGAATCCTTAAATATGGTAAGTATGTATCTTCTATTTGGCTCCACAGTCCAACTGAAATATTTTACATCTTTTTCCTGAGATTTTTAGTTTGCGTTTGAAATCCTAGAGAACTGTTATGTTTTAAAAGCCAGCAGGACAGAAAATACATTTTTTCTATGGTTTTTGACAGAAAAAAAAAAAAAGCTGTAACAGCTGAGAAGTATTTTGTTTGCAAAATGCATATAAAATGCATTACTGAATGGAAAATTCCTCATAATGATAGAGCAGAAATACCTTGCTTAGGTAGCTTTTGAGAAGCTTCTGTCAGACAGTTCCTCTCATTCCTGCTTAGCCATGAATATGTTCTTTTATGAGACAGTCTTCACAAATGTTACCCCATGTTTCTCAGCTCCTGAGGTTTGGATCTACGCATCTTTCTTAGTGTGAAAACTGCCATTGTCAATGAGCCTGTAGTCCTCATGTGTTTGCTCCTGACAGAAAGGAAGATCTTATGCAACTATCAGCACCAGAGAAAGTTCACCTTGCTGCTGATCTCAGACTTGCCAACTTGTTCTTAGCACCATTTATTTCAACAGTGAAGTTAGAAGGGGGATAAAACTAAAAGGAAGACAAAACGATGACTTGGGATTGCTTCGCTGCCCAGGACAAGGCTAAATGCATGGTTAGCCTCCAGTACAAACCAGCTGTTCTAATCCAAAATGGAAGTTAGATTATGAAAGGATGGTTCCAATTTGAATTGCAATCATATGTCAATGACTATCTCAGATTAATTGAGATCCACCTCAGAAGTAAGTGAAATATCACATGGCTATTTCTTGAAGCATTTTGAAAACTGATCCTGGAGTAGACCCTACCAATGTATCTGCTACCCAGGCCATTTTGTTCGAAGGTTCTAATACTTTTGCACTGAAGGAACACAAGACTTTGGCTTTGAGCCTCTGTCCACAGACAAAACGGCCTAGGACTCACATAGCTAAAATACTCTTGTTCCATCACACGTGTGGTTGGGACCAGAGTATATTGTAACATGGAGAGGGCTGCTAAAATGTGGCTCTTTTTTTTTTCTGATACATGGCTTTGGAGATCATTTCTGATAGAAAAAAAAAGTAGTAATTTTTTTCTGATAGAAAAAAAGAGAGTTCCCCTCTCCAGTTTGCCCCTTCTAACTGTGGAAGGCTAGAAGGATGAAAGAAGGAGATTGGCAAGATCTTGGACACAGAATCACAGAACGATTTCGCTACTTCGAGGTTTCAAAATGTATTAAATTTTTGTCCAAGGGAGTTATTTTAGTTGTCTATTTTTGTCACTGCATTTTTAAAACATGCATAGAGCAAGACAATCCTTTTTAGGAGATCAGTGGATAAACCAAAATAAACAAATTTCTGTGTGGTGTGAGCAATGGTGGAAAACAGGCCACTTGTGGGTATCTTGCATGTCAAGGCCTATTTTTCCATTTCAGTGACCAGACATTTAACTTTTTCATATTCTGGCTGTTTTTGCCTGTCTATCCTTCAGCACAATTCAAGAGAAATTCCCACCTCATGGAGATTGCAAGAAAATCTAATCATTTTTGCCTTCAGCAAATAAAAGAAATATTACCACCCAACTCCATGAGCTGGAGACCACTCAGAAGCTAGAGATGGCAATCAAAAGGAAACTCACTCTCAGAAAACAATCTGTCTTCCTGGTTTGGTGTTTGCCTGGAATGTAGAGCATTCTCCTGCTGGCTAACTTCAGGAAAGCAAAAGCCAAGTTCAAATGCCACAGATTAGTAACTGAATTAGCACATGCTGACTCCAGCTCAGTAGACAACCAGACAAGAATGTTATTACAAACTAACCACACTTTTAAAAAGATATGTCCGTGGGGGACTTTTTGATAGAATAGAGAAAGGAGTTCAGTGCAGCCCAAACTTTTCCAATATTTCCATTTGCTATTCCAATTATGACATTTCCAATATATGCAGAGCTAAGAAAATCTGTCCAGACAGAAGACTGAGGCTGGGGTCACCTGCAGGGAGTTGAGGTCAGAATGACCTGAGCTACAAACTTATCAGAGGAATCAGAGGCATTATATGGGATGTGTCTGTGCCTGGATGTGCATTGACATGTTGGAAGTTTGTCAGGGCAGCTCTTGAAGCAAGGAGGTCAATGAAACATTTTTGTCACGTATTGTCTGGAAACGACAGCAGGGTGCCCTAGCAACAAGATTTAAGTAATATTAACTGCTTAGGTTAGTAATAGACTTTGCTAACCTACCAAGAATTATTAACAGTAGCATTCCCAGTACCCCTTTTCACAACCACAGGACAAGTGAATATATGGCTTCTTGTGAGTTTGTTCTCTATCCTGCTCTGCCTGATTTCCTTTTCACTCCCAAAAATTTACCATAATATTAAAATGAATAATAGGAAAGGAAACTAAATCTGGATTTCTCCAGAGGCTAACCCTTTGGGTATAAGCACTGTTCATATCATTTTAATATCCTTGAGACAATAAAAACTGCACACAAACCACTGACATTCTTGGCCTGAGCAGGATAAATACAGAGAATACTTGAAGTCTTCTGGACATTGCAGGTCAACAAAAACCTCCTCAGAGAAAGTCAGTGTGATAAAAACATTTCAGACATCTCTTATACAATATATATGATAATCAATCCAATCCCAGAGTAGTGTGTTGAATACAAACACTGATGATGACTCAAAATCTTACTGATTGTAATGATTTGCAAACATCAGAGCTCAGGCAGATGGGGGACCACTTATGGGAGGGAAAAACAGTTGGGTTACCATCAACCTACATGCACAGAGATACTCTAAAATGACTGACTTCCTCCTCCTCAGCCCCTTGAAACACAAGAGGAATGAACATATGAGGAAGCAAATTTTTTACCTCTGTTTGGTAGGCATCATATAGGAATCCTACTCCACTTGAATAAAACTGGCATCTTCTGTTATACAAAGGTCTAGGTTCCTGTAAAGAGAAAAAAATATCCAGAAAAGCACTCAGTCTGGAGGAAGTTTGAAAGCACTGTGTCTCATATCCCCATGCCGGATGTTTACAGCTCCATGAAGCTGGAACCAAAGCAGACAGTTGGGTAAGCAGCTCACATACTCTGGTATTGGCTTCTTTCTGTAAAAGATCTCCTCAGTGTTACATTTTTCTTCCTCAGTTTGCCATTAAGCTATCTGAGTATCATTTAATTTTCACCGTCCCTGTCAATTATCTTGAGAGGACATCGCCTGGGATTAAAATACTTCCTTCCCCAGTGTCAAACAGCACTACTATGTGAGAATGGTCCAGTCACTTCTTTGCCTGGTACTGTTTCTTACCCAGCACAAAGAATTACTTTACCATATGTCTTCATGATACATGACTTTCTTTTAAGGGATTTCAGCAATGCCCATAGTGAAATAAGGTAGAATACCTGACACTTTAAGCATTCCATTTACTTCATTCACTTCAAAACCACCAAACAAAACAAACAAACAAACAAACAAACAAAAAAAGAATAATGAAGAAATGAAAGCATTCAGGGGAAGTACTTCACAATAAATTTGTTTTTGTCTTCTTTTCCATTTATGCTTATTGTAAAAGGTATATTTGCTGCTGTTTTGCCTGTGACAGTTCCCACAAGCTGATACAAAGGAGGTGCACAATGAAATATCCTTGGCTAGATGAAAGATGCGTGTTTCTGAACTTGGCAAAAGGCCACATGAAGGCTAGAGGGTGCATGCCTCAGCCAGTTTCAGGACAAGTACATATTTGCCTAGGGAGCATTTCGCAGCTGAAAAGTTCTGTGTGATGTGGTATATATCTCAAACCAAAGTGTGAGAATGACTTGTGTTATCATAAAATAATTTTTCAACTTTTTGACACTTATCTAGTCCCAAGTCATGATCTGGACCTTCAAAGCACTCAAATGCCATCATCACTGTCAGTCACATCACTTCCAAGAGAGAAGATGGCATCTCACTATCTGCTGTTTCCTCTTTCCATGCTAACTTTCAAGCAAAAGATCATTTTGGTTTTTAGCAGAAATTAGTGTCTGTTAACTTTCACTGCATCAGCCTGGGCTTTAAAGCTTTTTGACTCATTCACGACTAACCTAGGAATTGCAGAAAGAGCTATGCTCTTTATGATCACTTCTCAGTGTTCTGTATTTGTTAGATAATGAAGTGTGAACTGTATAAATCTGCTGACCCAAAATACATATCAGTAAAAATGCAGAGCTAGGCAGGAATGCAGAGAGGTCAATGAATAAAGTTCATCCAACAACATGTTGGCTTCTCTGATTACTCTAGCAAACCTAAGAAAGTTTGGATACCATTTCCTAAGGGTTAGGGAAAGATTAATTTCCTGCATCCAAAAATATTTATATCACACAAGTGTAAGAAAAAATGCATTAGTAACTATTATTTTCTCAAGAGGAAATGTAAATACCACACAAACAGCACAATGTGTCTTGAGCTAGGACAACATTCTTCCACAGGCCTGGAAAAGCATCAACCCTTAGCCATGACTTCCAGGGACAGATCTGACTGGGAGAGCTAACAGGATTGCAATTTCTCAACACGCACAGCAAGCACAGGATCAGCCAAAGGCCACACTGTACTTTTCTCTTCACAGAGTGTCATCCTCCAGCACTGATTAATCTGTTGTTTGGGGATGAAATAGAGGTGATATGGGAGAAGAGTGAGCAGTTCAGATAGCTTTTTCTAGCATGAAAAGCAAATCCATGAAAAAAGATGTCCATCATATCCACAACAATAACAAGCTTCAGTTTTATCCTGGAAGAAGATCCTGGAAGATCCTGGAAGTGAGACATGGTCAAAGGCATGGGGAACCAGATGGCATTCTCCTCAGCCCTGCTGATAAGAAAAAATTACTTGAGAGCTGGATGGATCTAGAGGGTCAACAACTGGTACATTTGGTATATTGTCAAAAGGAATTTCACTTTTATGGCCAGTATCTAAGTGGAGGCTACAAGAAAAAAGGGGATGGACACTTTCGTGGGGTCTGCTGTGATAGGACGAGGGGAAATAATTTCAAACTAAAAGAAGGGAAATGTAGATTGGATGTCAGAAAAAAATTTTTTATCACAATAAGAGTGGTGAGGCACTGGAACAGGGAACTGGAAGAGATACACTGTATTTCTTGCCCTTGGAGACATTAGAAGTCTGGGGCTCTGAGCAATTTCATTTAGCTGTTGGTGCAGGGGAGTTACAGAATCACAAAATCGCAAGGTTGGAAACGACCTGCAAGATCTAGTCCAACCACCCTCCCATTCCTGTTAGTACCACAAGCTACTAAACCATATCTCAAGTTGGACTAGATGACATTTAAAGGTCCCTTCCAACTCAAATGTTCTGTGATATCTCTATATCTTAACAAAAACAGTGAGAAAGCTGTCTAATCAGCATCCATCAACTGTTGGAAGACCATCTCCCTAGCCTAATCTCTTGGCTCACATAGATTTACTACTCTTTACACCTCCTTCCTCTTATTTAATTTTTTTTTTTTTTAAAGGTCCTTTTATTTATGTGGTCTTTGATGGAGAAAGCAGTTTTTATCCATGGGTGCTCGTGAAGTGCTAGAAGCACTGTCCCTAAAAGAGAGATGATTGATTAAGCCATGCCAGCTATTATTGCTTCATATTGCCATGCACCAAAAACGTCAGAGCTGTGTTATGGAAGGAACCACTGTGAATACAGTTGATATATCTACATGCACAGTCATAGCAAGTGTGTACATTTTCATTCACCCAATTTTGAAAAGCAGGCCCTGTGCTCTGCTATAGGCAGCTTTCTATGTCCAGCCTTTTCTTCTAAATACATCTGTATATGCAGTCAATCTGGTCATTCCAAATCAAAACAAATGAGTGATGGTAGGGTGTGTAAAAATAACAAAGTTAGATAACATTTTTTTACACAGGCATTTGCAGAACTCAATAGCTAAAGTATGCAGTTTTTAAATATGGGCAAATTCAGGGTGCTGAACTGCTGAACTGTTACAGGATTCAATTTGATTTCCAAGTCACAGAGGTGCTCCTCAGGGATTTACATGAATAAGACACCATATACACCAAGTGTTTAAAAATTATCCAACAGGATGTCACACTGCATTAGCACCTGTTGGATTTTATTGGCCTCTTTCAAAACAAAGGCAAATGAGACATATTTCAAGGCTATAACATTATTCCTGATGAACTGCTCAAAAATACTTTGTCTCTAAATAGTGTTCACTGTAGAGTGTGTATGAAAATAGGATAGCCACCAGTCCTTGGTTCTGCTGCTTACAGCAACACCGGTAGCGACAGAGCTATTTTTCTATTCTATTTATGTATTTAAGTGCATACACACACGCACACACACACATGCTATTAACAGTGGCTTTGAAGTACATAGCAATAATATCCTATTATACCCCTACTTATTTTTGTATTTAAATAAATGCTGCATTAAACAACATTTTCTGAACTTAAACTGACAGCAATCTGATTACATCTGCCTGTTACACATAGACACACTCATCCATGATGTAAAAATGGTATCAGTATATAACAAAAAGATCTGAGTATGCAGACACAAAAGAGAAGATGACTATCACTTTTATAGACAGCAATAAACAAATTCAGGCACACAGCTATGTTTCTCTACAGACTTCTCCCTCTTTTGGCCAACCTGCTGGTGTTTTTCCACTACATAACATCAGTGGAGCTCCAATTAGCAGATCTTAAAATTTTTAGTTGTGTGAAAAAAAATCTGGATAGCCAGTAATTCTCTTAATTGCAGGCAAATTGGAGTTCCTCAGAATAAAACCCTACGGATGAAAATAGCTCTCCCTGATCTTTTATGTGGTTTTTATTTCCATATTTTGAATGCATGTGTACTAGAATCTGTGAATGATGAACAGACAGGTAAGAGGAAAGGCTTCACACCAAGTAAGACAAGATTCAGCCCAAATATAGAGGGTTTTAGTTTTGCTGGCTGCATATACCAATTAAAAAAAAGCAACACATTTCCTTGATAGTGAGAGCACTGCAATACATCACTTGCATAAGGAGAAGAAGGAGAGTACTCTGAATAATATCTTTGATGAATTTGACCTTATGTCTTTGGAGGATGGTTTTGTGTAGCTTTTAACTGAGGTATGGAAAGTACATATTTCTACTCCTGTTTTTGTTTCTTTGGAGAGCACGTATTTTGGATAACACAGGGAAAATTCCACCTTCTTTACCTATATGCTGCTTTCTGAAAATGGAGACGCGTAAATGGTATTGACTGAAATCTGTGCCACACTTTACAGACATGAAACATAATTTGCTTAATAACTTACTGAAATAATTATATAGTGAGGGCTATTTTTTTCCAATTGCAGTATTTATTTCGTGTTAGCTTCCCTGGCTACATCAATAGAAGTGTACATTAAAGAATGCCAGGAATCATTCCCAGGCCTGAAACTTGATTATCCAGCCCATTAGGTTGTTAGAATTGTGCCTGTGATAGCTTTGGCTTGGGCAAGCTGTCAGTCTTCCAAAATAACTTTGGTGCCTGGTTTGAAATAGCGTGGGCCAACAACCATTCCCAATAAGCAATTTGGACATTGCCACTCCGTTTGTCACTCTAAGAGATGTAACAGTAATGACTTGAGCTTTTCCACACCAGTTGCCACAGGGACCAGAAAACGGATCCAGGCACAACAGAAAGATTAATAAAAATAAAACTGAGCAGTCTAAAATCAGACTAATGTTTTTAGTGGCTCATTAACTTGAAGTGTTTTATTTTCTACTTGTTTTTCTCTATTACATTTTTGTAAGTCTTTTTTAATCTACAGCATAGATGGCAGCGAATATCCGATGAATTGCCAAGATTTTTCAAGTTTAATCCTAAAAGCAAACTGAAGCACAATTCTTCAGCGCCAGCTCAGCCTTGTGCCAGCAGCTCAGCGTTCCAGAGATTATCACTCCTTTCAAGATCAGGCTCTCTGTGAACTTTATGAAAGCAGACATGCAGGTATGAACAAAGAGGTATTCTTGGCAACCAGCTTTTATGCTTTTCTAGAGAGACAGATGAAAAGGTGACATGGTTTAGTGGGCATGGTGATAATGGCTTGGCGGTTGGACCAGGTGGTCTTCATGGCCTTTTCCAACCTTACTGATTCTATGAAGCATAGGTATCTGCCTCTCACTGACTCTGTAGCTGAAGGCATGAGGCAGCACATGGGAGCATACAGACCAAAGAGCCTTCAAAGAATCTCATTAAACAAGGTGCCATCATAATAGCAGTCTGTGAAAGCAAACAGAGTGTATTACGGTCTTGGAATCTGAACTGCAGTAGATTAGCTGCCATCCTGTACAAGTAATGAGAGGTAATGTTACAGATCTTTTGTCTTTCTGTATCTCTCTGGTTAAGAACTGTTTCTCAGACCTTCAATGCATTCCCAGAAGAATTTTCGCATATTTTTAACATGTTATAAACACCTTCCATATAGGCTGTGACATGAAGTTCCTTAATAGGAACATTTAAGAATAAGGTATGCATTAGCATCCTCAACACCACAGCAAGAAAGTTCTGTACACAAGAAAAAAAAAAAACAAAAACTACTTTGTGCCCCTGAGACTTGCAACTCCCACATGAAGCACACAATTATACCTCCTGAAATCAGAAGCAAGTTGTTTTGTTTTTTTTTACTGTTGCTTTCAACATTTACTCACTGGTGGCTAACCATGCAATTCAGCTTTCAGTTCACAATTTCTGGAGTAGAAGAGGTTTTCAGAAACCAATTTATCTTTCATAACTTCACTATTTTAAGAAAAGAGCAGAAATAATATCCTTCTCCCTCTCTACACTCTCCCGTTTGAAATACTGAATGCATATCAGCTGATGGAAAACAAACTAATTACAATAACCACTACAAACCAGTTAGCTTCTTACAGATCTATATTTTCTCTCATGCTTGGTAGAGAATCTTGAATCTCCTGGTAGACCACAGAATGCCCTACCTTTAATTTGTGAGAAGTTGAACTTTGGTACACAATGTTATTAAAACAGTATTCCTCATATGTTGCTCTGGAATTTATGTAATAATGGCATTATTTTCATAACTTCTGTATTTCAGAGAGCACCTGGGGAGAGATATGAGCCCAACAGCAAGAGTCACTGGGCAGGATGGAGCACAGGGAAAGGAGACTTTTTGGAAGGGCCAGTGTGCTGGGGCTGCCTGTCATCACCACTGGGCAATGTAGGCTTCTCTTCCCCTTCTGTTTCAGGACTGATCTTACAGGAGTGCTAGGTTGTGGCTCCAGGCCTTTGATACACTGGCTTGAGCAGGCATGCTCCTGACTTCGTGACTGCAGTACCAGCATACTAAGCACTTAACTAGCAGTGGCACCTCCCTCTCTCTTGCATTCACTACAAATACCAAAATACATAATAAATTGGCTGTGAGCATGTGGCTGACAGCAATCTGGAATGCTGTGATTGTACGAAATATTAAGTTACATGAAGTCTACTGATACTTCCTACCTGTTTCACATTTTGACTATGCAACATACAAGTCTTTTCTAGAGATAATAACAGCACTTATCTCATTGCCACCAAGCTCATCATCAGCTTTTGAATCCAAATGCCAGTCTAGTTTTAGCTTGTCAAGTGTGACTCTAAATCTTTCTCATTTCTGCATTTTCCTCCCATGTGATACTAGTGTTTGCTTCCTACTTTTTCTTCTCTGTTTTGTTCTCGAGAGCACTGCTTTGACTAACAGCATAGAAAGTCCTGGGCTGCCAGGGAGTACACAGTGCATAGTTGGATTTGGAAGGGTGAGCACAAAAAGAGAAAGAACAAGCTATTTCTGGACTCTCACAGCCCAATTTCTGTGCCCTGTGAACGTAACTTGGGAACTGACCTTCTCACAGACATGCAAAGCTCCAGTCTAGGGACTTCCCCTGTCTCATCTGCTGTTCAGAAATAAGCACTCCAGCACTGAGAATAGGAAAAACAGGCAGTATGGCTAAAATATTTCTTAACTCTCACAAACCAGATTTCTTTCACGTTGTGCTTTTCAGGAGCTCTTTTCAGGAATTCTATTTAATTTGAAAGACTTGATCCTACAGAATTCTTTTCTCTTAATGTTCAGGAGCACTAGATGTTCACATTCAGTTCCTTCAAACCAGCAAGAACACAGAATACCTACATACTCTCAAGGATGAAAACACACATATGTGGATCTATCTCATTTTGCACTTCCTTGGTGTCCTTTTTGTTCCACTTTGTTTCGTAGTGGTTGCCTCTATCCACTTTATTTGAGAAATATTTCAGGACTAGTACTACATCTACAGCCAAGGAAAAGGCCTCCAGATGCAGGAGCTGACCCGTTGGTACATGATGTGCACAGACAGGCCTGTTCCATATGAATAAAATTCTGTTAGGAAAGGTTAAGTCCTCTCCAAATAGTTTTTGGTTTTTTTTTTTTCCAATGACTTTTGGCTATACTTTGCCTGGCATGAATGTGAGAGGATAAGTCCATCAGTCTTCACAAGCACATGGACAACAATTTAAAGAAGCAAGAGTTGCTACTCCCGCACATCTCCATGGAGGCTCAGCAGGCTGGAACCTTCAGCTGCTGCAGGCATAGGTGGTGGCAGGCAGCACAGAGGTGTGAGCAGGGCTGCTGAGAGATGCTGCTCACCTGAGGGCTGTTGTGCTGCTAATGGTATGTCATCAGAGGTGGTGGCTTTGGCTGTAATGGAGAGCCAACGCCACACAAGACGCCAAGGAAAAAGACTACTCCTGCCTTAGTGCATCACACCTGTGTTAAATCCAAGCCTGACACTAGAATAAGACTTGTTTTCCTTTAGTTATGTTTCATTCTCTAATGTCTCTCAGGATGAGGTGTGGACCTTCCAATGGTACTTACAGTAGCTATCTTACGTAGTGAAAAATTTGTGTAAAAGCTACTGGTAAAACTAAGTTTCTAATGATGCAATTACTGATATTATTAAAGGCTACAATTCTAGTTATTGCTTGATACAGTTAGATACTTAATTGCTTATTATAGCTGATTACTTACATTGATTACATTACCTCAATTATAAGGTTTGTAGCATGAACTGATTGCTGTCTTGATTAAAATGATGTTGCATCACTTGAGTTATTAACTTTTTCACAAGAATATAAAAACTGTTTGTCTTGTTTGTGGTAATGTAGTTCAAATGTATGAAACAACTCTTCTCCTCTTTGCCTTAAGACTTGTAAAATACATACGAAACATATAAATCTTTGAGAATACTACTATAAGTAATCTTGCAAAACGCTGAGCTGAACATCTGAAATACTAAATGACTTGCTGACTGAAATGCAGGTTTTTCACATTTATCATGCTCTTGTGGAATTTTTTATATCTTAAAGAGAAGGAGGAGCCTGTGTGAAATGCACTAGTTGAGCAGCGTATATATTGAATATATATATTCAAATAAGATGCTTGAGGTTTCAATTTTAATTTTCAGGGCATGACACACCACTGATAGGGACCTCTAAATAACCCCACTATAATCCGAGTAATGCACTAATTCTATCTGAATTTTTTATATTTTATGGGTATTGAGCAGAAAATACACAAAGTAGCTGTTTATGCCCAGCAATTCATCATCAAACTAGCTTTCATGTCTCTAGAGGAAGTCACCCCACTTGGCACTCATCACAGCACATGGAGGGGCTAGGTTGAAAAGGTCTATTCAAATGGAGGAGATTGCAAGATGAGGCCCCAAAAAAGGCTGAGTGATCATGAGCTGAAACCTCCAGAAGGAATAGAAAGACGGAAGTTCCAAAATCAAGATGATCTAAACAATTAGTGAAATGTTACATGCATATCCTGATTTTCCCCACCTTCATATGCTTGAACTCATTTCAGAAGGGAAGAGGCTCCTGGAAGCATTCAAGTCCAGCCTGGATAGGGCTTTGAGCAACCTGGTCTAGAGGGAGATGTCCCTGCCTATAGCACAGGGGCTGGAACTAGATGATCTTGAATGTCTATGAGACACAGAGAGCACAGATGCAGATGCAGAAGACTATGATCTAAGGAAACTACAACAGCAGTGCCATTTCACATACAGACTAAATCCTGCTCACATCCCCTCCATGGTTACAGGACAATTATTTGTGCAGAATGTGCAGTCTCCCTCCATATCTCTAAAGCAGTCAGTGTAGTTTGCATCTAATTACACTGAAAAAAAACCCTAAAAGAAAATGATTTATTTTTGAGGCCAAAGGATTTAGAAGTGCCAGATTTGCTATTATCCCAGTGCACTAAAAATTCTACCATGGTGCATACTGACACTGTGCTCACTGTGAGACAGGATAGTGTAATTTAACAGAAATGACACTTGCTTCCATATACTCAACTGTGTGTTATTCTCTTAATATTTTCTCCAAATGGAAACTTCAGATTTTAAGTAAAAGAGCAGACTTTCTCCCTCATTATTACAATTGTAGTAAGAGGTCCTTTACTGTACTTTCAAGTAATTCTTACCTCAAAGCTCAAACAATTCTGCATTTAACTGCAGCTCAAATGACTAAACTAATGAAATTAAAGAGGGACCTCAATGTGGGCTGTTAGATCTCAACAAGGCAAGCCAGTGGAGCAAGGCCTGTGTCTCTGGGGTTTCAACTAATCCTTCTTTGCCTCAACTGTGAAGGCTTTGATCCTCTACTGTTGTGAAGAAGAGCCAGGAGGCCTAGGACAGCTTTCTCCCTGGCCCTGTCCCAGAGGTTGCAAAAATGGAGTGCCCATGATAAATCTAGAGAGATGCTACTAGGAAAAAAAACAAGAATCTCATTTTCTTTGCCATTGACAAGAGATTCACTCTTCGGCATCCAAACATAACATGTGTGCTGCATAATGGTTCAAATATTTGTGTTTGGATGACACATTGCCAACCCTTTTCCCTCGGGATAACAAGTTAGAGCAGGGAAGAATATTAGACTTAGCTAAATCTGGAAAAAACTTTAGGTAAAAAAACAAAAGAAAAAGAAACTATACAATCAGAAGGCTTTGCCCCTTCTAATGAGAGGCTCTGCAAACTGGAAGAAGCTCTCCATGAAAGGGGCTCCAATTACTTTTCTTACTGAAAAATATCTGGCAATCAAATTAAAGTAGCCTAACAGGTCTTCTGTAATATTAGTATATTCAGGCTGTACATATGGAACTTAACTGGCCAAAAAATAGAGTAAAAGAAGCATCAGACTACATATTATTTAGAAAAATACGCTGAAGCCTTCCTGCACCCCTTATACAGCATAAATTCTGTTTCTTCTAGACTAGAAAATATTAGCTAGATGACAGTTTTGCTGACAAGCCCTTAGACACATCAAAAGATTCATCATGGGGTTGTCATGTGTGTTACTTGATAGCTGACGAATGGTGTTTTTAGTAGAGAGAATCTTTCGGTTATGGTCATGTTAAAGATTGTATTTCCTTCACAGATTTCAATTCCAGAAAATCTGCATTAAGAATTCTGACCAACTGTTTTCTACATTTTCAATATGCGAATCTGAAACAACTTCCAGTAGGGAACACATTCTGGCAATAAGATTTAACCTGACCATAAAAGCAGTTCACAGAGCCCTTCTTTTGATAGCCTGCTCTAGAATGACCCTCTGAATAACAAAGCTAAATAATTTCACCTCAAGACTTCTGTGTTAAGTTCATAACTTCTGGATATATTTCATGAGGTTACGTTAAAAGTAATGTGAGATTTGAAGATGTCAGTGATGGAGAACCATCCATAACCTTGACAAAGATGATCCTACAGTTTACTGTCATCAAATCTGAGTCCACTTCATGGTTTCAATTTGTTTAGCATTGACTTCAACTCACTGTACCTGTGCTTTTCTGCAAGACTAAAGAGCCCTCTACTATTAGGTAACCTTTGATTATGCCAAGACCAACTCCTTCCAGGCTAATAATGTTTGCTGCGGAGCGGAGAGAAACACAAGAGCTAGACTCACTAATCTAGCAGTAGTCATATAGGCTATACATATACTGCCAAATAAAATCCCAGGACTCATTTTCAGTCTTGAATCCAAATCGTTCCATCCACACTACTAAAAACCATACAGCCCACTGTTACCTTTAGGTGGAGATTTATATTCAGGAGAGCTTGCAGTGGTGGTCAGAGAGAAAGCACCTGCTAATCACCAGAGATAGATATGACGCTTGAGTTTATTCCATAGCAACAGAGCAGACATGGACACTAATACCTTATAAAATACCCACAATTATAGGTGAATTTCCCCTTGCAAGTGGGCACTAGTGTTCACTAATTCACAGGCTGTGTTAGCTCTGTTAGGTACATCTCCCTACTAGAGGACTTTCCATTTACTAAATTTATGCTTAATTCCTCCTTATACCTGCTGCTTTTCACTTTTCTAGTGGTTGTAGCCTAGAGCTAAGATGTTTTTTCTCTATTCTTTCCATGTCAACTGAAAGTATTCATGAGATAAAAAGGCATCCCCAAAACCCTTCTTCGACCCAGGAAAGAGCTTCTGAGCACTGATGTAACTGTGGCTGCTGTGGGGGAGATCTTTACCTGAAAAAAAGGTGATTTTGCTTGTCGAAAGCATGTCAGAGCAGACAGCAATGCAGAGTTTCAGTGGCCTAAAATGGCTGAAAGCATCTGACATCTGACATACTGACATCTGTAGATACCTCTTCAAATTAGGCTAGAGGTCTGTCCAGCACAAGGAGCTCTACTATCTGGATTGTGGTGTGCAAAGAAGAGTATTCATCCTTTGGCTTAAAGTATATTCAATCACATTTGGATGCATGAACATAAATAACCATTATACAAGTGTGGTCACAGAGTCTTGCAATACAAAAGAAAAATCTTGGAAGAATGACTTAGTCTGGATGCAAGGGTCTCCAATCTTTAGATTAAATCCATTAAAAAAATTAATTCCCTCCTGTAATTAATCGGCACTGTAGGAACACAGTCTGTGCTTCCCATCTCAGTGTCAGATGTAAGGTCTAATACTAGTAAATACTGTGTGATAGTTGGCTACTGACTTCAAAATGCACAGAATATAAACTTATGCACTTTTTATTGAAGAATTTTATCAACAAAACCCGTTTCACCTTGGTGGACCAATAACCTAATCATTATTACTGGACTAGTGTTTGTTTTCAGTTAGAAATGCTTAAAGATCACTGAACTAAAGAAAAAACAACAAAAAACACCTTCATATTATATGCTACACAATGTTATTATATTAATGAGTCACACAGGATGGAAATCGAATTAAAAGTGATTAGCTGTAATTTGGCTTCATGTAGCAGAGAATATAAAATGCATTTTGTATTCTCCAGAGAAGCTAACTGACTTAAGAAATTAGCTATTCTTCAAGTTGAAAATTCTACCACCAGTTTTCAAGGTAACAACTTTTTTTAGACATGAAATACAGATGTTTATTTTTTCTTAAATGAAAGGCCAACAGACTTCTTCAGAACAATAGACAACTTTTAAAAGATTGGCAGAGCATGGGTTGAAATGTGAAAGGCTCTGGGGCACAAAGGTAAATTGTTTTACAAACCAACCATGGATTTATGAAGCCACACTGCAGTGAAATACAGAACTTCTTGGTAAAGCTGCTGGGCACTCATGTTGCAATTCTTGACCAAGTTTCTGCAATCTGCACAAAATACTTTAAAGATGGGAAAAGGACAGACTTTCTTGGCCATTGCCTGTACAACCACCAGATGGTGCCATCAATTTTTGAAAGCACATACACAGCATCTGTCTGCTCTATCCAAAGACTTAGGAAGCAGCAAGAAATGAGCAATTTGCTGTGTGGGCACCCCTGCCTGTGCTCCTGGATTTGAAGCAGAAATCACCAGCTCCATTGTAATGCAGTGGCTTGGCAATATATAGCCTACCTTGCTGCACCTGAAGGGAGCAGCCAGGCTATCTAGTCTCACTGTCACGCACTGTCCTTCATGGCCATGGTGACTCAGTCCAAAGGTGTAAAATCCCACACAACACTATTTTAGACATGCTTTCTGTGAGGGGAAAAAGAAAAAAAAAAAGCAACACTCGTCTCCCTTATCTAGTTATGCGGTGGCTGTAGTGTAGAAGCCAGAGAGAGCATGTTGGCCAGTAGCAATATGTATGTGTCCAAACCCCACAGCTGGAGCTCAGCAGTTCCAGGCAGCTCACACTGAGCCACAACGTGAGACAGCCAACAAATTCCAACCAGAGGGATCAAAACTGCCTGAGCCCAAAAGGGCAGCCAATACACCAAGGAAAAAGGAAAAAGCGCTGTATTTGGTATTTGTAGTGTTTCAGCCAGAAGAGTTACAATGCAAAGCAAGCCTGATCTACATCCTTTGAACAAGCTGAAGGAAGTAAAATCCACACCCAGCTGAACACTCCTTTTTGCAGGGGCTGCAGTTGTATAAAGTAGATTTTTCTCCACTGGATGGGGGCTGCCATATTGCTATTACTTAGTACAGCAGCTAATTTACATTAGCCTCACTCAGATGAAAGACTCCATTTTCCCATCCTTAGGTCTCTAAGCTTCCTAGAAAGTAAGTTAACAGAATGTCACTCTTACTAAATAGTATTTTGCATTAACACCCATAAGGAGAAGACATATCTCAAGTTTTATTTCTAAACCCTTAAATCTGTATGTAGTTACTCAGCTGATATGCTTCAGCAATCAACTGATCTCAGCTGCACTTAAATCACTTTACTAAAGATCTTATGTTAGGGTTATGTATTTTAGCCTCCCCTGGTTCACGTGCAGATTCAGGGCTGAGTACTATCATGATATGCTTCAATTTAACTAACCCCTGTTAAGGGGAAGAAGCCAGATGAAAGGTAATAAGTGTGATAGTGTAGTGAAAAGCACGACGCTTTGAAGAAGGAGAGGAGAATCCAAGGGGAATTTTAGCAGTACCTGGTTTGATGTGCATTGTAGATTTCATGGCAGAAGAGCAACTGTGCCTTTCTACACCACTCTCCTTTATACACCTATTCCTCAAATAACTGCATGAGTTTTGATAACTTCAGTGGAAAAGAATGATACCTATGATAAATGTAAAACTGGTACATAGACCAAGTCAGAAAAAGTGCAAGAAGGGAGCCCAAAACTGGAGTCTGCCTCTCTTTTTCTGTTCCAATTCCAGCACATTTGAAGTGTTGAGAACAGCTTGTAAGAATCTGCTGTTGTAAATCAAAGACTCACACTAGCTTGGCTTCTGGTCAAGATGGGAATTTGAACTTTTGCTTGAAATGAGTGACATCATGCCTGAGGCACCTTGGAGTACCTCTTCTGTATAAATGCAGTCACATCAAAATACTTCAGCCAGACAAGATTACTTATAATGTGTAAATACAATATATTATTTCCAAGCCACTTTCATCACACATAGCACACTTTCATTACACAGGCTCTACAATGGTTAACAGAATTCTATATACTGCATTATGAAAAGCCTATGCATGTTATCTTAATCCTCTATCACTTCGCTGCTGTGATCCAAGGAAACCTGAACCAAGAACAAAAAAGGCCCCGGATCTGAAAACAAAAACAAACAAGCAAAAACAAACACTACTAACAACAACAGCAAAAAAAAAAAAAAAGAAAAAAACCCTCAAACTTTTGTGTTTTCCAGCAAAGTTCACCAAATCCCACTGATCTTCTCTCTGGGCTAGTTTTCCCAACTTTTCACTTTCCAAAGCTTTCTCGGTTTCTTGTTTGTGGAGATTTAAGAAAATGCTTGAATCAATTCTAGTCTCTCTCTATAAAAAAAGAGTCCTGGAATCACAAAACAACATACCAATATGTTTTTCTTTACTATCACTTGATTACCCTACAAGCCCACTTCAGGCTTCACTTCTAACATGGTGCCTTATCAAAGTGATTCCTCAAATTTCTGCCAATTAAGTAAGTTGTACTACATTATTGACTACCTGTAATAACTGACCTGATGTGCATCTGATTACAGAGCCAATTTGTCATAAGAAATTTACCATCTTTTGAGGAGTCACTGTCCATTACGCTTCCTAAACGTTTTTTCATAGATGTGTCCCAACCCACTCAGATAAGAAATATGGAGGCTGATGTTAGAAGGCCTGTATGGGAACTGCTAAGTTATGGGCTGAACCAATGATTGAGCACCAGGTGAGAAGGAGTGGCTAACGCAGGGAACTCAGGTAAGCTACTGGAAGGAGGGACCTTGGGTCCACCTCTCCTTACTCTTAATTAAAGGTCAGCAGCTGAGGGAGCAGCATCTCTATTCACAGACTGTGCCCTTCACCGGCCTTTGGAAAGGGTGAGCCACTTTTTTTCTGTACTGCTTTTTAATAAAATCTTGACAAATATCTTTAGAAGTACGCTCATATCCTAGTAGGAGGCTCTATCATCACCTTCCGTTGCTGCACAATGCCCCTGAAATAATGACTATTTCTGAGGAATACCTTGGAAGTACTTCTAAGACGCCTTAGCAATACAGTCATTGTTCAAGGTTTTTATTAGACCTTACAGTTCTCTTTGGCAGAAGAATCTAGCTCCAATAACAAGGGGACAGGACAGTGCATATGTGCAGCAATTTCAAGCTGTCAGTTTATGCTGTCTCTTCATTGCACCACATAAAAATCAGACTTTCGGGAAGAAAAAAAATTCACGCTATTGAAAATCACTTCCTATTAAAGCAGTTCATGCCTAAATATAAACCACATTAAACCAGAACTTCAGCTAAGAGAATGTAGCAAATATTAACTATAGGTACATAAGGATCATTACCAAAGATTGAAGCTTTATAGACAGAGAAAATTTGTCCCGGTTCAGACTTAAAGCCAAAAATGGTAACGAAATGCAAGCTGGAGCATCTAAGCATCTTTTCTTCTTTCTGTTGATAACAGAAATTTAGAAGATAAATCTAATGCACCTTTAAACACAGCTGAACCTAAAGCTAAAATCTTTGACGACATTCTATCAGTTAATATCCCACATAAGAGCTGGAATAAACCCAAGCAACAGTTCAGGCTGGCTACGTAGCAGTTTGGCAAAACAGCCCCTGAGGTGTTTGCAGACAAATTGGATATATGTTGGCAAGGGAGACCTCACAGCATTTATGGCCAACTGTGTGTTAGACTGCATAACCACATGCACCAGTACAGGTGAGCTGCTGGAGAAGAGCTCTGCAGAGAGGGACCTGGGTGACCTGGTGGACAACAGGTTGGCCATAAGCCAGCAGTGTGCCCTAGTTGCCAAGAAGGCCAATGGCATCCTGGCGTGCTTCAAAAAAAAGCATGGCCAGAAGGTAAAGGGAGGTGATCCTCCCCCTCTACTCTGCCCTGGTGAGGCCTCACCTGGAGTACTGCATCCAGTTCTGGGCTCCCAGGTACAAAAAAGACAGGGATCTCCCAGAAGGAGTCCAGTGGAAGGCCACAAAGATGATACAGGGCCTGGAGCATCTCTCTTATGAGGAAAGGCTGACCAACCTGGGTCTGTTCAGCCATGAGAAGACTCAGAGGGAATCTGATCAGTGTCTATAAATATCTAAGGTGTGGGAAAGGGAAGAGGGCAGACTCTTTGTGAAGATGTGACTCTGTGTGAAGATAGGACAAGGGGAAATGGCCACAAACTGAAGCCTAGGAAGTTCCACACAAATGTGTGTAAGAACTTCTTGACAATAAAGGGTGACGGGAGCAGATAGGTTGTGAAGTCTCCTCCTCTGGTGATGTTCAAGACCCACCTGGATGCCTACCTCTGCAGTCTGCTGTACGCAGCCTTCTTTGGCAGGGGGGGTTGAACTAGATGATCTCTAGAGGTCCCTTCCAGCCCTACAATTCTGTGATTCTGAGAGGAGAACTATAATCCTATATATAGATACTATATACTATACTGAACTACCTGAAAAACTGATATTCAGAAGATAAAATCAAAGTGTCTAGAGAAAAGATAATGACAACAGTTCCAAGTCGCAGTGTCACAGGTATATATGTTTTTCTTGGTGGTGGTATCTTGAGGTCTTCATCTCTGCTGCTGTTTTTAGTGAATCTCCCTGAATACACCTATCACGATGTGGTCTACAAATTCCACTGAGCAAGATCAAAAAGCAGCTTTTAATAGTCAAGCAGAGAGGACTTATCCTTCCTAAGTCCCTCGTTTCTTCTAGAGCTTTCAGGCACACAAGAGTTTCTTTTTATCTCATGCTTCAGGAAAAATAAAGCTTAGACATGTGTCAGTATTGATATTCCCTGATTTCCAACTGAGTGTGTTTAAAAAAAAAAAAAAGCATTTGTCTCTACAACTTGCTTGCCCATGGCTTTGCTACCCTTCTCTTCATCTACCTGACTTCCTCAGGAAGCTCTTGGAGGCAATTTCCTCACTTCTTAATTTCTTGCTGTTGGCTATTTTAGTATCTGCCTGAGGGGATAACAGCAAAGTTAAGGATCGTGTAGCAGCTGTCAAGGCTTGCAGTCACTGTAGAAGGCAGTGGATACAGCAAAGAAGGTTCATGTGAGGTGGGAGATGGGGTCTCCTGGTTACAAGAAGTTGCTGAGTCATCCATATTAGCTGTTGCACAATAACAAAATGTCTCAAGCAAGCACTATCAAAGATAATGGAGTCCTGTAATTACCATATTTTTCTAAAATAACATCACTGTACATTAGTTCTAATTTTGATTTTCTCCATTTGCCCCTTTTTTTTTTTTTTTTTTTTTTTAAGGGTAAAAATGCAGCTGAAGGGTGAAATTATATAATGAATTGCATCTGCATTACTCTTTTTAAATAAGCTACTGCTTTAAAAATTGAGCTACTTTTCCTTCCATTTTTAAATTTTGTAAGTGCTGTGCTCCAGATCTTTCTATTAAGCAAAGTGTTTTCATCTGAGTCTTAAATAATTTAAACATCTCTTTCCTGAAATATATTCCTTTCCAGGAAGATTTTTTATCAATTTTATGCCCTCTTGAAAAGAAAATAAATGAAACGGAAAAAAACATTTTCTTATTCCATGCACACTGTTACAAGAGAAGCAAAAAAGACACGCAACAGTAATAGTCTCCATTTGACAGCAGGCACACACTGAGAAAGAGCTGTAATATCATTATTTGTTGTCTTAGCATCCCTCGTAACTCACATGAAGTTAAAAATAAAGTGATAAACAGCAGACAGTTCTTATTCCAAATTGATGTGAAGGAGGATGTTGTACTCGATGTCTGAAGCCAGCCTGGCTTCAGCTAGCACTTCTTCCCCCAGGAAAAAGGAACTTGGAGTACTGGTATCAGCACCCCAATACTGGAGACAGAAAAGTGAACACTGCGTATGTTCTCCTTGTGAATACTTCTTGGTTTTAATGTAGGCCCAGGCACCTGCTCTGACATGTCCACAGTTTGTCCTTTCCTTTCCTTGAACGGGGGACATTTTATTTTCTTTTTCCATCAACTACACCAAAGGCAATGGACAAAGAAGATAGCACAAGACAGTTCTGAAAACTGCTGGTACCAGCCTGTGGCAGAACCTAGTGAGTTGCAAGTGCTCTTCCTGAAGAAAAGGAGCTGCAAAGCCTCTGCTTTGCAATGTAGCAGAAGGCAATGTAGCAGCAATGACTCCATAGCCTGCATGACATACCTTCTCTTAAAAAAGCCCCGTCTTTCTACAGATCAGACTGTGAGAGTATCTACACCAACATCCTAACAGATTTCTCCTGGTCTATTAGTCAGAAAAATGAAGTGATATGTATAGTTGTTTCATGGGATCCTATTAAGCTTATTAGACAGAGGAGCAGAACAAGATGAAATGAGAAGGATATTGACACACAAATTAGTTTTCCAGCTAAATGGTACTACTAGTTATTTCTTCATTCTATAAAACGTGAAGGAGATCAGCAGAGACAGATCAAGTGTAAACGTTTGGAAATAAATGTAAACAGATGGAAATAGATTTCTATGAAGCATGTCATGCTGTGACTCCATCAGCTCCTTGTCATTGGATTGTACATATCCAACACACTGAGGAATTCCTGGGTGGTGAGCAGCCCATTCTAGTCTCCAGCCCCTCACAGATGACATAACTGCCCACTCACTGACTTAACCAGATGCAGAACTACTTCTAGGACTGCAAAATGCCTTCTTGTCACGCCAGTGGGATGATCTTGTGCCTTCATGCTCCGCTGTGATGACTCTCTAGTCCATACTCTCCCTGGAAAGCACTGCAGTGAACTGAATCACTTTTAGTTCACAATGACAAATCAAGAGCATGACATAAAAGAAAGAGATGCCATGCAGCTATTGATGCACCAATGAAGAGGAGACAAATACAACCACTAGATAGAGGCTCTGTTTCTTCAGATACAAGGACATGATAATATTCAAATATGATACAAATGCTTCATTTAGTTAGGAACCAGTGCTATTTCTAGAATAGTTAAGTAAGATTTTTGAAAGAAACTTAAGGCCAGAAGGGTGAAAACTGACTAAAAGAGTGCCTAAAAAAATGAAAAGAGTTGATGTTCATCTCTGTTTGAGATTCACTGGCCTCCGACACAAGAACTCACCACCAAGAAGGTGAAAGCACATGTAACCTCAGCAATGTGTGGTTGTGGCTACATAATGGCATCACTGTGATAAGAGCTGATTGGCCGCAGTGTCAGCAAACTGTCAGCATATGGCAAGGAGAACACAGGGCTCGCCATACCACCCTGACTCTCAGGCTGGTGGCAGGCAGAACTATTAACATGGCTTTCCCTTTGCTCTCAGTGTAGATCATGTGCTATCCTATATACAAGACTGACTACCAGTTAAGTTATGTTTGAGTTAAGAATGGTATGTACTTCTGAAAACCCTACTTAGTGGGCAGGGAAGATTAAGAAGCTACCACACAAAATCTGGAAGAAATACAAGTAAACCCAAACAAGTCACTAAAAATGGCAAAGTGATGCTGAATAGGAGCTTATCTTATCCTGTTAAGAGTCTGAGGTAACCTATGGCATTATGAGCCAACAGTGATCGAAGGAGAACAACCTATCCCCTCAGGAACCATGAGATTCAAGGGTTTTTTTTGTTTTTTTTTTCTTCAAAAAACACCAAGTTCTTGAAGTTTCCCTTACTGTACAAACACAATCCAAACATCTTCTAATGACCACATCACAGCAGGACAAAAATGTCTGATTCCTGGGAAATTAGGAGTTAGAGCCAATATTTGAATAAATGGAAATGGTTTTCTGGGGCATAACAACTGGACTTTTGTCAGCAGAAACTCTGAATAGGAATCTGCTTCCTTCTTCTTCTAAGTATCTCCCATGAAAAGTGGGTTTACACTTCTGTCCTAATCAGAGACAAAGTTATACCAGGAGTCATCCAGTAGAATGGCCATCCAAGCAAAAACAGGTCATGTCAGAATCTTACGGTGTTTGTTTAGCATGAAACATGATTACAAAGAAGAGGGACTGGGTTTGGAAGACATACTGGAAATACTAGTCATTCTGAGGTAAAGGACCCAACCTTTGATGGCAGGCAGATGATGAAGTTTGGATCATTTGCAACTCAGTAGGTACATCTCCAACAAAAGCCTGCCACATCCTCTGCTGCCTGTACTCCAACAGAATATTCCTTTCGTGCTGCCACAATTTACTTTCATACTAAGACTTCCAAGGAGACTTATGGTTCTCACTACCATTTGGTGCTTTCCAAATTCTGACCATGCTCACAAATCCTATGTGCAAAAGGAACCAGAAGCTGGTGGTGGTTGAAGCATCTTCCATTTGCAAACAGGCATGCATTTTATCGCATCTATCATTACATCATTTTACAGCACCTCAGTGTTTGGACCTCTCAGTGATGAATAAATAGTTGGTACCATCTCTAGACACTGGCATGATGGGCTTTTCTGTTGATTTTTTGCCAAAAGATATTTCTCCAACAAAGAGAATTATCAAGAAATAACATGCTGCTAGATACAAGCCAAAACAAAATGTTTTCCTGCTAGAAAGAACATAAGTCATCAAAAATGAAAGATGACAGAAAATCACTATACTTACTATATGCCGTGCTGCAAACACTCCATCAACTATTGCACAACAGAATGCTGCTACCACGCCAAAGCTGATAAACACGATGGAGGCTACTAACTGAGAAGAGAAAAACAGAATGAGAAATGTTTTCAATATAATTAAATAGAACATTTTACTATTTTTTCTAGTATTTTAGATGACTTTTTTGCCTGCTGTAAATTCATATTTATGTGGTTGACTGCCAATCATAGAGTAAAAAGAAAAAAAGCAGAAACTCTTAATGCTGAGTTGACAAACAAGTTTAGAATTAAGAAAACTAGCTCAGTTGTTAAGAGTTATTAGATTCAGCACAGATTTCTTTTAAATTAACTCATTTAATAAAACAGTAGCAGTATCTGTAAGGAGCACAGCAAAAAGCAGTGTTCCTGTTTACATGAGTCTCTAGAGTGTCAGCAATTCACATGCACTGATAAAGGCATTATAAGAAGTTCATACCTAGTATGTGAACATAGTGTACAATGCCACAACAAAACCACAGCTGGCTTTGTTATGCAACTCAGACTCCTAGAACTAGCACCTCCAGAAGGGCTGTGCCTCTCAGCCTGTCCCTCATTTTCAGTGTTGGCACAGCATGGCACAGCCCAGCCCAGCAAAGCTTAGCCATGTGCCACAACTACAGCACAAACACTGCACTGTCCTCATTAGCCAGCCAACTTTGTTTGAATTGTTATTAATCCTTTACCAACAGGACTCTAGATGACTTAACACTTGACCACTCCCTTACCAACAGCCAATAGATGTGTGACCTGTTAGTGCCTCAACAGGTGTTTTCCCATTAAAAGCTTCAGGCTCTCAAGTCCACAATTCATTGCAGGTCAACGCAAAGGGCTTGAAAGTACTTCAGAAGCTATGGATGTCCTTAGCATGGCTCTAGCCTGAGTGTTAGGAGCATGTACAAAACTCTTATCTGAATTACCTAAGTACTGTTTTTGCATGCCTAGACCCTGTAACATACCACAGGACCTCGCAAAAAAAACAACAACAACAAAAAAAGACTCTTTTGCATATGTTATGCCAAAAAACAGTATAAATTCAACAGTGTCAATAGGGGACATGCCACTGGTGACTTTCTCAGGAAGATGCATATTGGGCAAAAAAGAAATTACAACCATAGAAGTCCATAATATTAAGTATACAGGTCAAAGCAATATTAACATTTGGATGTAGGAGTTTTCAGTAAGTCAGCAAAAAAGTACAGCTTACTTAAAAGCAGAAGGCTAAAAAAAATCACAGCTTCTGAATGCTTTCTGATAAACCATTTTATTCTTTTGTTCGCTCAAGATCATGGTTTGTAATCACAGGTGGTATGAAGTGATCGCAGGTACTGTGATCTGAATCCTTGGCATGGGGAAGAAAAGGGCACACAGAAATGCCTGAGGCTGATTGCGCTGGCTGATGTTGAGAACCTGCTGCACATTGTCTGCAGCCAGCTCCATCCTGCAGTAGCAAGGCTGAAACCCTGAGAAACCACTGCATCACCTCTCAACCTCTGCTATCCCTTGGCTCTTGAGCATGACAGAACATGCCTTATATTCGGCCATCTAAAGGTCTTGCTGCGAAACTCATAAGATCAATGAGGGTGCGGCTCTCTCTGGCTTCTGGCAGAGAGCTGTTACCACTGCAGATTCATAGGTCTGAGGCAGGAACATACTACAGAACCTGACTGAAAAAGCAGCAGTGTTTAAAGTCCAAATTAAGTCATTATTGTCTGATATTCCTATCTTGTTTTTCAGGTCATAGCAGTCAGTCAAACAATTAATGGGCTTAGCCGGGTACTTCCACGCTGCCTGAGTCCATGATAAATGTACTGGAAACTGACCTCCAGGTGGCTTTTCATTTCACACATAAGTAACTTATTTGATGATTTACTATCCCCAAACCAACATTTTCTATTCAATGAGAAAGCCTAAATCACCTAATAAGAGTAAGCTGACCTTTCAGTTTCACCATGCAGCTATAAGAGAACACATAGAAAAGTGCATGGTAAAAAGTATCTACAGTAGTTAGGATTGACTTTGTGTTCCTCCACCATGTGAGCATTTTTCCATGCAAGGAGCTGCATGAAAGTCAGAGGTTGTCAGCCAGGTTCTTATTCATGCCTGCCAGCAACCACTTCAGTGAGTAGTCTCTGGAATTAAGAAGCTCACTTATTGACGGAAGCAATATTTATTACACAGCAGTAGTGGCAGAATGTGCTTCCAACTCAGCTGAGGTACTTCTGACTTCAATCGACTTCCATGTGTTTCAGATAGATAAAAGAAGTACACAGAATCACAGAATGGCCGGGGTTGGAAGGGACCTCAAGGATCATGAATCTCCAACCCCCCTGCCACAGGCAGGGCCACCAACCTCCACATTTAACACTAGACCAGGCTGCCCAGGGCCCAATCTGGCCTTGCATACCTTCAGGGACGGGGCATCCACAGCCTCTCTGGGCAGCCTGTTCCAGCACCTCACCACTCTCTCTGTAAAGAACTTCCCCCTGACATCCAACCTAAATCTTCCCTCAACTTCAAACCATTTCCTCTTGTCCTGCTATTATCTACCCTTCCAAACAGTTGAACAGATTTATATTCTTCCTCAAGCCTTCTGTTGCTTACTGAGAATGCAATAAACACATAAACAAAATATAAATTGAATTTATTTTCAAAAATGCAGCCGAGACAGCCAAATGGAGAGCTGCTGTAAATTCAAATGCTAATTTTCCTGAGTGGTGGGTGATTGCTGGAGCTGTGAGTTTACTAAGCCTATCTATATCAAGAAAGAAAAGCAGCACACTTCAATTATATACAGAGAATTTTGTTGATAGATAGGGCAGCAGTTTAAAAAAAAAACACTGATCCATCTCATCATTACATCTCCATTTTTAACAGCAATATGCCTTATCTGGAAAACTATTCATTATTCATAACTATCTATTTTAGCAGTTATTCAAGGAACAGTTTAGATCTTGCTGCTATATTGCTGTGCAGACTTCTCTACACCTGTTGTTACTGGAACATGTTTGCTCTTGGTCCATGTACACAATTTGATAATATGATTACTTACAAGGGAAACATGAAATCAGTTATTAAACAGTGAAAATTGAGCTATGCAGGTCTAACAATCCAAACCAAAGGCCAGATGTATTTCAGTAAAAGGGAGAACAAAATAACACTTAGAATGAGGGACTTTTGCACGTGCTATTAAACAAAGAGCAGCTACCTTCAGTCGTGTCACAGAAATATGAAAATACTCAAAAATGCCAAACTAGTGAAAGGTTGGACTGCTAAATCCTCACATGCCACCTTCTTTGAGAAGAGGTGTGTGTATTTTATTGCAAAAAATGTACCAGCATTGGAGAACCTCTTGTCCTTCAGTGGACACATAGCACATTCGTTCTCAGTCCTGTGCAAGTAAGTTTGCTGAAGAAACTGTGCCAGGGACAGCCCCTGGACATGGAACTGATGTAGCCACACTAGCTGCAGCCATGCACCCACTTAACTCAGATACTTCAAGTACCCAGGCACTCTGTGTGCTGAATCAGACCTGGCTGGGATGCTGTCACCTATGTGATACCATGAGACATGCAGCAGATACAGAAAATGATGTCAACCCTCAGAATAATCTAGAAGCTAGAACTTCACCAACTGTTTTCAATATTCCTGTGAAACATTTCTATGAGTTTCACTGGGTCCCAGGTCATAGTTCTGTCAGATACCTGGTTTCTTCGTGACTCTGTTAGTCCTTACCTGCCTTCAGACAAAAGGTGTGACTGTTCAAATAACATAAATCACTTCTACCACCAGATGCCTTTTGAGGTGCCTCATCCTCTCAATTTAGACTGAGTAGATCTGAAACTTCAGAAAATATTTGGATTTTTGTTTTCTAAATCACTTTGGTAGCAAATATATTATATCTAACAGACTGCCTTTGCTCATCCTAAATAGTTTTTCCATTGCACAGCCTTCAATCTCTCCAAGCATTCTGCTCTACAGCAAGTCTCTCTGTGACTTTTTTCCAGACAATTACCCTCATCAACATAAACTGAGAAGCACTACTATTACCCAAAGCGTTTTTCTCCAAGAAATGAGACCTTTCAAAAGGCTTTGCCACATGCAGGTTCAAACAAACATATCTGGAAAAGACAGACACATGCCAGTCGTAGGCTGGCAGTACATTCTCAAAAATAAAGTTTACTTCATGGAGCTTTTCACTGGTTTGATTTCCCTATGTCTCCAACCTCAGAACTTAGTAGAGGCTTAAAGAAAATTGCTGTGCTTTTTTTCTGTACACTGAAGATGAAGCTCTAGGAATAAATGCTTACAAAAACTATGTCACAGGTGCAAAACAGACAGCGACTTTTCACATGCGGCACAATCTCAGCCAGGAATTGCATGATGGCAGCTTAATAGGGCTGTAGATTAATATTAAATGCAAAGCTAATATGAGAAAACTCATTGCATTGCACTTGAGATGCTACTATCGATTAAATGCTGCCTGTGTTGTGAGGTGAGAGGCCATAAAAGTACTTCCAATTGTGAATTTATTTGGAAAATTGTTTTATTTGTAGCTCACCTCCTCCCACAGTTGCCACTTTATTCCCCTGCTCTTAGAAAAGAAGCTTTTCTTCTGTGATCAAAATTAAGCTCAGGCAAGGCTCCTACATGGGTTTTCACAATTGGGCCAATTAGGTTTCTCTCTACAGGAGGTGATGTGCTTCACAGATTACAGCCTGCCAACCTATTCTTTCCAAAGGTTGATGCTTCAGTAATAGCACTGCTGTAATTCAGGCTCACCTGGGGGACTGTCACACCACAGGAGAATAGGATTATCATGTTCATTATTCATTAATGCCACTTCCAGTCATAGTACTAGTTACAATGACACAAATTCCTAATGACGACAGACTTTTCTCACAGCCTAAATAACAGCTGAAAAACTATTTCCCAGATTGACTTGAAGATGAAGGAGGTAAGAAAAAAAACACAGTAAATGTCTGTGTCTTAAGAGCACCAGTGCCGTTACAGTTCTGGAAGACAAGAGCTGGAGCTCGGATCTCATCCACAAATGTAATTTACTCCCAAAGGTAAGACACCTAATAATGTAGCAAATGCCTAGAGTAGATACTTGTATTACCAGCAAGGTAAGACAGACATCATTGAAAACCTTCTGACAGACACTGTGCACATGATGCAGTCGAGTCTTGTGACTTTAGATTAAGTGGACAAGCTAGAAGTCTATAGCCTTTCCCCATCATTGCTACTGAATTCATTAAATCCAGTAATATGTTTGTTGATTATCACAGATCTTTGACTGAGATTTCCTTCTCTCACTGCTAATTCTATCTCAGACTACAGAGCTGAGCTTATGCAGTTGCTCATCTGAAATGGTGTCTTGCTCTTCCATCCCTAATTTGAGCACCTACTTTTCAGCCCTCTTTTCTGTTGCCTATCTCAAATCATAGAATCATAGAATCATAGAATGGCCTGGGTTAAAAAGAACCACAATGATCATCTAATTTCAACCACCCTGCCATGGGCAGGGTCACCAACCACCAGACCAGGCTGCCCAGAACCACATCCAGTCTGACCCTGAATGTCTCCAGGGATGGGGCATCCGCAACCTCTTTGAGCAACCTGTTCCAGTGTGTCACCAAGGGGGTGCATTGTTGCATACAAGCTTCTGTGCGTGCCTGTGACACAGCAAGCCACTCTCTAGGTGGAAAGCTGTTCCCCAAAGTGAGTTAAATCAGGCAACTATAAGAGGGGGAAAGCATTAGACCCAGTGCAAATGAGAGAGTGGACTAACTGGCCAAGGCAGATGGAAAGAAAGCAGAAGAACTGACAGAAGCCATTAGGTTGTCTCACCTCTTTTCTGTAATTTGCATTCCTGGGAATTACTGAAATACAAGGCAGGTTTTAGCTGTAATGAATCAATGATAAGGGCTGGATTTATTATGCTGCTTGTGATCAAGAAGATTCTCAGGTTTTCCTGCCTGAGAAGAAATTCACTGTTTTCCAGTATTGTTTCAGGGATAATTAGGAAAAATAGCAACATGAAAAGGCCAGTTGGCGGAACACAAGGAAGGGAAAGGTCCCATGAGAAATTTAAGCAAATTCACATGCACAGAAAGGCAGAATTAATTAGATAAATAAATGTTGATACAGAACACAGAAACCGCATTAGAGATATCAATTATGCCAAGGAGAAAAAAAAGCAACAAGATCAAATCCCACTTTCAAAATAAAGCCAGCACTTCCATTCAGAAAATATCTCTTCTTTTCTTGCTCCATGTCCTGAAGGGCAGAATAGTAAAAGGGAGAATTCTTGACATCTACTCCTTCAATACAGTTAATTTGTGCCCTATGCAGGCACAGTTAATGCATATTGCTTTTTCTTAATCTCCCCCAGTTGTATTGTTGCTCAGCTTATGCAGATAATTCATTAATTACTCAAGTCCCAGTGGCAAAGGACTACAGGAGTGTCCACAGTGTAGCACAGCTGAGTAACACAGAAGGAAGGAAGCATAGACATCTAAGACTGCTTATTGCAGCTCCTCCTATCACACAGAGAGATCCTGAGGACAGGGTAAGTTTATTTACTGGTCAGGTGAACAAACTCCTTGAGTTACTGGGAACTTATGACATTTGCTGTAACAGTTATGGGGATGGGAGAAATTAGCATCTGATCATATTGACAGCACGCTCAGTATTGTGTAATGGATGTGCTGTGTCCCACAGCAGGAGATGGCTTATACAGTCCAGCTCCATGGAGCAATGTACTTCATGACCATGTGTTCTGGCTGCCACACCAGCCCTCATCCCTCTGAGATCTGGGACATTCTGTACTGGGCACAGCAGAACAACCCAACACCACATAGTACCAGCACCTGGGCCCTTAGAGACAAGAGAAAGAGAGATGTGCCATGCTGCATGATGTGGAAATTGAGATGGCAACCAGCAGGGAACATGTTGCTCTCGGTACATGAGGCATGAGGGAAGCGTCCACACAGTGTTCTTTCCAAGTGTGTGCACACATCCTCTCTAGGTCCATGCATATTTATGGACAGTTACCTGAGTCACTAGGCAGTACTGCTGTTTTACGTCTGTCTCTACTACTGACACTGGATTCTCTGCTGCAATACTCATGGATACCTCTGTATGTGCTCAGTGACTTCTTCCTAGCAAATCTCCCTGCATACTTTGACTTACTAGGTGTTTAGCCGGCTTTGGTTCAGTTTCCTTCAGCTACATGCTTTCTAAATGAGTTTTTTATTATTATGCAACTGCTTTTTCCATCACTTTTGACTTAATAGTTGTCACCGTCTAACATACTGGCACCTCTGTTCGAGAAGCATCCATTTATTATTACTTCTGCATCCCTCAGCATGTTCCTTGCTGTCTCCCTGTCTCCACTAATCTTAAATTATTGTTTTTATTTCAAAACTGTGGAGCCCTCTTTTATGGCATCTTCACCACTGTTTTGTCAAACAGGGATAAAATTTAATCACCACAAGTGTATCAGCCATTCCCAAGCAGCTCTCTCTGCTTGTCATTTCTTTTTAAGGTGTGAAAACCCATAGACCAAACCAACGCCTTAATACCACTGTTAAGCTTTCTCACAAGGCTTTCCCAGCCATCTGTGCACACAAATCTCTCCCATTCTCCTATATTCCCCTGCAGCCAGCAGTTGCTATGCTACCCTCACTGTTTCTGAGATTGAGCTCTTTATCTCTTCTGCAACTCCAGTCATCTAGAAAAGAGTAATGGAAACATTTTGCCTTAAAACTGTATTGTCCAAATAAAAACTCAGTTCCCTGTATGGCTAACTCAGTTCCCTAGTCTAGGTCTCTCACGTGGTTTCACCCTCCAGAAGTGCTTCTTGAACAAATCCATTATTTATACCAATCCACTTTCCCCTAATCTTACTGTAACATATCCTGTCTGTTAACTTTTAATTTGAAGATACAGTTTCTGCAAAAGATGCTATACAAAGTAAAGCTGATTTTTCCCATATGAAAGAATGGTGTGAATTCAATCAGCCATTATGAAACATGAAACAAAGTTATTCATGTATTTTTCGTTCTCTCAGAACCTAATGTCAGCTACAAACCAAATCTAAAACAGCCAGAAAACTATTTCAAATTGTTTTGTGGACAAATGTTTGCTAGAATGACCAAGTGAATGAAATCAACCTCCATCAAGCAATTTACATGCACTTAGACTTTAAAACTGGAGTCACTGTTACACTGCAGTCAGAGAATGTCTTTGATGTATGTGTAAATAAAGAGCACATAATAAATTCAAGATAATTCATTCATAATGAATAAATGCTTGTCTTGGCTCAGTTAAAATTATCATCACTGCTGATGCAATATCTCTCAGATCTGCTGAAGTCTCAGGACAGGCCCAGCTACTGGACTCCAGAAGATCTTCTTAAATCAGTATCAGATGAAAGGCAGAACTGCACTTGCTTCACATTTTCCGAGACAAAAAGCAGAAGGCAATCTAAAATAGTATTTTTAATCTCAGTGGGGTTGTTTTATTATTGGTGCTCTTTTATTCCCCCCATAGCATACGAAGATCACTGTTCACACAGGGTGTGAAGTCTCAATACATATTTCTGGAAGAGGAATGTTGCAGTGCACATGCAAGGTGAAGCACTAGTTCTTACACAGACTACTGGGTGAAACCTAGAGTGTTGTTTGTATGTGTTGGAGCTGCTAAGAAAATTCTCCTAAGGGATGGATTTCATCATTCCTAACTCCAGCTACTTATAACCACTTATTTCAGCTACTCATCTCTGCTCCTCTGCAGCCAACAGAGGGCCAGGCACTTCCAGAAACTATTACAGGATGGGATTAATCACCTTCTGAAGGAATGTCTTTTTTTTCCATTGGCTAGAGAGGAAGCCTAGATGAGGAAGTATACATGCTGCCAAAACCAATATCTTGTCAATACTTCTTCCATTCCCTTGATAGTGGCTGCTCTGCCTTATATTTTCACTTCTCCACATCACTACTTTCCCTCAGTCATTTGCCTGGGATAGTGGAGTAAGATGGGTAATGTGGAAAGAGAGGAGGATGCCTTGGATTTGATGATGACAGAATAATATGATACAGAAAACAGCAACATAAACACATGTGGAACCAGCTTAAGCAAGCTTTAATCCAGTAGGAACTTCAGACTTGTAAGAATTTGAGCATCAGCAAAATTTAAGAATGGCTTAAAAGGGTTAGAAATTTAGGAATATCAAATACATAGACAAGAAGCAAAAATCAAATATAGCATTAAAGTAGACAGGAATAAAAGTGAAACAAATGTAGATTCACCAATCAGCAGCGCTGACATTATAGGAATCCATCAGATATTTCCTTAGATGGATGCTCCTGATTATTGATACTGATTAAAGAGGAACAAGTTCATTTCATCACTTAAACAGAGACAGCTGTTCAGAGCAGTATGAAAACAATAAAACAGAAATAAATAGCATGCTGTATATCATAAGACCTTGTTCTCCCTGGTGAAATGTGATGAACTGACATGGATCAAGACTATTATGGCTGGCACTGTTTAGCAGTACGTACTTAACACCAAAATCTGTTTTTATAAATCTGCTTTCACATTATAGTGACTGCACTGTTTTCTAAGACATGCATGCTGCTTATCAGAAATGCATTACAATCAAATTATAAATTTTCATGTACTGAAGTTCTGCCTGCTGTGCCTGGAAGATTGTATCTGGCCAGCTGGGGTACTCATCTATTTAATTTTTCAAATCAGAAGCTGTTTGTCTTTTTTTCTGGACATATCTCATCTCACCTTATCATCCATGCACACATGAACATTTTTTATCCGAGATTCCTTACCAAAACTCTTTTTATCCCCCATCGCTTGCTTGCTTGGGAAAGTAATGAATTTCCCTATTGTTCCACAAACACATTTAATGGGTCATAAAGTTTACTTCTGTTCTCAGCTGTGTGACTGTAATGCTTTTATTACATAAACAGCATGAGAAAACAAACTGGCACAGGAAAAAAAAAAACATTATCCTGTTATGCCCTTAATTCTACATACTGTTTCTAAGCACAGATCTTACAGGACTACATCCCTAAAAATTTCCATTTAACAAGATGGAGAATTTAAACTGAATTGGCAACTTAAGTCTCAGACTCAAAAAAACAGTGCAAACCCTAAAAAATTACAATGTTGAGAATAAACTGTGCTGGTGCGTGCATATATATATATATATATATATATTTATATATACACACATACACTTACAAATACACATACATGTATACGTACATACCTGTATCTGTACAATAAAAGCTTCCAGAAGCAAACTGAAGCCATAATGGCTGCCAAGAGAGCTCTCCAAATGGAAATCAAAGTATTTCCTTCCTCCATGTTCCTCCTTTGTAATAAATTTGGCAATTCCTTCTGCCAAAGACAGCAGTAAATGTGGTAGTTTCTTTCTGATCTAGAGCCTGATCTACCACCATATTGTGTCACTTGGCATCAAAGCTGGGTAAGACCTGGGACAGGTACAACAAACAGACTGGCCTAGAGTCAGATGAGAGGGAAATAACTACCATACTATACTGCAGCTAGATGCAATTGGTGGAATATCTGTTGGTATGTGGTAACTGGCCTGGAGTGGCAGTGTAGCATCCTGGTCTTTTTCCCCAAGTCTGTGGTTCCTGTTATCAGAAATATGTGGTTAGCAGACAAGATGAACTGCCAACAGCCACTGCGTATTTAGGCATTTCAGATCAATTACCCAGCATCTAAAAAGGGTTCTACTGCTGTCTTGTCACATTTTTATAGCTGCATTGGAGAAAAAGAGATTGTGTGGGTGGAATAGAAGATGAATGGAAAGCAGCTGAGACCACAGAGCAGTGGTCAGTGGATGGGCATCCAGGTGGGAACCTATGTTCCTCAGGGTGCCCTGTTGGTGTCAGGGCTGTTGAATATCTTCTTTAAGCCCTGAGTAAGGGCCCAGGGTGCACCCTGAGCAAGTTCACTGAGGACACCACGGCAGGGAGCAGCAGTCAACCACAACTCTGCAAATATTCGGTCCAGCAAAACCTGAAATAACTTTGAAGTTGCCCCTGCTTTAAGCAACCAGTTGAACCAGAGGCATCTTTGAACTTAAATTCTCTTATTCTGCCAAAACACTGCAAATGGGGTAAAAATACAGAAAATACTGCCCCATACTCAACATTCAGAATGAGCAAACGCTTCAAATAATACTGACTCATTCAAACCTTAGAGAAGACAAGAGGTGTTATAAAATATGACTTTGATGTTTATGCTGTAGTATATTTGTATTTACTATATATTGGAAATAATCATTTTTAATGCACAAGGTCAAAGAATGGAATAAAAAATTCTAGCATATTTTAACTCAGTCCTTCATTCTTGAAATACTTAGTAATAATAAAAATATCTCATAACATACTAACTAAAATAGAATATAAGTAACTTTCCTACTACCCACATTTTTATTGCCTATATAGTTTCCTTTTTTAAATTTCACTCGCCTTTACTTTAGAAGGTGCTTTCATACCCACAGACATACACCTGTCCTCCTCCTTTTCAGCTGACATAACTGAGTCTTCACAACATCTCCAGTTATTTGCCCTACTTCTACATATGAATTTTCCTTCATGACAAGGAATACTGGGGATTTCCTAGAACTACCATGCATGGATGACATGCAAAATCCTTCTCCAAAAGTACTAAAAAGGGGCTACAAAGCAGCTTCCTGCCAAATAAGGGAGCTAACATTGAAGACTGCACCATGTTTATAGATAAAAGGAGACTGGACAGTCTACATACATACATACTTCCCTGCTTTAAAACTGTGCAGTTACTGTACAATACCTTCTGTGATCTCAGGATTACCGAAGACAAATATAACTATCACTTAACATGGGATTATTTTTACGACTCTTTAGCTTCCTAAAACTCAATAGTCTAGTCTAAATCACCTTTGAAGGTTCCTTCCAAGGTGTAAGGAGAGAAGGAGATGCTTTTAAAGGACATCTCATGACAGCAGTCCAGGAGCTAAACATAAGAGAACAGGAAGATGTTGGTGCTCTATGAAAGAAGTTCTCAAGGAATAAGCTGCTTGAATTTATCAGCTCATAAGATACTGTTATATTATGAAAGAAATGCAGATATTTAAAAAAGAGCTATCACAGAATCACAGAATGGTTGGAAGGGACCTCAAGGATCATGAATCTCCAACCCCCCTGCCACAGGCAGGGCCACCAACCTCCACATTTAATACTAGACCAGGCTGCCCAGGGCCCCATCCAACCTGGCCTTGAACACCTCCAGGGATGGGGCATCCACAGCCTCTGTGGGCAGCCTGTTCCAGCACCTCACCACTCTCTCTGTAAAGAACTTCCCCCTGACATCCAACCTAAATCTTCCCTCCCTCAACTTAAAACCATTTCCCCTTGTCCTGCTGTTATCTACCCTTTCGAAGAGTTAATATGCTCATACAAGCTATGCTTGACCTCATACAAGAGTCACTGTCAACCTGAAGTGCTTACCTGTATACAAATCTCCATGTCTGGTTACAAAATGTGCAGTTAAATCAAACCATAACATCTAGCACACATTTATGACTGAAAGTATGGTAACAGGACTTTACAGTTGTCATCATTTTAAAGGTGCTGAACAAGATAAGGATGATTGCTAATTTATTCTGTTGTTATTATTTTTACATCAAAATTAAGTGTTTTTCCGTGAATAGTCTGAAATATAAGCACACAAAAAATAATCACTATAATCACTGAAAAAAGAGAAATGCTGTAGACCTTCTTGGCAGCATGAGTTCCAGTAAGACTTACTACTTCAGTAATGAAAATGATCTGCATTTCCTCTGGCACTACAGCAAGGACTTATTCCATATATTTGTGTAGTCTACAGAATTTTAATGGTATTTCTCTTCATGTAATCTTGATGCTTCAATTAGCTTAATATGTGGTATGGAATCTGTCAGCAATTAGCATCTCACGAAAATCTACACTAAAGCCAGTTTCTTTCAGGATGCTCGATTGGCAAGAAAAACAAGAAGCACAGTGTGTCTGAACAGAGCAGAGTAGGTATCCTCACTGATCGTTTTTTACATACATTTTGCTAATTTGTGCCTACCAACACTAATCCTTCCCTACCTCTCTAACTAATTTTAGCATCTTGTTTTCTAATCAGAAATACATTGTACTGTATTGTGAGGAGATGGCAGGCAAGCAATCAAATAAGCAAGGATACTTCATGTCACATAATCAGCTACATTTGATTTAAGTATTGTAGTATCTTGCACACATCCATCAGGACTATACGCCTTTGGAATGTGGCACCATAAAGCTACGCTCTGTTCTTTAAACCATAGCCTGCTTTGCCAGGGGACAGGGGAGGAAAAAGGGAACAGCAGCACATTATGCTTCAATTTCTGCTGTTTGCTAGTTCTAAACATCCTGAATCAGTGCAAAGGCATCTTATCCTCAGTCAAAGGGAGATTTTATTCTACTGGTGCCAAGCTCTGCATAACAGAGGCAAGCACGAATGCTGAGAGCTCAAGTGAAATCATGCTAGTCAATGAGGCAGAGCCTGATTCTGCAAGTAGCAGTTCCTTTAAATTAAAGGTTATACCTTGGTCAGCACATTGAAGTCCTACTGTGACTCTGGAATGCCAAGAACAAGGTCAAAGAAGTGCAGCATTATTAATGTTGTGTTTTAAGAACAACCCATCGTCCATTCTGCCTAAGTGTGCTTTCATTCTTTCTCAAACTCCGTGTTTACATTTATTGACTGCTGGATTTTTGCTGGACCAGCTCTGCTAACCATTACATATTTCATACTGCACTTAGCATTTCATCAACTGTGAAAAAAATTAGACTTACAGAGGGCAGATGACAAATAAATACAAATTCAAGATAAAAACTAGAAATGGATTTATGAAAACATCAATTAGAAACAGGTGTGGTTTTTTTCTTCTAATGTAACTGAATCCACTTTAATTTTCAACTAAAAAAAAACCAGCAAGAATGAAGTATTGATTCATTACAGGGGCCAAAAAACTGTCAGAGCTACACTGGGTTAAGTTCAAGTTTTATACAGAAGTAAGTGTCAAAGGAATTCCAGTTAAAAAAGAAGTAATTGAGTAAACAATTCCTTTTCCTCCATGTCCTCTTTTGTTGTGATGCAAGAAATAGAAATTTGAGTTACCAGAATATGATTTTTTTCTATTACATTTCTATGCTTATCTAAGTATTTACAAATTATTGATGCCTGCAAATTTGTTTAAGCTGCCCTAAACCTTTTCAATTATATGTACTCAGCCACACTCCAGGGAATAATTGCTGCCCTCAGTTGTAGTATGATGTAAACCCTTTCCAACTCATTTCTGAAACATGTGAAAGCAAGCCACTCAGCCTTAGCTGGATAGTGTTAAAGGCTTTGCCTACTGTGGATGATACTCAGAACAACAAGCATAATTAAACTTTCTAGTTATTTTCTTGGTCTGTTCACTAACAAAGCAGTGTTTCAACAGCCAGATCATAACTGTTATTAATAGAAAGCTGTTTTCCTTGTTCCACGCTGGGAAATGTAAACAGGCTCCAGGACCAAAAATACTGGTTTTATCCCCTCTCCTTGTGCAAACGATACAACGCATTGAGTCTTACAAGCTTTGGCAGGATCTCATCCACCTTATTTCTTTTTATACGCCATTTTATTTTCTGGTAAACACAGAAGCACTGGAGAACTAAGAGGCAGGACAGGGGAAAAATGAAAGATAAAATAAGCCTAAAATATTATGGTTGTTAGTAAAGTAGCATGAATGCTGTGGAAGACAGTGGTATTGTTATGTACCCTCTTTCTTTAGCTTGCAACTTGGAACCTTGGAGTTCATCCTTGTCTCCAATTTACAAATAGAGAAAACAGTTCTTATAAAAACAAATAAGCTGTTTTGTTACCAGCAAAATTAATTATTAATGTTGCAGATTCATGTCTCACAGGTCACATCCCACTTGGAATCCTTAGTTTTCCAGGGTGGAGAGCCAACACCATAGCACCAGAGGGTAACTAATTTATACTTCTTTTCTCTGCCACCCGCATATTTTCTGAAACTTGAATTGCACATCCCTGGGGTCTCCACCTCCCTGCTGAATTTGCCTGAAATTGGTTAACACATTCAAAAAACTGAATGAGGAATAGAGAAAGATACAGACAAACCTCATGACTTTATCAGTCTCATTTCTTTGGGAAGCCCAGGCAGAAACAAAAGCAAAGTAGAGCAGTATTTGAAAGTATACCACTTAAAGTTTCAAAAAAAATGCAAAAAAAACCCAACCCTGATATTATGAAATAAGTTTACCTACAAATAATGAAATCAAGATGGGAATTACTAAGAAGGAAACAGGAGATCACAACAGACCACTTAAAAAATGTAAGGTACATCAATCATTTCTTCCTCTAAGCTTAACATCACTCTTTTGATTTACACCTGTGAAGGCTCTGCATTATTAAATGAATTGTAGTTCATAATGCTTAGCTGTAATCAGTCTACTGTAAAGTACACGTTGGACATGATTTTATTCAACCAAGACAGTGCTATTTTTTGCTGAGAGCAAGAAAACTCTAAGACTTTCTACAAACCCAGTCCAACACACCTTTCTTTACCCAGATGGCCCCAACGACTTTTTCCAACCTCCTCACGTAAATAAAAGCAAGGGGTTCGCAAGACAAGCTAAATATAAAACAAACCACAAAGCAATATCATATCCTGTCTGATTTAGTCAGGGAATCTTGACAGCAAGATTCTTCCTTTCAACATGTAGATTTTTAGGAAAGCATTGTTGATTGAAACTTCCGTAGGATGAAATTGCCTCTTATGATAGAGCAGATCACTGGCACATTGATGCCCAAACTGGCATATCACATCCATTTTGCCTCCCTCCCCATCCTTTTCTCTGCTGCACAGTCCTGGACAAACTCACACTCATCTGACCCTTCTCTGGATCAACTCACTAAATCAGCTGAAATTAATTTAGTTTAAAAAAAAAAAAAAAAAACAGGTTTTTATTGTCAGAAATGGTGACCCCATAAATCATCCCTTGCTCGATACAGATAGAAACATGGTCACTTCATACTTCTCAGCTGCTTCTTAGAAAATGTGAAAAAAATGACTAATATTTTGGAGCTTATTGGAGCAGTTTTAAGTCAACTGAAAATTTCTGCTCTTTGTGTTTTTAAGACATCGTGATACAAAAAATTAGAACAAAAAGTGATATTGCTTACCATTTGTCTTCTGTTCTCTACCAGGTGGATGCCAACAATCCCTAGGAAAGATCCAAAGCCAAGCTAAGGTAAAGAACAAAACCAACAGAAACATACGAGGTCAGATTATTTGGTCAACATACTAAACCACAACAGTGAAATCTGAGCAGGTTAATCATACCACTATGTGGGATGGGTGAGGGGAAAAGGTAAATATTATCACTGGATAATCATATAATGCAACACGGAATGACCAGAAATCCAAATCTTCAATATTTCAGATTAAAACTTGTAATCTAATAAAGGAAAGTCTGTGAAAATATATGCTTTTATAACCTGCCTATTGTCACCATTATCACATATTGTTTTACAAATTGTAAAGCAAAAATTAAGTGATGTGGGAGGAAAGAACACTGACATTTAGCCCACACATCATTGTCTTGGAAAAATGTACAGCTTAAGTTAACAGGAGTTTTCCTCAAAAAACAGGTGCTTTACTGCCACGCAAGTGACCTAAATTCATAACCCTACATTGGGTTTGTTTGGTTTTAATGACTAAACACTATCACACAGAAAAAGTCCCTGCTAAAATGCCAAAAAGACAAGGACCAGTCACAACCATAACGGGAGAGAGGAGGAAAGGAAGGTAGAGTAAAGCAGCATTTGTTCTTGTCAGTGCTGCTTTAGAAACAGGGCGGCAGGAAAATGCCGCTCCCTATTAGGGGCCTGCGAAAGTTTGGAGAGATGGAAACTGCTTGCATTCTTGTCCAACACGAGGTAAAGTGACTACGGGGAAACCAGCCTTTCATTCCAGCTTTCTGGCATCAGGATTCCTTCCCATCTGGCTCATGTTCATTTGAATAAAAGTGTGCCCCACAGGCAAGACCTAGCTGGCCAGAGGTTTAGAAACAGCCACAGCAGTGCTAGTGCCATTGGGCTTTCTCCTGCTTCTCTCTTCTTGCTTTGCCTGACTATGATTCTTCGCCACCACCTTAGTCTCAACCTCATCACTTTCACATTTCTGGCTCCACTCTTTGCTACAGATGGCTCTACTCTGCTTGGAGAAGCTCTCAACCATACCCTTAGCTCACAAACAATCACTCCATGGATGGAGCATCACTTTTCTGTTAAGGAGTCTAACCCCCTTCCTGGTGCTAACTTCAAAGTCTCTTTTCCAAGCCCAATTAAGTTTTTAAGGACTAAGCATCCCAGCCAAGGGCTTGAGTGAGGCCCATGAACTCCTTGCTCTTATGCACAACTGCTCACATCAGAAAGCAAATCTCCTGTAAGCACTTTAATATCACACCAGGAACCCATGATTCTTCCTCAAAAGGCAAATGTAGGAAAAGGGATTTGCTATTGAGTGTTTTGGGAAGATTTATGTGAAAGGGAGGCACAAGTGTGAAAAGCAGAGACTAAAAGAGTGTGGAAGCGTGTCTGAGCTGACTGCTGAATAAGAGAGAGACTTGGAACTGTGAGCAAGGACACGGCGTTCAGGGGACAGCAACTTCGTAAATTAACACAACTACATCAAAATGACAGCTGGTTCCAACACCAATTTTTCATCAGAAGAAGAGAAACCCATGCAGTCCCATTTAAGGCTTATAGAGTGGACACAGTGGAGCAATATTATCCACATGCAGAAAAAAAAAAAAACACCAAAAAAACAGTAAATAATGAACAATAGCAGTTTAATCAGAAGGTGTAGAACCACAGATAGAGATCATACCATAAGACCACAGAATTACTGAGATTGGTTTAGTGTTATATTTGCTGCTTTTCCTGTCTGTTAAGATAATAAGCTGCTTGGGTTGGGAACTCTGGAAATTAGAGTAATATGATGACAGAAATATTTGGACTCTGCAATCTCCTGGTTGAAAGATTATAAAAAAGATTATTAAAAAAATACAAGTAATAGTCACACATAAGTGGTAAGAAGTATTTAAGTATAAACAGTATTTATAAGGAAGCAAGGTTGAAGAAGCTCCAACTTCCAGCCTGAAAGTTAGTTTCTTACTGTTAAATTCTATGAGAACTAGATGTTATTTTTAATTGAAATTGGCACTGTCTGATCTCCTAAACTTCTCTGAGCCCAACAATTAAATAGGTAACGTGGAATTCACTTACCAAGCTCTAGCTATTTAGAAGTTTGGGATCAGTGCTATGCCAGTTTTCTAAGCTCCTTCTACTGCCCGTGGAGAAGAGGAGCACCTTTTGAGGGTTATTGAGCTCTGAAAGGTCTTCCATAGCCATCTGTCAGTGCTGCACTGGAGTCAGCAATCTCAAAAAACAGGGAAGGGACAGCAGAGCTCCTCTGACTTGGCCAGATATTGTACAAGGGTTGCAAAATATTTATACCAATTAACCACCACTCTTTCTCAGTTTGTTCAGTAAGACAGCATGTGCACAAAAAGAATTCCAGATTTTAGGAAAACCAACAATTTTCTGAAGGGAAAATGTAATAACAAAGACTTTGTTTTCAAAACATTCCGATATATCCTAGCTATTTTGAATATTAATGGCTAACATTTAAAAATTAGTATATTATTTTATTTTTATGGGTGAGCAGACATTGTTTTCTTTCTAAAAGAAACTAAATGCTGAAAAAAAAATTTCTGAGCACATGAGTTTATGGCTTCTTACACTGACTCTACATAGCTTTCCAAAGAAATTCCTTTCAAGGGAACAAATGCAGAAAATGTGACCTTCTAAAATACTTTAATTCAATTTACAGAAGATTTTTATCACTATTAATATATTTATTTCAGTTTAATGAAAGGAAGAGTCATTCTTCTAAGGTCTTATTATTGGAACTACTTCTTGTACTATTTTTAAAACACCACTCCTTACAGATCATTATCCCAAAATTATCTTTCTGAAAGACCTATTCTCAACATTACACTAAGATGTAAGAGGACTTGCTTAGGAGGAACAGTTCTAACTCATAAGTTATTAATGGCAATGCAAAATGTATGCACAGTATTAAAAGATGAAATGCCCTCTTCTCTGGGAATTTCATTTCACAGAGAACAAGAACCTTGCAACACATCCACAGAATCATAGAATCACCAAGGTTAGAAAAGACCTACAAGGTCATCTGGTCCAACCATCCACCTATCACCAATAGTTCTCACTAGAGCACATCCCTGAAAACAATGTCTAAACATTCCTTGAACGCCTTCAGGGACGGTGACTCCACCACCTCCCTGGGCAGCCTATTCCAACACCTAACAACTCTTTCAGGAAAGTAATATTTCCTAACATCCAACATGAATCTCCCATGGTGCAACTTGAGTCCATTCCTCCTCATCTTATCACTGGTTACATGAGAGGAGGCTGACCCCAAGCTCACTGCAGCCCCTGTTCAGTAGTTACAGAGAGCAGTAAGGTCACCCCTGAGCCTCCTCCTCTCCAAATTGAACAATCCCAGCTCCTTCAGCCACTTCTCACAAGGCCTGTGCTCCAGACCCCTCACCCCTCATTCGGTACCTCTTTGGTACCTACCTCTTTTCTTTTTTTTCTTTGCATGCTTTACCTCCTCTTGCTGTCTAGGGGAGAGCAAATCAGGCATAGAGACTTTGCTGCCCTTGTTTTTCTTTTTTTCTAAAATTCAGTTCATTCACCTAAAAAAACTATTCATCTCCCAAAGTTTTCCACTCTTTTAGATATGACCAATCACTTCTGAGATTAGAAAAAGCCATAGGGGTTGAACCAGCAAGGCCTCCCCAGAAGACACAGGAGCACTACAGAGTTAAACAGATGCAGCATAAGCCTCATCTCCAGTGCAGGTATATGTTTAAGCGCCCTGCTCCAAAAGTAAAAACAAAACAAAGGATCTGGAAGGAGAACTTGTTCATGAGGACACCCCAAGACTGTACAAGAAGATGTAGAACATTGGTAGACTCTAGGGAGAAGCTTCCATATGCCCATCAATAGCATTTTCCCTCCACTAGACCTAGCAGAATTCTTGGCGTGTAGGCAGAAGAACAGAGTGACTCTTTGCACCATCAGGGTAGTAAAAATGCCTGTCATGTAGTCCCTTGTATGCCCACATTTGTAACAAATTATTGGGAAGTCAGGCACTGCCTTCAGCACAGGCCAAGGAGTTCAGCATACTGCTGTGTGGTGCAAACTTGGTCCCTCTGTGTCCCCTGAAAGCCTCCCCTTCAGGGCAATTCAGTGTTTACTCCCCTGCATAATCACACACTAGAACTAGATCAAAACAAATAAGCATCTTCTTTCTGTGAAATGCAATACAAATTATTTCCTTTGTTTTCTTTTTATGAGTTAGAGTTTCCTGTATCCAGCTGATATAGTTATCTAGTAGGTTTCTTTACTCACAATGATGCCTGGGTAGTAGCCTCCCACAGTAACATTTTCTGTTCTTGTTGTAGCTGCCAGACCTATGGTCAGTATGAAAATGGACACCACCAGTAGAGAGACTGTGAACCAAAGTGAAGTCTTCTTCCTTTTTGCAAATTGCCCTGTAGAAAGTGGAGTGGGGGAGGGGGAAGAAAAGAGTTTTGAATTGCAAAAATTGCGGAACAAATACAAAACAATCAACCATTTCCATTTGTTAAACTCTTCTGTTGTTAACCCACTGCTGTTCTCCCACTAATGCAAACTGCTGGCAGACAACAGAGAGACTGAAGAAATACAGTTAGCTGGAACTCTACACAGCTTAATGCGCACACATTAGGCACATGTACAAGATGAGCTTTTATTAAGCTGAACTGAATGTCAGGTGATGATAATTATGCCTTATTTTCTGTAATAATTAAGTTGTTGTTCACATCCATAAGTCAAATCCTGCAAGCCTTGAACAATGCTTACCTTTGTGAAGTTCCAATTTTAGTCTATCTTGGCAGAATATACAAATTTATATTTTAAACAAGATTAGCATATGCTCTACATACTATCACAAAAAAAAAAAAAAGAAAAAAAAAGAATGTTGTGTTCATATTAATACTAAGGCGAGCAAAACAAACGATACCTCTGAAGCATATCTGTGGTGCAGTTAATCAACTAATGACATATGGGATTACCTTTTCTAGTAATAGCTGCTCAATTAAGTGCGTTCATTGAGAGGACATGGAAATTCTTCATTATCAATCCATTCTTCACTAGGTGTATGAGTTTAAATAAAGCCAGTTCTGTTTCATCAAAGTCAGCTCAGAACTGAAAAGCAGACTTCACATGTGTAACTCCACAAGTCAGCTACCTTTCCCACAAAGTAAAGTGATTGATTCAATACATCTACCAGATTTTTTAATATATTGAAGTGATTTATTCTTACTTGACTTCTAGACTTCACAGAATCACAGAATGGCCAGGGTTGGAAGGGACCTCAAGGATCATGAATCTCCAACCCCCCTGCCACATGCAAGACCACCAACCTCCACATTTAATACTAGACCAGGCTGCCCAGGGCCCCATCCAATCTGGCCCTGAACACCTCTAGGGAGGAAGCATCCACAACCTCTCTGGGCAGCCTGTTCCAGCACCTCACCACTCTCTCTGTAAAGAACTTCCCCCTGACATCCAACCTAAATCTTCCCTCCCTCAACTTAAAACCATTTCCCCTTGTCCTGCAGTTATCAACCCTTTCAAAGAGTTGACTCTCCTCCTGTTTATAGGATCCCTTCAGATAATGAAAGCTGCAATTAGGTCAAGCCCTTTGAGCTCTTACAGCTCACAGTTTTAAGTTTTTCTGACATTACTAAGGTAGCAATCTGTTCTCTGTTCCATCTCAATGGATACAGTTCTCAGGCATGCAGCTCCAGGAGTGTTAAGTATGGGATGGAAATGCAGAACGTTACACACCAAATGAAAGTATACTGGTTAACCTCAAGACTCAGAAAAAAGGGAAGTAAAGAAGAAAAGAAAAAAAAAGTCCTCCTTCAGCATATGGATTAGGGTACTTAGTTTCAGATTCCCAGACAATATCCAAACTAGTTGCTTGTTGTAACTCATATTTACATTACTGTTGTAGTCATCTGTCCAACCTACTGTGTATCTGTACAGTCTACAATAAGAGACACATAAAATATAGTGTGGCCCAATAGATTTCGAATTCAATGCTTGGCTATGCTGATCATCTTTCTGAAAAGCTAGAAAAGTTGTTTGTGTTGAAAAAAGAAGTAAAAAAATAAGTATCTTTATTATGTATATATCTGGAGACTGCTGAGTCTTCATGAAGCCTTGTCCAAGCATGCACTGGAAGCTACCACTTCAGTAGCACAGTTGTTGCACGAACCAGCCCAACTACCATAACAGGGAATTTCTGTCGACTATTCCATTTACACAGCAGAAATGTTTTTCAGCAGAAAACCCATAGGATTTCCTGTTTTTTTTTTCCTCCATTTTTATAAAGTTTCACATATCTGTCCAATGAGTCATTTTCTAACCTACAGAAAAGTATATGTGGAAAAGAGGCTGGCTTCTCCAAGTCCATTCAACCCTCTTCACATCTCCTGAGCAGTCAGTCAGGAACTCTTTGTCAGAGATGAATTCTCTGCTAGTGTGAAAGACTTCAGTAATCTTCCTTATCCCTAGAATAGAAATCAAGTTATAAGTCAGAGAACTGTGCTGGTAGTGATGATGGGTTCCTTCAGGGCACCAGAGCAAGGCTCTATTCTTCTTCAGTAGAAGACTGAAATGTGATTCTTCCCACACTCACTCAAACAGACAGCCTTTAATCTGACCAATGCATTCAGGACCTGGTTTGAACCTGGCCTCCTTATTTGACAAGACATAGTTCTTCTCATTCCTTCTAACTAAACACAATACACGCAGGGAAACAAATATAAAAGGACTTAGAAAAATAAAATAAATGTACACTTCTAAATTTACCATAAAACAATGGTCATAGATAAAAGAAAGAGAAGGAAAATAGTTGGGAATTAAGCAGCTCTGTCTACACATGTTTAGAGAAATACGAATTCAGACTCAGAAAAACTTTAAAAAGTTGATCAATGTTACTTACCACACCATCATACAGCAAACCCCGCTGTCACTACACAGACAGCAGCATCCGAAACACTGCAGAGGAATAGAAGGGCTGGAAGGCAGGCTTACTCCAGAACCTTTACACTTGTTTTCCCACCATCACCGTATATGTACCTTTGCTTCAGCCTCTGCTTATGTGTGGGGAGGCTATGGGTACATGACAGTGATTATTTACATTCAAGTATCAATATTTTTAAAGAGATTAGGACCATCTCAAATGTAGATCATACACGTAATAATACAGTGATGCATACAGATGAGTAATGTGCAAGGGAACTACAGTGATGCACAGCAAAAAATGAGGATGAAAGAAGGTCTTACATCAAGGGTGCTGCCTTTGTAGAACACTCTCTGACAAAGCTTTCCCAGTGAATGATCCTTCTTAAGCACACCAAATCAGTTCAATGGGAAAAGGAAACTGCAGCATGGTTGAAGGTGAGACCAACATTTGTTATTGGGAATTCTTATCCCAGCCTAACCCTCCACAACTATGAAAATCAGACCAGAAGAAATGATGAAGTTTCATAACTATTCTGCCTTTTCAGAGCTACTAGATAATTGAAAGAGCTACTTCAGAAAGCTGAGGTACTCGATGCCTGCGTTCACCAACAAGGTCTCCCTTTCAGAGATAAGATTCAAGGAGAAGAATTACCACCTGCAGTAGATAAGGAGTAAATTAGAGATTACTTGAGAAAGATCCACGCATTCAAGTCCACTAGACGGACTATATCTATGGATACCAAGAGAACTAATCCCTGCTGCTCTCTATCATCTTTGAAAAGTCACAGACACCAGGGAATTCTCAGTAACTGAAGAAAGGCAAATACATTACCTATCTTCAAAAGGCCAAAACAGTGATTCATTGAATTATGACCTGATCAGCCTCATTTTCATTCCCAGGAGACTGGAACCAAATATTATGGAGCATGTCCTTTTGGAAGACATTTCTGGGCACATAAGCAAAAGAAGACTGGCAACAGTCACAACTGACCAACCCAACTGCCTACCACAACAAAAAGTCTGTCATTGCGGAACAGTGAATGTTATTCATGCCAAATATGGCAAAGATTTTAACACAGCATCCTACAGTGTTCTCAAAACCAAGTTGAGACATCATGGTCTGGTTAAGTAGACAAGAAAGTGTTAAAAAAACTGGCTGGATGATTGACTTCAGAGAAAGTGGTTAATGTATAGTGTATACTGGAGGTCAGTAACACATATACAGACCAGAGGGGTCTGTCTGGGGGACCTGTCCCTTTTACTGTATTCATTAATGCCCTGGAGAAAGTGGTAAGAGTGCATGCTCTTCAAGCTGGCAGATGACAACAAACTACAGGACTAGTCAATACTATGGAGGGCAGGGTTGCCATTCAAGGGCCAGCAGAAAACTTAGAGAATCTAACAGGCAGAGATAAAGTTCAGAGCAAGCTATGCCTTGCAATGAGGACTTACTGAGGACTGCTAGGCTGGGGAGCAGCTCTGCTGAAAAACACCTGGGGGTCCTGGCAGACAGTGAACTGAACATCAGCCAGTGCTGTGCCTTGGAAGCAGAGGTGAGCAGAAGGCTACATTAACAAGAGCATCACCTGCAGATAAGATAGGTAATTATGCCTCTTTGTTCAGCATTTGTTGGATCACATAATACTATATTCAATTTTAGACCCCCAGGACAGGAAAGACATCAATGAGCTGCAACACGTTCTGCAGGAGTGCCCTGAGAAGCTAGAGGGGACTGGAGTACTCACTTTGTAAGAAGAACCTGACAGAACAAGGCTTGTTTGGTCTGCAGAAGAGATGGCTTTTGGCAATGCCAGTAGTAGTCTTCCAATGCCTACAAGGTGGTCATCAAGAGGACAGGGTCAGGCTTTTCCTAGTGGTACACAGCAGAAGGATAAAAGTCAGTGGACATAAATTGAAACGTGTTTCAGGTGAGTTATAAGGAAAAAAAATAAATTAACATTAGGACAGGGAAGCACTGGAACTGGTCTCCCAGAGAGGTTGTACTGTCAAGATCCTTGGAAGTTTTGAAAATCCAACCAGAAAAAGCCCCGAGCAACCTGGTCTGACCTCACCACTGACCTTGTCTTCACTAGGAGATTGAACTGGCAGCTTCCTAAGGTACTTTCCCACCAGAGCTACCTTGATTCCATGATTTTACAATAGTCAAGACAGCTAGATTAAAGGTGGTTTGGGTATGTGTGCTTATATCTACTGTTCCAAAACTGCAGTTTTTATGTGGATGTACTCTAAAGGGATGTAAGAATGCAAACCTTCTGAAGGTCAGTGGATCAGATGATTCTCAGCCAAGTGTTACTGAAAACACTGAATGTCAGCTTTCATGAGACATGCCAAAGAGCAAAGCTACTGCATTTTCAAAGTAACACCTGTACTGGCAAAAGCTAATCAGATTGCATGGAGGTAAAGCATATGTCCAAACTGCCTTGTGAAGTTTTGATTATATTGTATCTATGATATCAATAATTATATGCAAAAAAGAAAGACATGAGTTTGATAGCCCGGATTAAGTTTGCTGGAAAATATCTTAGGAAAAGGCATGCTCTGATTTGTAACCGGAGCAAATTGGACTTAGTCAGATAAAGCAGAAAAGAATGTCATTATTTATAAGGTCTTTTTTTTCTGACTGTACTATATTTTAACTTTGATATTTACAGCTGCCACAAAGCATAATTAATTTATGCATGTGATACCCTTCAATCTTCACATTCTTTTATTTTTTACCAGCTACATCTCAAACCGGATGCAAATGTCCAATCCTACCTTCTTTTTTATATTCTACACTAGAAGCTCTCACAACTACCTGTAGCTAGCAACAGACTTCACCCTTAGCAGAAGTGACTTACAGGTGTGGAGAGAGGCCCCTTCTACAGATACTGGCACATGAAATCTCTTGTTTTTAAGGAACTGTAAAACTAGGTGGGTAGATAGTAACTTCTAATAAACTGCTGGTAGTCTGGGTTTTCTTAGACACATCAAAAAACCATTTGGTGCCTTTATCAAAATGTGTATAAATGATATGTATATACCTCACCAGCTTATTGTGAGGACTAAATAATATTTGTAAAGCAGCACAGTATCTTCAGATGGAAAGGGCTGCAAATAGTTCTTACTATTATTCCCCTTCTGCTATTTCAGTCATGCTGTCTCCCAAGATTTTTCAAATCTTTATTTACTGCTGTTTGTACCAGTTGCCATGCAGCTTTTGGATCTGCTTTTATTACTTTCCCGTGGGTCTGTGCAGCCAAAAAGCAATGCCAGACCGTTCCCAAGGGCACGGCACTGTTCATAGCACAGAGACAGCCTGATTCTTCCCCAGCAATTCTGTGGTAAGCACTGAACCAAAGGCTGACCATGTAAAAAAAAAAAAAAAAAAAAAAAGCCATTTACAAGCACAGGAAAAGTTGCTGTCAGTATTTCTAAGTTGATTTTTCTCCCCTGTGGTTGTTTTGTGGTGCAGGAAACAGTTAATGAAGGCTTACAAGTTTTTAACACTGAAGTGACTCTCAAAACAATTTTGACAGTTATCCCCTTAAACTTCTTTGATCTCTTACTCTGAGCCTCGCTCCACTTTGCTTAACACACCAAATTCATATCTTAGCGTGCCAAAAATCAAGTGCATGGAAAGAAATCTTCTCATCACATTCTCAGTAGCTTGAGAGCTGGTCAATAGAGAGTGTGCACATGTTATTATCTCATCCTCAGGAGCAGAAATAAGAAGTGCTCACTGAAGATCAAGCTTTGCTTGTCACATAGCAACAAAATACAGCAAAATTTCTTTGTTCATCAGTGGCAGAAAGCCAAATTATTTACAATGCTCTGCTTACAATGACCAGGGGGATAAATTCAATTTGCTGGACAATCATGGAAAATGAGTGGTTTTATGGGGAGGGTATAGATTAGATTTCTGGTAGAATGCAAAGCATTAGGTCCTTTAATGAACTGCAGGCTCTGTATTTAAGTGAAGAAAAGTATGAGTTTAAAAGGAGAATGAATGAATTTATGATGAAACATGTCCATGGTATGGAAAGCGGGCAGTGGCCAAGGAAGGGAAAAATAGAGTGAAACAGTATCTCCCAACTCTGGAAAACTTGCGTGTGATCTGCAATTTAACTCAAAAAAGTCTAAATTTAGACTGAGACAACTCTCTTTTACTAACTTTGCAATTCCTTTTAGAATCCAGCTCCAGACATCATAAAGTCTATAAAATTTTTGCAAGGAAAGAAACACTGCAGGATGTAGCAATTTGCCGGGACAAAAATCACATTTGCTAGGTATTGGTACCATGCAATTTCATACATTCGTCTTTGATCTAGTTAGGGTGATCTAAATGGAAATGCTTATTTGAAATAATGCTCCAGCCAAACGTGTATGAGTGTCCTAATATGAGAAAAGAGATAAGTGAGGAAAGTTTGGTAGCAGAAAGAAAAGGTATCTCTTCATTACCTAATGAATGAATTCCAATTTTGTGTTTCAGAGTGGCATTGATCATACATAACAGGATCATTTAAGCAGAAAGTCACCACAGACAGAAAAGTATAGTATCAAAGCAGTAAATGCAAATTCTGCATCCGCTGCTTTGGTGCTGCCAAGCAAATATTTAAGGGAAGAAGTTTGGAGCTAAATTAATAATTTTTAATTACTGCAGTGCTAACATCAGTGCAATCTCTCTCCTGGCTATGGCTTTCATTGCCTATTTTCCAAAATGCTTTTGCCAGCAAATGAATCCTACGTTGCTTCCTAAAGCTAAATGTGATGGACTGAGATGCTTAAAAGGGATACTCACACCTAGATTAGATTTGCCAACTACAACTACAACTAGAACTGCCAACTACAATTGGCAGTTGCTGTCCCTTCCCTGATAAATGCTTGACTTGTCCAGAGTGCTGAACTAATTCAGGCAGATGCAGCAGCGCTCATTCTAAGCCACAAGATAGCAGCGTGTACCAGGTCTGTATCTTTAATTTGTGAGGAATAATCCATCAGTGTGATATATATTCAACTCCTTCAGAAACACAGAAACAGGTCTATCATTAAAAAAAAAACAAACAAAACACCCAAACTCACTGTGCTTTGACACTGTTGTGTGGCAACAGTGCTACCATGCAGTACTGATATGACCTCACGGCTTTGGCAGCAACTGTTTCACTAATAAATAATTGAAGGAGCATCTCAGCATTAGTTCAAGGGCAGCCTGCAGATTTCCAGTGTTCACCTGAAAACATTTGTCAAGTTATGTTATGGCACTTCTTCCTGTCACCTTTTCAACACTGAGATGGTTCTTCTTCCACGTGTAAGGAGAAGTTCTACGATTCTAAGTTTAGGCTCTGCCACGGCTGGCAGTGAGGACCTCCGTGTGCACAGCGAGGACTGCATACCCCCAGCACCGCACTGCCGGCTGTGGTCCCCCCTTCCCCTCAGCACTCCCACCTTCTCCTCTCTTCAGACAGAGCAAAGCCATATCGTCTGAATGCTAACGCACCAGCACCGCGATTTGTTAACCACAGCGGTCCGCCGAAAAGAAAGAAGGCAGTTAGTATAGTAAATACCTCAGCACACGGCTGCAGCCCCGCCGCCCGCCCCGGTACCCATCTCCTAGGGACGCGGGCGGACACGCCTTCGCTCCTCCATCCCCTCCAGCCAACACGGCAGCGAAGATCCGCTGCTCTCGAGGCTCGCCGCGGGGCCCCGAACCCAAGAACCCCGAATCCCCGAGTTGGCGCCGCGGGGGCCGGGGCTCACCTGTGGGGTCCAGCAGGGCCAGCGGACCCGCCATCGCGGGGCCGGTCGCCGGCGCCATCATCCTCCGCGGGCGGCTCCGCTCCGCGCCGCGCTGCCGCCGCGGCTGGCCGCGGGGTGCGGGCGGCAGGGCGGGCTCTCCCCATGGGGAACGCGGCGGGGCGGGGCGGGGCGGGGCGCGCGGTCAGCCGGCGGTACCGGCGGTCCGTCCGGAGGTACCAACGGCAGCTGTCCGAGGGGAGGGCGGCGTGAAGCAGCCTTCGTCGCGGCAAGCCGTCCCTCCGCGGCTCTCGGGCGCTGCTCTGCCCTGTCCCTAGCCGCCCTGCCCCGTGGAGCGGGCTAGCCACGAGCTGGGAACAAACTTCTTTAGGCCTTTTCCAAGTGTGTTCTGCTGCATCGTCCAGTGCCCGCCATTCCTTCTGCAGGACTTCTCCCTAGCAGAGAACAGAAGAACGTGTTTTTGTGGACAGTAATTTTGGTAGGGTGCCAACCACTTTGCTTACATTAAGGCATTCTTAGCTTGTAGTAAACCTAAGCCTCTCTGGTTAATGTCCTTGGCTTTTTATTGCTCAAACCTCTAAATGTATAGATGTACATGTCCTTAACTTTTTCTTTCACATATTTTCCCAGAAAATGATTACGTGAAATGAGACAACTTCCTCAGCCACCCAATAGTCTGTGGCATCGTGTAACAGAATCATAGAATTACAGAGTCGTTTGAGTTGGAAGGGACCCTTAAGGATCATCTAGTCCAAACCCCTGCAATGAACAAGGACACCAACAACTCAATCAGGGTGCTCAGAGCCCCATCCAGCCCGACCTTGAGTGTCTCCAGGCATGGGGCATCCACCAACAATCTGGGCAACCTGTGCCTTATCAGACCTTATTCTAATATACTTCTTCTTTATATTTAGTCTAAATCTCCCCCCTTTTAGTTTGAAACCATTTTCCTATGTCCTGTCACAACAGATCCTGATAAAGAGTCTGTCCCCTGCTTTTTTATAGCCCCTGTTTGGATACTGAAAGTCTGCTCTCAGATCTCCCCAGAGAACATTCTCTTATCCAGCTGAGACAGACTGCAAGCCAGCAACAAAGGGCAGCCACAGGCTGTGTCAACTCCGTGTCCCAAAGCCACTGCTTTCTCTTTGTGTCCTCTAGATTAGAAGGGTTGAAGGCTGTATTCTGTATGGGAAAGAGAAAAATGGGGACAGAGGTAGCATTTGCACTAATAATAATTATTAATTATTAACAGAGATGAATAAAATAATGTGTTGCAAAGACAGAAAAGGTGATGGGACAAATAAAACATTCACAGCTTATCATTTTTACAAATCCCTGAAAGGAGGTTATGGTGTGGAGAGTGTCAGCCTCTTCTCCCAGGTAATAGTGATAGGGTGAGAGGGAATGGCCTCAAGTTGCACTGGGAGGTTCAGGTTGGATATTAGGGAAAAATTCTTCTCAGAAGTAGTGCTGAGGTATTGGCACAGGCTGTCCAGAGAGATCACTGAGTGGAGTCACCATCCTTGGAGGTGTTCAAGAACCGCGTAGGTGTGGCACTGAGGACTGTGGTTAGTGGGCATGGTAGGGATGGGCTGATGGTTGAACTAGATGATCTCAGAGGTCTTTTTCAACCTTAATGGTCCAATGATCCTATGACTCTGTGATTTCTTTAGTGAAAGTGCGATGCATAAGAGTTAGTTTAACCCCTCTGGTTCAAGGTTGACTATGGACAAGGATTTCCTTTCCATAAATAACGGAAGACTGTGGAAGACTTTAATTCCCTAAACAGGGTTTAGAAATTAAGTATCTGAATGTATCATGTGTTGTTGGGTGCAATGGGCCGTAAGCATTTTCTACCAGCAGTCACCAAACAGACACAGTTGAAACATCTGAATGTGGAAAAATCATGGATTCTAAATACAGATTGAAAAATCACATGATGTACAGCACTCTCACCCCAAGTCATAAGGTACATCAGGTTCCTGCCCTAAAAAACAATGGCACAAGTAGACAAGAATAAATTTAGATCATTTTGAATTCTAAGCCTGTTGACCAGCATACTTCCTCCAACATACTGAACAGTTTCTCCCAACTTTAGGTCCTCTGCAAATTTAATACACCCTGTATCTGATCAAGGCCAGTGTTGACAATCAGATAGTTCCAGTCAAAGGAAGGACCTCAGCACTTTCCATCTTCCAGGACACGAAACTTCAGCGACTTTTTTCATCGCTTCTACAGTGTTGTCATTTTCACTATTTCTCTGTAGAAAGGTCTGGTCTGGTACCAAGTCCTCCTTTATCAGTTTCTTTAACTTGTGAGAGTTATTTTTTCAGTAACATCTTTTGAAAATCTACTGTGGGCTTTTGTTGGTGGTGGCAGTGTTTTTTGGGAGAGGTTTATTCAGTTTTATTACAGTTCAGTGGACAGAAACCTTCTTTCCAAATTTTTCTCCACAACTTCTAGTCTCAGCAGGAATTATCCCAATTCTCTTTATTGCTTCACCATCATATTTGGTGGTGCTTTCACATTCCTCAAAACGTTTAGGGTTTGTCTCCTCCTCCCATTATTTGAACTCCTAACTGAAAATCAATAAACCAGTCACTGCTGAGGCTAAACTCAGGACTCTTAATTAGCCAGATCTCCCAGTGACGCAGGATTTTGACAATAAGGTAAGAAGAATTCCTTTGTTCATAATTTATAAATAGTATTTATTGGCATGGTTACTGGTACTATTCCTCCAGGAATACATTGCTTTAATTCAGCTGGACATGCAAAGGAAGTCGTGCAGGAAGTGGAAAAAGTACAAGATAAGTAACCAGCAGGTAGTCATTGGTATTAAAAGACAATTGCTGGACAAATCACTTCAAAAACTCTGCTTCCTGGCTTCAGCCAGTTTCCAAGGTGCATTTTGCTTGGCTGTGTTTTGTTGTTTGTTTGTTTTTTAATTATGTTTTCTTGTTATCAGTGAAGGTTTGAAAGAATGTGCCAGCTAAAAAGGGGACTCAAGAATGTACAGCTATGTATAACAGTGTTCAGAGGTATCCAAGATAAATGAATTACACACAGGTCCATGTGTGTCAAAAGTGGGTTTAATTGCTTTCAATAAACTTTTCACTCATTAATTTATACTATCAGTTTTTGAACTCCGTAAACTTTTAGGATTCATAGCATCTTATGATATGTGTGTCACGTGAAGAAGTGGGATATACCAATGGAGAAGCAAACTGAAAAGAGCCAGAAAAACATTAAGTGTCAGGCATATTTAGAGCCATAGAATAATATACCTGAGGAAAGGTACTTTGCCCTTACGAAGAAAAACAACTGCTACACAGTACCAAAAGCCACTGGATGTGTATCTCTGCAAGATGGTTAGTTGAAGTATGTTTGAAATGCAGCAACAATACAACAGCAATAAATGAGATCAAGCAAAACAAACAAACAAACAACAACAAAAAAAAAAACCCAGTTGTGTTGTGAATTATACATTTGTACACAGGTAAAAAATATGTATATGGTTGTACTGCTGTCAGTTCAAAAAGAAACAGATAATCAATTTTTGGAGTGCATTTTACAGAAACTCCTCTAGAAAATGTGGCTTAAATTTCCGAATAAATTATGCTATTGCAAAAAGAATAACTCAATCTGAAATCTGGATGTGATGCTGATATTGTTTCAACATGTACAATTTCAATTACACTTCTAAGCAGCAAATTTAAATGTTTAATTTAATTATTTTGCCTGCCTTAAAGCATTTTCAAAAATTCCTCTTACTGTACAGTGAATTATACTATCCACTTAAATTATATATATTTTTTAAGCCCAAAAGTAAGAGAGGCATCCTGTATCTTTCTTCATATCAGCTGCTGCCTAATTTAGTCAAGGTGCCCTTCATTTCTACTGTGGTAGACACAGTTAAAGTCACGGACAATGTATAATGCAGTCTCAGTGATGGAAAAGAACTCCTTGCACCTCTCTCTTCACAAGCTTGTTTCCTCTAGGATGTACTCAACAGTTTTGCTCAGTTCAGATTTAAAGTCTCAGCTATGTTGTTCTCTACCTTAGCAGACTGTTTTACAATTTAACTGCAATCAAGGAGAGCCAAGAGGCAAGTTTCAAGCAACAAGCCCCTCAAGAGTTATAATCTACTGCAACATTTGTCAAACTGGTCTCATACTTGCTTTATAGAGTCCTCATACTTAGATAACACACAATATTCCTCAGAAACTCTGGATAATACAATATTAAATCGGAGTGATATTCTGGTATAGTTTCCACTGTATCAAACATTTATTGGTATAAGGAGAACAGAAAAGTTTGGAGCATGGAGTAGTTTGGTCACTTGTGATAGTTTGGTCAACTAGGAAGATGGCAGAGGAAGAAAGTGAGCAGAGACAAGTGGGTCAGCCCTGATGCTCACTGAGAAGGCACTTAACCAGCCTTGGAGAGCTACTGCAGTGGTGGAAAACAGCTCTCTTTCTCTCTCCCAAAGGCCCTAATAAGCCACTCAGGTAGACTGTTTAGAGTAAAGTAAGATGATGGGCACTTAATGTAGTACAGTCTCAATATTTTTTTAGTACACATGTCCACTGAAAAATCAGAAGTGCAGCATTTACTTCACACAGGAGAGAAGAATCTTGCCAATGTTTAAAATGTTGTGTTTAGGATTAAATAAATCTCATTTAGACAAAGACAGTGCAAAGTACACCAACAGCAAGTGGGCTCTGGGTATCAGAGCCAAGGTGGCTCTTTGCTAGCATCAGAGTAACTTAGTGACTTAGACCAGCCCCTGCTTTAGCTATCTCCCAGTCTCCTTCCACACCACCCTAGAAGGGGCCACCTTTACACCACCCCACTTGTGACAGCACACATGCTGACTAAGACAAAGCTGAAAAACCTGGCCTTTAGTTTTAAAAGGAAAGATGATGCTGGATTCTCTGTTGATACCTCTGTAGGGAATAAAGTGTTCAATGAAAAGTTAGAACGTCAGTATTTTATCTTTCAAATTCCTATCTTGCTTTATTATGGCAGCACAAAGGAAGGACCACAGCTTGGTTTATTCTTTCTGCTTGATTTGAAAGTACCAGAATTAATGGTGCATAGTGGTGACATGGACTGCCTGTGGAGATAAGGAGAGATGTTGAAATAAAAAAAAGTGACAGGTTTTAAAATGCATTTTCTATCTTCAGGGCCAAGACACTTTCAGCAGCAGTTTAGAGCTTTCCAGTCACTTTGTTCCATAAAATACTAAATTATCAACAACAGAAAGAAAGTTAAAAGTAGCTGGTGGACCGTGACTTGCTACCGGGGAGGTTTAACCACCCAGAAGATGGACTACTGCTTGCTGCCACGGGAGTTTAGACATGCAGATAGAGGACAAAAGGTTCAAAGCCACTGCTGCCCAAAACATTTCACAATGGAAAAAAAAATGTATAGAAGAAATAAAAAGAATAAAAGTTCAGAACGGATTAGAATGAGCAAGAGTCAGACTAGCATTTGATGTATGCAAGGCCTTCATCCCTGATGACAAATCTCCATCTTTCCTTAAGATAATATACCAGATGCAAGAGGATGGCGGAGATGAAGAGGATTTTCCTGAAGGACTTTGCTGATCCCACTGAATTGAAATGGTAGAAGGAGGGCAAAATCAAAGCCCTTCTGTCTCACTTGCTTTCTTTTATTCAGAACTGCCTGTTACCCTGGAAGAAAGCCCTGCTAGTTTTGGCAGTGCTGCAAAGTTCTGAAGAGTGACGGTCCAGTGCTGCAGTTCAAAAGGTGACAAAATAACTGAAGAGAGCTGCAGTTGCTCAGGAGGAGTTTCAAACCAAGTGCAGCCACTGAAGACAGCCATCTTTTAATTATCTGCTTTATTCCTCCTCTTCAGCAAGCAAGCTACAGAACTAGATAGAATAAACAACAGGTGTATTCTTTGCCTATGCACAGTTGAAAGCAAATAAGAGAACTGGAATAAGAGCAGGAAATCAGTCTCTCTATTGTGCAGGTTTTTTTCAGTGCCAGTAACAAAAGAGGTCAAAAGCAGAGTCAGCTTCTATGGGCTGTAAGCACTGCAACACCTATGGAGGTAAATGTGCAAATGGTGTCTGGCACCATCCTTGATTTCAGAGTTTTCAAGAGACAAAACAAGTAAATAAGTTATGTCTGGAGATAAACTGACTCTTCATAGTAAACAGATACCTTGATAAATGAGAATCTCCTTTTGCCTCAGAGACTGAGAAAGAAGGTTTATATCTTACGTTAACCTTGTCCTCTTATATGACTGCTCATTTCAACAAGTTTAAACTTAAGATGCTAAATAGATGGGATGGGTTTGTATCCAAGTCTCTTACAGTTTGGATTTCCTCCCCAGATTATGATCCAGACATCATTTTTAAGGTTGCTACTCTTAGCTGCAGCATCTGCTTGGTTCCAACATAAATGCAACAGTAACAGATGATTCACAAATTTCTTATACTTGTTCCTGAGGTTCTATTAGAGTGTTATCAATTGTCTACAAATCAAGCTTTTGTTTAAGTTGATGAGATAAATGAAGCTGTAAGAAATGTAATATTTTCATCAATCACCTTCAAGCATGATATTGAATCTGTTGTGGAAATGATGCAATGAACTTTTAGAAATATGTTACTGAATATTTACTTAGGCTAATATTCATATCTCTTTTCCTTTCCAAGAATAGCCTTGGTTTGTGACACTTGGTTTGCCTGGTTTGGAGAAAAGGAGGCAGAGAGGCAACCTCATTGCTCTCTACAAGTTCCTGAGGATGGAAAGTGGAGAGAGAGATGTTGGTCTCTTCTCCTTGCTATCTATTGACATGGCAACAGCATGAAACTCTGCCAGGAGAGGGTCAGACTGGATAATAGGAAAGATGTATTTACCATGAGGGTGGTCAAAAACTAGAACAGGCAAGGTGTTTGAAGATGTTTGATGCCCTTTGCCTGTGAGTGTTCAAGAAGTATTTGGACAATGCCCTCAATAACATGCTGTAACTTCTGGTTAGCCCTGAAGGGGTCAGGCTGTTGGACTGAGTGTTTGAAGTCCCCCCCTCCCCTCCCCTCCCCTCCCCTCCC